>NC_064634.1:360005883-360607602 GCF_023864275.1 Schistocerca cancellata
CGGTTTTGCCACGTGACCGTCCGGAGCCCGGTCTTCTTGAGACTGTACGTTCTCGTGATCACTGCTGCCAGCAATCACGTACAGTAGTACATTCCCACCAAGTTTTTCTGCAATATCCCAGAACGAAATATCCAGATTCTCATATCCATATTACACGATCTCGTTCAAACTCAGTGAGGTGTTGATGATGACGCCTTTTTCACCTTAAAGACATTCTTGGCTGCCATGAAGTCACCACGTTCAGTCTCAAAGGTAACTAACACTAACGACTGATACAGTCTGGCATGGAACGACTGCTGCATATGTGTTAGGATGTCCTAGTACACAGCGTCTTTCAGCTTTTCCCACAGAAAAAAAATTACACTCGTCAAATCCGGGGAACAGCTCGGTCAAGGTACAGGTCCTCTGCATCGAATCTAACCATTTGGAATCGATTCGTGAAGACCTGCTATAGTACTTCGTGCATTATCGGCAGGACAGTCATTATGTTGGTACCACAGATTCCTTCCAGTCTGCAGAGGAATGTATTCTAGCGCTCTTGGAAGATTGTCTGTTAGGAGGCTGCGATACCTGCACACATTCGATGTTCCGTCTATGAAAACGGGCCTATGAGAAGATAGTTCGCTATCCTACATCACATGTTTACACTCGATGGGCGCTGATGCTCCATCTAACGAAACCATCGGGCGTTATCAGCAAACTAATAGTGCATGTTTCGGCGGTTGACGTGTGCCTTCATCACTAAACAAGATACATTATACATCTGGAGTATCCTGTCTTAATGCCAATGTACAGAAGCTAACACGATTCTTATAATCGTATAAAGATCTTGTTGGAGAGCGATGTGATAGGAATGGAATCTATATCGGTGGAGAATGCGTAGGAAACTTGCATGACTCATGCCACTTGTGGCGGAGCTAACGTGCGGATCAACTGCAACAGCAGCGAAAACATTAATTTTCCTCTCTTTCGTGGTCACTTGTTTCCTTCTGTTACGCTGTCTAGGTGTTACATTACCACTTTCATTTAACTGGTTGAAGTGGTTGATAGATGACTAGCCGGCCGGAGTGGCCGAGCGGTTCTATGTGCTACATTCTGGAACCGCGCGACCGCTACGGTCGCAGGTTCGAATCCTGCATCGGGCATGGATGTGTGTGATGTCCTTAGGTCAGTTAGGTTTAAGTAGTTCTAAAATTCTAGGGGAGTGATGACCTCAGAAGTTAAGTCCCATAGTGCTCAGAGCCATTTGAACCATTTGATAGATGACTGCCGAGATGTTTAGCTCTATTGGGATACTTTGCCGCATACACCCTACCAAGAACGAATACCATTCTGCCCACACTCTCCATACACCATTAGCATGTGAGTTTTTTTGCATTAGTAAATTCCAGCATCGACTCACGAGCTGCTTCTTCGACTGTCACATGCTAACTACCCTGCAAGTCGCAATGTGCTCACGGAACGCACAATCGCACTGTAACCAAATGTAACAACGTCGTACCTAGCAACTACACAAGTTGAATGGTAAAAAAATGAGTCTGGGTGGAAAATTTTCAAACTACGATAACTCGTGAACAACCCGTACAAGAATCTTGCAGTGAACGCCACTGAAATTATAATTTACCCTACTTTTAGTTTGTTAATGTCAATATGTGTTATTCCCTTTAAAAAGTGTATGTCTGCATAAAAATATACTTTGTAAGTATTATTACAATCTATTTATTGGCTAAAAATACGTGCCCGTGATATTATATATATATAATCTTTCGGTTTCAAATTTGATGTACTTATTTCAGTTGACGTTATATAAGTGTTTCGTCTTATTACCAAGTCATCATCAGATACTGAGTCATAAAGACATGCTTCGATTTATCAATTTTTACATTGCACATATTTACAAAATGTGAATTTCGGGACTAGATACCTGAAATCGGCTGCTGTCTTCGAATTCGTTGTATTACATTGATGACATCCACAAGTTAGATTACTGCTAAATTGATTGGCGACTCAAACTTTTTTATCGACTGCAAAGAAAACTAGCGCCACAAGCTTGAGGGGGGAGGTGAGGAAGGGCGGTAAGTGACACACTAAGTATTCCACGACAAACACTGTAAGAATAGATCTAGATTTAGGTAAGAGCTTTTCAGGTTTCTCATCGCATAGTTCCTCACGACATCTGCCCTATTTTTGGGAACAAACTGATTCCAGCACCTAAGTTAGGGCCCCTATAAACTTATAATTACTGCTAGCTCTACCCGGCTGTGCGTTATGTGGATAAATGTTTAAATGCATAAATGGAAAAGACAGAAAAGAGAAAGCAAATTTTTTAATACGAATGTGAATTAGATGTAAGTCATTATCTCCTCCTCTTCCCTGTCTCTGCCCATCTGCTCCTCCTTCATCCTCTCTCTTTCTTCTCCTACCCCCGCTTTTTCTATCTCCTTCTGTGTCCTGTCTCTGTCAATCTCCTCCTTTTCACTCTCCATTTCCTCCCACTCTGTCCACCGTCTCTCTTCCGCTCACATTGAGCTTTGTTAATTGTTATTGAGAATTCAAATACTGTGGTGGTATTCTAATAGCAAGGGGATAAGCCAGGCATACAATTTTCCTGTTGCCTTTGAAAATCGTCTGTAAAGAAGAAAAAAATAGCACATCGTTGTGTACATAATTTATGTTTAAAATATACATAATGAGAACGAATGTAAATTTAAGAAACAATTTGTCTAATAGTTTAAATGCCCCACTGTCGCAGTTAAAACTGCATGTGGCAAAGGAAACATAACTGCACATTTTTACAACAGACAATTTTCTTTCTCGCAGTCAGCTTTAACAGATGACCTGTACATTGCCGTTTAAAAAATATGCAGTCTTTGTCTTTAGGAGTGTTCAACAGAGTTATCGTTAAAAGTTTGAAGTAAATCGTTCGATTACTTTTGGAAATTTTTGGTAACAACATTTCATTGTTATATATTTTATGTATGCATTTCTGTTTTATGGATATTAAAAAATGTATACCCTACAGTCATCCAAATGTTTATTAGAGTAAGGGGTACAAATTTTAAGACTCGGTCAAGTACTTTTTGGGAGGTTTGGAAACAATGTTCGCCATTTATATAATATATGTTTAGATATTATATCTTTCAAAAACATATAGCCTACTGCTCATTTGTATATTCGTTAGGATACCATGTAAAACTATTAGTAAATTTATCAAGAATGTTTCAAGATTTTTGGTAACAACTTTTTCCCTTTTAAGTATTAAAAGTATATTTATGTGTTATGTGTGCTGAAAATACATACCCCATGTTCGTCAGAATGTTCATTAGAGTATCGTGTAAAATTAGGAAGCAAATTAGTTAAGAAATTTTCGACTTTTTGGTAACAACATTTCCCCTTTACATCTTACATATTTAGTTACATCTTATATACAGGGTGAACCATTTAAAACTGTTTGTGGGAATATTTGGCGAAATACACGTCGAATTTAAAAAAAAGTGGTAATTAACGTAATTCATTGCGAAGAGGCAACTCCATTAACATAACGCTCCCGCCCCCTGGGGTAGTGCAGGGATGTCGAGCGTTATGTTAATGGATGTTTCTCTTCGCAGTGAATAACGTTAATTACCACATTTTTTTTTTTAAAAATTCGACGTGTATTTCACCAAATATTCCGACAAATAGTTTTAAATGCCTCACCATATACATGTGAAAACAGTTATACAAAAACGTACGCAGAACTTTCTGTCAAACTTTGAAATTAATTTTCGCGTTTCGCGAGCACAAACATATGCACACGAATTTCTATATATAAAGATAATTTTAATATTATTTACTACCTGGACGATTTCCATTTCTACTCCGGCTGCGTGAACGACTAATCACTTGCTTAAAAAGCACTAAACACCACCGAGGTGCCAGCTACGTTCTTGAAAAATACGAAGCGTGAGCGCGCGCAGCCCCTGGTGTTTCCCAGAGATGGCCGGGAGGCATGGGTGGGGGCGGTCGGCCTCTGGGCGCCCGCCGAGACGCACAGGCAGTCGCAGACGCAGACGCAGTCGCGGCCGCAGATGGACGCCGGCTGGCGCCCGTTACTCGGCCGCTAACTTATTCATGG
Source organism: Schistocerca cancellata (assembly GCF_023864275.1). Classification (NCBI taxonomy): domain Eukaryota; kingdom Metazoa; phylum Arthropoda; class Insecta; order Orthoptera; family Acrididae; genus Schistocerca; species Schistocerca cancellata. The sequence continues at coordinate 360,009,998 of NC_064634.1, forward strand.
CTGCGGCTCCCACCGACCATTTCGCGCTAACTCGCCGTAAATTCTGGGACAGCCGCGGCGCCGCGTTACGTATGTACGGCGGGTAGCGCTCCCTGCAGGCGCACTGTCACCCTGCGCGTTTACGTCTGTGCGAATTACCGGCCACGGCTACAGATATTCACCTGAGGACCCTGTTGTGCATTCTGATTACACCGTTGCAGGATATTGCTGTCCTAGGGTCGCCTTTGTATTTGCTACAAACGACAGTTTCCTGCCATGTGGTCTTCACTTACTGAGTTCCACAAGGCTGAATCTTAGCTCCTTGTTGTTCGTATATGCTAACGATCTCCTGTCTAATATAGAAAAAGTTGAATTAGTTCTATTTGCAGATTGCATTTGTATTGAAAGCAATCCAAATATAAACACAGCAACAGAGGATATGCGAAAAAAAATTAAAGTTCATATTGAGTACTGTTCTGAAAATGGTTTGCCAAACTGAAAAACATTCCACTCGTTCATAACTGCAATCTTAGAGTACTACAGTAATGTATGACGACTAAAAAATAACAAGGATGTTAACTTAAAAATTTGTGATGAATATTTAAACTGAAAAATTAAACTGTACTCTTGAAACAACTCTCCGAATCATTGCAGATCCTAGCGAGAGACAAAAGTTAACTTATTTTGCGTGTTTTCATTCAATAATGAAAAAAATGTTCTAGGGTATATCGTCTTTAAGAAAGTAGATTCACATTGCTGAAAACATTCTGAAAAGTTATATATAAAGTGCTCATCCACTTATCATCTTGTCGACACCTCTTTAAAGAAGCAGGCATTTTGACCACCGCTTCCCAGAATATTTATTCCCTCAAGAAGTTGATAGTAAATAACCCACGACAGATCAAAACGAACAATGATGTACATGATTGCAGTAATAGAACAAAAAAAAATCTACATTTACTATTGCACAATCAGATTGTCTTTAACACAAAAATGGATACTCTGCCGACATAATTTTTGATCATTTACGTAATGATATAAAATATCTGCCACACACCATTGTTATATCCGGAAACAAACTGAAAAGTTCCTCTTTGATAGCGCCTTCTATTCCGTAGAAAAAATTCTGTTTAAATAATGTCAAAAATTTGGTGAGCAGGAATTGATAACCCACATCAATTGTCAGCATGTGTCCGTATTTACATATGACTGTGTAACGTGAATGTAAAACGACTAGTTCCATACTATTACAGTCAATTGTACAAATAATCAGAGGCGTCCGCAAGGGGGCAAGTGGGGGAACTTGCTCCATCCTGGAATCTATCTATAGGCATTTTATTCGTTACAGAATTCTCTCGAATTTCCAGCAATAATTGTCAGCGGCGCTATTAATCCGCCTATTAACAATGCCTGCTGTGACTGAAAATATTGTGACTTTAAAGGTTGTACTTGTCCTGGGATTCTTCTGCTTTCACGCCGTTCACGAGGAATTACGCTGATTTCTAGGAACAGTAGTAGTTTTGGCGCCATTATGCAGTCAAGATGCCAGTCTTTAGAGAACAGTGCTCAATAATGTCATCAATCTTTCCTCTGGCTCTTGCTCCTACGGCTCTTTTTGAGCCACCAGTGCAATACCCCGAAGTGCAGATTTCTGTACAACATAAACATGGCAGCACTATACTGTACATACCGATCATCCATCCTCAACTTCCCCACGCTCCACGACCGTATCTCAGCATTACATTATCATTTTTCTGGTGACAAAGTAGACCTGTAATGGCTTGCAGATCCTACATCAATTTTTGCACAGCAGATATTTTTCAGAAGACTCTGTAGAACACAGCCGTCTGTATTTAATCTTTGTCTCCAAATGCTTCAGTCGAAACAGAAAATCCCTTCTTATGCACCAGGGGAAATCTTGTGAAATTTCAAAGTCAGAAGGATTTCCTCACAAGGAATTGCAACATCTTCATGTCAGTTAGGAGTTACACAGCACGACATGTAGTCCTAGTTCTACGAATATACACTCCTGGAAATTGAAATAAGAACACCGTGAATTCATTGTCCCAGGAAGGGGAAACTTTATTGACACATTCCTGGGGTCAGATACATCACATGATCACACTGACAGAACCACAGGCACATAGACACAGGCAACAGAGCATGCACAATGTTGGCACTAGTACAGTGTATATCCACCTTTCGCAGCAATGCAGGCTGCTATTCTCCCATGGAGACGATCGTAGAGATGCTGGATGTAGTCCTGTGGAACGGCTTGCCATGCCATTTCCACCTGGCGCCTCAGTTGGACCAGCGTTCGTGCTGGACGTGCAGACCGCGTGAGACGACGCTTCATCCAGTCCCAAACATGCTCAATGGGGGACAGATCCGCAGATCTTGCTGGTCAGGGTAGTTGACTTACACCTTCTAGAGCACGTTGGGTGGCACGGGATACATGCGGACGTGCATTGTCCTGTTGGAACAGAAAGTTCCCTTGCCGGTCTAGGAATGGTAGAACGATGGGTTCGATGACGGTTTGAATGTACCGTGCACTATTCAGTGTCCCCTCGACGATCACCAGTGGTGTACGGCCAGTGTAGGAGATCGCTCCCCACACCATGATGCCGGGTGTTGGCCCTGTGTGCCTCGGTCGTATGCAGTCCTGATTGTGGCGCTCACCTGCACGGCGCCAAACACGCATACGACCATCATTGGCACCAAGGCAGAAGCGACTCTCATTGCTGAAGACGACACGTCTCCATTCGTTCCTCCATTCACGCCTGTCGCGACACCACTGGAGGCGGGCTGCACGATGTTGGGGCGTGAGCGGAAGACGGCCTAACGGTGTGCGGGACCGTAGTCCAGCTTCATGGAGACGGTTGCGAATGGTCCTCGCCGATACCCAGGAGCAACAGTGTCCCTAATTTGCTGGGAAGTGGCGGTGCGGTCCTCTACGGCACTGCGTAGGATCCTACGGTCTTGGCGTGCATCCGTGCGTCGCTGCGGTCCTGTCCCAGGTCGACGGGCACGTGCACCTTCCGCCGACCACTGGCGACAACATCGATGTACTGTGGAGACCTCACGCCCCACGTGTTGAGCAATTCGGCGGTACGTCCACCCGGCCTCCCGCATGCCCACTATACGCCCTCGCTCAAAGTCCGTCAACTGCACATACGGTTCACGTCCACGCTGTCGCGGCATGCTACCAGTGTTAAAGACTGCGATGGAGCTCCGTATGCCACGGCAAACTGGCTGACACTGACGGCGGCGGTGCACAAATGCTGCGCAGCTAGCGCCATTCGACGGCCAACACCGCGGTTCCTGGTGTGTCCGCTGTGCCGTGCGTGTGATCATTGCTTGTACAGCCCTCTCGCAGTGTCCGGAGCAAGTATGGTGGGTCTGACACACCGGTGTCAATGTGTTCTTTTTTCCATTTCCAAGAGTGTATTTGGTGTATCTAGACTGAAATGTGACAAACTGAAGAGCCCAGGGTTGAGTTGGTTCAGTCAAAGGCTGTTAAAGGTCGATTCTACTGAGTAACCTGAGGATGGTTTTGGCACATTTATCATGTTAATTTATCGGTAACAGACTCTAGGCTACCCATTACTAGACCAAGCCAAAACATTTAGCATTTAAAACACATTTTGTTCAGTTTTAACTACGGCAGTCAACATCAAAAAGTAAAAAGCGTGAAACTCATGAAATACATCCATTACCGTGATCAGATGTTTTCTGTAAAGAGAGAAAGCGTAGCTAATTGCATCAAATCTAATAAATTTTTTCAAAGTTTACACTTTGTTCCTCTGCTACAAGAACTATCGTATTAGTATTGGTTATTTTTGTTAATATTCATCACTATTTTCTCAACTGTTCTGACTTTTTTGATACATATTTTTAATTTTTGTGTCGTAGAACATTATGGGACTATAAACAGCGTTTTAAAAATATTTCCTAGCATTATTTTATAAGTTGTTGGATAATCTGGATTTAAGCGTATGAAGATGAAATTTTAGGTCATTGAATCAAAAAGGTGGCATCCATATTCATAATAATAACATAAAAGATACACTTTACATACAAAGTTGAATATGCTTACTGTTTGGATATGAACGTGACATATCTTACAAATATCAATTGGATAACTGATAATCGTTTGAGATACAATGCTTCCAGATCGCTTATTCGGCTAAATAAAACATAACTATTCCAGAATTTTGCCCTGCCACCCTGAAAGAAACATCTGAGGACAGAATATAGAACTAATTAACTATCTTCAGCCTGAAGACTAGTTTGCAACCATCCACACAGGTTTATCCTGTGCAAGCGCCTTCACCTCTGCGTAACTACCACAAAGTACATCCATTTGAACCTGCACGCTGTAGTCAAGTGCTTCACTCTCTCTACTATATTTACCTCCCACACTTTCCTCCCTTACCAAATTGACACTTCCTTGACGCATCAACATGTGACTATCAACTGATCCCTTCTTTTAATCAATTTATGCCAAAAATTTATATCCTCCTTAAGTTGATCCAGTTCCTCCTCATTTTTTAGTCGGTCAACCAACTTAAGTTTCAGCATTATTTCGTAGTACTACACTTCAAAAGCTTATGCTCTCTCCTTATCATAACTGTTTGTCGTCAATATATCAGTTCCAAATGAGACTAAGTCGCAGACAAAGACTTCATACACTTAAATTTGTTTTATATGTTACATATATCTGTTTTTCAGAAGAGTTTTCCTAACCATAGCCAGTCTGAAGCTTATATCCTCTCCACTTCAGCTATCATTAGCTATTTTTCTTCCTAAATAATTAAACACAGCTAATTCCCTCAGCAACACCTGACTTAATTCAACTACATTCCTGTACCCCCTTTAATTTACTTTTGTTGATGTTTATTACTATAATTTATTCTCAATACTCTATCCATTGGGTTCACCTCTCGTTCCAGATCTTTTCAGGCTCTGATAGAATTACAGTATCACCGATACACATTGAAGCACTTATTGTCTGTTCTTGAACGTTAGTTCCTTTCCAACAATTCTTTCTTGTTTATTTCATTGCTTTTTCTAAGCACAGATTCAGTAACACTGACTAATGACTGCAATCCCGTGTGACACCTTTCTCAACTATTGAGCCTCTTTCTTGCTCTTTGACTCCTTTAATTGTAGCCTGGTTTCTGTACAAGTTGTAAATATTGTTTCGCTCACTGTATTTTATAACTTGTGAATCCATATCAATGTGGTCAAAACTGTTACCTAAATCTAGAAACGTTATATTAAGTCCGTCCACCAAGATAAGTCGTAAGATTACCGTTGCCTCCCATTTTTGCGGAACCCAAACTGGTCTACCTGACGTCAGTTACTTTTTTTTGTAGAAAATTGGTATCATTATTTTCTAAGCACAATTATTCATGGTGCTATTGAAATGTGACATTATTATTGTCTACAGTGATCGTTTGGAATAGTAGTGTTACAAAAACGGGCAATTTCACGAGAATATTGTCATATGATGTTTCTATTTTACGGTTTTCATAGAGACCTAACACTTATGTTCTCTACGAATTTAGTATTCAGTCTGATTAAAAAAAAACTGTTTTAACAGAAGATCATGGTTGCTGTTTTTGCTTGTGAAATTATTTTGGGGAGAATATTGAACCTTGAAACACTTTCAAGCCTTTTGCCTCTAGCTAGTTCTGTAATAGAAATTTCATTTATTTTCTTATTCCATTTTTAAGTGATGGCATTCACTTTTTATATTCTCAGGTTTTTCTGTAATTACGGAACTTACTCCCGAAAATTAAGGTTTTTCGAAATGTAAAACCGTGTTCCAAGGTACGATATGGTCATGTACCGAGCAAAAAATACTCTACTGACATTTAAGTGGTGCAATCAAGGGAATGTTGTCAGCAGAATGGATTCCGAAATACGAGTCGTACGAGTCGTTCCTGGCGACTTCTCACATTGCTGAGATGTGAAAGGTTAGATGAAACGTACGCTGAGAATATCCATGGTTCGACCAGGATTCGATGCTGCTACTTTTTTGTTTCCAGTTACGCGCTTTACGACTGGAGCACCAGATCCGACATACTGATAACAGAAACAGTACGGTGTGTAATTGCTCCGGAAAGTCGGTCTTCTTGTAATTTTTCCTTAATGCAGTGTCTTTCCCATTCTGGCTTGTATTCCAGAAATTTCAGCAGTTTGTCAGTTGTGCTAGTGAACTTACCAACCATGTAGGTTTTATTGTAGGCAGCAGGTACGACCACATTTGACTACGCGTCTTCAGCCTTTAAGCACCTCTTGTTCTTTATCGCTGTAGTGGTAATGCTTACTATACGACATTTGACTGCGTTGTCTAAACCTGTAGACGCCGCAAAAAGAAATAAAAGGAGCGTGGTGCATTTTTATGTTCACTAATGTCCCAACATACGACGACACAGTTCGCGTCAGTCACTCACCATTCGGCAGTACACAGATTGCAAATCGTTCACTGTACACCTGAAAGTATTAACTTGGTAGGTTGCAAGCCTATTTTCCAATTATCACCAACAGTTTTCTTCTCTATTAGCAAGTCCTTTCCGTCTCCATATCCTGCAATCCACTTCTACCTTTTTAATGTTCTTGTATGTGCTGCCGTCAATCGTATCATTCAGAATCTGAAGTATCATCCTCTCACACCTTCTCTTCCCTTCCACATATTCCTCTAAAACTGATTATGTAAGTCTTTCTTTGCTTAATCTTCGTTCAATCCAGTTTCATAGTCTTTTACTCAAGTCTTTGCGCCTATTGGTGAAGAAAAATTTCATTTTCTTATAAAATGTCTCTTCCTGCTATCGTAGTTTTAATTTATTTGCTATTCTTCCAGTCGGCTTACATCCTGCTACGAGATATTTAAAACTTTGCGTATGTTCAAAAATGGTTCAAATGGCTCTGAGCACTATGGGACTTAACATCTGAGGTCATCAGTCCCCTAGAACTTAGAATTACTTAAACCTAACTAACCTAAGGACATCACACACATCCATGTCCGAGGCAGGATTCGAACCTGCGATTCCAGACTGAAGCGCCTAGAACCGCTCGGCCACACTGGCCGGCATTTGGGTATGTTCTATCATCTCTCCAGCTAGCACTATTTTTACAATTTTATTTCTTCTTCGTGCCATTACTATTGTTCTCTTGGAGTTGATTTTCGTTCCATAAATCTTTCCTTTGGTTTCAGTGATAGAGATTGTATCTTGTAACTCTTTTTCATTTGTGCTAGATGGGCAATGTCGTTCTCACACACTATTCAGCTTCCGCCAATTTGTACCTCTTTGTCATCTATTGGACGTGGTCAGACATACAGATTGAAAGCAGCCTTGCCATACTCATTTTTATGGTTCTGTTCCCTTGGTACTTTCTTCTGTGTCTTTCACTGACGCTTTTTCATTTAAATACGATGAGATTATGAGTCGTGTGGTTTCCAAGTACACACTCTTTTTCCTCATTATAGTTAATTATAAGCCAATCCCAAGTCACATTATCAAATGCGTATGTAGATTCTGAATAGTTTCGAATACCACAAACTCAATATTTGAGAATTATTAAGTGAAAATAACCGCTTGCACTTTACCTTTGATAACTATTTATCGCATCAGTGTGACCAGAAATAATTATTGATATTTCATTCCAGTACCACAAAATTCAGAATACTACTTTTTTGCGACCTAATACTACAGTAAAGTTTGTAAGAAAAGGCATCATACTGTCGGTAAACACGTGTATACACAAAAAACATAGCTCGGTTTAATAATGTTTCCGACGTTTCTCAGTGATACAGTCAAAAATACCTTGATAATAATAATAATTCATGTTCCCGTGTACAAACTCAGTGCAAACAACAGCACTTCTCATTTCTTAGTGAATATGGCATACTACTATAAGAGTCGTTACTGTAGCAAAGTCATTCATGTATTCAGGCCTCCACGCAAGACACTGAAAAGTAGCCTACGGTAAACATACCTTGTTATTTCTGAAGGACTACGTTCTGCTAACTCAATGGCTTCGGCTTCATTCAGATTCTATTCATTCGCAAGTAGAAATCAGATATGATTGTTAGGCAATCTACCAGTATCACGCAGATCAGTGAAACCTCTTGAATGTGTTACTCTGCGCTTAGCACATCGTCTTCTGCATCCTCTACAAGCTCCAGCAGCGTTCCGTTACACAACCCTTACTCAGTTACCATGTTGGCAAACTCAGCATTTGTAAACACGTGAATCATATGTAAATGATACGCTAGGACCTCCAGCAAATCACGGTCACAACTGAAATGTCTGTTATGTCTACTCAAGCACATCTTCACAATCTGAATTTCAAAACAACAATAACAATCAGTCCGTAAAACCATGTAGCGACTGGAGGACCGACAAGCGAAAAAAATTTCTCTATATCCTTTTGTATCTCTGTAAGGAAAAAAAATTTGACGCATGTTATACAGCATATTTTATTCGAATTACTCTGCACTATGATTTAATAAAATACTTAATATTCTTCACGAATCACCTACGTCGCAAGCAGTTAAAGAGTTAAACACATTAGAATGTCCAGCTTCAAATTATTCCCTGGAACGTCCGTTGGATGTCAGTCGACTGCTGAGAGTTTTATTGGATTTTAGGTTCTTTTAGTGTAAAGGTATTTAATATTATTGTCTTCAATATTGCTTTTAATATTTTTTATGTGAGCTGATTCTTATTTAAACCTGATAAATTTTGCTTTTATGATACACCAAACAAAAATGCGCAACACTATGTTAGATATACATAAAATACCTTACATTATCAGTGCTCTTGTTTTACATCAAATAAAAATAGGTGAGTAATGTTATTAATACAGCATTGTATACCTGTTCACTAATTACGCTTTCATCATGTAAAAAATAAGTAGTTTATTATTATGGGGAGCTCTGTATGGTCAGTTAACCTCATTTGCACCTTTCGCACATCCTTCTGTTTGGATGTAGAGCGCATGCAAGTTTGTTTGTATATAAAACTATTATTCTAATTTCATCTTGTCAAGTTTTTCTTTCGGTACCTATAGATTTCCTTTCTTGTCTGTCGGCACTGGAGATAGATGGAGTCTGGAATTGATGATGGCGAGATTCATGATTGCTACCATTAATTCATCTACAGTTTTCTTTATAAAGATTTGGGAGAGCCAGGTATAAACTTGTTCAAACTATGGGCATTAATCATATCCAGGTACAGAATGTTACAGAAAACATGTACATGTCCGTGCCCTGTCATGGTTCTTACACTATATTTACGTGACATTTGATCTACCATCTCCACGCTGAATTTTGTGTTGGTATAAAAACTGATTGTTTCTAGAGTTTTCTTTCCTGTAGCCCTCGTCTTCTGTTGCACTGCAGGGCACAGAATTAAGTATAACCACATTTTTTCCTTGATAAGATGTTAGAGTAATGTCATCAACCTTATAAGTAACTTTTCAGTTTAATACGTCTTTTTTCCATAGATGGTGGAACTTGTATTGTTTAACGGTTTCTCATCTGCAACTATGTACAGCTTAATGTAGAAGAGCCCTTTACGCCGAAAATTTTCGACTGGTCATGTTATGCTTATGCCTACCACTAACTAATACTATGTATAAGATGTGTGCGTGTTAGTGTTTGCAATACATTTCACTTGCCTTTGCTGGTCTCCACATTACCTTCACTGTGAAGACCTACACTAACTTACTTTTCATGCCACTGTTTACAAGATGAGGGACACTTCAATGGATTCTGCGTGGGAGTTTTGAATCTTTTTGGAGTGTATCTGTCGTTTTGTTTGTGTATGTGTAGGTGAACAGGTGTGAGATATATTTATGTAATTATTACCTTTTCATCTTTTTATTATATATATATATATATATATATATATATATATATATATATATATGTGTGTGTGTGTGTGTGTGTGTGTATGTGTGTGTGTGTCTGTGGGCGTGTGTATGTGTTTGGAAGGAGATTTGGGGTGTTTATGGGTTGGTGTTGTGTGATAGTTCTTTGAGGCTAGATACAGTTACATAGCAGAGAAGTGTGTATTCATCTGTTGCTGTTTTTCCTTCCTTTTTGTATTCGATAGTTTTCTTCAATTATTAGTTTTTGGGGTCTATTGGTGCATTTGAGAATTTCCAAATCAGTGTTTATGTTTGTTGGGCTGTTTTTCATGGCCATAATGTATTCAGCATATGTAGAATGACAGCTGTAATTTTTAATGCTCTTCTGTGTTCTGTGTATCTGGCGTTAAAGTTTCTACTTGTCTTTCCTGCAAAAAACCAAAGAAATCAACATACCCACAACAGCCATACTCACATCGTTCGACATCACATCCATGTACATTAATATCCTTACAAAACAATCAAAGGCATCAACATAGCACAACAGCTGTGCTCACATAATTCGACATCACGTGCATGTACATTAATATCCCCACCATTGAAACAGTCAACTTCGACAATCAACAATTAGAACACCAGAATGCCATATCCAAACCCCACATAAAAGTAATTTTAGGACTGATCAGAGAGCAAAATCATTTTTCATTTGGCAACCAGCTGTAAGCGCAACAGGATGGACTTCCCATGGGGTCGCTAGTCACTGGACTCCTAGCGAAGACCTCCCTCAATCACGTAGTAAACAAAATACTTGAAACAATATTAAGACCCAAACGATACAGGATAGTATACTGGAACTGCTATGTAAATGACATCATATGTCTTCTAGATGAAACCCTGTCGCATCCAACAACTCCTAAATGATATAAACACAGTTCATCCCAAAATTAAATTCACCACAGAAACAGAAAATAAAAAAAGCATTATATTTCCTTCACCTCACTATACACACCAGTTCTCTGTATTCGGAAAAGTCAGCACCACCAGCACAGCCATACAAAAATCATCCAATTGCCCACTCCTGTACATGATGCATAGACTGAACAAAGCTCCGATCACTGAAGACAACAACGAAAGTGAATTACAGACAATCAAACAAATAGCTAAAGAACGTGGACATGATACAAACATTGTAGAGAAAAAAAATAAAGGGGCACTCAGCACACAAAAACAAACAATCTGTTACCAGTCTACAAACATAGTTTAGAGAAAACTAAGACCAATTAACACAAGCACAGACAAACACAACAAATCTCACAATTACCAACTGGCTTGCTAAGACTGTAAATCAATTTATATAGGACAGGTAAGCATAAACTTTAATACCAGATACACAGCACATAAAAGAGCGCCAAAAAGTATCAGCTGTCATTCCACATTTGCTGAAGATCTTATGGACCTGAAACATAGACAACTAATATCAACACTGACATGAAAATTCTCAAATGCAGCAACAGACATTCCCTCCCTCCCCCCACCCAACCCCCAACAAATGATACCTGAAGAAAACTATCAAACACAGAAGCCAAAATTAAACGAAACCAAGTAATAAAAGAATTCACAGTTCTCTGCAATGGAACTCTGTTCTACACCATCAAAGAACTACTACATAACGGCAACACATAAACATCCCAAACCCCCTTCCAAACACACACACACACACACACACACACACACACACACACACACACACACATACATACATACATACACCCAAAATCACAGATACACTCTGACAAGATTCAAAATTCGAACCCAGAATGCATTCCATTGCTTAACTATCTGTCATCTTGTTTCTGTTTTTTATAAACAGCGATACAATAAATAAAAAATAAAAATACAAAGATAAAAGAGGTAATAATTAAATAAATAGCTCAGACACCCAATCACCTACACACACACACACACACACACACACACAGATACACTCACACACAGTCTTCCACATAAAAGGTAGGCATAAGCATACCATGCCCAGTCGTAAAATTTCGAAGCAAATAACTGTTCTACATTAAATTCTATATGACTGCTGATGGCACCATGTGAAAAAGAACAACTGCACTACATTACATAAATCCAGAAAATCCACAGCATGTGCTAACACAGTATACATACAACACAATTATGTCTATTTTTCAAATATGTAAATAATGTAAAAACTCAGATTTATATGTGTACCAGTAGCAAATGCCATCTTTCTTGTTTTATAGAAGATAACGAAAACAAAAACACTGATGGTGCTGAAACTTCAGCGATTAAAAAAAAAATAGAAGAAATCGTGTTCTGCAAATGGCGGGCGCTCTCAAAAAAGAAATCCAAAATATGCATTGGTTTGAAATACTGTGTTATTATAGAAAGTGGGAAAAACGATCAGTACTACTTTAATAATAATGTTTTCAGGAACGAGTAAGAAACACTTCGTATAAGAATTGGTAGAGCATTGCTGAGACAATAATATCAGTGATGTTTGCCGTGGCCTAAGGTACTTGTGTACATGCATCATGCAGGACTTGCCCCACATGATCTATACTGTAGTCTCATGCTGTCATCGGCAAACATCCATTATACTGCAGAATGGCATCAATCCTGGACTGGAAATATTTTTAAAAAGTGACGTAGCAATCAAGTACATTGCTTAATTTGCTTTAAAAAATTAAAGATTTGCCTGTCATTTCTATGAAATAATAAAACTAGATTATGGTAAAAGTAAAAAATTAAAAAACTTATCAACAATTCATTTACAGTGTGCAATAAAAATAGAAATTACCTGATCTACTGGCAGTGTCTACGTAATACGGCTTGTAAGTAGGCTGTTTAGGTTTTTATGTTGGTAACGCCACGTAGCACTCTGTATGAAAATCACTGACTGTGCTGTGTGCCGTCTGTGGCTGGTTAGCATTGTTGGAATATTCGCTATTGTAGTGTTGGGCAGCTGGATGTGAACAGCGCGTAGTGTTGCGCAATTGGAGATGAGCCGCCAGCAGTGGTGGATGTGGGGAGAGAGATGGCAGAATTTTAAGAGCAGACGATCTGGACGTGTGTCCTCCAGAAAGAGTAAATTTGTGATACTGGATGACTTTTGAACATTATTAAGGAAAATACATTGTTTGTTCTCTATCAAAATCTTTCATTTGCTGACTATGCCCATCAGTAGTTAGTGCCTTCAGTAGTTAGAATCTTTTATTTAGTTGGCAGTAGTGGCGCTCGCTGTATTACAGTAGTTCGAGTAACGAAGATTTTTGTTAGGTAAGTGATTCATGAAAGGTATAGGTTATTGTTATTCAGGGCCATTCTTTTGTAGGGATTTTTGAAGGTCAGATTGCGTTGCGCTAAAAATATTGTGTGTCAGTTTAGTGTTGATCAGAATAAGGAAAGAGAGTAATGTCTGAGTACGTTCAGTTTTGCTCTGCTGTTTGAAAATCAAATAACGTAGAGGTTTATCAGCACAGTAATTCATTAATTTTTCAAAGGGGGTGTTTCAGGCTTTAGCTGCCCGTAGTCGAAAGCGGGCAAACTAAAATGATAAACTGAGTTCATCGGCCTCAATTTCTACCCACTCACTATTCGTGACACCCAACTAGTAGTACGATCCCCGATTAGAACCAAAAGGAGATTACTGATGAATATTTGTAGTATTCAACCACTTATCAGTTTTTCGAGAAACACAGTAAACGAAGGTTCAAATGGTTCAAATGGCTCTGAGCACTATGGGACTTAACTTCTAAGGTCATCAGTCCCCTAGAACTTAGAACTACTTAAACCTAACTAACCTAAGGACATCACACACATCCATGCCCGAGGCAGGATTAGAACCTGCGACCGTAGCGGTCACGCGGTTCCAGACTGTAGCGCCTTTAACCGCTTGGCCACCACGGCCGGCTAGTAAACGAAGGACGGACTAAATTTTCTTTTATTTTCCTATTTAATGTAATATTCTGAGTCTATGTATCTTTAAACTGAGAGAGTCAAGTTTTTTAATCTTTTTCAAATTTTTGGGTGTATCTTAGAAAATAATACATTTAGAAAACCGAGAACCGGTTATTTCTGAAACCGGTTATATTAAGTGCTCTTAACAGTCAGGTGAAACTGGCGTGGTGAAAGCCGATACAACCGAAAATCGGCTGTTTTAGCAATAACCGCCATCCCTAAGGAGGAGGAGGAAGTTTTGTGTCTGCAGCAGAATGTCACCACGGAATGAAAACGGCGACGCTGCGCCTGAAATATTAAAGGGAAGCCAACAATCGGATGCGCCGGGGGCCGCGCCGGGCCGTGCAGGCGCTGCTGGCTTAATGTGCTGTTTGTATTCTGCGCCGCCCAATGGCCCATATTTCAGCGGAATGTCCTTTTCACTACCGCCGGCGGAACGAACGCGCCGATCTCCCGTTTTAATCTTTGGTAATATCTCGCAGCAGTTAATGAAACCGGCGTAAATCAAAAGGCGAACACCGGCACCGAACGACGCGGAAAGGGCGCCAATTCATTATGGACTTCAGAATTCGAATCCCTCGTGCTTCACCCTCTTTGGATTCAAACTCGTTTTCCTTTTGTTCAATACATAGCGTAAGCGATATCCTTATGACATAGAATAGTTAGTGCCAGCACTAAGATCAGGAGTGCAAGCTGTGTGTTAGAGTTGGTTGCCATTTGACAACCGGGTATCTGATGACGATGATCTTCACCCTCGCAGATGAAAACTGGGGATGAACACCCAGAGGGAGGCACTCACGTCTGGAATCGCAACAACTATTTTAGGGATCTATGTCCTGTAGGGAGGGAGGTCAGCGAGACCTATCCCATTGAAAGTTGGGTCTACGAGTTACTATTATTATAGTCTTTCATTAAAAAGAATATTTCTAAAGATGTAATGATGTGCAAGTACTGCCCATAACCTTAAAATAACTCTGAGTGCATCCTTAGCAAAACCAACAGAACTTGTACTACCTAGCCGGCCGGAGTGGCCGTGCGGATCTAGGCCCTACAGTCTGGAGCCGAGCGACCGCTACGGTCGCTAGTTCGAATCCAGCCTCGGGCATGGATGTGGGCATGGATGTGTGTGATGTCCTTAGGTTAGTTAGGTTTAAGTAGTACCAAGTTCTGAGCGACTGATGACCTCAGAAGTTAAGTCGCATAGTGCTCAGAGCCATTTTTTTGTACTACCTACTTTACGTTCTTCACAAAAAAATTAAATTTTCTTCATTGTTGTTGCTCTTGTGCGCAAACACACTTTTTAAAGAGCATCTGGTATGTAATCGGTATCGTGAACTTGAAAACACTGAATGTGACATTATTTGTGAAAAATTACGTCTACTACCAAGACATATTTTTCGGTTAAATTTAACTGGCAGATTCGAAACGGTTGAATAATCTGATAGAAGAATTCATTAATGCCGATAAATATTTTGCTAAAATTTTAAAATATAAAATTCATGACTAGAGTGAATTATTTTCAATAGATGGGCAAAAAGTCCACCCCATCCCGCACCCCTCTTCATCTCCAGTGGTATTACTAGGGTTATACCTCTATCGTAATTACAAAGGGAGTGCCTAGGATGGATGCCGGCTGCTGTGGCCGAGTGGTTGTAGGCGCTTCAGTCCGGAACCGCGCTGCTGCTACGGTCGCAGGTTCGAACCCTGGCTCGGGCATGGATGTATGTGATGTCCTTAGGTTAGTTAGGTTTAAGTAGTTCTAAGTCTAGGGGACTGATGACCTCAGATGTCAAGTCCCATTGTGTTTAGAGCCATTTGAACCATTTGAACCTGGGATGGAACGCCAGATAAAAAGGGGATATTTTCTTTACACTCATATAGTATAACAGAGAAGAAATATAGGCACCATGGACAGGAACAGGATATTATCAGGTTAATCACGCTACTGAGCCAGTGTGAAATACCTCTCTGCGATGGAATCGGCCAGATAAAGCCAATAATATTGATGGCATGCACAACAGACAACTTAAAGGCTAACACACAAGCTCAGTGGTACGTAGTAACGCGTGGAGTGATACAATATGAATTTCGTTAACTTGACTTCATCGTGTATCTGAAACATACATGTAGCACACTAAACGTTTGGGAAGGATCGAGTTTCTACACAAGCGTGGTACGAAAAAAAGATAGGGTAACTAAATGCAGAAAGAGGCAGTTTATTCACTTCTAAAACTGCAAGTTAGCTTGAGCGTTCACAAAAATGGAAACTTCAACTAATGAACACACTGTTAACAAGGGTAATAATGCAGTATTAAGTTAACAGTCCGTTACCGCAGTTGACGAAGTATGACTATGGAATCGTGATACTATTACACAAATGGTTACTCTCATGTACATCGCAGAAGTGCAGGACTGTATGGTTTCGCAGGACAGACCGGATCAGGTTGTGGAAAGGGGCCCAAATCAGTTGCTGCTAGTTGCATATATCTACAAACTTCATTTTGCTAAAATGCTTAATCACACATGCTGAAACAATACGGCTGAAGGCCAGAACACAAATTATTAAAATTACTTTAAGGAATACACATGGCTGACGGTCTTAGTTAAAAAATAGAACTGAGGGCTTAAGGCCTATATAACACGAACTCCGGTAAGAAAATTTTAAAAGGTTTTAAACAAATGACCTTTGAAATTTTAATTTAAGACGGCTGAAGGCCTTATATTAAAATATTTCACATAAAGTTCAGCTGAAAGCCATATACAGAACTTAGAATACTTAAAGCTTAACGCCTGGATAACAAATTAAGATGAAGAGGAAAATTCTCAAATGACTTTTCAAATTTTAATTTAAGATGGCTGAAGGCCTTACCTTAAAATATTTCACAAAAGGTTTGGCTGAAGGCCATATATTAAACATAAATCAAACTAAGTTAATACACAGCTGAAGGCCTCGCACAGTACTTGAGACTACTCGAAAATCACAATCCAAAACAAAAGAACTATGGTGCTCAGAAGTGTTCCAAAAATAGGCCTGGGGAGGAAACTCTAACATAAGTTTAGGTGAGATAGGCAGCCAAGCGTAACACTAAATAATTTGATGGCAACATGACCTAGGGACGGCTGAAGAACCAACCTAATCAATTACCTTCACCCGACCAATGGCACGACAACCGAAAATAGCAGCGAGGACGAAGATACCAGCCGCACTACTGGCATCTAAATACAGTCAAGGCACAATAACCACTCAAAACAAAAAATGAACAACACCAAGGCTGTCGAACTACACACCGTGGCGGACAGCATCAACATGCCGAGGAAAACACACTGCCGGAAAACTATGTCAACGACCAGGGCAGGTAACTGGGACGTTAATGGCCACAAGGCACAAGATACTGCTGGTGCACTTCACTAATAAGTTACAATCAATTCAATAGTTAAACATCGTACAGGAATACGGCTGCAAAATTTTGCCGACTCCAGTACACCATATGTTGGTGCTTGCAGGAATGGCCCAGGAAGCAACAACTGGCGATGAACAAAGAGATATCACAGCATTTGAGGTTTCATAACAGGTTAACTGATCACTCAACTTCAATGTACAGGTTCGGTGGACGACGAACTTTGTAGCTCTCACAGCTAGCGCCTCACAAATCCGAGCGCGCTTGCACGCCTCCAGTGGCCCCTTCCTGACTTCGCGCCGTGGAGACTTCATCGCTGCTTTGTCCCAACCGACCGACTAGCACACAGACAGCATTAAAATAACTCCTCACCAGTCATGGTGGAACAAGGACGAATCACAAGTCGACACACACGGAGAACCCAGAATCGGTTGGCGACCAAATACACGTCGTCCGATGAGACGACTGACCGAACGACCAACCAAGCTCGTGCCCACTCCTTGTCATGTGTGTCGGCTACCGTCGGGTGCGTCATGGCTGTGCGGACCTCACTGATGCTCTGTCCCGACTCCCTTTGGGTGGACGACGTCCCGGAGACACCGGCTCGGACCCAGCCATGCAGTGGGAACACTGGCTCATTGGCCACCCTTCATCTCTGCACAAGGAAGGAACCGACCAAAGCCCTGCAAGATGATCAATTGAAAGGGGCCCAGAAGTGATCGGAAGACCAAATACACGCCGCCCGATGGGACGACCGACCGAACGACCAACCAGCGGGCGTCCCCGCTCAAGTCTTCTTCCGTCGGACAGTGCATGTGCGTCCCCAGCAGTCAGGCTAGTATTATTGGCTGTGCAGACCTCACTAAGTTGCTGACCTGCCCGCCCGTGAGTGTCAGCACCGCAGCTATCGATAAGATCACTGTCGTACTATCTCTGGAGCGACAACTACACTCCTGGAAATGGAAAAAAGAACACATTGACACCGGTGTGTCAGACCCACCATACTTGCTCCGGACACTGCGAGAGGGCTGTACAAGCAATGATCACACGCACGGCACAGCGGACACACCAGGAACCGCGATGTTGGCCGTCGAATGGCGCTACCTGCGCAGCATTTGTGCACCGCCGCCGTCAGTGTCAGCCAGTTTGCCGTGGCATACGGAGCTCCATCGCAGTCTTTAACACTGGTAGCATGCCGCGACAGCGTGGACGTGAACCGTATGTGCAGCTGACGGACTTTGAGCGAGGGCGTATAGTGGGCATGCGGGAGGCTGGGTGGACGTACCGCCGAATTGCACAACACGTGGGGCGTGAGGTCTCCACAGTACATCGATGTTGTCGCCAGTGGTCGGTGGAAGGTGCACGTGCCCGTCGACCTGGGACCGGACCGCAGCGACGCACGGATGCACGCCAAGACTGTAGGATCCTACGCAGTGCCGTAGGGGACCGCACCGCCACTTCCCAGCAAATTAGGGACACTGTTGCTCCTGGGGTATCGGCGAGGACCATTCGCAACCGTCTCCATGAAGCTGGGCTACGGTCCCGCACACCATTAGGCCGTCTTCCGCTCACGCCCCAACATCGTGCAGCCCACCTCCAGTGGTGTCGCGACAGGCGTGAATGGAGGGACGAATGGAGACGTGTCGTCTTCAGCGATGAGAGTCGCTTCTGCCTTGGTGCCAATGATGGTCGTATGCGTGTTTGGCGCCGTGCAGGTGAGCGCCACAATCAGGACTGCATACGACCGAGGCACACAGGGCCAACACCCGGCATCATGGTGTGGGGAGCGATCTCCTACACTGGCCGTACACCACTGGTGATCGTCGAGGGGACACTGAATAGTGCACGGTACATCCAAACCGTCATCGAACCCATCGTTCTACCATTCCTAGACCGGCAAGGGAACCTGCTGTTCCAACAGGACAATGCACGTCCGCATGTATCCCGTGCCACCCAACGTGCTCTAGAAGGTGTAAGTCAACTACCCTGACCAGCAAGATCTGCGGATCTGTCCCCCATTGAGCATGTTTGGGACTGGATGAAGCGTCGTCTCACGCGGTCTGCACGTCCAGCACGAACGCTGGTCCAACTGAGGCGCCAGGTGGAAATGGCATGGCAAGCCGTTCCACAGGACTACATCCAGCATCTCTACGATCGTCCCCATGGGAAAATAGCAGCCTGCATTGCTGCGAAAGGTAGATATACACTGTACTAGTGCCGACATTGTGCATGCTCTGTTGCCTGTGTCTATGTGCCTGTGGTTCTGTCAGTGTGATGTATCTGACCCCAGGAATGTGTCAATAAAGTTTCCCCTTCCTGGGACAATGAATTCACGGTGTTCTTATTTCAATTTCCAGGAGTGTAGTATTCCCAGGTGAGTTCAGTCAGCCTCCCGCATGCCCACTATACGCCCTCGCTCAAAGTCCGTCAACTGCACATACGGTTCACGTCCACGCTGTCGCGGCATGCTACCAGTGTTAAAGACTGCGATGGAGCTCCGTATGCCACGGCAAACTAGCTGACACTGACGGAGGCGGTGCACAAATGCTGCGCAGCTAGCGCCATTCGACGGCCAACATCGCGGTTCCTGGTGTGTCCGCTGTGCCGTGCGTGTGATCATTGCTTGTACAGCCCTCTCGCAGTGTCCGGAGCAAGTATGGTGGGTCTGACACACCGGTGTCAATGTGTTCTTTTTTCCATTTCCAGGAGTTTAGTTGTCGCTCCAGAGATAGTACGACAGTGATCTTATCGATAGCTGCGGTGCTGACACTCACGGGCAGGCAGGCCAGCAACTTAGTGACGCCAGTAAATCGGATAAGAAACGGGACGGCAGTACTGCAAAGACAAGATGTCAAGTAATAAATTGTACGAACACGAGTCGCTCACGGCTCAGTGGTAACAAAGGCTGTGGGAATAATTCCCAGAAACTCTCAGAAATAGTCATGCTATGATACTACAGGTACTAAGCTATCATAATGGGAGCTACTGGAGGGTAAACAGGAAGAACATAAACATGTTACCAGCCACATATAATTGTGACAAAAAATACATTAAAATCTTTAACTGAAAAATGATAAAGATATCTTTCATGTGTTGGTACTTGTTCCTTGCGTATTAAACGTATTGCCATATCGAACAGAGTGTTACTCCCTAGGTACAATACATAGGACAAGTGGACAGTTTTTTGTCCACGACTATGTACAACATCGGAAGGAACTACTTTAACCCCCATGAAATACCTAAAAGAAGGAGACAGCGAAATAAGTGGATTGCGGAAGGCGCTAATCTTTTCATTTCATCAGCGTGCCGCTGAGAGGCTATTATCCCCTCCTTGACCCGTGCGTCATCGGTAGTCGTAAAGAAAAGGAATGCGCAAGCAGTGCGAAGTCGAGTGTTGGAGGCCGTTGGGGCAACACAGTTAAGCCACAACACACGAGTAGTGCTGGCATGTTCAAGTAACTGTCTGACGAGTAGCGCTGGTCTGGATTTTGGACTACGTTAGTGCTTACATGGAATGGTTTTCCAATCCGCATTTGCTGATGTCTTCATAGTTGTGACCTGAGACGGAGAAGATGGAAGCTTACTGAGCTTCCCAAAGGGAGTAATAGATGGTGCATTCGTAGCCAGCGAAGAATTTATTTGATACGTCGACTTGAACACTCCTACATCCAATATTTCAGCTGTGCTGATAAACGTCCGGCACAGGCTGGCTTAAGCTACTTGCGCATTAGATGCGTACGGTACTTACTCCGTGAATCTCAACGCCATGGGCCAGCCGGGGTGGCCGAGCGGTTCTATGATCTACAGTCTGAAACCGCGCGACCGCTACGGTCGCAGGTTCGAACCCTGCCTCGGGCACTGATGTGTGTGAAGTCCTCAGGTTAGTTAGGTTTAAGTAGTTCTAAGTTCTAGGGGACTGATGACAAAAGAAGTTAATTCCCATAGTGCTCAGAGCCATTTTCAACGCCGTTGAGAGTATGTGGTGTTACTCTGTACAGCCTAATATTGTTCTCACTTCGACGTAGTCTTTCCCAATTTCACACTACTGTCTACATTTGTTAGTCCGATACGGCGTAGGCTGTTGTGTGTGGGAAAAGATACCGTGTGTCCGAAAAGTTGTATTACTTGATAGCAAAACAACGACACAGAAGTTTCTAAGTGGTTACTGCTAGCTCACGAGTGGTTTTATACACACATCAAAACAAAGTTTTTCATCATCTCGGTTCCAAGAGTTTCGGAACCTGTACAGAAAATTAGAATATTAATCAACATAAACATCATTTACGCCCTTTTTATTGCTCACAAAAACCACA
This sequence comes from Schistocerca cancellata, assembly GCF_023864275.1. Lineage (NCBI taxonomy): Eukaryota > Metazoa > Arthropoda > Insecta > Orthoptera > Acrididae > Schistocerca > Schistocerca cancellata. The sequence continues at coordinate 360,031,554 of NC_064634.1, forward strand.
TATTGAATGTTGTACCACCATACAGCGAGAACTTCAGAGGTGGTGGTCCAGATTGCTGTATGAACCGGTACCTCTAATACCCACTAGGCATTGATGCATGCCTGTATTTGTCGTCGCATACTATCCACAAGTTCATCAAGGCACCTTTGGTCCAGATTGTCTCACTCCTCAATGCCGATTCAGTACATATATCCCTCAAAGTGATTGGTGGGTCACGTCGTCCATAAACAGCACTTTTCAATCTGTCCCAGCCATCTTCGATAGGGTTCATGTCTGGAGAACATGCTGGCCACTCTAGTCGAGCGATATCGTTATCCTGAAGGAAGTCATTCACAAGATGTGCACGATGGGGCGCGAAATGTGGTCCATGAGGACGAATGGCACGCCATTATGCTGCCGATATGGATGCACTATCGGTCGGAGGATGGCATTACGGCACCTCCCATGACCACCAGCGGCGTACATCGGCCCCACATAATGCCACCCCAAAACATCAGGGAACCTCCGCCTTGCTGCACTCGCTGGACAGTGTGTCTTAGGACTTTCAGCCTGGCCGGGTTGCCTCCAAACACGTCTCCGACGATTGTCTGGTTGAGGGCATATGCGACACTCATCGGTGAAGAGAACGTGATGCCAATCCTGAGCGGTCCATTCTGCACGTTGTTGGGCCCACCTGTACCGCGCTGCATGGTGTCGTGGTTGCAAAAATGGACCTCGCCATTGACGTTGGGAGTGAATTTGTGCATCATGCAGTCTATTGCGCACAGTTTGAGTCGTAACACGACGTCCTGTGGCTGCACGAAAAGCATTATTCAACATGGTGACATTTCTGTCAGGGTTCCTCCGAGCCATAATCCGTAGGTAGCGGTCATCCATTGCAGTAGTAGCCCTCGGACGGCCTGAGCTAGGCATGTCATCGACAGTTCCTGTCTCTCTGTATCTCCTCCATGTCGAACAATATCGCTTGGTTTTTTCCGAGACGCCTGGACACTTCTCTTGTTGAGAGACTTTCCTGGCACAAAGTAACAATGTGGACGCGATCGAATCGTGGTATTGACCGTCTAGGCATGGTTGCACTACGAGCCGTGTACTCCTTCCTGATGGAATGACTGGAACTGATCGGCTTTCGGACCTCATCCGTTTAATAGGCGCTGCTCATACATGGTTGTTTACATCTTTGGGCGGGTTTAGTGACATCTCTGAACAGTCAAAGGGACTGTGTCTGTGATACAATATCCAGAATCAACGCCTAACTTCAGGACTTCTTAGAACCAGGGTGATGCAAAACATTTTTTTATATATGTGTATATTACTGTGCGTTATTAATGTACGGGTTTACATACAAATATGCTGTGAGTGCTTAAACCATCACGAGTACCGTCGTTAATGCTGTCATCGCAATTACCTTGTAACTTGAGACTCGCGGTTGCTATTAGATGTAATCCATTCGTTTTCCAAGTATTAATTGTTGTTATTTTCAGATCGTTTAAAGAAATGTCTAAAAGTTTTGAATGGGCGTTGGACGTCTAATAAATGTTTGACTTTGAAATGATCCGATCCACGTGATTGTTTTGATCGAGATTCCGTCATTGGAAGCTACCTTACTTGGGCAGAGTTTTGTATTTTACAATGGTTTAGACCATCGTCATTGCTTTTGATTCTGTCACAAGTTTTGATTTTACTTGCTTTCAAGGTGCGCAAATGGCTCTTAAAAATTAATTGTTTAGTACTTGTGGATTACTCATGGAATTCATTTAAATTATAAGCCTATGATTCACAAACGAAAAGGGTTCCTTCACTAGTGTCGTGTAAATTTGTTCTTAAATTAGACTGACTGGAAGTAGTGATTTTTGTGAAAGATTTGAAATTCATGTTTTTTTCTTTAATTCGTAATCTTGTATGTAAAAAATATAGAAAAAGTTTAATTAATGTTTAGTTTTGACACTCAGTTCTCTCTCCGCTGTCCAGTTAATTCATAAGTTCAGAATGAGACCATGATAAAATTGCTCCTTAACGTGTTCAAAATCGCATGAAAGAAAAATCTCCAAAAACTTTGTCAATATTAAGAATGATGCAACTCACGAAAGGCAAAATTCACAGATCTACAGGCGCACTTGGTTGCATCTCATCGCAGAGATATCCTTCCTCGATAAACCGCACTCTGCTCGTAAAATTTGGATAAAACAGTCAAGAGATGTAAACCCAAATGAATCTACTGAACTACATTTCCAATCGAAACAGACTTAAACAGATTGAAATGAATCAAACCGTTATGTAACTCCAACCAGCACCAATGGAAGAGTCCGCCGTATATTCACGTGTCTCAGAAGCAAAAGTGTCTGAGAGTTCCGGGATTTCGGCCGTCTGCGTCCTCAGTATCGTCACGCAGTACCAAACAGAGCTCAGAGGCGTTTAGAGAGAGACGATATACCTCTGGCTTGCCCTTTGTTTATTATCACCAGCTACAACATTAGTATGAGGTTCTTAATGCTGAGGCACATAGCTCTCCAGCTCACTGCGGAACTATTAAAGTAGATTCATCTATTCGTTCAGTCGCTGGGAAGGGTACACAGCTAGGTATGAGGATGAATCAGATGCCATTGCATAAGAAATAAACGCATTTTCCCGTGCATCCTTCTTCCAGAAGCTCATCAACACAGTAAAAGAACGAGATTGAGTGTGACACGTGTTAATAACACGCTCGGAAGTCGTAAGTGACAAATTTTATGAAACGGGAATGGCAGTACTGTTTCTCCGTTTTCCACTCATCTTTTCACTCTTCAACCACTGATGACTAACCTTCTGGCTTAAGAAGGGGATGACAGCTCTTTGGAGAATGATACGTTGTTCAACTCTGGTAACCTACTTGCCTCCTTGACCACCCATAAGAATAATTGGGAAGTTACTAAGTTAACGTATTTCACAAAATTTCATTCACTGATGTATGGGGCAATGTTCTGGGATAATTCTTTACTTACGCAAAAAATTTCATCGCACAAAAAAGTAGACTTAAATGTTGGTTTTATACACATACATCTTGCAAGCACATCTTTAAACCGTTGGTAACTATAGCTACAAAGCACATTTATTCACTTACGACATCTATTCTCAACAGTCCATCTGAGGAAGTAACAGAGCTTTTAATGAATCTAACTTTACACAGAAAGATGTCAAATATACACTTATAAAACTTTTTGACGATTTACCTTTGAAGTTAAATGCCTAACAGCTGTTGTTTGTCCTCGACAACTCGTTGTATGCCGTAGAAGAATCCTTGAAGAGAAATAATTAGTAATATTTGCAGAAAAAACATGTAAATGACCAGCCTGTAGCCATATAATATCCTCTCTTTACTTACGAGCAGATATGTGTTCTATGTATCTTCTGTTGACACATTCCACGCCGTAACGTTTATCATGAGTACAGTGTATGGAAAAAGCAACAAACTAACAAATGTAACAGATTGGAAAGTAGTTTCATGGAATCACGATAGGAGATCCATGCAGACAATGATTTGCTGTTAAAAAAACCCACACAAGAGACGAGCCCGCTTTGCAAAGAACAACATTGTCTTCTAGGGTTTTTGGTCGAAATATTGATCGTATAAAGGAAAGGTCTCGTCTGTACAGGCTTGTGAAATAGCATTTCCATGTGACAGAACGTTTAGTTCTGTGAATACAATTATACGTAAGTAGGATGAGGTAGCATGGACATGCCACCCTAACTACAGGGTGTTTCAAAATGAATATACGGGTTTTAAGGCTTTGTAGCACATATTACATTCACCTTACAATTACAAATAATACACCAAATCAAAGAGAAACACAAACAGTTTTTCTTACAATTATTTAGTGTGAACACCGATCACACACTAGCAGACATCTGTAGGTGAGTTGTTCCGAAACCATGATCAATGTGTCAGGAATAATTGTAGCAATAACAATTTTTTAAAAGTCGGATACATCAGCTGGTATCGGAGGCACGTATACATGATCGTTTCAGAACGTGTGTACGTGGAGGTCATGCATAAAATGCTGTGTCAACCCCCACCCCCGCTCCCCTTGCGCCCAATCCACCGGTCGGATACATCGTCGTTTAACCAGTCGCGTACTGAGTTATGCCAGTGAGGCGGCGCACCATCTTGCTCCCAAATGAAGATGCGTTGTTCACATTCTTCCCATTGAGGTACGGTTCCTAGCTGTAGCACATCAAGATAAGAAACATCAGTTACAGTTGATTCACCGTGAAGGAAAGGACCATAACTTTTCGCAGGAATATTTCTTGGGGCTAAGACTCGCACTCGTTCAACACGTTTTTCGGTCACTCTTTGTCATTCCATACTCTTCCCAGTGCGCACAGGAATACAAACAGAACTGTTTGAGTTTCTCTTTCATTTGATGTGTTATTTATAACTGTACATTGAACGTAATAAATGCCACAACGCCTTAAAACCGGTATGTTCATTTTGATACACCCTTTATACCTAGTGTTAGAGGAAGTTTTATATTTTGTTCTTCTCGCTACACAAAATTGGGGGTCGGTGACGCTCCAGATTAATGAACCGAATTCTGGTAGACATCGATAAAACGTATGCAAATGTACCCTCTAAAATTGACAGAGGAACTTATGGAGTTATAATGACTTTGATTTATTATGATAAAATGAATATTAAACAGTGCAACCTGTGGCAACCTGCGGCAACATCAACAAGATAAAATCATCGACAAACAAACAATTGAATGGCAACCTGTGGCTACTTTAATTTCCTTGGCATAGCAGCCGTAGAGGTCGGGGGAGAAGCTAATAATCTCGCAACAAATTTGCTTATACTCTTTGAATGCCTAGTGATTGTTGTAATGTTAATGAAAGTAACTGATACTACAGAAAGAAAAAGCGTCACACCTCAGGGCGAAGTTGCGAGCAAACTGACAAACTGCAAGACTTCAGAGCGAAGCCTGAAATAATCGGATTACGTAAAGGTGACTAAATTCCCTATGCCTTGTCTTGCGACCTAGGTTTCGACCTTTTATGCCATTTTCAAGTGGCTGAGTTCATGTCGTTAACATATATTGCAGGACATCAAGTTCAAAATTGCCCATGAAATTAAGACTGTATTGGCTCCCCACGAAATGCCATATGTAAAATCATCGTCCTGTAGAAAGATGAGTAAATAATAGTGGGAGCAGGCCATATTTAGTAAAAACAAGTAAACCTGTTTTAGTAAGTATCACGTGCTTCCATTATTATTTACTGATCTCTCTATAATATGATGATTTTACATCTGGCATATCAAGTGGAGCCAATACTTTCTTAATTATATGGCCAATATTGAGCTTCATATCCTGCAATATTTGTTAACGACATAAACTCAACCACTTGAAAATGGTATAAAAGGTCGTAACGCAAAGCCGGCCGGCGCTATAGTCTGGAAGCGCGCTACCGCTACGGTCGCAGTTTCGATTCCTGCCTCGGGTGTGGATGTGTGTGATAACCTTAGGTTAGTTAGGTTTAAGTAGTTCTGAGTTAGAGCGGACTGATGATCTCAGAAGTTAAGTCCCATAGTGCTCAGAGCCATTTGAACCATGTTTTCGTAACGTAGGTCGTAATTAAATAAACAACCATACAGTAAAATGGCAGTCTGTTCATTTAAAAACCATTATGATAGTTTGCATGCGAGTATACACGCCTGAGTAGTCGCCAGAGTGGAATACTGTGTGTTGACGCCCTGTCTGGGCACCCTTTACAATCACATGTGTGTTTCATTTCTACCCGGATGTTTTGTATATTGCTACAATGTTGAATTACCTATCACCTCATTTTTCAATTAAATTACATTGTCCTGGAAGGCGTTGTAATTTTTTCCTTGTAGTTTATGTCGCAAATTATGTTCTCGACAATACTGCTGCATGTAAAGAGGGAGAGGGGCAGATGAGTTGAAGGGACAACAGCGGAGACGTGAAGGGAGGAAGCAAACATCCTTTTCGAGACTAGGACATTACTCAACGTTACGAGACACTGGCGCTTCCATCCGAGGCTGTAAAACGTACTTCCACGCAGCCATCTGAGCCCGAAATACTGTTCCGAATTTAAGCATTCGTACGTCGGACGAGACACATGTTTATTGCTGACCAGTGTCATTGGCGGGCAGATGGAACGCATCATTCCTCTTCCTCCCCATCTCTCCGCCGCAGCGCTCTTTTTCTAGTTTACTCGTGCTATCTAAACGACATTCGCAGCTCAGGGGGGACTGTGCGTCCCCTTATCGGGTCCGACTTCTTTGCCGAGGTAATGGACGGCAGTAAAAGGCGCGCCCGGCCGCCTGTGACGTGTTTAGGAGCCGCAGAGGCTGATAAGGCGAGCCGCCTGTGCGAGACTTGTAGGGAGGGCGATAGCATCGCCCAACAAGTTAGCGGGTGGCCCCCCCCTCCAGGGAACAGCGCGGCGCTACACTTCTCCCTAGTTCTGCTCCACTACTCGCGTTTGTTTTCCTAGGAAACAAGAATCCACTCTTTTTCCCATCCAGTCTCTTGGCTGATTTGATGCGGGCCACCGCGAATTCCTCTACTGTGCCACCACTTTATCTCACAGTAGCACCCTATGTTCTTACTTTCTCAATTACGTGTTTCACGTATTCCAATCCCCGCCTTTCCCTAAAACTTTTTACCTTATACTTTTCCCTCAAGTACCATGGTAGTTATTACTTGACATACTGTTTTCAGATACAGGGTGGCGTACGAAATGTGTTACCACTCTGTTTTTGAATTTAAACTTTATTGTCAATACAGGAACATGTACTACAATGGAGAGCCGTCCATGGAGATTTGTTCTAACTCAGCACATGCTGAATATGTCCACCATTTCGTTTCCTAACTTCCTTCAAACGAACACTGAAGTTAGTGATTACTCTACGGCACATGTCTTCCGTAATTTCACTGCAAGCTTGAAGAATAAGTCTTCTGAGCTCCATTAAATCACGTGGATGGTCCGGGAAAATTTTTTCCTTTAGGTACCCCCAAAGAAAAGAGTCATATGGATTTCGGTCTGGACTATTGGGGGGGCCAATTTTGTCCGTCATTGAAGCGACCTGGAAACCCGAGCGAAATGATCCGCATGTCGAAATGCTCGTGTAAAAACTCCCACACAGTGTTTGCAGTATGTGGCCTTGCACCATCATGCATGAACCACTGCGTGTTGAAGGGCAACAAAGTAGCAAGAGGCTGTGGAATGAAGCTATTGCGAAGCATGCTCAAATAACGCTCGCTGTTCACAGTTGCTTCAAAGACAAAGGGTCCAATAAGTCCGTGACTGGAAATTGCTGCCCACGCTGTAATCCTCGGAGCATAATGTTGTCGTTCATGAAGCACTTGTGATTTTTCAGTGGCCTAAAAGCGTACATTTTGTTTGTTAACCACACCGTCTAAATGAAAATGCGCCTCTTCTGAAAACCAAACGTTGTTGAGAGTTTCTTCGCTATCCTCCGCCCACTGAGCAAACAGTAGTCTCTGCTGCTTGCGTTCTTCCTTGAGCTTCTGTGCACAGGTCATCTTGTATGGGTACATATGGAGGTCACTTGTAAGAATGCGTTGAACAGAACGTCTGGATATTCCTGCACTGCTGCCTTTCTACACGATTTCCCGGGACCTCTCTTTACAGCAACTCGTACCGCTTCAATATTCTCCGGCGAACAAACAGCCTTAGGCCGAGGTCGCTTCGCTTCCAATACTGTTCCTTCCTGTACAAATTTATCGTACGACCTGTGGATAGTCTTCTTGTAAGGGACCCATCGTGTGTTAAACTGTTGTCGAAAACACCTCATGAAAAAGTAACACAATTGCCGATCGTTGCTGTGTCGTCAATCTTCCATTGGCAGCCATTGCTGCTTACTATTCTCCTAGCGTCAGTATCGTGAATTACACGTCATTTCGTATCTCATTTGTTTTTCCAAACTCTGCTGGTACTGCTGTAAAGATCCCAGGGGGATATCTAACGTGTGTCGTAAATTGTGAAAGAAACAATTGATAACACATTTCGTGGGCCACCCTGTATTATGAACTACCGCGAGGGAAACGATCTTTTGATACACAACCAGTGTGGATACAGAAAATACACTTCTTGTCAAACACAGTTAGCTCTTACCAGCCCTTTATTTTCATGAAGTAATGAGTGCTGCCGACGGGGGACATGAAACTGACTACATATTTCTAGATCTCCAAAAGGCTTTTGATGCCTCTCATCACAAGCGTCTCATAATCAAGTTGCTTGCGTACGAGTATCGTCTCAGTTGTGCGACTGGATTCGTGATTTCCTGCTGGAAAAAAATCACAGTGCGTAGTAAATGACGGAAAGTTATCCAGTAAAAGAGAATTGACATCTGGCGTTTACCAAAGAACTATTGTAGGCCCTGTGCTGTCCATAATCTACACTCATGCTCATAAATTAAGGATAATGCTGATACAAGGTTAAAAAATGCTCTGGTGGGCGGTTTGTGGGTTTAAATCACTCGGGGTATGACCATGTGGTGCATTTGAGCTGCGGTCGTCGCACGGTGGCGCTGGCAGTAGTCCACATACGCAGAGGCGTGTTGGTACATCTCAGACTACGGTGCAGCGAGTAAGTGTGCAGAAGATTTCAGACGTGCTAATGGTGACTGTGTGTTTAAAATGGCTCAGAGAACACATATAGATGAAGTTATGAGGGGTAGAACACTAGGGCGACTGGACGCTGGTCAAGCACAGCATGTCGTAGCACGAAGTGTGATTTCAAGATTATGGCAACGATTCCAGCAGACAGGAAACGTGTTCAGGCGCTACAGTACGGGACGTCCACTGTGTACAACACCACAAGAAGACCGATATCTCACCATCAGTGCCCGCAGACGGCCACGGAGTACTGTAGGTGGCCTTGCTCGGGGCGTTATCGCAGCCACTGGAACAGTTGTCTCCAGACACAGTCTATAGACGACTGAATAGACGTGGCTTATTTGCCTGGAGACTTGCAGGGTGCATTCCACTGACCCCTGGTCACAGGAGAGCCTGTAAAGCCTGGTGCCAAGAACACAGTACATGGTCATTGGAACAATGGTCCCAGGTTATGTTTACGGACGAGTCCAGGTACAGTTTGAACAGTGATTCTCAGTGGTTTCTCATCTGGCGTGAACCAGGAACCAGATACCAATCCCTTAATGTCCTTGAAAGGGACCAGTATGGAGGTCGTGGTTTGATGGTGCTTGGTGGGTTTACGATTGGTGCACGTACAGCCCTGCATGTCTTTGACAGAGGAACTGTATCTGGTAAGGTGTATCGGGACGTCATTTTGCACCAGTATGTCCGCCTTTTCAGGGGTGCAGTGGGTCCCACATTGCTCCTAATGGATGATAACACACGGCCCCACCGAGCTGCCATCGTGGAGGAGTATCTTGAAACAGAAGATATCAGGCGAATGGAGTGGCTTGCCTGTTCTCCAGACCTAAACCCCATCGAGCACGTCTGGTATCCTCTCGGTCGACGTATCGTTGCACGTCTTCAAACCCCTAGGACACTTCATGAGCTTCGACAGGCACTGGTGCAAGAATGGAAGGCTATACCCCAGCAGTTGCTCGACCACCTGATCCAGAGTATGCCAACCCGTTGTGCGGCCTGTGTACGTGTGCATGGTGATCATATCCTGTATTGATGTCGGGTTACATGCGCAGGAAACAGTGGAGTTTGGTAGCATATGTGTTTCGGGACGGTTTTCTCAACTTATCACCAATACTATGGACTTACAGATCTGTGTCGTGTGTGTTCCCTATGTGCCTATGCTATTAGCGCCAATGTTGTGTAGTTCCACGTTGTTTGGCACCACATTCTGCAGTTATCCTTAATTTATGACCATGAGTGTATATAAACGGTTTATAAGAGAATCTGAGCAGGCATCCTAGATTGTTTGCAGATGATGCTGTCCAGTAAAGTCATCAAGGAATCAAAACAAATTGCAAAATCGTTTAGACAAGATATCTGTATACGTCTAAATGTGACAATTGACTCTAAATAACGAAAAGCGGCAGGTCATCCACATGAACACTAAAAGGAATCCGTTGAATTTCGGTTACGTGATAAATTACACAAATCTAAAACCTATCAGTTCAACTAAATACCTAGAAAGTACAACTAAGAACGCCTTAAATTGGAACGCCGGCATATATAGTATTGTGGGGAAAGCAGAACACTTAGAAGTTGCAACAGATCTACTGCAGAGACTGTCTACGCCACGCTTGTCCGTCCTCTGCTAGAGCATTGCTGTGCAATACGGGATCTTTACCTGGCTGAATTGACGGAGGGCAGAGCCACAATCTTTGTCGTGCTATCCCTGATTGCGTGTTCGCCAAACGTGTCTACTCACGGCTTATAAGCTCCGTTTGTCATTGAAATCCAGGAGGTTTTTATCTAATTTACGTATTACCAGGGGCAATAAAACACGAAGTACAACCAACTGCTGTATGGCGGTAGCAGTCAGCGTGGGCCAGGGCTGTGCTGTCGCTGCTGGAAAACCTGTTAGTTTTCGTTTTTTACTGTCATGGCTTATAAACATCAATAAAACAGATATTGCACTACATTAATTTGGGCTGGCTGTGCCCCTGGCACGGAAAATTAGGCTTCATAAATCGTTCTTGCTATTCGATAATATAGAAAATAATCGATAATGTGCATTGAACATGTTCTCTCTCGGAAACACTCGAAATATGGCATACACCATGTGATGAAAAGTATTCGAACACCCCAAAAACATACGTTTTTCATATTAGATGCATTGTATTAGAACAAATAAGCCCTCGGTCACAAATATTAAGTCAAAATTGACCAGGTTTCGACGCTACTATGAGCGTCGTCTTCAGAATTAAACTGTTCTAAAACATATTAGGTATATAATACATTAATAAAATTAAAGTTTGTACTGACTGGAAAGAGATGCAGTACTTACAAGTCGCATTTTAAAATATCTAAGCCGGAAGTGCGACGTCATGAATAGTAGTAAATAAGATGGCGAGCCGCTAATGGCTGTTCACTCAAGTACATTCTAGTTATAATATACGGACTCACTTACGATAGGTCTGCAGTTCCTTAGTTTTGAGCGAGTTTAATGGCGCCGCAGGGAACAGGGACAAGGATGTCGGTCGTTGCACATAATCGCCGCTCTAAATGGGTGAAGCACAAACGTAACAACTTCCGCAACATTTTGACTATCAGCGTTCACAAAATACCTTTCTGTCTTTACTTAAAAGCTGTTTATGGGTTTTCCGTCGCTACTTAGCTAAACTGTTTGCAGAATAAATACGTAAAACCCTCGTACCTTCGGCTAACGCTCCCTATAATACACGTATAGCTTCATGTCACTCCTAGACTGTAGCCTCACCGTAGCTTCAGCCGATAACTGAGTGAGATTATACTAAAATAGCGGATATTTTGTTAGAATATTGAACGTAAGTGCTAGTTGAATGGTATAGTCTATCAGAATAACAGCAATCGAAATCATATTTTTAACATAGGAAAATAACCTATTATCGCAGGATGACATTCAGAACGTTACAATCCTTTGCATGTGACAATATACTCTTGTGTTGCCGCCGGAGTGAAGTACATCGTGTGTCGATGCGACTGTTCTGGCTGCCTTTATTGTGACGTGGGTCTGTGGTCTGAATGTGTTATCATATACACCCAGATCAATGAACTACCTATTGCCTTATCTTTACAGGTGTTCCTGAAACGAATGTAGAAAATGAGAGCGCTGGTAGAGTGGGTCATAACAAGAATATTTCACATAGCAACCCGCAGCGTACGGCGCTAGGCTTCGTGGAAAAGCGTAGCGCGCCGCCAAGAGAGTAGGCACACAACATGCCATCAAAGACGTCATGGTAGCAGGTCTCCAGGAAAACGATTTCACTGTATTCGTGACATCAAGATAAAATATGAGCGTAATTGAAGTTTCATGATCTTTATTTGCAAACGCTGTAGTAGACATCGTTGCGGATATTCAAGGCGGGACAACACTACGAGTTTTCCGCTTCTTACTGGGTTGCTTTTGGCTGTGAAAATGCCTGTTTGATTGCGGAATCTGGTTTGCGCTGCGTCAGTTTGTCATCAAACGGGGTCACTCTTGTATTTGTTATTGTGTGAAGCGGACGGGAGATGAAGCGCTGTTCTTGGAAGGAAAGGGCAGGCATACACTGTGCTTACAGGGCGGCGGATTCAAATACTCACGCTGTCCAAAGTTTGTGTGTTGGACGGTTTCCGAATCGTCAAATGCCAGATCTACGCACATTTACTGCCATCCACAGGTTCCTCGAGAGACAGCTTCATTTGAGGTACGTTTCCTATTGGCATGTGCTCTTAATGGCACGTGTGTATTGAAGGCCTCCTTCGAAACCCGGTGTATTCATTTTGTGCTACAGGCGCGAAGGCCTGACGGACGCGGTCGCCAACGCACAGTTCGTACATCAGGGCTTCAAGAGGAGGAGTTAGCACTGCTGGAAAACACACCCTCAGCATCTTCATCTACATGGTTACTCTGCAATTCACACCTAAGTGTCTAGCATAGGGTTCATCGAACCATTTTCATACTACTTCTCTACCATTCCATTCTCGAACGGTGCGTGGGAAAAAGGAACACCTAAATCTTTCCGTTCGAGCTCTGATTTATCTTAATTTATTATGATGATCATTTTTCCCTACGTAGGTGGGTGTCAACAAAATATTTTCGCATTCCGAAGAGAAATCTGGTGATTGAAAATTCGGAAATAGATCTCGCCGCAAAGAAAACCGCCTTTGTTTCAGTGACTGCCACTCCAATCTCGCGTATCATATCAGTGACACTCTGTCCCCTATTGCGGGATAACACGAAACGAACTGCCCTTCTTTGCACTTTTATGATGTCCTCCGTCAATCCTACCTGACAAGTATCCTACACCGCGCAGCAGTATTCCAGCAGAGCACGGACAAGTGTAATGTAGGCTGTCTCTTTGTGGATTTGACGCATCTTCTAAGTGTTCTGCCAACAAAGCGCAGTCTTTGTTTCGCCTTTCCAACAATATTATCTATGTGCTCGTAATTGTAATTCCTAGGTATTTAGTCGAATTGATAGCATATTTGTGTGATTTATTGTATACCCAAAATTTATCCGATTTCTTTTAGTATCCATGTGGATGACCTCGCACTTTTCTTTGTTTAGTGCCAACTACCACTTTTTGCACCATTCAGAAATTCTCTCTAGATCATATTGTAATTGGAATTGATCGTCTGGTGATTTTACTATATGGTAAATTACAGCGTCATCTGCAAACAATCTAAGGGGGCTGCTCAGATTAGCACCTAGATCATTTATATAAATCAGGAACAGCAGAGGGCCTATGACGCTACCTTGCGGAACGCCATATCATTTCTGTTCTACTCGATGATTTACTGTCTATCACTACGAAATGTGACCTCCCTGAGAGGAAATCACGAATACAGTCACAAAACTGAGACGACACTCCATACGCACGCAATTTGATTAATAGTCACTTCTGAGAAACGGTATCAGAAACCTCCTGGAAATCGAAGAATATGGAATCGATCTGAGATCCCTTGTCAACAGCACTCATTACTTCATGGGAATGAAGAGCTAGCTGCGTTGCACAAGAACGATATTTTCTGAATCCGTGTTGGTTATGTCCCAATATGGCATTTTCTTCAAGGTGATTCATAATCTTCGAGTACAGTACATGCTCCAAAATCCTACTGCAAATTGAGATAAGTGATATGGGTCTGTAGTTCAATGGGTTACTCCTATTTCCTTTCTTGTATATTGGCGTAACCTATGCTACTTTCCAGTCTTTAGGAACAGGCCTTTCGTCAAGTGAACAGTTGTATATGATTGCCAAGAAAGGCTCTATTGTGTCTGCATGCTCTGAAAGGAACCTGCTTGATATACTATCTGGACCGGAAGACTTGCATGTCACTCATGCTAACAGCTGTCCTGGTTCCGAATTTTGGAATATTTACTTCGTCTTCTTTCGTGTAGGAATTACGGAAAACTGTATTTAGTAACTCCGCTTTAATGGCACCATCATCGCTGAATTTCCATCGCTATCGCGCAGTGACTGTATTGACTGTTTCTCGCCACTGGTGTACTTTACATACGACCAGAATCCCTTTAGTTTTTCTACCATATTTTGAGACAATGTTTCATTGTGGAAACTATTAAAAGCATCTCGTATTGACGTCTGCACTAAGTTTCGAGCTTCTGTGAAACTTAGCCAGTCCTGGGGATTTTGCGTTATTCCGAATTTGGCATGCTTTTTTCGTTGCTTCTGCAACAGTGTTCTGACGTGTTTTGTGTACCATAGTGGATCAGTCCCGTCTCTTATTAACTTATGCGGTATGAATCTATCTATTGCTGTCGATAGTGTATCTCTGAATTTGAGCCATGTCTGGTCTATGCTTAAATAATTAGCTTGGAAGGAATGGAGACTCTCTCTTAGGAAGGCATCAAGCGAATTTTTATCTGCTGTTTTAAATAGATATATTTTGCCTTTTATTTTTAGTGATTTTGGTTGACCTTGTGTCCACTAATCGGGAGATGTTTTCTATCTACCACCGGATTTGAACATGTATTTTCGCCCATAAATCAAGGGTAGATTGAAGTCTCCACCAATTACAAGAGAATGAGTGGGGTAGTTATTTGTTATGAGATTCAAGTTCTCTTTGAACCGTTCAGCTGTCGAGTCGAGGGGTCAGTAGAAGGAGCCAGTTATTATTTTGTTACGGCTGTTGAGTATAACCTCTATCCATAGTAATTCGCAGGAAGTACCAATTTCAACTTCACTACAAGATAAACTACTACCAAAAGACACAAACATACCAACACCTACTTTATTTAATCTATCCTTTCTGAACACGGTTTGCGCCTCTGTAAAAATTTCGGCAGAATTTATCTCCGGCTTTAGACAGCTTTCAGTTCCTATAACGATTTCAGCTTCTGTGCTTTCTAGCAGCGCTTGAAGCTCTGGTACTTTTCCAACACAGCTACGACAATTTACAACTACAATACCGACTGTTGCTTGGTCGATTCTCGTCGTTTGTTTCTCATGTACCCTTTGAGACTTGAGCCCTTTTTGATCTTTCCCGAGACTGTCTAACCTAAAAAACTGCCCAGTCCACGCCACACAGGCCCTGCTACCCTTGTAGCCGCCTCCGTTGTGGATTGGAGAAGCAAGCGGCATTTTGCACGGAAAATGGATGTAAGCCATTGCATAATTTGGCGTGTGTGCAACGAAGATAGCACCTCTACCGCCTAGAGACGATTTTCCACGTCGAATTGAATTCTGCCAGTGGTTTCTGCAAAGATGTGCCACTCAACTGGACTTTCCAGAACCGTGTACTTTTTACGGATGAGGCATCCTTTACGCGAGAGGGTATCTTCAACAGCCACAATCAACACGTATGGGCACAGGAAAATCTGCACACCGCCTTTGTTCTTTGTCACCAACATCGTTTCACTGTCTACATTTAGGCTGACTTGGTAGGCGATAATCTGGTCGCTCCGTACATGTTACCCAGGTGACTAAACGCAAACAGATACTTCATCTCTTTGCGAGAAGTTTTGCCAGAACTATTGGAGTATGTTCCACTCAACGTGCGACACCGAATGTGGTACCAACATGACGGTGCACGTGCGTACTTCACACATGCATGGCGGATACATTTGTATGAAACATTTGGCGAGAACTGGATAGGAAAGGGTGGGGCTGTGGCATTGCCTACACGCTCCCCCAACTTCACACCCACTGATATTTCTCTCCTGGGACCACCTGAAATATGTTGTCTATGACAAACCCATCGACACTTTAGTTCGCGTTGTGGCAGACTCCGATGCAATTTCTAGTTTGTCAGGAGTGTTTGAAAAAGTGCGACAGTCTCTCTAGCGCCGTTGCACGGCGTGCTTTTAAGAAGAAGGGCGTAATTTTGAGAACTTTCTGAATCTTTTTTCGAATAACGTTCGTAAAACTTCATCCCGACTTCTCTTTAACTTGCTGCCACAAGTATTGAAATACACTCCTGGAAATGGAAAAAAGAACACATTGACACCGGTGTGTCAGACCCACCATACTTGCACCGCCGCCGTCAGTGTCAGCCAGTTTGCCGTGGCATACGGAGCTCCATCGCAGTCTTTAACACTGGTAGCATGCCGCGACAGCGTGGACGTGAACCGTATGTGCAGTTGACGGACTTTGAGCGAGGGCGTATAGTGGGCATGCGGGAGGCCGGGTGGACGTACCGCCGAATTGCTCAACACGTGGGGCGTTAAGTCTCCACAGTACATCGATGTTGTCGCCAGTGGTCGGCGGAAGGTGCACGTGCCCGTCGACCTGGGACCGGACCGCAGCGACGCACGGATGCACGCCAAGACCGTAGGATCCTACGCAGTGCCGTAGAGGACCGCACCGCCACTTCCCAGCAAATTAGGGACACTGTTGCTCCTGGGGTATCGGCGAGGACCATTCGCAACCGTCTCCATGAAGCTGGGCTACGGTCCCGCACACCGTTAGGCCGTCTTCCGCTCACGCCCCAACATCGTGCAGCCCGCCTCCAGTGGTGTCGCGACAGGCGTGAATGGAGGGACGAATGGAGACGTGTCGTCTTCAGCGATGAGAGTCGCTTCTGCCTTGGTGCCAATGATGGTCGTATGCGTGTTTGGCGCCGTGCAGGTGAGCGCCACAATGAGGACTGCATACGACCGAGGCACACAGGGCCAACACCCGGCATCATGGTGTGGGGAGCGATCTCCTACACTGGCCGTACACCACTGGTGATCGTCGAGGGGACACTGAATAGTGCACGGTACATCCAAACCGTCATCGAACCCATCGTTCTACCATTCCTAGACCGGCAAGGGAACTTGCTGTTCCAACAGGACAATGCACGTCCGCATGTATCCCGTGCCACCCAACGTGCTCTAGAATGTGTAAGTCAACTACCCTGGCCAGCAAGATCTCCGGATCTGTCCCCCATTGAGCATGTTTGGGACTGGATGAAGCGTCGTCTCACGCGGTCTGCACGTCCAGCACGAACGCTGGTCCACCTGAGGCGCCAGGTGGAAATGGCATGATAAGCCGTTCCACAGGACTACATCCAGCATCTCTACGATCGTCTCAATGGGAGAATAGCAGCCTGCATTGCTGCGAAAGGTGGATATACACTGTACTAGTGCCGACATTGTGCATGCTCTGTTGCCTGTTTCTATGTGCCTGTGGTTCTGTCAGTGTGATCATGTGATGTATCTGACCCCAGGAATGTGTCAATAAAGTTTCCCCATCCTGGGACAATGAATTCACGGTGTTCTTATTTCAATTTCCAGGAGTGTACATTGAAATCGTTGCGCTGCAGACTTGCTACCATGACACCTCGAATGGCATGTTGTGCGCCTACCCTCTTGGCTAAGGGATGCGGACGTAGATGGCTATGCGAAATATGCTTGTTGTAACCCACCCTAGCAGCCCTCTCCTTTCCAACATTAATTTCAGACACACCCTGTATGTATGAAAGGCTGACTCATTGTCGCCCTACCTAAAACCCCTCAGGATGGAAACCTGAAATTTGGAGAGGGTGTTGATATTGTATTGCAGGCGTCGTTTGAGAAGGAATGTTTCGAAATTCCTCCCATAGGGGGTGTGAAATAGATGAGGAAACGATTTTTTGAAAATATGGAAATTTTGGAGGGGCAATTTTGAAGCTAAACCTACAAAAATTGGTATTTAGTTTCTCTGTCATAAGTAAAGAAACATGTTTTAGCTTTGTTTGAAAGTTAATTCCTATAGAGATTAAATATTAGATGAAAGCCTTTTCTAAAATAAATCTTTGTCACAGAAAAACTATGAAGTATTTGTGAAGTTACCTCGATGGAAATTGGTATTTGACTTCTCAGTTAGAAAGAAATATATGTTTCAGTGTTTTTGCAAATTCGCCCCTTAAGAGGGTGAAGCTGGGTATGAAAGTTTTAATGAAAATGTCATTTTGTATTTCGTTTCTCGGTGAGAAACAAAAAAAGCACAGGTTTCACTGTCCTTGAATATTCACCCTCTATGGGAGTGAAATAGAGAATGAAAGTTCTTAAGTATATATTTCACTATTTTTGAAGCAAGATCTATGGAAATTTTTATTTGGTTGGTAGAAAAAAGTTATGCGTTTCACTGTTTTGTAAAATCAACCACTAGGGGAATGAAATAGTGGCTGAAACTTTTTAAGGAAATATTTCTCTATGTTCAAAATTCTTTTGCCCTGAATCTATAGAAATTTGTATTTCACTTCTCTGTTCGATACAAAGAAATATCTGTTAAAGGAAGAAAGTTTCTACGGAAATATCACCATAAGAACCCAAAAGGCATTATTAAAAATCTTGGTCTACTGCTACCAGAAGCGGTTCTTAACCACAACTACATTGGGAAGAGACAATCTTTCTATCACCTTAATTAACTTGAGAAGTTGAGAAGGTGTTTCTGTGAGCAACATAAAAATTCGATTAAAGATAAACGGGAGAAAACTATGTACGGTACAGTCTACGCGAGCAAAGCAGCGGACATTAATTTAGTTTGTCAATGAAATATCCTTGTCCTTGAGCATGTTGTATTTCTTTTCTGGTGGTGTATTACAGGTTCAGCATACTTCAACGACTTTTACTGGTATAATTTCACGTTATCTTTATTTATTTATTCTCCATTGATCCTTTAATTTCAGTTTGGTGCAATTCATTTAGCTAGTAATGCAGTTTCCGTATGCAGTTAGACTGTAGGTTGATTCCGTAAGCAGGCTAAGGGCGGGATGTTGATAGCCATCACATGGCAGACGCCATGGAGCGAGTGAAGCAGTTCAACGTTTACGAGACGATAGCTTATCTAGCGGTGTTCGACGTGCGCCTTCGGGACATAAATCTAGATCAATGGGGCTATTCATCTCGCCAGCGTCCCTCTCTGATGCACATTAATCTCCGACGCGTGTTACTAGGTCAGCGCTTTCCAAAGACCTGGCCAGCCTTCTTCAAAGCGTATTCAGCCGTGACGTTGCCGGGTAGGGGTCCACGGAAGACGTGCATAGCGCGTCGTGCGTCGTGAGTGGCGTTATTAATTTATCCGCTGCTGGCTGAACAATGTGTCGTCAGCATCTATAATCTGAGTCACCTGATGGCGTGCATCGGAGGGTGCTTCGGAGCTTACCATTCTTATCATTCCTTCACTCTCCTATTCACGAATGGTACTTGGGAAATGCGACTGTCGGTATACCTTCGTGTGAGAGCAATTTCTGTTTCTACTGCTGTGCGGGAGAAAGTAATTTGTTGCCAGACTTTTTCTAGAATTGCTGCAGCAAACCACTCCGCGATGCATAACGCCTCTGTAGTATCGGCTACCACCTTAATCTATTAAGCATCTTCCTGGTGCTCTCGCAGTTACGGAACGAATCCGAAGACGAATCTTGCCGTTCCTCGTCGGATCTTCTTCGTTTCATAAAATGACGCAGTGTAATTCGTCGAAAGATTGAGAAAGAATACAAATCTGACACGGCAAGAACGCAGCGATTGCATTTATTCAAAAATGTCGCCGCGATAAACTACGTTTTGATGTTTCGTAATTCCACAACAGATTTTTTTACAGATGTGGTCTATTATTATCTGAATCAGAGTTAATTTACTCTCACATTAGAGAACCTTATTAATATTCTGAGACATTCCGAAGGGGACATTTGGTGCTTCTCCGGTACTTGACAAGGATTCTTTATTTCGGTTATATGTTGGATTTGTTATAATCTCTGTTTCTGACACCTTTTGTATCCTCTACAGCTCTGTTCAGCATCATTGAAGTTATTATCTGATGTCTTAAAAACGTATATCATCCTGTCCCTACTTCTTGTCAGTGTTTCCCACATATTTCTTTTTCACCGATTCTACGGGCAACGTTTCACCATTCTCCTACAGTACCTTATGCGAAATACTTCGATTCCCTTCTTTCTAATTTCCACGGAATCCGTGATTCACTTCCATTCAATATTGTGTTCCCGGCGCACATTTACAACACTACCTTGTTGTTTATTTTTAAAAATCATAAAAAATACATTAGTAGTCACCATGTACCACTCAGTTATGTAATGTCAAGAAACTGTAATGCAGAGTTTAGTTTCTACATTCTAAGATGTTACTTGCATATCTCTACCATTCATCTTTTAAAACAACGAAAGGTTACCCTGTACACCTTCTGGTATGGAAAGATTTGTGTCACTTGGCTCTCCATGTCTTCATCTTGATTAGTGTAAGTGTCGCCATGTAAAAAGTTTATTTAAATAATTATTGAATAAATTTCTTAGAAGTGTCTTATTTAACAGAAATGTTTGAAGTTTGGCCTTTACGTTAATTATTCATTAATTAAAGAAAGAACCTGCGTTTGTATGACACAAAGACCGATCATATTACCTTTATTTTTACGTTTTCGTGGTGTAAGAATTTCCGAAAATCTTGCGGTCAAAGGCTCATTGAACAATGTCGTGAGCCATTCGTCCACAATGATCTTACATTAAGAGACGGGAGAACAGAAAACTTAATTTCTTAACACGCAAATGAATTTTTTCATTGGAGCAATTTCTCAGGTAATGAGAAACAATTACATCGCTGAGGCGGCTAAATATCTACCCTAAGCTCTTGAATTACTCACCTCTTTAAATGTCGTATGACTGGAGGATTTTTCCTGTGCTGTAATTTTTTCTAAATTGAATGCGCATTTTACATTCACCAAATGAAGGCCGATGTTAGCCACTAGTAAAGTCTTTTAGGCTGGAATGTCCTCTTATCCAGTACTAGTATGCTTTTTAAGTTCTCCTCTTTTTTGTCCATCATTCGTTACTTTGCTTCCAAGATATCATTATTTCTTCACTTCGACTACTTCGTTGTCGTCAATTTCGATAGCAAGTTTCATACTAAACTCATTTCTACTACTCCTTATTACTAAGCCTCTCCTCGGTTTACTCTCAGTCCATATTCTATGCTGAGTAAATTGTTGGTTTCATATACACTCCTGGAAATGGAAAAAAGAACACATTGACACCGGTGTGTCAGACCCACCATACTTGCTCCGGACACTGCGAGACGGCTGTACAAGCAATGATCACACGCACGGCACAGCGGACACACCAGGAACCGCGGTGTTGGCCGTCGAATGGCGCTAGCTGCGCAGCATTTGTGCACCGCCGCCGTCAGTGTCAGCCAGTTTGCCGTGGCATACGGAGCTCCATCGCAGTCATTAACACTGGTAGCATGCCGCGACAGCGTGGACGTGAACCGTATGTGCAGTTGACGGACTTTGAGCGAGGGCGTATAGTGGGCATGCGGGAGGCCGGGTGGACGTACCGCCGAATTGCTCAACACGTGGGGCGTGAGGTCTCCACAGTACATCGATGTTGTCGCCAGTGGTCGGCGGAAGGTGCACGTGCCCGTCGACCTGGGACCGGACCGCAGCGACGCACGGATGCACGCCAAGACCGTAGGATCCTACGCAGTGCCGTAGGGGACCGCACCGCCACTTCCCAGCAAATTAGGGACACTGTTGCTCCTGGGGTATCGGCGAGGACCATTCGCAACCGTCTCCATGAAGCTGGGCTACGGTCCCGCACACCGTTAGGCCGTCTTCCGCTCACGCCCCAACATCGTGCAGCCCACCTCCAGTGGTGTCGCGACAGGCGTGAATGGAGGGACGAATGGAGACGTGTCGTCTTCAGCGATGAGAGTCGCTTCTGCCTTGGTGCCAATGATGGTCGTATGCGTGTTTGGCGCCGTGCAGGTGAGCGCCACAATCAGGACTGCATACGACCGAGGCACACAGGGCCAACACCCGGCATCATGGTGTGGGGAGCGATCTCCTACACTGGCCGTACACCACTGGTGATCGTCGAGGGGACAATGAATAGTGCACGGTACATCCAAACCGTCATCGAACCCATCGTTCTACCATTCCTAGACCGGCAAGGGAACGTGCTGTTCCAGCAGGACAATGCACGTCCGCATGTATCCCGTGCCACCCAACGTGCTCTAGAAGGTGTAAGTCAACTACCCTGGCCAGCAAGATCTCCGGATCTGTCCCCCATTGAGCATGTTTGGGACTGGATGAAGCGTCGTCTCACGCGGTCTGCACGTCCAGCACGAACGCTGGTCCAACTGAGGCACCAGGTGGAAATGGCATGGCAAGCCGTTCCACAGGACTACATCCAGCATCTCTACGATCGTCTCCATGGGAGAATAGCAGCCTGCATTGCTGCGGCACTGTACTAGTGCCGACATTGTGCATGCTCTGTTGCCTGTGTCTATGTGCCTGTGGTTCTGTCAGTGTGATCATGTGATGTATCTGACCCAAGGAATGTGTCAATAAAGTTTCCCCTTCCTGGGACAATGAATTCACAGTGTTCTTAGTTCAATTTCCATTAGTGTAGTATGTCCTGTAATCCTAGTTTGCTTACACCGACGATAGCAATGTCATCGGTTAATTTATGATTAACATTATTTCACCGTGAATTTTAACCCGAGCCTTGAACCTCTCTTATTTGCGTCATGTCCTCGCCTATGTGCAGATTGAGCATCATGGAGGAAAGACTGCATCCCTGCTCACACCCTTTTTAACGTGAGCACTCCATTCTTCCTCTCACATTCTTATTGTTTCTTCTTGGTTCTTAAACGTATAATGTAGTATACGTTTTTCGCTATAGCTTACACCCATTTATGTTTTGCACCATTTTACACTGTGGAAAGCTTTTATAGGTAAAAAATTCACTAAGACGTCTTGGTTTTTCTGAATTGTTGCTGCCATTATGAAGAACAGCGTCGTAACTGCCTCTCTGGTGTCTTTAGTTTTCCTAGTTTCAAAGCAATCGTCTTCTCAAATCCCTTAGATTTCCTTTTCTGTTCTTCTGCGTATTATTCTTGTCAATTATTTGTGTGCATGAAATGTTAGACTGGTGGTGCAATAATTTTCACGCGTCGGATTTGTGTGGATGATATTTTTCGGAAAGTCTGAGGATGTGTGTCCACTTTCTTAGATTTTACACAGCGTCTCGAATAGTCATACGGTTGCCACTTCACCCAGTCGTTTTATAAATGCGAGATGAAGTTATACTTTCGCCATGTTTGATCGCAAGTCTTGAAAAGCTCTGTCAAGCCCAGAATGTAGTAGAGGATCGCGTATATCATATCAAAACCGACTTCCACTTCTTCTCTCACGTCAGCAGACACTCCATCTGCTCGCAGATGCCTACACTCTATTTTTTGTATCTACCCACTATTTTTTAATAGCGGAATACCCCTGAATTCTTAATGTTGACTCCTATACTGTTAATTTCACAGAAGGTTGTTTTGACTTTTCTATAGGCTGAACCATTCTTTATCCATTTCACTGCATTTTTCCTGTTGCGATTTCACCTCAGCTTCACTGAACGTTTTATTATTTCATTCCTAAATGACTTATATTGCAGTATTACTATCTTACGTAGGCAGTTTTGCACGTAGTTATTCCGTATATCAGCTGAAGTATTTCTTCTTTTGCCCGAGATGTCTTCAGAGTTACCTTTCTTATACCTATATTTGTCTGTCAAATTTCTGTAATTGCTCATTTTGGAGATGTGCATTCCTCTTCATGCTGTTAATCATTCCCGACTTTTCCATCTTTCACCACCCTAAGAGCAACAGGGAACACTGGACCTCTGTCAGTTCCTCTGCCCTCTGTGAGAAGGCTGTTGGCAGAACAAGGGTCACTCCTTATGCTTGAAATTTTCTGCCGTCATTGCCGAGGATTTTTATTCAAAATTTTAGTTGTGTGTAGAATCGAACCCGAGTCTTAGAATGTTTGATCATTAATTTAAAGCGCTGCCCTAGACCACTGATTTAATAATACCCTCTATTTTAGGGCAATGCAGTGACTGAGATGGCTGGTTAACCAGAGATACAATCGCGACGAACTGAATTACAGACACCTACCCAGAGAGGTTTACACCTATTTTAATCCCGATGCTCGCGCGAAGCTATTTTCCATACACTCTACGGGACCTCACACACCTCACGCTCGGTGGTTGGAACCGGGTTCAAAGCGAGGGAATTTCTTTGCCTTACAGGCGATGTCAGTGACTATGGAGTGACATTTTCGCGAGAGATCTGGCAACTGTGATGAAGTGTAAAATTTATCCTTTACTTTAACAGGTCAGCTGCAGATTTATTTTAATGATGACTACTTCGCTCGGTGTTCGATCGTCTCAGATCTAGAAGCAAAACAAAGTGAGAAACTAAGTACGTACTTTCAACTACATATTGCACTTAACTACTGCATATACCTTAGTAACCCGCCGTAGCCATAAGGAACTACATATCAGAATACTGTGCTTTGCAACTGTGGGCTCTTGTGTAAATAGGTAACTGCTGGGAGAAAGGGAGGGAACAGGGTGGGGGAAACATTGGGGAGTCGAGGATAGGGAAGAAGATAGGGAGAAATGGTGGAGACATGACATGGGCGTAAGAGCTTTGCACTCATTAAAAATTATATTAGTATCTAAATTGCATATAGGAGATAAGTTTAATGTTAGTAAGATTAAAGTCAAGTGACATGGAGGGTGCGGTGCAATCAGTTGAATCGGTTAAGTGAATATGAAGTAAAGTTGTTCTGAAGACTTTAGAAAAAGATTTCTGACGCAAAATAGCTGCCGTCGTATTTGATACAAACTAAATCTGTTATAAGCCTTAAATTGCATATTCAGATTGTTAATTGTTCAGGATGTACTCGAGTTTAGACTCATGACAATTACACCGAGTGTTCCAAAAAACAACGACAACGCTTAGTATGTCGTGCCGGAAGGCAGACTGACCAGTTTTCAAGGAGGAACTCATACCCAGAAACTAACAGCTTGAGCGCTTGAGAACGTCGGAGCTTCAGATAAGTGTGCTTTCCGTATTACGTCAATAAACCCAACGCTGTCTACATTTGCAACAGTCTTCGAACTGCGTACCTCCTACGTCAGTACATAGAGTACATCGGCGATGCTGAGCCTCACGCACGTGAGTCATACATCTTTGAAGTATTTCAGTCGCTTCGTGGACTCGAGTAATAAGGTCGTTGGTTGACGTTGCAGGCGTGCGATGAACTACGCTCTTCACAATATCCCACAGAAAACAGGAGAGAGGTGTCAGATCTGGCGACGTTGCTGCCGTGGAATTGGTCTACACCTACCTACCTATCGACTGGGATATGCACATTACATCCAATAGTGTAGCCAAAAAATGTGAGGTAGATCTGTCCTGTTAGCTTTTTGGCAGTGGATACGGCCCAATGGTATGTTCACAAATTATCCATGAATAGATGTTAATACGGACCTTGTGTTTATAATTTTGAACCACCTGCGTACGCGGATTTTTATCCGCCCAAACATTCATGTTGTGCAAGTTTAATACACCGCCTCTAGCAAACAAGCATTCATCTGCGGACAGCACCGAGCTCGGGAATTGTGGGTGGAGTATTCGTTGTTGTAAATACCACCAATAATGGGTAGTCCTCCTGGACGTCTGCAGATGGCGTGGATGGGGCCGGTGACAGCGCCTGTGCCATATACCGAGCACTGGTGGCTCAGTCCTCTTCGAACATTTTCAATACATCTTCCTCCACTGTTGACTTCAAGTCGAGGGTGAACGATCCGCATGACGTTTCGGCACCTACCAGGGGACAACCAGTAGACTGGGGACAGTATTCGCGATTACCAAGCACGAAGTGCTACTACTTTACAGTACAATGGACACACTTCAGGCAGAAAATACCTACGTACAACTTTTCAGCTTCTCTGAGCTTGTCTGTCGATGGCCGCGAACGTACAATATGGGGACGTCTCTATGGAAAACGTTTTGCATACAATCTTGCAGGAACTCTGCCACTGCAATCCGCTTTGGTGTGTGCAAGTACCTTTTCGGTCATTTCCCCTGCTGGCCCTGTTTGCACTGTTGTCAACAACGTTACTGCAGTGACAGACCACTCAAGGACTGCAGTAGGATGCGCTCAAGATCTGTGCGGAGTAATGTAGCGCGTACGCAGGAGTGTTATTAGGCCGAAGTTGTCAAACCACAGAAAGCAGATGGCTAAGGCATTGCATACCTTCCGTATTCAGACATCAAAAAGAATCGGAAAAAACCGCCACAACCGGTCGTTCGCAGACCTCGACGCTCTCAACCGCCCAAGTCGTGCGTTTCTGGATAAGTGTTCCATCTTGAAAACCGGTCAGTTTGCCTTTCAGCAAAACACACGAAGAGCTGCCGATGCTTTTAGTTTAATCACTGCAATCCTGGTTCCCACGAAATTTCTAACGCCATAACAAGTACTTGTTCTAGGATTGTCGTACCTTATTTGTAGGTCATTTATTATTAATGAATAGTATAAATTTATTGTTTTAAGATTTTCAGAATGTTACGATTTTAGAATGTAATTGATTCAAAATTTCTGTCGTATTGTTTTGTAAACATCATACTTCTGTATACAAAAAGATTCAATGGTAATAAGGAAACGTGTTAATAAGGAAATGTCACAAATATATTTTATTTTTGAGAAAATTTTACGGTCCCAAGAATCCTTTTTAAGAGCATGTAAGCATAATAAGTTAACTGCCAATTATGTTGCCGGTATTTCCTGTCTTTTATATCGATTTTGAATGTGTAATCACTGAATTTTAACAAGGACAGTACTATGCGAGTCTTTCAACCAGCAGAGGGACAGTACCATAGTGCCTCTTCTTGCTATTCATTATAAATGTTTTGGGATATCTTCGATGAAAAGTATTTTAGAAAGTCAAATGTTCAGTCTCTCTTCTATAACGAACATTAAAATTAAAAATCTGCTTAAAAAAGAAAAGAAAAACAAAACGAAATAAAACCTTAAATATAGGTATTTGCCGTTGCAGATATAAAATCTGAGGACTTTAGCCACATGAATGCTTCATTCTTATACGGCAAAGAGAATGAGTGATAACTATGTTAGCTTATCTACAATAGCAATTGGGCACTTGCTGAAGGCATAGCAACGTAGTTATATAGACCACTAGCATTCTCATATCTGTCATTGTTTCTCACACTATTCTCACACAAGAAATTCATAACGTATCGACAGATTGCCTGCTACGTTAATTGCTTTTATTTGACAACGAGAGTTCTTTTTCTGTTTTCAATAAAAGGAGGCCGCGCACACGAGATTCCAACAGCGTGTCGCTACCAATATTCTCGCTCAGCATATAATGATTTATTTTTGCAGAAATACAGATATAGCAAATTGAATATCTATAACTATTACTATTTGGTTAATAATAATAATAATATAATAATAATAATAATAATAATAATAATTATTATTATTATTATTACAAATATTATTATTATTGATACATGTTCAATTACCCGAAAGTTCCTAAATGCAATGTAACATATACGGCACGGTTAAAAGGAAGTCACGCTTGATCAAGGTCGGCGTTACTTTCCATTTTTAACCAGACATAACGTCTGAGAAAGGAAAGATAATAATAATAATAATTTTATTTAAATAACTAGCTGAGTTCTTGAGTTGCCCAGATATGTACAGGGTGACAATTATTGAACTATATGAAAAATAAACTTAAATTAGTAACAAACTACATCGTGCACACACTTTATTCGACATGTAAACATCACTACAGCTATTCGGAGTTAGGTTGTGACATGTTCGATATGCCTGTCATCATTGGTGATGATGTGGCGCAGACGAATAGCGAAATTCTGCATGACCCGCTGAAGTCTCAGAACATCTATGTTGTCGATGATTTCCTGAATTGCTGTTTTCCGCTCAGCAATGGTTTTGAGGTTATTGCTGCACACCTTGTCGTTAATATAGCCCCACAAAAAGAAGTCGCATGTGTTCAGATCCGGAGAATATAAGGACCAATTGAGGCCTATGTCAGTGGCCTCTGGGTATACCAGAGCCAGAATGCGGTCTCCATAGTGCTCCTCCAGGACATCAAACACTCCTGTATCGATGGGGTCGAGCTCCGTATTGCGTGAACTATATATTGTCGAAATCAGGGTCATTTAGGGTAATGGGGATGAAATCATCTTTCAAAACCTTCACGTACCTTTTGGTAGTCACCGTGCCATCAAGGAATATCGCACCGATTATTACGTGACTGGACATTGCAAACCACACAGTCCCCAGTTGAGGGAGAAGAGACTTGTCGATCGTGAAATGCGAATTCTCAGTCCTCCAAACGCGCCGGTTTTTCTTGTTGACAAACCCATACAAAAGTAAGTTGGCTTCGTCGATAAACTAAACCACAGTGCACACACTAATTCCCATCATGCCCCGAGGCCAACCATGCAGTTTGAACGTCCTAACGCAAAGCGTTCAGAAGTTATGACGATTTTATTTCATATAGTTCAATAATCGTCTTCCTGCATTTATTCCATTCTTCCATTACTCCCCCTTGCCCTCTTTCTGACCATCACCTCCTCCTCCTGCGTCCGCTAAACTCCTGCTCCCTCTCCTCTTTGTACACCTTCTCCCCCAACACTCTCCGTCTATCTCCTCTTGCCTCTCTCTCTGTCTATCTGACTTTACCTTCTTTGATCTGCTCCTCTTCCTGTCAATCTGCTCCTTCTGCCTCTGTCCATCTAATCCTCCCCATCTCTGCCTCCTCTGTGTCTCTGTCCGTATCCTCTTTGTCTCTACCTGTCAAACTCCTCCCTCCCTCTCTCTGCTCTTCTTCTCCTTCCCACTCTCTAACTTCCTCGCTCCTCCCTCTATCCACCTTCTCCTTTTCCCCTCTTAATTCATCTCTTCCTAACCCCTTTCCCTGTCCAATTTTTCACTCATTCTCGCTGTTCATCTTTCCTTCTCTGTCCACCTCCTCCTTCCCGCTCTCTTGCACATCTCCACATCCCCCCTCCTCCTCTTTCCTTTCTCTTTCCATTTATTCTCTCCTCTCTATGTCCATCTTCTTCCCCATCCCTGTCTACCTCCTCCACACCTGCCATTTGTCCATCTTCTCATCTTTACTTTCTCTGTCCACCTCCCCCTCTTTTGGTCTGTACATCTTCTCTTCTAGTTATTCTACGTCCATTTCTCCCTCCTCGTCTCTCTGTCCATCTCCTTCTCTCTGCTATCTGTATCAGTTTCCTCCTTTCCGCTCTCTGTACACCTCCTCATCTCCTTCACTCACGACATTATGTGGAGTTGAGTGCTGTCACGACCTCTCAATAGCAACGCCGGACAAGGCCAATTGCAGGGACGACTGCCAGTCATGTCGGATCGTGGTAACAACTTATGTCCTATATGTAAACGTTTCAACCCATAAACCATACCAAAATTGCTTTTCATTTCGTTATATGTGTCAAACCATTACTAAAATTAATGAGGTATTTAAATGCATAGGCTCGATTTATTTAACTTATTCTTGACAAGTTCTGCAATATAGATATCAGTCTGCGTTCACCGAATCGAATTTGACATTCCAACGATCATTACTCACTGCACTAGACTGACCAGATTTAATGTATTTTCACGAATGTATGTTGCTCTTGAAAGCGATTTTATTTTAAGATCGATGCTGGCGAGTTTTGAGTGCCGTTCTTGTGGGATGACTTCATAAACTGCCGCACCCCTTTCCGTTTTCTATATCATGAACAGATCATTTCGTAAATTGCACAATTCTTCTTGAAGATCACTTCTAGCACTTTCAGATCTAATTTTTATTACATTGTTAATGAAAATGGCATCCGGTACTAGAGATTTCACATCTTTAAAATGAATATGAAACTCTTGGAAAACTTGTCAATAACGAAAACAAATCTTGAAAATGGTACTTACTTGCATTCGTGTTTCAGTTCATAGTAAGTCAGAAAATGACAGACATTTTCTTTGTTTAGTTGTATCCGCACTAGTTTCCATGCAAACATGATTCAAATTATTACACTGATGTGTAAGATCTGTTAAAAATGCCTATTCTAATGAAAAATCGAATCCGTCAATTTATATTTAGATTCCGTAGCATCTGATTTCACTTCTTTTTTCAGAAACTTGTAAGTTTCTTTTCTATGTCCATAATAACAAAAACAAGCCAACATTTTTCCTGCACTCAACCAACGAATTTCGGAATGAAGAAATGTATCTTCGTACTATGCATCAACTTGTTTCAAAACTTGTTTACATTTTCGGTAATAGATTTCCTCGGTGTACTATACTCATGATTTTCATGACATCTTTCACCCTTTTCCAATGTTTTATCCACGTAGAGGATTAATTCAATGAAAAAATTAAACAATTTAGTCCGTTATTTCTAAACTGACCAGGAATCCATTTGTGTCACTGTACATACAGGTGCTGGCCAAAAACGTGGAAACACCTATTGTAATTTGATTAAATACAGCTAATATTTACGTGAAGGACTCCAGTTATTAGCAGAAAGCTTCTGTAAAGTTTGGAAGGTAGGAAACGAGATACTGGCAGAAGTATAGCTGTGAGGACGCGGCGTGAGTCGTGCTTTGGTAGCTCAGATGGTAGATCACTTGCCCGCGAAAGGCAAAGGTCACGAGTTCGATTCTCGTTCCGGCACACAGTTTTAATCTGCCAGGAAGTTTCATTCAATCAGAATGTCTCTCTGTGAGCAGAACGATTTAGAAAAGATATCTGAATGGTGCGAAAAACGACAGTTGACCCTATATAACGAACTCCCCTGCGAACCTTGCAGAACTAGCACTCCTGAAAGAAAGGATATTGCGGAGACATGGCTTAGCCACAGCCTTGGGGATGTTTCCAGAATGAGATTTTCACTCTGCAGCGGAGTGTGCGCTGATATGAAACTTCCTGGCAGATTAAAACTGTCTGCCGTACCGAGACTCGAACTCGGGACCTTTGTCCTTCGTGGGAATTTTCGGCCATTTTGGGTGACTTTCGTTCTTTTTTACTTTGGTCCTTCTGGACTTACTCTCTCGCCAGCCACTGAGGAAGTAGGACGCAATTAGACGCAGTTGATCGACTAGCTCAATGAATAGTATTATTATACTGAGTACATCAATATATTATCAGAAGAGGTGGCACGGGCTGATATAACTTGTTGTTTTGAAAAGAAGCAATAACGATAAGGTAAAGGAATTCATTTCTTGTTGTAGAAACCAATATCATTATTTAGGCACTAATGTTTTATTCTTGTGTAACGTTCTTCAAAGAATGTTACGTAACACCGTGTACTCGTGCTGAGGCGGAGTGCGGTGTCTGTTAAGAAAGTACACATCTCAACAAAGGTACTGAGATTTAGACGTTGTTCGAGAGGACCTGCAGTTAATTTCTGTAGAAAGTTCTCTGCACGGACCACTAGCTGAAGTACTAGTATGTACACTAAGTTGTTTAATTTTACATATGATCGTATAATTTTACTTTTATTTCTTCCCTTTGTACACAGTGCGCAACACAGTGTGGTAAATACATGTTTGAACACAGATGCCGATGCTAACCAAAACTACTTGTTGCGCGGTAGTATAAGCACATGAACGACACTTGTGCGTTGTTCTCGGTATGTTTCAAGTGTCAGTCGTGGTCAGAAAAGTGTTCTGTGTGGTCGTGAGTGAATTTGTCGAAGCTAAGTCAATTCCAAGGTGGCTAAATTGCTGTTTCTCGTATGGCGTGTGTTTTCGTAACCAAGTGAGGCGAAGCGTTCAGTGTTTCAAGAGGCACCATATCGAAGATTTATGCCGCGTACAGGAAAAGTGGGAAAACATTATCCGCTAAGTCACAATGCGGATGAAAATGAGTGTTCGGTTTTCTTTGTTCGTGACGGACGGTCACTGAGGAGGATTGTGACGAAAAAGTGGAGAACGACAGTTATACAAAATCAGTGAAAAAAATGGAAGAAGAGCACCGAGAGGAGTCACCATAAGTAGGGAATTGCAGGTCTAACTGGAATTCCAAACCCGCTCATCAGCGAAGCTAATGCTCGAAATACGAGAACGTGGTGTTGAAGCCACAAAACCTGGAATATGAAGCAAACGAAGTAAGTCATTTTGTCAGATGAGCCTTGCTTCACACGGTTTCCAACGTCTTCTACATCTACATCTACATTTATACTCCGCAAGCCAACCAACGGTGTGTGGAGGAGGGCACTTTACGTGCCACTGTCGTTACCTCTCTTTCCTGTTCCAGTCGCGTGTGGTTCGAGGGAAGAAAGACTGCTGGAAAGCCTCCGTGCGCGCTCGAATCTCTCTAATTTTACATTCGTGATCTCCTCGGGAGATATAAGTAGGGGGAAGCAATATATTCGATATCTCATCCAGAAACACACCCTGTCAAAACCTGGACAGCAAGCTACACCGCGATGCAGAGCGCCTCTCTTGCAGAGTCTGCGACTTAAGTTTGCTCAACATCTCCGTAACGCTATCACGGTTACCAAATAACCCTGTGACGAAACGCGCCGCTCTTCTTTGGATCTTATTTATCTCCTCCATCAACCCTATCTGGTACGGATCCCACACTGATGAGCAATACTCAAGTATAGGTCGAACGAGTGTTTTGTAAGCCACCTCCTTTGTTGATGGACTACATTTTCTAAGGACTCTCTCAATGAATCTGAATCTGGCACCCGCCTTTCCAACAACTAATTTTATATGATCATTCCAATTCAAATCGTTCCGTACGCATACTCCCAGATATTTTACAGAAGTAACTGCTACCAGTGTTTGTTCCGCTATCATATAATCATACAATAAAGGATCCTTCTTTCTATGTATTCGCAATACATTACATTTGTCTATGTTAAGGGTCAGTTGCCACTCCCTGCACCAAGTGCCTATCCGCTGCAGATCTTCCTGCATTTCGCTGCAATTTTCTAATGCTGCAGCTTCTCTGTATACTACAAGCATCATCCGCGAGAATCCGCATGGAACTTCCGATACTATCAACTAGGTCATTTATGTATATATATTGTGAAAAGCAATGGTCCCATAACACTCCCCTGTGGCACGCCAGAGTTTACTTTAACGTCTGTAGACGTCTCTCTACTGAGAACAGCATGCTGTGTTCTGTTTGCTAAAAACTCTTCGATCCAGCCACACAGCTGGTCTGATATTCCGTAGGCTCTTAATTTGTTTATCAGGCGACAGTGCGGAACTGTATCGAACGCCTTCCGGAAGTAAAGGAAAATGGCATCTACCTGGGAGCCTGTATTTAATATTTTCTGGGTCTCATGAACAAATAAAGCGAGTTGGGTCTTACACCATCGCTGTTTCCGGAATCCATGTTGATTCCTACAGAGTAGATTCTGGGTTTCCAGAAATGACAAGATACGCGAGCAAAAAATGTTTTAAAATTCTACAACAGGTCGATGTCAGAGATATAGGCCTATAGTTTTGCGCATCTGCTCGACGACCCTTCTTGAAAACTGGAACTACCTGCGCTCTTTTTCAATCATTTGGAACCTTCCGTTCCTCTAGAGACTTGCGGTACACGGCTGTTAGAAGGGGGCAAGTTCTTTCGCGTACTCTGTGTAGAATCGAATTGGTATCCCGTCAGGTTCAGTGGCATTTCCTCTGTTGAGGGATTTCAGTTGCTTTTCTATTCCTTGGACACTTATTTCGATGTCAGCCATTTTTTCGTTCGTGCGAGGATTTAGAGGAGGAACTGCAGTGCGGTCTTCCTCTGTGAAACAGCTTTGGAAAAGGGTGTTAAGTATTTCAGCGCTACGCTTGTCATCCTCTGTTTCAATGCCATTATCATCCCAGAGCGTCTGGATACCCTGTTTCCATCCACTTACTGATTTAGCGTAAGACCAGAACTTCCTAGGATTTTCTGTCTTGCCGGGTTCACGTCCCAAGAGTGAAGGCGAAGGTTCGGTGATGATATGGGGAGCCATATTGTGACAGCTCATGGCTCCCATGGCTGCTCTGCAAGGTCGTATTACTGCTGAAAATTATGTGATCCTTTTGGCTGATCAGGTCCATTCCACTGATATAGTGTTTGTTCCCCACTGGTGATGTTGTACTGCAAAAACGGCAGGGCTCCTGTTCACGCCATTCGGAGTGAATTTTCGTGTCTCCCCTAGCTACCACAGTTGCCAGATCTCAATATTGTTGAGCCTTATGATCTACTTGGGAGAGAAGCGTGCACGATCGCTACCCACCTCCATCACCGTTACCTGAACTTGCCCCTATTTTGCAGGAAGAATCGTTCACGAGCTACTGTTGTGACCGTAGAAAATTTTAATTTTTGTTCTTGCTTTTGTGACCATAATAAGAGTCCAGGCTCCATAGGCAAACAGCCAGCCGACATTAAGAAATAGTCCACCAGGACTCAGGGGCAATATAAGCGGCGGAGGCTGCCAAGTATGGCTTGTTGATCAAATAACTTAGTGTCTGACTTCCTGCCAGAGGAAGCAGCATGAATCAGACTTGCGCAATGGAAGACGCAAACACCTGGGCGATAATACAGCAAGATAGAGTGTCAGTCACGTGTGGAACTAAATTAAGTTGTGTGCAGCTAGAAACGAAAGTGTCGTGTGGAACCGGAGGCATTCTTGCGCAAGCCGTCCAATTAGAAACGAGTGTCGTGTGGAACCATAGGCATTCTTGTGCAATCCGATCACTTAGAAATGAAAGGGTCGTGTGAAACAGATTAACTCGTGTGCACCCAAGTACATGAGAAACGAAATAAAAGGCCAGGCAGTGGAATAGCTAGAAGCAGAGATTCAGACGCAGATTCAGAGCCAGTGCCGGCAGTTTGGAGATTCTGCAGCGAGACGCCAGCAGGGCTGAGTAGACCCGCAGCAGCCGATACAGCTGATATTCAACTACGAGAAGACGGTGGTAGACTCTGGTGGACATTCAGGAACTGCAGGTCAAGTAAAATTTTTATAGTTTCGTTGGAATAGTGATCAACAAAGGCTGTCAGTCTTTGTCTCAATTACTTAGAGAGATTTCAGTGCTAACCAAGAACAAGTGATTGCTTTGTACTTGTGTCTTATATGTACCGGCAATTAGCTTTGAAGTAGCTAATCCGAATGAACAGACTGAATCTTACTAAGGGGTTTATCGTCCAACACCTCACATAAGTGTATGTGAGAATAAACTTGATAGAAACTAACCAATCTTTTCTGCCTATTGCAATTCTGTAACCTATTTTCAGGAAACTTATTTGCTTCAAACCAAGGAGATTCTCTCCCTCTCATCTCCGATATAAAAGTTGCCAGCAATTTATAACTAACTCAATGTCGTTAACGTCCCCATTGCGCTACACAGTTCGCATTTACTTCATTCTGGTATAGTGAGGCTGTGCCGGGACGCGACACTACGTTTTGTCATGCCTGGGATGGAGTTTACAGGGATAAGTTGCAGGAAGCTGTTTATGCTGCCCGATAATTCATCTTTTGCTAAACAACGGCTGCTTCAGTTTACTAAGGAGGGTACGGAGGAGATGGAGGAGGAGGAAAAGGAGGTTAATACTTAACGTTATGTCAGCAAGGGGGACATTAGACACGGAGTACAAGCTCGGATTGGGGAAGGGTGGAGAAGGAAAGCAACCGTGTACTTTCGTTCAAAATGTTCAAATGTGTGTGAAATCTTATGGGACTCAACTGCTAAGATTATCAGTCCCGAAGCTTACACACTACTTAACCTAAATTATCCTAAGGACGAACACACACACCCATACCCGAGGGAGGACTCGAACCTCTGCCGCGACCAGCCGCACAGTCCATGACCGCAGCGCCTTAGAACGCTCGGCTAATTCCGCGGGGCTGTCCTTTCGTAAGAATCCTTCCGACATTTACCTTGTTGTTGTTGTGGTCTTCAGTCTTGAGACTGGTTTGATGCAGCTCTACATGCTACTCTATCCTGTGCAAGCTTCTTCATCTCCCAGTACCTACTGCAACCTACATCCTTCTGAAACTGCTTAGTGTATTCATTTCTTGGTCTCCCTCTTCGATTTTTACCCTCCACGCTGCCCTCCAATACTAAATTGGTGATACCTTGATGTCTCAGAGCATGTCCTACCAACCAATCCCTTCTTCTAGTCAAGTTGTGCCACAAACTCCTCTTCTCCCCAATTCTATTCAATACCTCCTCATTAGTTGTGATCTACCCAACTAATCTTCAGCATTCTTCTGTAGCACCACATTTCGAAAGCTTCTATTCTCTTCTTGTCCAAACTATTCATCGTCCATGTTTCACTTCCATACATGGCTACACTCCATACATATACTTTCAAAACTTAAATATATACTCGACTCCATACAAATACTTTCAAAACTTATATATATACTCGATGTTAACAAATTTCTCTTCTTCAGAAACGCTTTCCTTGCCATTGCCAGTCTACATTTTATATCCTCTCTGTTGTGTCGGCAGAAGAGCCAACACCGTGTTACTAGAGGAGGCCGAAATACACACGTTTTAGCTCACTCAGGCTGGCGTGAGGAGGGAAAAACTATACTGACGTGAGGTCTGGAACATGACAAGGAATTAGAATTCAGAAAGCGGACATAATTAATTTGATGCTTAACTTTAATCCATTAATGATGAACGTCGCTCTTGACGGTACATGATTCACAATATCATCTGTTCAGAATACATTCTTTAAGAATATGGCGCCTTCCTAGGTCGTAGCAAATGAAATAGCTGAAGGCTATGCTAAACTGTCGTATCTGCAAATGAGAGCGTATGTAGATAGTGAACCATCGCTAGCAAAGTCGGCTGTACAACTGGGGCGAGTGCTAGCGATTTTCTCTAGACTGGACCTGCCGTGTGGATGCGCTCGATCTGCAATCACTGATAGTGGCGACACGCGGGTCCGACGTATACTAACAGACCGTGGCCGATTTAAAGGCTACCACCTAGCAAGTGTGGTGTCTAGCGGTGACACCACACTCTCCACTTCGACCATCATCAGTTGTTTTGCTCCCCAAGTTTCTCATTTCCTAATGTAATTCCGTCAGCATCACCCGACTTAATTCGACTACATTCCATTATCCTCGTTTTGCTTTTGTTGACTTCATCTTACATCCTCCTTTCAAGACACTGCCCATTCCGTTCAGCTGCTCTTCCAGGTCGTTTGCCATCTCTGACAGAATTACAATGTCATCTGCGAACCTCAAAGTTTTTATTTCTTCCCCATGGATTGTAATACCTACTCCGAATTCTTCT
Organism: Schistocerca cancellata; assembly: GCF_023864275.1. NCBI lineage: Eukaryota > Metazoa > Arthropoda > Insecta > Orthoptera > Acrididae > Schistocerca > Schistocerca cancellata. The sequence continues at coordinate 360,068,760 of NC_064634.1, forward strand.
TTTGGTTCCTTTACTCTTTACTCAATATACAGATTGAATAACATCGGGGAGAGGCTACAACCCTGTCTCACTCCGTTCCCAACCACTGTTTCCTTTTCATGTCCCCCGACTCTTATAACTGCCATCTGGTTTATGTACAAATTGTAAATAGCCTTTGGCTCCCTGTATTTTACCCCTGCTACCTTCAGAATTTACCTTAATCGACTGTAAGTAACTGAAAGATCCCAGCCTGCTATATGCCTTATCGTCTAGCTGTGACCATCGCTGTAGTGGGAGCGTTGGGGAGGCCTCGCCGGTAGGGAAACGCTGCCAGCCTACACCTCCTCCTCTAATGAAGCGCGGCTGCCCGCCCACACGAAACACACAACCCCTGCTTGCTAACAGGACGCGCCGCGTATTAACGGAGCGGTAACGCGAGCCGGCCACGCGCGATGCTTGTTGCCCTAACAGCAGCTCGACACTAATGATAGCTCCCGCTATGAATACGTCGTGACTCGGCTTACCCGGGCGAGCCACCGTTAAGCACACGTTGTACCACCAGAGTTGTCGGCGGGCGCCACAGAACGCTTTCTGCGTTACGTCAGCCTCTGTTTATCAGGGTAAGTTAATGTATACGCGATATGACAGCATTATAGGCGTGTTATCTGGGCGAATGAGCCAATGGATAAGATTACCAGCCTGAACAGGACACTGAGTGTCGATACCAAAGGTTCGACACTATATCGTAGAGAATCCAAAACAATTGCAAATACACTACTAGCCATTAAAATTGCTACACCACGAAGATGACGTGCTACTGACGCGAAATTTAACCAACAGGAAGTAGATGCTGTAATATGAAAATTATTAGCTTTTCAGAGCATGAACACAAGATTGGCGCCGGTGGCGACACCTACAACGTGCTGATATGAGGAAAGTTTCCAACCGATTTCTCATACACAAACAGCAGTTGACCGGCATTGCCGGGTGAAACGTTGTTGTGATGCCTCGTGTAAGGAGGAGAAATGCGTACCATCACGTTTCCGACTGATAAATGTCGGATTGTAGCCTATCGTGATTGCGGTTTATCGTATCGCGACATCTGCTTGCGTTGGTCGAGATCCAATGGCTGTTAGCAGAATATGAAATCCGTGGGTTCAGGAGGGTACTACGGAACACCGTGCTGGATCCCAACGGCCTCGTATCACGTTGTCGAGATGACAGGCATCTTATCCGCATGGCTGTAACGGATAATGTAGCCACGTCGCGATCCCTGAGTCAACAGATGGGGACGTTTGCAAGACAACAACCATCTGCACGAACAATTCGATGACGTTTGCAGCAGCATGGACTATCATCTCGGAGACCATGGCTGCGGTTACCCTTGACGCTGCATCATAGACAGGAGCGCCTGTGGTGGTGTACTCAACGAGGAACCTGGGTGCACGAATGGCAAAGCGTCATTTTTTCTGATGAAGCCAGGTTCTGAGTACAGCATCATGATGATGGCATCCGCGTTTGGCGACATCGCGGTGAACGCACATTGGAAGCGTGTATTCGTCATCGCCATACTGGCGTATCACCCGGCGCGATGGTATGGGGTGCCATAGGTTACACGCTCGGTCACCTCTTGTTCGCATTGTCGGCACTTTGAACAGTGGACGTTACATTTCAGATGTGTTACGACCCGTGGCTCTACCCTTCATTCGATCCCTGCGAAACCCTACATTTCAGCAGGATAACGCACGACCGCATGTTGCAGGTCCCGTACGGGCCTTTCTGGATACAGAAAATGAACGACTGCTGCCCTGGCCAGCATATTCTCCACATCTCTCACCAACTGAAAACGTCTGGTCAATGGTGGCCGAGCAACTGGCTCGTCACAATACGCCAGTCACTACTCTTGATGAACTGTAGTACCGTCTTGAAGCTGCATGGGCAGCTGTGCCTCTACACGCCATCCAAGCTCTGTTTGACTCAATGCCCAGGCGTATCAAGACCGTTATTACGACCAGGGGTGATTGTTTTGGGTACTGATTGCTCAGGATCTATGTACCAAAATTGCGTGAAAATGTAATCACATGTCAGTTGTAGTATAATACATTTGTCCAATGAATATCCGTTTATCATCTGCATTTATTCTTGGTGTAGTAATTTTAATGGGCAGTAGTGTACGTTCTTCGGCCATTAGCAATGCTGATGAACGATGGAAACATCAGTAGATCTAAGCATAGGAAGTAACACTCTTGGCTGTTTAAGTATCCAGCACCAGCGAGGTTAGCTAATAACGAAGTTTTTCTTACTGTACGTATGCAGTAGTAGAGCTGTACCCAGTCGCGCCTTGCTGTGGCTCAGCCTGGTTACATAAAAAAGAAAGAAAAGAGAAAACACACATTTCTAATATGTTTGAGAATTGGATATACGTCCTAATCTCCTTCTCCCCCTTGTCCCTGCCTATCTCTTCCTTCCCCTCACTTTGTACATCTCTTCCTCCTTCCCTCTCTCTCTCTCTCTCTCTGTCCATCATCTCCTCCACTCTCTTTCTGTCCATCTTCTCCTACCACTTCTAATATTTCTGGCTTTGCAGCCATCATATTCGGCTACAAGAAGCTCTTCTTAGAGCAGTTGAGAAGGCAGCTGTGGCAAGATGACGTAATGTGGTGTGAGTTACCGGTGACAGGTGGTTTGTTCGCTACGGGTACCGTGAGAAAGACCGCCTACATTGGCGATTGGCCGCTGCCTTCGGATGTTTAGCACCAAAATGGTTATCTTCTATTATTAAAATCTGAAAATTTGAACAGCGTATTTACTTGCATGTCGGATTTACCGCATCTAACAACAGCGTGCTATCATTCCATTATTTCACGAGTATTAATAACAGCAAAATAATAAACAACTGCAAAACGAAAAGGCAGACAAAGCACTTCGGTGATCTTCGGATCCCGCCTAACGTGAATGGCGGGAGATGTCGTTCGGCTGTAAGATCACAGCAGTGTCGGAGTGCCGCGGTCAGTGTCAGTTAAGATTTCATTAGTAATCCATGGTTTGTAAAAACAGAGCTCGTTCGGCAGTCTCGGAGGACAGATGTATTGTCTGCCGCAGTCAGTGTCAGGTTAAGACTTTATTAACAATGTATAAGGGCGTGTAGTTGAGAACAATGTGATTGTAACTGCAGAAATTCGCACTTCATTAATTTGTTGAACAATATAAATCATTTGTGACTCTAAGACGGAATGTAACTGTGCAGTTTCTGGTGTTCCGCCAATAAAAAGCGAGTGGCATCCCGTATAAATAAACTGATCGGAAATTCAATTATTTCTAAAATAACAGTTCCTCTCTAAGAGTTTCTTACAGACTCAAGATAACAGAATCACGACCTACTTGACGTTTTCTGCGTACGGGACAACAACTATAGAAGACTGCAGGTTGGTAAACATTTATCAGAACTTATGACTTCCACTCAGGGCGGTGGAAGCAAATAGGCACCTCGCGTGTACTGCAGTCTCAGTACAAATGAGATCAGTGACACATCTGTGGTAACATAGAGGAGGTACGAAGAAGAGAAATGTTTTTGAGAGAAGGTATTTCTCATACTTAAGTATATATCACCCACGTTTCTCTTTCTCCCCCATAGTCTTCTGTTTTTCAACTTGCCGTACCCTTCTCTTTCCATCTCCTGCTTTCGCTGTTTATCTCCATTTCCTCCGCACCCCTCTCTCCATCTCCTCTTCCAGTCCCCTGATCTTGTGACTTGTTTATTGTTGCAGAAATTCATATTCTGTAGCAACTAAGTAACTAAATGCATCAGAACAGGTCTCGGAAGTCCCAGCGGTGCCGACCGACCCGCCATCTCGTCGTCAGCCGGCAGGCGTCACTGTATGCGGACATATATTCAGCACACCGTTCTCCCGCCGTTGTCGGTTTTCGTCACAGATGCCGCTACTCACTCCAATAGCTCCTCAATTGGTCTCAAAAGAGCTGAGTGCACCCCGCTTCCTATCAGCGTTTGGCAGACCCCGACGGTCAACCATTCAAGCGCTAGCCGAACACGACAGCGGTTAATTTAGATGATCTGACGGTAACCAGTGTTACCACTGGGCACGCCGGCCGAAGTGGCGGAGCGGTTCTAGGCGCTACAGTCTGGAACCGCGAGACCGCTACGGTCGCAGGTTCGAATGCTGCCTCGGGCATGGATGAGTGTGATGTCCTTAGGTTAGTTAGGTTTAAGTAGTTCTAAGTTCTAGGGGACTGATGACCTCATCAGTTAAGTCCCATAGTGCTCAGAGCCATTTGAACCATTCCTTTGTGGTAGTTGAAACAGCCTGCGACAATGGAAACGAAATGGCAGATTGTAACAGCAGAGTACTGCTTTCTCGTACTTAATTTTAACAGAAAACCTGTTCATTTTTGATTAAAAAAATACGTAGTCTATGCCTGTCTGACTAGTTAAGAGTATAGTTTAAAATTTGAAGTAAATCGGTCAAGAACTCAACGAGATTTTTGCTAACAACGTTTGACTAATATATATTTTGTATATACATTTGTATATTCTGTAGATTAAAGAAATATATATCCTATATTCATCCTTACGTTTAATAGAGTAGCGTGTAAATAATTTGAAGTAAACGATCAAGCACTTTTAGAAACATTTTGTATATCAGATACGTGTTTATATATTATATATTTTAAAATATATACCATAGGTCCACCCGAATGTTCATTACAGTATCGTGTAAAAAATTTGAAGTAAATCGCTCAACAACTTTTTGAGATTTTTTGCAACAACGTTTCCCATTTGTATATTACACATTTACATATTATATTTATTTAAAAATGGGGATTGAAAACCACACGCTTATTCGAATGCATCGTTGTGTCAAAATTTCAAGTCAATCGATCGATAACTTCTCGAGTTTCGCGAGCACAAATACACACAGGCAAAATTTTTTATATACTGTATAAAGATAGTAGGAAAGATGAATTTCCTGGTGGTGTGAAAGGTGCGCTATTGAAGGTGGTTGCATTTATACGTACGGAGGGAAAAGCAGCAATGGTTTGTATGTGTGAGATATTTTATTAAAACATAGCTCCTTTCATACGACGACTGTGGACAAAAGTTACACTGCTAGCCATTAAAACTGCTACACCAAGAAGAAATGCAGATGATAAACGGGTATTCATTGGACAAATATATTATACTAGAACTGACATGTGATTACATTTTCACGCAATTTGGGCGCATAGATCCTGAGAAATCAGTACCCAGAACAACCACCTCTGGCCGTAATAATGGCCTTGATACGTCTCGGCATTGAGTCAAACAGAGCTTGGATGGCGTGTACAGGTACAGCTGGCCATGCAGCTTCAACACGATACCACAGTTCATCAAGAGTAGTGACTGGCGTTTTGTGACGAGCCAGTTGCTCGGCCACCATTGACCAGACGTTTTCAGTTGGTGAGAGATGTGGAGAATGTGCTGGCGAGGGCAGTAGTAAAACATTTTCTGTATCCAGAAAGGACCGTTCAGGACCTGCAACAGGCGGTCGTGCATTATCCTGCTGAAACGTAGGGTTTCGCAGGGATCTAATCAGTGTCGCAATATGATAAACCGCAATCACGATAGGCTACAATCCGACCTTTATCAAAGTCGGAAACGTGATGGTACGCATTTCTCCTCCTTACACGAGGCAACTCCAGACAACGCCGGTCAACTGCTGTTTGTGTATGAGAAATCGGTTGGAAACTTTCCTCATGTCAGCACGTTGTAGGTGTCACCACCGGCGCCAACCTTCTGTGAATGCTCTGAAAAGCTCATCATTTTTTCAATAATAAGCATCTTCTTCGATTATATTTCGCGTCTGTAGCATATCATCTTCGTGGTGCAGCAATTTTAATGGCCAGTAGTGTAACATTTTTGTGACGTTGGCTTGTAGAGATTAATCTGGCTCAAATACTCAATGTCGCGGCAGAGTGGCTCTCGCGATTATGAGTCAGTGGGACAGTGTCTGTTTTATTCTTGAACTGCAGTTGTCTTGTATATCTGGTATACCAAGTCGGTGTTTCATTCAGTTTGTAATTCTCACGTGGTTTCCCAATAAACGAGGGCGTGCTGAAAAATAATGCCCCTTTTATTCTGTTATAGTGTCGGTTCAGGTATTATGCGCCATACGTATTACTTGGTCGACCTTCCCAATTCCCAGACACAAATTGCAACCCTCTGGCACTAGAGATCTCTGATTTGTAGCGTGTAAAGTGGCGGTGTGTAGCGCAACTGCATCAGTGCGTGAGAGGCCCACATAACTCTCAAAGCACGAATTCAGAGTGCGTCCACATATGGAGTTCCCTCTCAACGAGCGCAGTCGTGCCAGACCACACATGAGCGCTGCGACATCTGCAATAACGCGACGCCTTGGGTTCACTGACATTGATCAGCATACAGTCGCAGTTTGGTCTAATCGGATTTTAATCTGTTTCCAAAAGTTAAAGAACATCTTCGAGGACTTCACTTTGATAGTAATGAAGCGATGCAAGCAGTGAAGGTATGAACAAAGCGGTCTCACATTGGGAGAAATATGTTGGTCACGAAGATGACTATGGTGAGAAAAATATATACACGAAGAATAATAATATGGAAAGTTAAGGAAGTCTGTTTTATTCTGAAAACTTTAAGAGTTATCACAAAAAGCAACAAGTAGGAGCAATTACTTTTCAGCACGCCCTCGTTCGTTGATGAACTGAACTTTGTATGGGTGTTCTAAGAACAGCACGTGTTTATGGAAGCTTAAACGATGTGGGCGTTGTAAACTGTTGTATATTTGAGACTCAATTATAATCCAAACTTCATGCAAAACTTATACATGTATTTCAAACTCACACCACTCATGTACTCAGTTGAATGAAATGCAGCTTTCATGACACAATAAATGTGAACAATTATAATGCCTTGAAAAAGGGCTTGTGCGGGGGTAATCAAATTAAGTATTTTTGTGGAGAATTCAATTAATGTTTCACTCAGCATCACTTCTGTTCTTAACAGACCTTCAGTAATAAACTATTCTTTGCATTACTACATTACTTTCAGGTCACGGAAGGTTTAGTTCGGCAGACATCTTCGAGAGAGCAGGTGCATCACAATCTGACATGTTTCGTCATACGATGGCATTATCAGCTCGCCACGATAAGGTATAATCAATCTAAATAATTATGAAGGCACTAGATTGGGTGTATATCTTGCCAAGTGTAGACAAAGCAAATGTTATTCGGATGATTCACTTTGGTTTCAGGATAGGGTAACTTAACTGGTAAAAAAAAAAAATTGGTTCAAATGGCGCTGAGCACTATGGGACTTAACATCTATGGTCATCAGTCCCCTAGAACTTAGAACTACTTAAACCTAACTAACCTAAGGACGGCACACAACACCCAATCATCACGAGGCAGAGAAAATCCCTGGCCCCGCCGGGAATCGAACCCGGGAACCCGGGAGGGTGAGCGAGACTTAACCAGTAAGCTACATTCAATTATTACAAGTCTGTTGTGCCACTCTAGACTGTAGTACCTGAAGATCAATAACTGACAGTAGTGAGATCACATTCTATTAATTGGGGCTTATTCATTTTCGCGAGAAGGGCAACCTTTATCTGGGATTCACTGACCACCAAGTGTTGCACCTTTGAAATACAAACGAAATTGTTCACTATACAAACACTGTAAACGCTTTAACTGGGCTGGGCATCATGTCAAATTGAGCATGGATGAGGGACAAGAGTGAATCATTCCATGCTGCTTCAGCTGATGCCAGTCGTCACTTTTAGTGGTTAGCGAGTAAAGGAGTGCGAATCTCTCAGCAACATGTGACTAGATATACTTGTTTTGTAAATAAAACCGCCTTCTCGTGCTGCAACTTAATTTATTTATCCCACACGAGTGTAGACTTTTTTCCGGAAAGGAAATTTGTGGTAAGGTCTTATGGGACCAAACTGCTGAGGTCATCGGTCCCTAAGCTTTCACTTATACTTGCTACTTAATCCAACTTAAACTAACTTACACTAAGGACAACACACGCACCCATGCCCGAGGGAGGACTCGAACCTCCGAAGTTGGGAGCCTAGCGAACTGTGACAAGGCCCCTCAGATCTCTCGGCTGCCCCCACGCGGTGCCTTTTTCTTGTTCTAAGGCATCATCAATGGGATGATCTGCGTTTCCTCTCATCTGGTCTGGAAGTCGCACTACCAGTTTATTACTAGCAACAACTTCGCGTTCTGACCTTCTTCCCACTGTTCACTATGTTTCTCCTTCCTTTTTGTGGTGTACTATTGTTCTTTTGCCACTCGATACAACTATTACGTCGGAAACGGCTTTTAACAACGTAAATATTGCAACGTACATACAAAGTGGCAACAGGAAAAGGCGGTTTTATTTACAAAGCAAGTGCTTCTATGCTTCCTGCGGAGGATGACCACGCAAACAAACTTGTTTTGTGACTAGATGTTTACAGTGAGTGTGACATCTGGAGGAGGTGCCGGCTAAGGCAAATGTCAAACATCTTCTGTATCGAGGTAAGTTAGGACAGCAGAAGCAATTCGGGATTTTTGTTATGTTGTTGAAAGATAACATCAGGAAGAATTCGGAGATATTGCGCAGTCGCCGTAAAGGCAACTGTCCAAATTACTGGCTATGCAAACCAGAGATCGTGTTGTATACTGCAATATAACGTACCAATTTAGTGGATACACGGCCAGTTAAGACCATGTGAGGTGAAATATCCATGTCTGTGTGGGTGACAAAGTTAAGATGTGCGTGGAAAGGAGACAATAGAGCGAATGCGTACACACCAAAAGGTGTAAGTAGCATGTTTGTTTGTTGGCAACGCTCTGTAAGAGACTCATTGGCTTGTCGGACTCGCAGTTTGAAGCTTATAGCTGCCAGTGATGGAGGTTAGAAGCAGTGTTTGCGTGAGCGGACGGTCTGGATGTGTGTCGCTCATGGAGATTTAATATTGGTTGAACATGGATTACAAAAATGTGGGTAATGGAATTATTGACCATTATATAATTTTTCTCCCTAGATGTCACATGATTAAGGTAAAATCTGCTAAATACATTGTTTGTTCTGCAACAACATCTATCAGTAATTAGAGCCTACAGTAGTTCGAGTTATGAACATTCTATGTGAGGTAAGCGTTTTATGAAAAAGTGTAGGTTATTCTTAGGATTTCTTCTAATTCAGGGTCATTCTTTTGTGTTAATTATTTGAGCAGTAAGATAGCGTTTTCCTTATTTACTGTGGATAATAAAGGAATAGTATAAGTTTGAGTTGTATGTGACAGGGAAAATTCTGTAGGTCTGTGTTTGAAACGAAATGACAAAAAAAATAGCAAAGAGACAGTAGGTTCAATTTCACTCACCAGTTTAAGTAAGCATTCAGCAATTTCAGACGTAAATGTAGAAGTCTCATCTTTAGCCTCCCCCCCCCCTCCATGCTGTTCTCAGAAAAATTTAAAAAATGTTGTAGGCAGTGGGTCATACTAATTTGTTAAAATTTTTTATATTAACAATGTAGATCAAATGCACAGAAATAGTACTATACTGTTGCTCAATAAAGCAAACATTCTCCTCGCAGTCCCTAAAGCCAGTCCTAATCATTCATCAGAAGAGTAGTCTATGGCAGTTTTATGTACAAAGTCTAAACAGTAAAAGAAAATGCACATGTAAATAGTGGACCTCCATGCAGTCTTCAAAAAATAGTGTTGTCCTCCCAATGGAAACCCAGTGCTGACTCTTGACGTGAAGACATGAAGATTGGTGATGGGCCACAACAGAGCAGATCCACAGCAGAGTCAGTCAAAGTCTTGAAGAATATTGGTAGAATTGGTAGGTCATCACAGAGCAGAGCAGACCCATAGTATTCCTTGTAAAGACTATGGTAGTATTGGGCTACCAAAGGTACCAGTGTAGTCTTTGTAGAGATTATGGCAGTAATGGGCCACCAAAGGTGCAGACCCACTGTAGTCCATCTTAAAGATGGCCAGCAGCCATCCGTAGCGACTATGTGAGTGCAAAATCACAATTGAAGAGTACCGAGGATAATATAGAAAATCCATAAACCACCACTTGTGCACTCACTAATGTTTCTTGCAATATCCTTAGAACCAGCAACGCTCTTACCCAGTCCCTCACTGACTCATCAACACATGTGCAAGCACTGACACAGTTATACAACCTCTGAGATTTTATACGTGTAGTATTACAAACAGACAAATGTGTGCAGTAAAATGAATCCCTAATATTTACTTAACTTGAAGAACTGATGTCTACACAATTACCATTTTACAGCATAAAAATACAATTACAAAGGTAAAGGAAATATTATTACAGTGAACAATATGGTAATACAGATAACATTTGTGGTAATACAGGCCTTACAAAAAGAATAGAGAAACATCATATACATTAGTATTACTGGAATTATGATATAAGAAAATAAATGAAAAATGAGAATATCCTTAGAAACATTAACTTGACACATGAGCATTAAAAGAAAACATAATAGAATAAACAATGTCTGAACATCTTCCCAAAGTGAAGAATATGCTACGAAAACAGATTCGATTTGAGGATAACAGTATTCTTCATCATAGTGAATGCAGCCTAATATTTGAAGGAAAAAAATTCTACCTCATTTATCATATCAGGTAAACACGCTGAGACAGGCAGAACATAGACACAAAAGGGTACACAAACACGTAGCGGAATAACACAAAAAGAAAGGACAGGGTCTGTTTTCAGTGTAACATTTAGTACTGCAGTACTTGTGGTGGCATTTAAACCACTTTTTCATTTTTCTTCTTTCAATAATATCCTTAATACTGTAACTTCTATAACTTTCAGGCAAAACTATTTCATTTAACTCTCATAGATCTCCCTTAGTTCAACATTTGTTCCCAAGAAAATGTCTTATCTATCTGTTGCTTTAGTTTCATGTATTTCTTACCCCATCATTTCTTTCCAAGAAAATCCTACCAAAACCTGTTGTCACTACACCCTACTTACATTTGGTCATTTCCTCTTTCAAAATAATTATTCCTCATTATACAATATTCTTTGGCCAATCCTTTTCCTTATAGCTTCTCAATGCATTTCTTCCCAACTTATCACAACTCATTTTCATATATAGCATACCCCTCTTAAAACATAAAATTGAGTCAGACAATGCCTGACAAATAGCAGCAGCAAATGCAATAACTTATACCTAAACATGACAAAGCACAAGCGCAAAAAATATTACAGAAAAGACAGCAATGCAGATAAAGAAAACGTCTATTCACATCTTAATATCTATGTCACATCTTAACACTACAGTGGTGCACCACAACAGCTTATTCTGCCAAAAAATACCAAGTACTTGACAAGAAAATTATGTATGAAATTCCTGTTACTAGTCCCTTTCCTTCTTGTTGTTCTTTCCATTCCAAGCGCTCTCTTTTAAGAATGTGGATCATAAAGTTATTATTTATCGGATATGTTCACAGAAAGTGTTTATATTAGCATATGTATGAAATTCTATTCCTAAAACCAAAGCTGCAGTGCAGCCATAAACTAGATATAAAATAAAATAAGCAATCACTTACAAAGCAAGGCATAAAAACATCATCTATAGTTATATCGCATATCATAAGTCAATCAAAATTCTCTCAACTCTCGTAGAAATACACTTGTCATAATCAGGTGCGTAAACACAAGAATATCTCTCATCACTTATTAGGCATTTCAGTAAGTAGCACAAAATATGTGCTCCAAAGTGTAATCATATGTTTCCAAGTAGTAGCGCGTCAGGTTTATGGTGAATTCTGCAAAGAAATATCAATAGTGAGGTCAACGGCCTCTGTTTTCTGCACCTCTGTGAGCGTTTGTGGGAGTGCGGCGTGCTTGACAGCGGCTTAAGCGACACCATTAAAGTTGATAGGCAAGACAACAATGGGTTTTTTCAGGCAGCTAGCGCGCAGCTGGGCGCAGCAGTGCATTACGTCAAGATCACATACCCTTATTACCAACATATTTACAGCAGTTTGCTACAATGACAGTTTGATACAAATAAAAAATTTCACGGGTTGAAAATATACAGAAGTGTGTAGGAACGAAATCTCATAAATAACTGTGTCCAGAAATTTCTGGTATTCACATTCACAGAAATATTCACTTTTCATAATGATCATAACCATATCTCGATGTCATAACAACACACATCGTCATCATAAAAATAGTGTCATAACACATCTGACATAAAAGCAAGAATGAAAACTATGTCACTCATAAGAAGCTTTGCAGTATAATTGCATAGCTGACAAACAAACCAATTACCGTATCATCTATGGCCTCTCAGAAGGTACTTTTAAAAAAAAAGTCGTTTCTCAAGTAAACAAAAATTTTGGAAACCTCATTACCACTATATGTTCCAAGAATGTGACCCTTATAGTCGTGATGACATCGCATAACTAACAAGCAAAAAATGTACACACAATGAGATTGTGTCGTCTGTTCCCTATAAAAGTGAACTCGTAAAATTATTGTCTTATTATATACCACAGGTTCTTGACTAGATAGTTGACTTCAAAACATCGCTGCATGCGAAAAGTGACTTGAAGTGAAAAATTTAATGGTGAAGACAAAATCATAAAGTAAACTATATCTCAATAAAGAGTTTTACATGAGAAATGTGGTGTATTCCTTTACTTTTCTTAGTACACAGTGTTTCAACTTCAACGCAATTATGATGTTGTATACGTCGGATCCTGTAAGGTCCATTGTAAATCAAAGAATTTGTGACTCAAATGTTTCTTCTAATGTGACAATGAATGGGGTTTAATGAACACTTTCCGACCAATATGTAATTTTTTTTATTTGTCTTACCATGTAGTTTTCTCCTTTTGTCTGCAGCAGAATTTATATTTTTAATAGCCAAATCAATTATGTCTTTGTGTCGAAGTTTACGTGTATTCGGAAAAGGTACAAGCTCTCTGATTCTGACCGGTAGTTCCTCATTCTTCAGTACAAGAACACGTGGTAAAGCAGTGGAATCATGAGACATTTCATTCAGTACGTTTTGAAATAAGCGTATGTATCTGTCCCAACACAGATGCTTTCTGTGACAATAAAGCTTATTAATTTCTTTCATAATCCGTTCAGACGGGTTACAATGTAGAGAGTACAATGAAATAAAAACAGGTTTGATTTTACGATTCCGAAGCACGCATGACCAAACAGCAGATCTGAATTATTATCCATTATCTGGACTGACCTTGGCAGCGTGTCCAACTTCTCGTAAGAAATTTTTAACAAATTCGTTGGATACAGACCGTCCAGTGGCTTTGCGTAGTTGTGTGAAAGAAACAAATTTTGAAGTAAGTTCATCAGCGACAAGAACGTACGAAAATCCCTTCAGTGTTTTGACAAGGGGCCCCATAAGATTAACAGCAGCAAATTCTTTTAACCTAGTAGGAATAATAGTAAACAATGGAGCACGTTGTGAAATGGTAGATGGTTTAACTTTTTGGAAAAGTTTACAAATAGAGAAGACTCTCCTAATTCTCTTTTCCATGTTGTTGTTATTTTAATATATGACAAAATATTCGTGGACCAAAATGTGCGTAACTGAAATGAGTATACAAAGTACCCAAACTTATCATCAACAGTGCAACGTTTGAAGAGGATGTTGTTTCTAACCGGATAATAATGACGAATCTGCATGTGTGTCTTTTCATGCCATTTACTTTTGATATATTTCCAAATCGGATCCTTGTCTTGTTCATGAGCAATGTCCTTTAAAGATGCAGTAACGAAGCTTCCAAAGGCTACTTTTGAATGTAAAGAATACAGAAATTATTCTCTAGGTTAGTTTCTGTGTTGTTTTTTCAAGGCCAGCCGGTGCAATTGACAGTGGGTCCGCAACAATGTTCCCCTTGCCAGGAATGTAGGCTACTGTGAAACGGAATTCTTGCAGAAACTATGCTCAACGTTTCAACCTGTCATGATTTAATTTTGACGACACAAGAAATTGTAACGCTCGATGATCACTATAAACTTTTACGTGTTTGCCAGAAAGAGAGAAAAGGAACTTATCAAATGCGCAAACGATAGCTAAAGCTTCCAATTCAGTGACGGAATAATTTTTCTCAGATTTTGTTAGCACGCCGCTAGCAAAAGCGATTATTTTCTGAACAGTAATATCATTTTCTATGGCTTCTTGAAATAACTGGGCACCAAGACCAACTTCAGAGGACTCTGTGCTAAGACAGAAGTCTTGTGACAGATCTGGGTGAGCTAAGATTGGCGCGTTACGTAGCGCGTCTTTCACATAATTAAATTCCGACTGTGCCTGTTCGTCCCAGTTACAAATAGTGTTTTTGCCAGTGAGAGATCAAATGTTCGATGCTACTAGAATTTGCATTTTCAGGAAACGACGATAGAGACCTAGAAAACCGTGATCTTGTTGTTTTGTGGATGGAACTGGAATGGCTCTGATTGCTTACAATTTTTCAGGATCCGGCTGAATGCCCTCAGAAGAAATAATGCGACCCAAAAACTTCACCTTTCTCCCAGAGTATTCAGATTTTTCCATGGTAACTGTATTCACAGATTCTTGAAAAATACGTAACACACTGTTGAGGATACGATTATGTTATTCCAAAGAGGCTTCTGCTATTAAAATGTTGTCCACGTATGAGGTGATGTGATTCAGGTAACATGGAATTTAACCCAAGAAATGTTCGAACCAAAAGGAAGTTCCCGAAATTGATAACAAACGCCGAAACAAAGTAAAGCAGTATATTTTCTACATTCTGGATAAAGCTCAATTTCATAAAAGCTGGATCTGAGATCAACAGAAAACAACACTTCTACGCCACTGAAATTTTGAAGAAGTTCTTCCAATGTTTGCGACCTATCTGTTTCGGGAATGATTATGGTGTTTATTTGTCTGGAATCTAAGACAACCCTAATTGACTCGTTTTTCTTCTCAACAACATGTAATGGATTATTGTATGAGCATACTGCTGGTTCAATAATGCCCTCGTCAGGCACAGATTGTATGTCCGTTCTAACACCATCACTATAATGTGCCGGTATTACGTATGGTCTTATGCAAAATTTAGTATGCTCACGAACACGTAATTGGTATTGAAATCCTTTAATTGTTTCTGTTTTGTGAGTGAAAACTGTGGAATGTGCTTGTAAAATGTCAAAAAGGTCCTGCCTATCACCGTCATTACAGTTCTCAATTGTTTGATTTTTTTCTGAATTAAAACGTTAGCATCTAACACGTCATCAATATCGCCTTGTCAGTACTTGCAAAGTGATTATTAGTGTCAAATTCCGTCGAAAGTCTCAAACTGTGACCTAACAAAAGGTAAAGCCGATTGATTTCCTCGTAATGGTTTGAAAGCCAATCTTCAAGTTTCAAAACTGACTTATCTTCTTTCTCTAAAGTATGGTCTGACGAAAAATTTAGTATGCTCTCGGACACAAAACTGGTATTGAAAGCCTTTAATTGTTCCTGTTTTGTGAGTGAAAACTGTGGAATGTGCTTGTAAAATGTCAAAAAGATCCTGCCTATCAATGTCGTTACTGTTTGAGTTTGAGTTTTTCTGAATTAAAATGTTAGTATCTAATACGTGAAAGTTTAAAATTGCATTATACTCATTCAAATAGTCTATACCCAATATAATATCCATCGACAATAATTGAACAATAAGAAAATTCATAGTAAATCTGTGGCTTTGACAACAGAATTATAAGTTAGTACGTTGGCGTACATCCGCACTTTTTCTAAAAATTGCACCTTGTAATTTAATCTTAGGTAAAGGAAGTGTGGGTCAATTGTTCGATTTGTTGCATTTACTGAAAGTTGTTTCACTAATTACTGAAACAGGACTGCGAGAGTCAAGTACTGGCGTAAATTTTATGTCATTTGCTGTGATGTGAACTACAGGATATGCGATATTGTTCTGTTTCATGTTATGTTCCTGGAGTAGGATGTTTCTAGACTCTAATGTCTTCCATTTTCAAGTAATTGATAGTCACCGCAGCTACGTCGTCAGCTTCGTAAATACGCTCTGTGGCTGCCTGCGCTGTGAGTCTCTTTGTTGACACACGTCGTTCCTGCGATTGGGAGGTCTAACTCCTACAATTTCAGCTTGACGAGAGGACCCTGCCCTATTTGAATCACGCCAGTTCTGACTGAATTCAGGTCTGTCGTCATGTCGGTAATTTCTCTCTTGTCGATCACGTGGTGGAGAATCTCTCCCAGAATCATAATTACAAGATGGACCGTTGCGTCTGAAGTCATTTTGCCTCCCTTGATAATAATTATTTTGGTTCCCATATTGTCTACTTCTACGGTAGTCTCTGTCGTTGTCGTTACCACGGAAATGTGCTCTTTCTCTGTAACTATTGTTATTCTGCCAATGGTTGTCATACGGGTGGTGTCTGTTTTGATCACTATCTGCGTTATAACCGTAGCCTTGTCGTGTCCGATTATTATTTCTATCGCCACAACATTGTGATGGATGTGAACTGTAATTGTCGTTTCCCTGTTTCCGCACCAGTCGACTGTCTGTGTCGATTTACAATTCTTGCAATAGTTCCTGAAAAGCTTCGATGTCGGCTTTACCAAAATAATGTGTCTTAAGTGTTCAGGCAACTTAATTAAGCAAATGCGGATGAGTTCCGAGAGGCAGTACAGCTTTGAAAAATACTGATTTTCGTGCAACATAACTTCAAAATATTTTACAGGGCTGGAAAATTCAGACTGATCGAAATGTTTCATCATTATTATGCTGCGCTTTACTCGATCTTGAGTAACCTGAGACCAATATGCAGAAAGGACGGCATGATAAAAATCTCCTTCATTGTGACAGTCACGAATAACAGATCGAATTCTTACAGCTGGTTCATTTTCTAAATAGCCACACATAAATTCTAATCTATGGTCTACTGACCGATTAGGAGGAAAACAATAAGAAAATTGATGAAGCCAAGCTTGTGGATATATGTCATTACTGGAATTTTTGAATGTTTTGAATTTACGTGTTGTGATGAAGAGTTTATAGTAAAAGTCATCATGTCGGCGAGCCGCAAATCGGTCATTCTTAGGTCTGTCGGCGGTTCCATCTCAAGGCTCACTGCACGTTGCCAATTCCTTTCAAAATCTCCGAAATACCCAGTGTTATAACTCTGTGACTTTTCCGTATTTCTAAATTCCTCTTCCTGTGTCGGAACGCGTGTATCGTGTGAAGATGATACATACATTCTTTGATAAGTCCATTTTTCTTCAAAACCAACTGAATGAGATAGTAGGAGGCTTGATAACTGCTGTTTCTGTTCATCAGTGAGATACATAGGTTCCTTTAGTTTCTCGATACTTGATTTAAAAATGTGGATACTTTTACTATGTCCAGAGAAAACATTGTCAGTGTTTATTATTTTTTGATGTACAAGCTGACAAGGGCCACATGGCAGTACTGCTTATGTACTCCTTCTCTCTGTATTAAGCCTTTCCCTGCTGCGAAGTCGATGCTTCTGTTCCTCTTTCATATGCTGCTAATGCCCAGGACGCAATCCATGTTCAATTTTTCAACAACCAGGAATGCACATGTAGTTTCTGTCTTTCTTAATTTAAGTTTCAATTGCGTCTGCATCTTAACATCTGTAGATCTTGTGCTTAAGGGTCCTATAATCCTGCAGATCTTTACTGGCAAAACTAAGTTTTGCTTATCACCTTGCATGTTTGTAGGCGAATGAACCATGCCTGTTCAGTCGTCTGTAGACTGTGTGTCTGGAGACAACTGTTCCAGTGGCTGTGGTAAGGTCCCGAGCAAGGCTATCTGCAGTACACCATGGCCATCTGCAGCTACTGATGGTGAAATATCAGTCTTCTTGTGGTGTTGTACACGGTGGACGTCCTGTAGTGTAGCGCCTGGAGACGTTTCTTGATTACTGGAATCGTTGCCATAATCTTGAGTTCACACTCTGTGGCACACGGAGGGCCCGTGCTATGACCTGGTATGTTTGACCAGCCTCCAGTCGCCCTAGTATTCTACCCCTCAATTTCACCACGAATTTTAATCCCACTCCTTATCTTTCTTTTATTTCGGCCATTGCTTCTTCCATGTATAGTTTGAACAGGTGGCCACTGAGTGGCAACAGGTGACATTTTCTGTTGAATCGCGTTTTATGCTTCATTGGATAGATGGCCGAAGGCGTGTATGGCGTGGAATGTCTGAAACCAGAAGGGGCCAGGCCGGTGGAGGGAGCGTTACGGCCTGGGGAATATTTTCGTGGCATTCCCTGGGTGATCTCGTCATTCTCGAAGACACAGTGAGTCAACGCAAATATCCATTATCCTTGGGGACGATGCAGTTTGTTTTTCCTCGGCACAGTGGCATCTACCAGCAGGATAATGCAACGTATCACACAGCTCGCAGTGTACGGGCGCGGTTCGAAGAGCACCAGGATGTGTTTACCACACCTCCTCCGCCCCTGGTCAGCAATCCAGAATCTGTGGGACCACCTCGATCGGGCTGTTCGTGTCAGGGGTCCTCAACTGATAAACGTAGAGCAGCCGGCCACCGCACTGGGGCCGGCATGGCTGTACACCCCTGTCGGTATCTTCCACAAACTCACAGACTCATTTTTGCACGTCTAGCAGCGGTTCACGCTGCAAACGGTAGCTATACTGGCTTTTGACATGTTGTCACACAATGTGCGTTTGTAATCGAGATATTTATATCAGTGTATACTGGAAAATTCCAGCAAGACTGCTAAACTCCTGTTATTCTTGCAAGAAACATACAGGTACATGTACATACATTTTAGACTGTTATTCAGCCGTGCATGGCTCGCCGTCCCACCATTTGGTATTTTATACGCTGTTTTGACGTATTTCCATGTCACCACGTTGATTTAAATTACTGGCGTTACTGTGTTGCTGTTTTGCCTGACCGTAATCGGCGCTAGTAGCGCGTATCGATGTATGCCCTCTGATAGGATCTTTGCTCGGCTGCTATGACTTCCCGTTTGTCATCTGTCGTGAAGGGAGTCGGAACGTGCGAGGAGGAGAGTTCACGGCGGCAGTTGGGGTCGTGAGTTGGGCCCTGCCAGTCAGTTGAAACGCGTCTGGAGCGCAGCCCGGACCAGCCAGTCGCCGGCTTGCAGCAGCAGTGGGCCCTGCGTGGCCTTCGCCCACCCGACCGTTGCCGCCACTCATCACTAAAGCCGGGCCTGACTTTTGGTGGCTTGTTGGTCGGTCGGTTGGTCCGAGGACGTGTCGGTGTGGCGTAGTCGGAGTCTGTCTGGAGCTGTCCGATGGCTACGAGCATCGTTGCTCGCCGACCCAGGACGTGAAGGTTAAGTGGTTTTGAGCATTATGTTGTTGGTTCCGGCGTTGCTGTTGCGGGGGTTTTCCTGTGAGGAACAACGAGTGAAGTGTTCGAGATAGCCGCTGTCAGGTGGAATTGATTAAATCAATTTATTCATAGTTAAGTGCACCAGTGGAATCTTCTACCTTGTGGCCGTTAGTGTTCTGGTTACCTGCCCTGGCCCCTAACGTAATTTTTAGGCAGCGTCTCTTCCTCACCTGTTGCTGCCCAACATGGTGTGTGGTTTTGGCAGTTCAGTTCACTTACACGTTTGTTTGGGGATAGTGATACTTGTAACTTTTTCGGGCCTTGAATTCTCGTGTACTCCGTCGTGGCAAGCAAGCAGTTGGTCGGTCGGTCCGTGACTGTTCCTCGGTTGGGTTCGGACGAATCGAGTGTTGTTGGGCTCACCTCCTGTCTCGCCCAATTGAAGGAAGACTCACCGATCCCCTGGAGGCTCTTGAGTGCTGTTCTCGTAATTATCCTTTGGCAATGTTAATGTAGTTGTAATTTATTTTAGTTTTTTTTAGGGATTTACTATATTTTATATTTTCAATTGGGCAAATTTAATTGAGGGCCTTCAGCCCTGGGAACATGTTCTCAGAGTTTCCTTCAAGTCCAAACATTATTTCCTTCTGCTCTTCAAAGGTTATTGTAATTTCCTCTGAAAGATCTTACAAGTTATTAATTTTACAAGTTATTAATGTATTATTTTACCAATTGTTGTATATTTCCTTAAGTTTCAGAATTTAACCTTGCAGCCTTCATCCATCTAATTGCATTTGTTTATCTCTTTCTGAGCACCTTGCGGGCCACCAGCCCTTTTGGCATCTTAAAACATTGTGGCCTTCTGCCTCCGGTAATCATCATAGTATAGTTGGAATTTTGAAGATATAATCCGGTGGCCTTCAGCCACTCCGCATACTGATCTCATATATGTATATGATTTATCTTATTCGTAAATTTAACTGTGTGTCATGTCTTTTCAAAATTGAACTTATTCTAAAGCATCTGTTTGGACGCCTTCAGCCGTGAAGCAAATTTAATTCTTTCAAAAGTGTATTTGTGTACTAAATTATAATAAATTAAAATTGTGAAATGAATCCAACCGCAACTTCGTTGGCCCTTTCCACAACCCTAATTATTATTTATTTATTTATGCATTTATTTTACCTGGCAAGATTAGGGCCTTCAGGCCCTCTCTTACACCTAACCAGGCATACTCAGATTGAACGAATTTCAGTTTGTACAGAATATTATGGACATAACACATCATATACAGTATTAATGTTAAAGAAAAAATAGAAATTATAACAGTAGTACAAGGATAATTATAAAAATCAAAAAATAATTATAACAATCAATAATAATAATAATAATAATAATAATAATAATAATAATAAAAGAAGAAGAAGACGATGATGATTATTATTATTATTATTATTATTATTAATATTATTATTATTATTATGTATATGAAACATATTTTTCTTTTATGAGTGTCAGTCCTATTGCTAGTTGGGAATTTTGTCGTTATGTTATTACAGCTTGTGAGTTATTCACATCGAGCAGAGACATAAGATGATAGAATGGGGTGAAAGAGATATAGAAGAGGTAGATAGGTTAGAGGAAGAGAAATAGAATGGTAAAATTCGAAGCTATGATGGAGAGGAGAAAGAAAGAGATGAGAGGGGCACAATGATGGCTATACCGTCCCTAATATTTAAGTTTTGAGTTCCCTCTTGAATGCTGAGTGGTTCTGGATAAGACGCAGATCACAGGGGAGCGCGGTCCATAGTCGTATGGCTGAGATGGAGAATGAAACGGAGAAAGATTTTGTGTTATGTAAATGTACAGCAAAGATGCTAGACGTATCCGATCTCGTATTGCGGTTGTGGAATGATGATAGGTGTTTAATGTGAGAAGATAAGTACTGGGGGCACCAGTGACTCAGAATCCAACCTAGCTGGGAGTATGAAGCTCTGCATGATTTAGCGGGCGTGTGAGTTATGATTAAATTAGTTTTGAACAAAACGTGGCCACTTCCATGCTTTATCAGTTGTCTGTCGAAGATCATCTTCTGTACAGAAGACTGGGCACAATCAACACCTAAGCATGTGCCGAACTGTCTGTTCATCTCCATGGTCACACCGAATATCATTTGGATCAGTGTATCCCCATCTCGTCAAGTTAACTTTTGATCTTCCAGCTCTGAATCTCAGTCTGTTCAGGGACTTTCAAGTTGTCTTTTCCACGTCATGGCCTGGAGGCAAGACATCAACAACCCTTTTCCAACCAGGGAGGAGGTAGGTCGTAGCCCTCCATAGCTGCAACCTAGCTTTTTCAGCAGTGGTTCTAAGTTCCTTTGGTGTCCTAAGGAAACTCTTCCTTGACTTTAGTCGTTGCGGATGTGGTTCATGCCCATACAGAGGATGGGTAATTTCCTGTTCCACTGCCTTTTTTTCCTTGTTCGCAGCTATGTCTCTTCGAAAACTGAACTGTGTTTCTTGTATATAAAAGTGTATATTGACGTTACGACACCAAAACATATAAAATTCACAGCAGTAATGCGTGGCAACAAAATTCTGAACTTGCTACTTACTTATATACAATAATGAATTATGAGTAATAAGTTCTGGCCACACATGTGTACGATTAACTGTTGTCATATGTAATGTGCCCTTGATCACTTCATTCACGAATTTTCTGAATATACACGAGTTCATTTTCGAATTTGTGTTGCTTTATGTAATCCCCTTGATACCTACGTAGTTAACAATTTCAGTTACGATCTGAAGCAGTGAGGGCAGTGAACAGTTGCAGTTTATGTACCTTCGAAAGTTCGTGACTGATACAAACTGTATAGTGGTCTGGTAGGATAGTGAATACACACAAGCATTATACACCTTTTGATCGTAATACACCATTATCGGTATAGCATAATTGGCCGTCATTATAAAAAAAATACTACTCTTATAGCGACAGGCTCTTGTCGTGGTTTTATCCGGTAAAGATGCCTTTGAGTAATATCTAGTGATTTAGTCCTGAGCTCTCTGGCGCTACAAGGCAACCTGTGCAGAGGCAGACGATGGCCGCGGTTGGAGCGTGGGAGCTGGGACGGGGTGCGGCGCATCCAGCGACAAGCCGCGTGTAACCGCATAATATCCGGAAGACGTGTCGGCTGTAGCGGTGTAGCCGCGGTCAAATGGGGTGGCTGGTGGGGGTGGTGGACCGGCAGGGACATAATGCGGTCAAACAGGGCGCTAATGGCCCGCGCCGCGTAAACAGGTGCCGCCACCTGCGGCGCGCGCTCGAACGTCGACACGTCGCCCAGTTTGTGGGCACTGCGTGCGTGTTGAGGCACTGCACTGAACACTGTCCCACCTGCGCAGAGTTTCACCCAGAGACGATCTTAAAACTAAAATAACTTGCTAAACACTGTAGACCTGACGAGGAGTAGTGGGAGTTCGTGTGAATAAATTTTACAGGAGAGTGATTTGAAAAAAATGATACACAATGATTGATGCACCATTATTCTGCTCCTGATACGTAACTTTATTTTTAATAGTACATACACTACCTGGTAAAAATGTGAAGCATACAGAAGGGGTGGAGGGTATTTCACAAGTAGAGAAGGTTGTTGTTGTTGTGATCTTCAGTCCTGAGACTGGTTTGATGCAGCTCTCCATGCTACTCTATCCTGTGCAAGCTTCTTCATCTCCCAGTACCTACTGCAACCTACATCCTGAATCTGCTTAGTGTATTCATCTCTTGGTCTCCCCCTACGATTTTTACCCTCCACGCTGCCCTCCAATACTAAATTGGTGATCCCTTGATGCCTCAGAACATGTCCTACCAACCGATCCCTTCTTCTGGTCAAGTTGTGCCACAAACTTCTCTTCTCCCCAATCCTATTCAGTACTTCCTCATTAGTTATGTGATCTACCCATCTAATCTTCAGCATTCTTCTGTAGCACCACATTTCGAAAGCTTCTATTCTTGTCCAAACTATTTACCGTCCATGTTTCACTTCCATACAAGGCTACACTCCATAAAAATACTTTCAGAAATGACTTCCTGACACTTAAATCTATACTCGATGTTAACAAATTTCTCTTCTTCAGAAACGCTTTCCTTGCCATTGCCAGTCTACATTTTATATCCTCTCTACTTCGACCATCATCAGTTATTTTGCTCCCCAAATAGCAAAACTCCTTTACTACTTTACGTGTCTCATTTCCTAATCTAATACCCTCAACATTACCCGACTTAATGCGACTACATTCCATTATCTTCGTTTTGCTTTTGTTGATGTTCATCTTATATCCTCCCTTCAAGACACCATCCATTCCGTTCAACTGCTCTTCCAAGTCTTTTGCTGTCTTTGACAGAATTACAATGTCATCGGCGAACCTCGAAGTTTTTATTTCTTCTCCATGGATTTTAATACCTACTCAGAATTTTTGTTTTGTTTCCTTTACTGCTTGCTCAATATACAGATTGAATAACATCGGGGAGAGGCTACAACCCTGTCTTACTCCCTTCCCAACCACTGCTTCCCTTTCATGTCCCTCGACTCTTATAACTGCCATCTGGTTTCTGTACAAATTGTAAATAGCCTTTCGCTCCCTGTATTTTACCCCTGCCACCTTTAGAATTTGAAAGAAAGTATTCCAGTCAACATTGTCAAAAGCTTTCTCTAAGTCTACAAATGCTAAAAACGTAGGTTTGCCTTTTCTTAATCTTTCTTCTAAGATAAGTCATAAGGTCAGTATTGCCTCACGTGTTCCAGTATTTCTACGGAATCCAAACTGATCTTCCCCGAGGTCGGCTTCTACTAGTTTTTCCATTCGTCTGCAAAGAATGCGTCTTAGTATTTTGCAGCTGTGGCTTATTAAACTGATTGTTCGCTAATTTTCACATCTGTCAACACCTGCTTTCTTTGGGATTGGAATTAATATATTCTTTTTGAAGTCTGAGGGTATTTCGCCTGTTTCATACATCTTGCTCACCAGATGGTAAAGTTTTGTCAGGACTGGCTCTCCCAAGGCCGTCAGTAGTTCCAGTGGAATGTTGTCTACTCCCGGGGGCCTTGTTTCGACTCAGGTCTTTCAGTGCTCTGTCAAACTCTTCACGCAGTATCGTATCTCCCATTTCATCTTCATCTACATCCTCTTCCATTTCCATAATATTGTCCTCAAGTACATCGCCCTTGTATAGACCCTCTATATACTCCTTCCACCTTTCTGCTTTCCCTTCTTTGCTTAGAACTGGGTTTCCATCTGAGCTCTTGATGTTCACACAAGTGGTTCTCTTACCTCCAAAGGTCTCTTTAATTTTCCTGTAGGCAGTATCTATCTTACCCCTAGTGAGATAAGCCTCTACATCCTTACATTTGTCCTCTAGCCATCCCTGCTTAGCCATTTTACACTTCCTGTCGATCTCATTTTTGAAACGTTTGTATTCCTTTTTGTCTGCTTCATTGCCTGTATTTTTATATTTTCTCCTTTCATCAATTAAATTCAATATTTCTTCTGATACCCAAGAATTTCTACTAGCCCTCGTCTTTTTACCTAGTTGATCCTCTGCTGCCTTCACTACTTCATCCCTCAAAGCTACCCATTCTTCTTCTACTATATTTCTTTCCCCCATTCCTGTCAATTGTTCCCTTATGCTCTCCCTGAAACTCTGTAAAACCTTTGGTTCTTTCAGTTTATCCAGGTCCCATCTCCTTAAATTTCACCTTTTTGCAGTTTCTTCAGTTTTAATCTACAGGTCATAACCAATAGATTGTGGTCAGAGTCCACATCTGCCCCTGGAAATGTCGTACAATTTAAAACCTGGTTCCTAAATCTCTGTCTTACCATTATATAGTCTATCTGATACCTTTTAGTATCTCCAGGGTTCTGTATCTGACGTTATTCTAGTGATTACAAAATTGGGTCAATTTTACCAAGAACTTCGCAAATACGAGCCTTCTTGTCAATATGACGCTCCGCGTCCTCTTGCATGGGCGTGTGCACTGATTCGGTTATATCCTCTACTAAGGTATTTGCTGCCATTGGTCTTTGACATCCTGGATCACGGCACTAGAATGAAGTTGACGTTCGATCTCGTCCCACACGTGTTCTGACAGGGACAGATCTGCATATCTTGCTAGCCAGGAGAGTACCTGAGCAGACAACTGACAGAGGCACGTGCTGTGTGTAGATGAACATTGTGCTACTGAAAAATGCAACCACAATACTGTCATGGAGAGGTAAGACATGAAGATGCAGGGCGTACTTGACGTACCCTTGCGCCATCAGACTTCCCTCAGCCACTACTACGCATAACCTTAAGTAGAACCAGATGCCTTCCAACAAATGACGCCATGCCTCTCCAAACCAATGGAAGTATGAGAACTCTCTGCAGGTCGTTGCCCTATTCGCCAACGATGGCCATCCACTGCAGTTCACGAATGTAGTTTGCACCTGAACACAATGCTATGCCACTCATCAGAGTCCGTTCCTCCTAGTCATGCCACCACTCTAAATGCAGACGTTTGCCTTGCGGTGTTGATGGCAGCATACACTTGGGACAGTAATTTCCTAGTCCTGTTGACTCTTCGACCAATAGAGCGGGATGACGCAAAATGTCGCAAGGTGCCCATTGCTTGTTCCTGGATTGTAGGAGCAGATGCGGAGGGGCTATGAGATGCTAGGTGTACAATACACCTATATGGATGATTTCCCTTGTAGTGGTCGGAAGTGGTCGTGCGAAACTTCCTCAACGAATATGCCTTTCCTAACGTTCTCACGCAGTTTACCAACTACCTACTGTCGCTTTCCAGTGCTCCACCGATCTGAATACTGCACTATTCGATCAGCCGACTAATGGAGACCCACAACCACTTCTCTTTCAAATTCTGTCGGCTGCTGATAATGCTCTGTTGCGGGAGTACGTCGCATTCCCGAGCCCTTCACAGTGATCACGCAACAACTGACGATCTTCAATACTCTTTTTGCCCTTTTGTACACCCTGCAAGTTTTGTAGACAAGTTTAAAGACGAAGAACACTAAAGCGCTCTGGTGGCCGTTTACCTGTCACAGAGGACAGCATCGTTAATTATTTTCATACCCACAGGTGGGTTCTGCATGCGCGAAGTTACGTTGATATCCGAGACTGCCTTCCGTCTGCTTCACTTTTTTGTCAGACATTGTAATGAATGTTCTCGTACCTCTTATAGTTATTATACGACCATTTGTAGAATATATAAAAACGCTATCGATGATAAGGTATCATTTCAGGCATTTGGAGCCATTAATTATTCCTAAACACATGAGTTGAAGATTCCTATAGCAGACACACACTATCAAGTTTGATAGATACTACTACCTTGATGCAATACTCTTGGAAAATTGCGCTACCAGAAACTACTTTCGTTCATAGTCGCTGCTGTCGCAATAACTAGAGGGAATTTTGTCCATGCGTCAGCCCACTTACCTTCACTTATTAACAATAATAATAATAGATCAATAGTATATCAGATATAGTCCAAAACAGCATTGGAGACACTCTCTGTGTCGTATGATTATTATGTATTTAGACCATCATTTTACAGTTAAATTTTATATAATCAGTTGGCATACTAAGGAGACACGAGACCCGTTATACGCCGTCGACAGTGTAACGAATGATGGCTGCGACGTTTTCCGCTATTTGGGACTTAATAAAATAGTGTCTCTAACAGTAATGGGTGTCTAGCGATCCCAAAGAGAAGGTGTGCAATTTTACTTTAATGACCACGGGGATCGAGTATAGTCGCCCAGGTCCCGAATAGCGATGACTTTTTCTTATCGAAAATACTCTGGCGGGGATCTTTAAGTGAAACTCTCAGATCCACGGCTTTTATCAATCCTTCAATACAGTCTCACTACTTGGTTCGTATGTAGGTTAAATGGCTACTGATCAGTGCACGAATGCCCCATTTGCTGTCATTTCCTCGCTTCACATAAAGTATTCAAAGTCCAGGCTTCTTCCTTAATATTTCAAAGTCTAAAGTTGTCTACATAAAATCAGGGACCCATGAGCTTGCATAACTCTAAGTTCTGTTCATAAAATAATTCGAAGTCCAACGACATTCGACGATATTTCAGTCTAGTGACACTTGAAAATATTTTAAACTGTCAGAGTATTTCTAAGTCCCACAACAGAGCAAGTAGAATATTTCCAAAGACTGTTGAAGACTAGTCACAGACAGTATATTTCAAAGGCCCCAACTTAGCAAACGAATGGAATTCTCTAAATCCAGCTGTGGCAAAATACTAACATGAATTCTCTTACAGAAGAATGGAAAAACTTGTAGAGGCCGACTTAGGGGAAGCTCAATTAGGATTTCGAAGAAATGTAGGACGATGCGAGGCAATACTGACCCTCTGACTTATCTTACAACATAGGTCAAAGAAAGGCAAACCTATGTTTATAGAAAACTACGTTTCGTAGCTAGAGAAAGCTTTTTAAATGTTGAATGAAACCCACTCATTGAAATTTAGAAATTAGGTGCAGTATAATAAAGGCAGTGAAAGGATATATACAACTTGTACAGAAACCAGACGACAGTCAGTGTCAACAGGTATGAAAGGGAAACAATGTCTGAAAAGTGAGTGAGAAAGTTTGTAGCCTATCCCATTATTTATTACGTACTTTGAGCCAACAGTAAAGGAAACCAAAGAAAAACTTGGAACATGAATTGAAGTTCAGAAAACAGAAGGGAAAACTTCAAAGTTTGTGATGACATTGTAATTATGTCTGAGACAGCAAAGGACTTATAAGGGCAGTTAAACGGACTGGACAGAATCTTGAAAGGAGGGTAAGAGATAATTGTCAAAAAAAGGAAGACAAGTACAACGGAATGTAGTCGAATTCAGTTAGGTGATACCGAGGGAATTAGATTAGGCAACTTCAAGTAGTAAACGAGTTTGTAATTTTGTTGCTTTAATTTGCTATGTAAGCTGAACTGATAGACAATAAAAGCGGGTTAAAAGCTGTGAGCTGTCTGGGGAAGTTAATCTTGCATTACTGAGCAACTGTTTCACCAGGTATCCAGTTTAGCTTACCAAATTCCCAACCAGACTAACATGAATTATAATCTTTTAATAGGCATACAATAACCGGTGATATATATATACACACACACACACACACACACACACACACACACACACACACACACACACACACACACACACACATATATATATATATATATATATATATATATATATATAAATAGAATTTAAATAAAAAGAAATAAATCAGTTTATATTTGGAAATTTATTTTAACACTGATCATTGAAATTTCAGCATATTAAACGTGAGTCATAACTAAGCTGGTGCCTTATTTAGGACTGTGAAAATGTGAGTTTGTAATCTTACGGAACACATCAAATATGGAGCCAAGATTGGGAGACTGCATACAACACTGCATTCATAAAACAACACACAAAGAACATTGAAACATATGCAAGAGAAAATTAACCACTACCAACCGATTCAATTTTCACCCAAAGAAGTTACGTTCGTAGCACAATCCTCTCCGTCATGTAATTACCATACACTGGTATACTAAATTCATATTAACTCTTTGTGAAATCTTCCCAAAAAGAATAGCTGAGGGCTACTTTGATGATTACACCACATGCTTCACGTGGTCAACTTGGTTTACACAAAGCGTGTAACTCTACAATAATTTTGATAATCAAAATAAATTAGATCAAAAAGCAATTTACAAAAGAAAAACCTCGAACTGGTTACTAACGTCTTACTATTAACCTGATGGGTCAAAAAAGAAATATAAGCACATGGTAGTGGTCTCACAAAGTACACCCCTCGTGGGTTGAACATAAAGAAAAGTTGCTATATTGAAAAATATTGTCAAGACGAGATGTTATAATCCCACGCACACTCGCATTTAAGATTGATGATCTTAGTTAGAGTTACTGATCAACACGTGGTTCCAGTTTACTCACAAAGTAGTAACAAAGCAACTACCGGACTATATTCTGAACTTCACATGAGAATTACACTGTGCTGCAATTTAAGATAACATTAGATAATTTAGAGCTAAACCTGAAATAAAGGTGATTAAATTTTCAGTTAGGCTGAACTTAAGAAATCCATTGTCCTACGGACTTAGCAGACACGCACTTAGCCGGAGATCTTACCACTTCAGACACTCGCCACGGACAGACTCACCTGGTCCCTTTCTGAGGGTGGCTCACAAATACAAATGGAAATGGCCAGAGGGGCAGCTTCCTATACCAACATGACAATGGACGGACAGGACCATACTAAGGATAGAAACCTCTTTGCTTTTAGAAAGCGTAGCAGCCTGTTCCGTCGTTGGTCCTACTGTTCTCTAGCAGACAGGCTTGTCTGCTACCCTCAAGCATGCAACTAGAAATACATTTGCTCATTCATCCTCTCACACAGAAGGGAAGGGGGATGACAGTATCTTATCATATACAGTATATAAAAGAAAGCGGATGTAGGTTCTGTATGAGACTGTGTGACATGAATTACATATAAACTGTGTTTTAAAGTGTAGTAGTGTGACAGATCGTTCTTGTTTATGTGTAAAAGTAACACGTTCCACTACTCAGTCTCCTCCCAGATAGTAAGGAACGCCACAGTAAATTTAGAAGACGAATTTATGCCGTAAATGACAACAGATTTAAGAAATTGACATGAAAGGAATCCAACAGAGACCTTTCAAGTTATGATACTTGGGTAACAAAATAACTGATGAAGGTCGAAGTAGTAAGGGTATTAAATGGCAGCAGAAACGTTTCTCAAGAAGAGAAATTTGTTGACATCGAATTAGACGTAAGTGTTAGAAAGTGTCTCCGGAAGGTACTTGTATGGAAATGTAATGTGGCTGATTAACTGTTTAAAGAAGAAGCAAATAGATATGGTACTTTTGAAATTTGCGGCTGGAGAAAAATGCTAACGGATATTTGTATAGATTGTGTCACTAATGAGGAAGCACTTAATAGAACTGGGGAGATAAGAAAATTGTGACCCAAACTGACTAAAAGAAGAGATCGTTTTGAGAGGACACATTCTGAGACATTAAGACATCACCAATGGCTTACTGCAGAGAAGTGAGAGGAGAGGGGGCAGGGGGGGGGGGGGGTGGGTAAAAATTGTAGAGGAAGGCCAAGAGATGAATACAGTAAGAATATTCAGATGGATATAGGTTCGCCATGGTTATTAGAATATGAAGAGGCTTATACAGGATAGTTTGGAGAGATGCATCACAAGTGAGTTCAGATGGAAGACTTCAGCAAGAAAACATGTTGTTCTTGTCAAACTACGTACTTTTCCAAATCAAATTAGGTAGTGTGTTTATAGTTTCTTTTGTGACTAATATTTATTCCATTACTTATTGCTTACTTAGGCTCACCAGATTAGGTCCTTAAGGCCCTCTCTTGCATCTGAAAAGTAAGAAGACATACCAAAAATATAATAAATCATTTCAAATAATAATCATAATAACAATAATGATAGTTTAAAAATATGGTAAGAGCCAGAAAAGAATAAAAAAAATAAGAACAGTGAACTTTTACCAAGTTCTATTCGATATGCTATTATTGGACCAAGTGGTTGTGGAAAAACTAAATCAGTGATCGACAATTATATTAAGGCTCCAAGATGGTTGAATTGGCATAAATGTAGTCAATTGTATGTTTATTCAAAAAGCTTAGATCAATCAAAACATCAGGAATATGTAAATAGATATGAAAAAAATTGAGGATACAATTAATGAAAAATTGTTAGTTTTATTGAAAATAATGGTGACATTATTCCACTACACAAATGCCAAGATAATTCAGTTGTATACTTTATGATTCCAATCTGGAAAATCAGGATATAGTTAGGGAATAGTTTACAAGAGGAAGACATAAAGGAATCGATTGTTTTTATTTAAACCAAACGTATCCAAAGATACCTAAACAGTTAGAGATAATCTTAATTTTTTAAATATTTTTAGACAAGATGAAACAAATTTAATCATATTTATCTTGGGTTCTTTAGTGGGGATTTAATGCTTGATGATTTTAAAGAATTATGTAGCAAATATTGGAATAAAGATTAATTTTGTTTTGTTATGACTGATATGTCAAGAGAAATTAATGACCATACATACAGAGAAAAAATTAAAATTTTTTTGCACATTGAACATTAACATTAAATGTAAATATAGAATGTTGAACATGAACATTCAACATAAACATTGAATATGAACATTCAACATAAATGCTGAACACAAGCACTGAATGTTGAGTATAATTGTTGAATGATAAACTTAAACAATAGGCTCAAATCTAAAAAAAAGTTATTTTATTCTTAATAAATGTTCGCAAAATATGATCCAGGAATCGTTAAAAAATCCAAACAAATTAGAAGAGTGAAAGAACAATTAAAAAACAGTTTAAGGAATGGAAAAAACAGCCAAGAGCAGAATATGAGAAATTTTAAAAAATCAACCAGTTAATATGGACCTTTCACTAAGCTAGAAGAACTACTAGTGTGAAGTGATCCTGGAATAAATAAATTAGACAAAGCTTGCAAGAAACATGACATTGCCTATCGCGATCACAAAGTTTAAGAAAAAAAAACGTAAAGCAGATAACGAACTTCAGTTAACTGCAAACAAAAGAATGCATAAAAGTGATGCAATTTTTGGCGAAATATTGCTGCAACTGCAGTTCAAGGGATAATGTACGGAAAGTGAAAATTAGGAATGGGCTTAGAAGTTAACAAAAATAGATGAGTTTTATAATTCTTTACTAACTTTTAATCTATATAAATGAATAACTTTTCGATAGATTATACTTTGCTTCCAATTCAGTCAATTAAATTAAAGTTGAATAATGATCAATTAAATACTATTGAACCAGTTTGGGCTGATGTTCAAAAGAGAAAGAAAGAAAAGGAAAGTGGCGGAAATTTGCTTGTATTGTTAACTATTCCTGTTGTAAAAAAAAAGTCATTGAACATCTAACAAAAATGAAAGAAGGTAGTGGATTAACACAACATGAAGGCAGATTTTTACCCGTTTTATTTGCAGCATTATGTGCAATTGGTTCATTAGCTGGTGGAGCAATAGTTTTTGCCAATCAGTTCATTGGAAACAAAAGAATGATAAACAATTGGAAGAACAGGAAGGGCACAATTTGGCAATGTAAAAGAAAGGAAAACAAGTTAAAAAATTCCAAGGAATAGACTAATAAATATAATAAATCATTATGAGACTTCCATATAAAAGAATTAGTTAAACAATTAAAAATCAAACACTTTCATGGCATGTTTATGACTGATGAATTTCCAAGTCTTCCTAGACATTACGAACCTGGAACTGTTAATTTAGATAAGTATGATCATGTTGGTTTCCACTGGATTTGTTACTATAAGAATAAGGATATAAAATTTGACTTGATTCATTTGGCAGTAATATACCAATTAAAATAGCTAATAATTTGGGAAAAAAGGATCTGTTATACAATACTGAGAGAATACAAAATTTTGATGAAGTAATATGTTTTCCCTTATGTTTCTTTGTTTTAAAACTATTGTGTGATAATTCCGAATTTAATGATATTTTGAGTTTAAAAATGGACATTTTTGAAAATAAGATCAATAGCATTTTAAATTATCATCCACAAATTAATAATGAAGTCACTTCAAAATTTGAAGTTTTTCAAATTCAATTTAAGGACCTTAAATTATTAATAGATCCAAAAATATATAATCAAACTAACAATTTCACAAAAAAATTTGAAGCTATTATTAAAGTAACTAAAGGTTATATTGCCTTTAAAGGCAGAAGAATTGCAAATGTAAATGACCCAATTGATAGAAAGGATGCACTAAACAAACACTATTTACAGAATAAGTTATCAGTTATTGCTACAAAACCTTTACAAACAAGCATTCTAAAACAGTTGAATAATTATGTCAATAGAACCAATGTAACTAATTATGAAAAAGAAAATAGAAAAAGTTGTTTCATATTATTGATCAAAAATCGATTTAACTACATATTCAGATGATTAAGTAATCTTGAATAGAAACTATATAATACACAAATAAATGAACTTACATTTTTCACTGGAGGAAAACAAAAAATGCATACTTCAAATATGGTTAGGAAGTTAAAAGAGTCGTTGTTGTCGATAAGATTTTAACAGCGATTTAAAATTCGATGATTTTCATGACATAATAAGTGTATTTGATAAGCTATATGAAGTAAATAATAGTATCAATCAATAATGGTGCATAAATCAGATTTTCTAACTACAAGATTAAAAGATTCTGTTAATATGGTTCCAGTTGATGTGAAAATAATTGTATTTGGTGAATTGAAATTATTAATTCTACATAAATGGAGAATCATAATCACATTTATTGTTTGCAGTGCAAAACGTTGACTAACACACTTCCAAAAACGGACAACAGAATGTCTTTGCTCAATTTGTAAAACAAGAAAGAGTAAATCTGTTAAAGAAATTCTTGTAGGTGAATGAAGTTCTAACAGTGTTTCTGCAGTCAGTGAAGGTGTAAATATTCGTACACAAATTATAAATGAATTACATAAGTCAATGTGAAAGAATTTTAGAAGAAAAAAATGTGATTTCGTTTGGGCTAGATGATATCAGGCAAGCCTACTTAGTCAAAATGGACTCTGGAAAGTTGAAAGGTTTTTCTAAGATAAACCAAGGATATGAATATTTATCAAATGTTATCGATTTCTTTTGTAAATTTGCTTGGGGTATCCAAATTAAAGATACAAATGCAACAATGTAGTTGATGCTTTCAAAAAAATATATATAGCACCTGATCAACAAAAATTTACAAACAGATCTCGATAGCAAAAATTTTAAAGAATTGATGACAAAATTTAAAATCAATCATTATTCATCTGTTGTTGAACGATTCAATAGGAAATTATAAATGTGTTGACTTTGTTTCTAATTTATTTGATTAATAAAACAATGCAAGACATTAAACTACAAAAATAGTCCAAAAGATGTAAATAAAGATGCTGAAAAGATCTTATTGAAAAATGTTTATGTAACATATTTGCTAGATACTGAGCCCAAATTTAAAATTGTCATCAAAGTGAGAATAAGTAAACTGAACGAGAAAGGCTATACTGCCAACTTTTCAAGACAAATTTTCGATGTGGATGATGTTATGCTCTCCAATCCAATCACATACGATTTTAAAGATTTGGACAGGAATTTTTATGCACAAGAATGAATGAAAACAAATTTTCCTGATGTTTATCTTGTTGAGAATGTTAAATGGTTGGGTTTCGATAATTCACACAGTTGGATGGGTAAAAATTAATTACTTTTTAATTCTTTCATGTTTTTTCTGCTATAAATGGAGAGTGAAATAAGATGATTTGTCCATTGTGCAAACAAGAAAAAGAAATTCATTCAGAACTTAAAATAACAAAATGTAACTTGCCTTCAAAATAGGTTATAAAGATTGTATAAGAAAGATTCAAAAATCACATGTTCATATCTGGCATAATAAAACTTTTATTTGTGAAAAAGGTGAGGTGGAAAGGCAATTAAAAATGCTTCCAAATATGTTCACAGCTGTGATCATTCAAAAGATGGGAAATTAGCTTTACTTTATCAAAAACATAAAGAAAGAGAATATCAAAGAGTTGACAGTTTTTCTGTAAAATTTATCTGTAAATATTATTTACAAACGCATCAATAATATACATCTCATGAAAAAATGTTAAAAGTAATTAATTTTTTATTTTTATCTTCTGTACAGCTGTTCAATTCTGTTACAATATCATTTTCATCTTCTGTGCAACTGATTAATACTTGTAAGAACTCAATTTTGATTTAATTTAATATATCCATATGGTAATGTATTAATTCCATCTTGTAGTACAACTCGTTTATCATCATCTGAACTTAAAACAATTTTATCGCATTTAACAGTATACAGTTCATATTTAAATGATCTGACCATATTAACTCTTCTGCATTGCTTTATTTTATTTCATTTTTCGCAACTGATTTCTTGACTCCTTTCGAGTTTTTCTCTTTTGCACCAACTCTATAACCATATATTTTTCATCTTAATCTCATATGTTCTAGCATGATCTTTCCACAATATTCATTTTCATTTTTCCTAAAAAATTCTTGTTTACTTATGCAATTCCATAAATATTGCCTTTTGGGTAATCACTTTATCAAATTCGTCTAACATTCTGTTCATACCTTTATAGAAATCTTCAGTTCTTATATTGTAAATGAAGGTTTCATAATATTATAATGGAAATATTACATTTTTATTTTCGAAACGCTCATTCTAAAATAAATTAGTTTATCGAACAAGATTCTTATTTTTTTCATGTGAACTGCTACCAAATTTTCTGAAAATATTTTCATATGCACATAATTTTGATATG
This sequence comes from Schistocerca cancellata, assembly GCF_023864275.1. Lineage (NCBI taxonomy): Eukaryota > Metazoa > Arthropoda > Insecta > Orthoptera > Acrididae > Schistocerca > Schistocerca cancellata. The sequence continues at coordinate 360,104,637 of NC_064634.1, forward strand.
AAACATATTTTGTGTATTTTCCTGGATCTGTTATGTTTTTATATTTAGTCTATTTCTAATATTTTCCACAGATTTTCAAAAGATTGAATTGTTCATTATCTTGTAGCAATGTTTTTCAAAGTCGTTTGCTGCCTTTTTTCTCATTTCTGTGTTAAAATCAATGTATTTTTTTAAGCAGTGTGACTGTTCAAATAACAAGATTCTATGAATTTTCCTTAATTTTAATTTAAGGTTTAAATATTGTTTAAGGTTTCTATAGTGAAGCACATATTTTTGTTTGTCCTTCTGCATTGTCAACAATTTATTTCTCCTTCTGGCGCCAAAGGTAAATCTTTATGTGAATCAAGCAGTTTTCTTGGATATTCGAGATCGAATTCGAAAGTATAGAAATATTTGTAATCGTCTGGAAATTTAAGTACTTTTTCTGAACTAAAAAATTTTCATTCCATCTAACTGAAATCTTTAAATGGTAAAAACGGAGACATCGCCCAACAATAAAAATTATTTGCATCTAGATATGCAATATAGTTCGACTTTTATTGTGGCTGAAAATTTTTCATATATTTAATATTTGTTTTTATGTCTTTTAATATTTTGAGAAATTCCACCTTGAATTCCTTTCTCTAGAAACAGGATCAGGAAATAAATAAAGCCCAATTTTTCTCATTTTTAACATCAAATCTTATTAAAATCCTGGAATTGTGAAATACCAAGAGGGATCGAGTTTATAAGATTGTTGACCTTTTTGGTCCAAGTTTTATTTACTTTACCAAAGATGGAGTCAGCAAGTGAGTTACTGTATCCTTGTAATAATAATGATTAATATTAGTACTATACAATATTATTACTAGAGAGAACAGAAGCAAGAAACCAATGCTGATAGCTGCTGTGGGCTGGAACGTCCAGCCATGACGGGAATGGAAATCACCTGACTGGAATCAGTGCATCTTGTTGGCCTTAATGGACTAGTTCAGCTCTGCACAAAAGGTAAGTTGACAGGTTCGTGTTTGCTCATAACCACACAGTTTCACAGCCTTGTGTCATTGGACATGTTTGAGCTAATTTGCTTCATATATTTTGTTTCTTCTTATCTTACATGTAGCGTCCTATTTCCCTTCTCATTTGTTTTAAATTGTTGAGGTGTTTGGCTTCGCATGTCACCTCCTCATGTGTGGATGTTTCTCAAGATAGTGCCGCAATGTTTCTATCAGTGTGAAAGTGTTAAAATCTATGATACGAGATACTTCTTTGAATCTCGTTTGCATTATTGTTGTTTTTACTCGACGATGGCAAACTAATATGAAACCGGCCGGGTAGTCGAGAGTGCTACAACTCCTGCTTCCGGTATACAGCTTGGCTTGCAGGCTTCGGATCTAACCAATCCGGCTGATGAAGACGAAGGCCTGTGTGCCGGCAGTGAGTCAGTGGTGGCGACAAGACATGATGCATCTGGCCACCCGCTAACCAATAACATTGACAGATCTATAAACACCATACCAACACCGTGATCACACTGGAGAAGGACAGAAAGAAGAATAGACAAATAGTACTCAAAATATATTTTATTTATAAAGTTAAAATCACGTATAACATAAAATGGATCTGCAACCTTCGATAATCAAGGTATGTGCATCGGCAGCAGCTGTGGAATTGGGATTCTTCAGCATAACGTAAAACAGGTGTTAGAAAGTATTTGTCCACTGTAATGTAAGTGTATGCTGCATATAACTTTCCTGGTGATAATGTTGTATCGTAGCTGTGAAAACTCTACAGCACATTTACTGATGTTCCAGTTTAGATTTCGAAACAGAAGCACTAACATGGGAACAGCATTTGTTGATCGTACAGATATTTTGTGCGAATTTTGGACGTATCGTTGTAGTGAGGTGCGCATTCAACAGCATATATGATCTAAGAAGAACACCATCGAGAATGACCATTTCTTGATGAGATTACGGCTCAAAACAGAAGTCAAATTGTGATGACAAAATATAAGCATCGACTAATAGAGATTTTTGTAATGTTTCACCTTCAATTTTACAGGTTGACGAAAAGTTTTCAAAACACCAGATCTTTACGTGATTTTCAGGATGACCAAGCTGAGTTGTAACACTGTAGTTGTGGAACCGGTGCTAATCTCACTTAGGAGACCACTATATCAACAAGACATGCAGCCCAGCAACTCAGGATGTCACTACAGCCTCTCTAGAGTGCAATAAAAGAAAAACGTAAACTTTACCTTCAGTAACTTCAACGATGCCAACCTTTGAAGGACATTAATGTGAAGCGCCGACATTCTTTCGAAATGAGACGTTTGAAAATGGGGCAGTCGATGCGAATCAAAATTGCTTTAATGAAGAGGTACGCTTCCACGGCTATGGGAACGTCAAAAAACAGTGCTGGCGCCACTGTGCTACTGAGAATCCACATCCTGCTCCGCCTCCGTAGTAAAATGTCACTGTCTGGAGCGCAACGCATTATAGAACCCATTGTTATTGAGAGTCTGGTCACAGAAGGCAAATGCGGACAGGTATTGGAACATGATTTTTTTTTCCGGCTGCACTGTGTCCTTGAATTCTCCGAAACTACTGGCATGTTGTTGCTGTGGTCTTCAGTACATGGACTGGTTTGATGCAGGTCTCGATGCTACTCTATCCGGTGCAAGCTTCTTCGTGTCCAGGTATTTCCTGCGACCTATATCCTTCTGAATCTGCTTAGTGTAGTCATCTCTTGGTCTCCCTCTTCGATTTGTACCCTCCACGCTGCCCTCCAGTAGTAAACTGGTGATATCTTGATGCCTCAGAACGAGTCCTACCACCTGATTCCTTCCTCTACTCAAGTTGTGCCACGAATTTCTCTTCTCCCCACTTCTACTCAGTACTTCCTAATTAGTTATGTGGTCTACCCATCTAATCTTCAGCATCATTTTGTAGCACCACATTTTGAAAGCTATTATTCTCTTCTTGTCTAAACTATTTATCGTCCATGTTTCACATCCATACATGGCTATTCCGTACAAATACTTTTAGAAATGACTTCTTGACACTTAAATCTACACTCGATGTTAACAAACTTCTCTTCTATAGAAACGCTTTCCTTGCCATAGCCAGTCTGCATTTTATATCCTGTCTAGTTCGACCATCATCATTTATTTTGCTCCCCAAATAGCAAAACGTATCTGCTACTTTAAGTGTCTCATTTCCTAACCTAATTCCCTCAGCTCACCTGGTTTAATTAAAATACATTCCATTATCCATCTTTTGCTTTTATTGATGTTCATCTTACATCCTTCTTTCAAGATACTGACAATTCCGTTCAACTGCTCTTCCCAGTACTTTGCTATCTCTGACAGAATTACAATGTCATCGGCGAACCTCAAACTTTTTATTTCTTCTCCATTGATTTTAATTCGTACTACAATTTTTTCCTTTGCTTCCTTTACTAGATGCTCAATATGTAACATCAATAACATCGTTGATAGGCAACAACCTTTTCTCTCTCCCTTCCTAACCACTGTTTCCCTTTCATGCCCCTTGACTCTTTTAACTGCCATCTGATTTCTGTACAAATTGTAAATAACCTTTCGCCCCCTGTATTTGACACTGCTACCTTCAGAATTTGAAAGAGAGTATTCCAGTCAACATTGTCAAAAGCCTTCTCTAAGTCTACAAGTGCCAGAAACGTAGATTTGCCTTTCCTTAATCTATCTTCTATGATAATTTGTAGAGTCAGTATTGCCTAACGTGTTCCAACGCTTCTACCGAATGCAAACTGATCTTCCCCAAGATAGGTTTCTACCAGTTTTTCCATTTGTCTGTAAAGAATGCGAGTTAGCATTCTTCAGCTATGAATTATTAAACTGATAGTTCGGTAATCTCCACAGCTGTTAACACCTGCAATCTTTTGGATTGAAATTATTATATTCTTTTTGATGTCTGAGGGTATTTAGCCTGTCTCATACATCTTGCTCACCAGATGGCAGAGTTTTGTCAGGGCTGGCTCTCCCAAGGCTATCAGTAGTTCTGTTGGAATGTTGTTTACTCGCAGGGCCTTGTTTCAACTTAGATCTTTCAGTGCTGTGTCAAACTCTTCACGCAGTATCCTATATCCCATTTCATTTTCATCTATATTCTCCTCCATCTCCATAATTTTGCCCTCAAGTACATCGCCCTTGTATAGACTCTCAATATACTTCTTCCAGGTTTCTGCTTTCTCTTCATTGTTTAGGACTGGTTTTCCATCTGAGCTCTTGATACGCATACAGGTGAGTATCTTTTCTCCAAAGGTCTCTTTAATTTTCCTGTAGGCAGTATCTATCCTACCCCTAGTGATATATGCCTCTACATCCTTACATTTATCTTCTAGCCATCCCTGCTTAGCCATTTTGCACTTCCTGTCGACTTGATTTTTGAGACGTTTATATTCATTTTTGCCTGATTCGTTTACTGCATTTTCATATCTCCTCCTTTAATTCACTACTTCTTCTGTTACCCAAGGATTCCTACTAGTCCTCATCTTTTTACCTATGTGATGCTCTGCTGCCTTCACTAATTCATGTCTCAAAGCTACCCATTCTTCTTCTGCTGTATTTCTTTCCCCCATTCTTGTCAATCGTTCCCTAATGCTCTTTCTGAAACTCTCTACAATCTCTGGTTCTTTCAGTTTATCCAGGTCCAATCTTCTTAAATTCCTACCTTTTTGCAGTTGGTTCAGTTTTAGTCTACAGTCCATAACCAATAAATTGTGACCAGAGTCCACATCCACCCTTGGAAATGTCTTACAATGTGAAACCTGGGTTCCTAAATCTCTTTCTTACCATTATATAATCTATCTGAAACCTTCCAGAGTCTCCAGGCCTCTACCACGTATACAACGTACTCTCACGATTCTTAAACAAAGTGTTACCTATGATTAAGTTACGCTCTGTGCAAAATTCTACCAGGCGGCTTCCTCTTTCATTCCTTACCCCATTCCATATTCACCTACTACTTTTCCTTCTCTTCCTTTTCCTACTATCGAATTCCAGTCCCCAACGGCTATTTAATTTTCGATTCCCTTCACTATCTGAATAATTTCTCATGATTCATTTCTAAAATCACTTCGTCATCTGCGGAGCTAGTTGGCACATATGATTATGCTACTTTGGTAGGCTTGGGCTTCTCGTCTGCCTTGGCTACAATAATGCGTTCATTATGTAGTTCATAGCAGCTGACTCGCACTCCTATTTTGTTATTCATTGTTAAACCTACTCCTGCATCTGCCCCCTCTGATTTTGTATTTATAACCCTGTATTCACCTGACCGAAGTCTTGTTCCTTCTTCCACCGAACTTCACTGATGCCCACTATATCTAACTTTAACCTATGCATTTCCCGTTGTAAATTTTCTAACCTACCTGCCATATTAAGGGATCTGACATTCTACACCCCGATCAGCAGAACGCCAGTTTTATTTCTATTGATAACGGCGTCCTCTTGAGTAGTCCCCGCTCAAAGATCTGAATGGGGGAATATTTTACTTCCGGAATATTTTACCCAAGAAGACATCATCATGATTTAACCATACAGTAAAGCCGCATGCCCTCGGTAATGGTTACGGCTGTAGTTCTTGCTTCTAGCCGTTCGCAGTAACAGCACGGCAAGGCCGTTTTGGTTAATGTTACAAGGCCAGATCAGTCAATCATCCAGACTGTTGCCCCTGCAACTTCTGGAAAGGCTGATTCCCCTCTTCAGCGACAACACGTTTGTCTGTCCTCTCAACAGATACCCCTCATCCCCCCCCCCCCCCCCCCGTCTTGGTTGCACCTACGGTACGGCTATCTGTATCGCTGAGGCACGCAAGCCTCCCCACCAACGTCAAGGTCCATGGTTCCTGGGGGTAGGACTACTGGCTCATGCAGTATGGAACACATCAGCAACGTGCTGCGGACGTCTTCGATTTCTTTCAGGAGACGTTCAGAGGTCATATGGCTGCCCTGGACACCTTAGAATTCTTTGAACATGGTATGGCATAGTCCTCTTATAGTCCCCATTATTTCTTATGGGTTTATCTGAAGGACAGAATCTTCCAAGAAGCACCTGTAGCACTATAGTATTTGGCTCTGCAGGTTCCAGAAAAATTCGTGCGGTCTGAAGTGATCTTCTACAGAATGTCATCGCGGAGATCAGTCCATCTATACATTCACTGCTGCAGAGGGAAAGCATTTTGAAAATCTTCTGTATTAAATTTCAGGTTGTCTGTTATAGTCTAAATATAATAACAAGGATCTATCACCGTATATTATGTCGCAGGAAACGAAAACTTTCCCCGTCCATTTTGCGGCACCCTGTAGATTATACCGTTACAAATAAACTGTGACATGACCGTCACATATCGGTATGTGATATTGTTTCATTTTGCACCAGTGTTTGTAAGTGTGTTTGCTTGGGAGGCACGTTTGGCGTATTTTTATTGGGATGATGCGTTATCGGTCGGAAGTTCCTACATATCGTTAGAAGGCGATCATTGAGTCTCAATAGCAGGGGCATATACAGGGAGTGGAGCAGTTTCGCAGAAGTGAAGCCACGGGCCGTCCTTTGTTTATATTGGCGAGAGCCGGCACCTGTCCTCAATGGGGGCAAGGACTACGGAGCTGCCACTGCAGTCCCCAGAGAATAATTGAGCATGATATTTTCTCGTTTCTGTACAGATAAAGGACCTGCTGTCATGGTGGCGCCCGACCACAATGAAGAAATTTGTTGCTTTCGCTCCAAAATACTGGTGTATCCAGTGATACACCGTGCTTGGCATCAAAAGGCAGATCAATGAGTGGGACACTGCTCCCTGATAGAAACGACTTTGTGTTTGCTAATGCACATTTTGCACGCCAAGAGTGGGAAGTTTGTACTGCGTTCACTTGTTTCTTTCCGAAATAAGAGATGCTCTCGTTCGTCAGATTGGCAACAGCATTGAGTGTCCCCATCCGTGTTGAGTTTCGTTGGGCAGTTAAGGCTTGTTAACTGAGATTCACTGGCTTTTGTCTTCCGGTCGCCAGCTGGTGCTGATTGCAGCACGTTAGCTGAAATGGGGAAATGTAAGTGTCGAAGCTGCACAAACGCGATCCATACTCTGAGCAGCTTGCACCTTCTTCTGCCATGCGACTGGTGTTGTCTAGTTGATAATAACTTGCTTGGTTTTCTTTTTGTCTCGTTAACTTTCAATTCTTCAGCTGCCCAGATGAAGAAATCCTGAGTTTTCTCCACCCAGTATAATTATGTACCACCTTCCCCCCCCCCCCCCCACGCCCCACAGCCCCCAAAAAGTTAGCGTCATTTCTGTAATTTAGATTGAGATTTTGGCGGTTTTAATGTGAATTTTGTCTATTCAGTTGAGTAAACAAAAATTTGACAGGCAACACGGCATGAAGCGCTTAATAAAGGCTGGAACACGGCTGCAATATATATGGTGTTTACAATGGGCATTTATTACCTTTTTATATTTTTATCTTTTGTATATCCCTATGGCATCACATACACGACTCACGTTAAGCCTTAACAGTCTATAATCCGTTATTCCACTTTAAGTGCCTAAAGTCCAGTTTAGGTCCTATTACAATAGTTTTAGAATTCTCCGAGTTTTACATAATGTTATTTGTTACACTTAGATACTAGTTATATTTCGTAAGATTTAATTTACGCTGTTACTTCCTGTCATGGTGGAATCTTACCAATGACTTGTAACTTAGCTGTAATAAAGTATGTAAAGCTTTTGAGCTGGCTTTGCTACCCATCGATTTCAGAAGAGGCTGGACGTGGTGTCATTGGTGTTTGATCTTACACTTTATTTGTATTTTATTTCACTAGCTGATGATTGTAGAACATGCTACATGTGGCGTCACTGTACTTGACATATTTTATTTGTATATTTATAAAGTTAGTCCTGTACCTATAACAACTTGACAAGAATGAATTATATGAATTTTAATAATTTAATGGTCTATTTTTCACAAGTAGTTTTACGCTGTGCCTCTGCCTCATGTTCTGAAATACGCCGTGTGTGGAGTCATTGTACCAGATGTCCATATATTTCACTTAGTGTTTTATATGTTTGTTCATGTAATCCATGAACAACTTATCAGGAACGTATTTCGTTTACCATTTTGTAAACCTTGTTACAATAGAATGTCTCAATCCCTGGACAAGTCACCACTAAGGAACTCCTAGGTCACATAGACGCCGTAGGGACCCTTTAGAGACAGTTTTCGCTCTGACAGATATCTATGAGCACATTTGGAAGCTATGTTCTCTACTGTCACATTTATTAACTTCATGCCCAATTTTCCATTTGTATGACTGGTGTAATGCTACACTTGCATCTATGGTATGTGATCTATTTTTGAACAGTACTTGTTGGAATTACTATTGCAAATGCAGTTTTGTAAAACTTATTAATATTTACTGTAACATCACCTATGTTTTATCTCTCAGGCTGACAATGGACAAGCAATCCGACTTCGGTCATGAATAAATAAATGTTCTTCCTATTAAACTTAAGACGGTTTTCATAATGGTTATGCCGGCCGCTGTGGCCGAGTGGTTCTAGGCGCTTCAGTCCGGAGCCGCGCTGCAGCTACGGTCGCAGGTTCGAATCCTGCCTCGGGCGTGGATGTGTGTGATGTCCTTAGGATAGTTAGGTTTAAGTAGTTCTAGGTCTAGGGGGCAGATGACCTCAGATGTTAAGTCCCATAGTGCTCAGAGCCATTTGGACCATAACGGTTATTGTAAAAAAAAAAAAAAATAAATAAATAAAAAAAAAATAAAAAAAAACGTTGCGGATCCATTATAGCCCCACCATGCTGGAAATACAGGAATTAAAAAAAAATAAACTGCGTAGTCTTGACTTAGATTGCGAAAATTTGGAAGTTTGTGAAAAGTTATACAGGACCAAACTGCTGAGGTCATCAGTCCCTACTTACTCTAACTTAAACTAAATTGCGCGAAGGACAACACTCACTCACACACACATACATTCCCGAGAGGGGACTCGCACTTCCGACGTGGGTACCGCACGAACCGTGGCAAGACGCCCAAGACCGCGCAGCTACCATGAGCGGTCTTAGACTGCGAAATGCCTTAATTATTCTAAAACATGCCCATGGTTAGGCGACTCATAAATAACAAATGCAGCCCGTTGCATACCTAACTTTTCCGTCTGATTGTGACGGTGTATCCGTTTTGCACAGTGTTCAGACATGACGACCAGTTATTTAATGTTTAGCGTAATATGAGAATACAATTATGCATTAGGCACAGAGAAATATTTCGATCTCTCCTAGATCTGAATCACTGTTTTGGGTTTTTTACTATAATTTTTGTTAAGATCTTGAACTGCGCATTCATAACAGACAGAAACGTTTTATTGTAAGAGTTTTTCAAAATTCAGTTCGCTAACATGCTGCTTTGCCTGAGTCTTAATCGTTAAACTTATCAAAATACGGGTAAATCTTAAGGCTACACAGCTACTGTGTGTAGGGCGGTCCGAGGAGGGTAGGCGTCGGCATCGCTGGGCCGGCGACTAGAATGGGGCATCGACCGCTGCCACCCCCCACCCTCCCGCTACTCCCTTACCACCCTCCCCCCTGTGGGCAGGGTAAGCAGATCAGGAGGAGCCTCTCCCAGAACGAGAACACGGCGTCCGACTGGCAGAACCAGCGGCGGCGCCATGCTCTTCGCTTCATGCATAATGGAAGCGCCTTCAATCCGCGATTACCACGTCAGGCGCTGCTGTATCATCTAAAGGGGCCCAGGAATAGGGCACGTGTCGAGTTTAGTTCACAGCACTCAAATGTACTCTTCCTCGTCAGTAAAGGATGGTTCTGGAGAAGTAGTAAATATTTAAGAGGACAGTGGTACAAACAGAGTAGAGACGAAAATAAATTTCAATTAATCTTTACAGCGATTTGATTTCCCTCGTCGGTTGGCAGAACGTTGCCGGTGATAAGTCACTTGACATCTTGTTCAAATGGTTCAAATGGCTCTGAGCACTATGGGACTTAACTTCTGAGGTCATGAATTCCCTAGAATTTAGAACTACTTAAACATAACTAACATGAGGACATCACAAACATCCATGCCCGAGGCAGGATTCGAAACTGCGACCGTAGCGCTCGCGCGGTTCCAGACTGTGGCGCCTGGAACCGCTCGGCCACAGCGGCCGGCTGACAGCTTGTAATTTGTATTTTTTCACGTTACAAGCTGCTGAGCTTGCTCGACGCAGTATCTATGTGGTTTTGGAGCGCATTTCCTTGTATTCTCCACAAGGAAGACTCCGACTAGCCGCCTCAGTGTCAGGAACGATGTCCTCTATAGATAAAGTTCTGTGGATGATAGCGAAAATACCTCTTGTTTTGGAGGGCATAGTTCCTCTGAGATATGCGATTGTTCCCTAAGGCTGACAACTAACGGTGACATGTCGGGAATCGGGTTGTCGATCTGTTCTCTAATTTTTCCCTCTCTCGTTGTGTGCAACGATCGAATACTTTCTGTCTGCTCCTGTGAATTATGCTGTCGATCTCGATATATGCAGTTACTAAGGTAATAATAAATGTTTAAAAGTTGCTCATCTGCTCTTTGCATGAATTCCCTCACGAATAAAATCTCGTTCCAACGTGTCGTACATGCACTCTGCGTTAGTAAACAGGTCTTTTAATGTCACTTAGCAGGAATGGCTGCTGAATCTTTGAGGTGTCCTCCGTGGCCTCGTGGCTCTAGGCGCTTGAGTCCGGAACCGCGCTGCCGCTACGGTCGCAGGTTCGAATCCTGCCTTGGGCATCGATGTGTGTGATGTCCTTAGGTTAGTTAGGTGTAAGTAGTTCTAAGTTTAGGGGACTGATGACCTCAGATGTTAATTCCCATAGTGCTTAGAGCCATTTGTACCATTTTTGAACACTGCGATTCGACCGTTTTCGAACTGCTCTGATGTCCCTGTGTCTGAACAGTAAGCGAGCCAGACGACCCTGCGGTGTACGAGGGCTGCAGGCAGGGTCTGTATTTACTCAGCGATGCAGATTCCCGAGATGCTGAGATGGCGGTGGCGTCATACCACTTGCCTCGGCTGGTGGCCAGTGGTAGTCAAGCTCAGATTTTTAGCATGGTGGCCTAGTGCCCCAGCTATACGTCAGGGAGAGGAACACTGGACGGTTGGCGGCAGCGCTGCATTCTAGACGTCGGGGAAGGCAGCTGAAACCTGACTGACATGTAGATTCGTGGTGGTGGTAGAGCATCGGGCTCCCAAGAGCTTGAGTGATCAATGAGCAGTTGAGGATTCGAGGCCCAGCGAGGCAGCTGCGTCGTAGGTACGTCATTATGTCCACAGCAACGTCCGCAATAACATAGCCCAGCTGTCATAGGATAAGTGGCTGGACCCCATAGGGAGTGGTATAAATACAGCTGTCTGGAGGCTGATGGACTGGAACAAGTATCAGTGCCACAGTCTTCGACCACAGGGAAACTTTTGAACGATGGTCAGTATTCAGGCCCAGCCCTCCATTACAGACACCTCGGCCGTCAAGCCAGTCTGGTACCAGGCGCCGCAGGCTTACCTATTTCTTCCACTGTGGCGTCGCCGATGGGTTGCAGATGACGTCCCTCCACCCACCTGCAGCAGCTGTCGACGCCTCGCCGACCGTCATTACCACCAGCTCGACCACGTTGGCGCTCTCGGTAATCACTCCCCATTCTCGTGAACACATAAATTCTCTTGAATAAATCATCCAATGTTTCTGAAATTGTAATCATTTGTTTGTCTGTACATGTACAGCACATCTAACGATTTTCGTTCCATTCGGATAATACGAGGTGCATTCAAGATCTAAGGCCTCCGATTTTTTTTCTCCGGACTGGAAAGAGATAGAAACACACGCATTGTTTTAAAATGAGGCCGCGTTCATTGTCAATACGTCTCAGAGATGGCAGCACCGAACGGCAGATGGAATTTTACCGCCAGCGGCGAGAATGAGAACTGTTTTAAGTAGTTAAAATGGCGACGTTTTCCTTACTTGAACAGCGTGCAATCATTCGTTTTCTGAATTTGCGTGGTGTGAAACCAATTGAAATTCATCGACAGTTGAAGAAGACATGTGGTGATGGAGTGTCGAAAGTGCGTTCGTGGGTGCGACAGTTTAATGAAGGCAGAACATCGTGTGACAACGAACCGAAACAACCTCGGGCTCGCACAAGCCGGTCTGACGACATGATCGAGAAAGTGGAGAGAATTGTTTTGGGGGATCTCCGAATGACTGTTGAACAGATCGCCTCCAGAGTTGGCATTTCAGTGGGTTCTGTGCACACAATCCTGCATGACGACCTGAAAATGCGAAAAGTGTCATCCAGGTGGGTGCCACGAATGCTGACGGACGACCACATGGCTGCCCGTGTGGCATGTTGCCAAGCAATGTTGACGCGCAACGACAGCATGAATGGGACTTTCTTTTCGTCGGTTGTGACAATGGATGAGACGTGGATGCCATTTTTCAATCCAGAAACAAAGCGCCAGTCAGCTCAATGGAAGCGCACAGATTCACCGCCACCAAAAAAAATTTCGGGTAACCGGCAGTGCTGAAAAAATGATGTTGTCCATGTTCTGGGACAGCGAGGGCGTAATCCTTACCCATTGCGTTCCAAAGGGCACTACGGTAACAGGTGCATCCTACCAAAATGTTTTGAAGAACAAATTCCTTCCTGCACTGCAACAAAAACGTCTGGGAAAGGCTGCGTGTGTGCTGTTTCACCAAGACCACGCACCCGCACATCGAGCTAACGTTACGCAACAGTTTCTTCGTGATAACAACTTTGAAGTGATTCCTCATGCTCCCTACTCACCTGATTTGGCTCCTAGTGACTTTTGGCTTTTTCCAACAATGAAAGACACTCTCCATGGCCGCACATTCACCAGCCATGCTGCTATTGCCTCAGCGATTTTCCAGAGGTCAAAACAGACTCCTAAAGAAGCCTTCGCCGCTGCCATGGAATCATGGCGTCAGCGTTGTGAAAAATGTGTACGTCTGCAGGGCGATTACGTCAAGAAGTAACGCCAGTTTTATCGATTTCGGGTGAGTAATAAATTAGAAAAAAAATCGGAGGCCTTAGAACTTGAATGCACCTCGTTTTTCTTGATGAGATTGTTTTCTGTCTTACAGTATATTTTAATTGTTAATGTTGTGTATGATATCATACACAATAGCAGGAAGAAGTGGGCACCAGAGTGGTGTCGCAACTGTCATCGTAGGAAAGCTGGACAAGAGCAGAAATGATTAGCGGACAACTTAACACAGAAAACAGAAGATTTACTTATCTCGTATTTCTCCAAGTGTATGAAGACTCATTACAGAAAGTGCAACAAGAAACAGTCTAGCATTATCATTGTCAATAAGGAAGCTGTGAAGAGACCCCAAGTGCGAGCAATCTGTCTAGTTGCCGCCCGTCGTCCTATCTCGCGGTGGCAGAGGGCACCTGTAGTCCACAACCGCTGGAGACGTAGTACAGTGGACTTTCAGCATTGGGTCGACTGGATCCTGCACGACCGGTATCGGCATCTGAAGGAAACTTCCAATTCCGTTGCCAACTAAGAAACGGGCGTTGAGTTTTATCAATAGGATGCAGCACATCCCTCTTGTCCGCCCTTCCCCCAAACCTCCTCACCGTCGTCGTGTAGTGTAAAGAGCGAACGACGACGGGGAAGGAGGGCGACACAGGTGGCAGTGACGAGACAGAAGCCGAAACTGAGGCCAGTGCCGAGCTCCTGCGCACAACCTGAGTCCACACAGGAACACCAGCCAAAAAACTGGGCAGAGGATGCACACTCACATCCAGAGGCGGAGCAGGAAACAAAGATGGAAGTATGACTGGAAAAGGACTCAAGGTGGCACGAGGGACAACTGCCGACTTAACGGGTCCATTCTCAGACGAAGATGGCTGTCCAGACTGCAACGACTGTGAAAAGGAGTCGAGTTCCGTCGGCTCCAGCATCAGTGCCGTAGTCAGATGCAGCCCAGTCTGCTGCGTCTGGGCAGGTACAGGATTGGAAACCAGGAAGGCTGTGACAGGATTACGCAGTTCACATTGACGATTCTGATTCTGGTATAGGCGCAGCAATCCTCTCGCAGTAAAAAGAGAGAATGTCCAAGAATGTGTATGATGGGGGTGCCTTGCTCCCAGGGCCTCCGTCCGCCATACAATCGTTAGTGCGGTACTTTGCCCATCTGGGGTGAGTGGGCACTGCCTGCCATGGCGAGTGCAGCAACTCAAGCAAGGTGTGGTGGCACTGTCCATGCAGCAACTCGGCTGCTGATGGTCTGTCACGTGGCTGGCAGCAGTAGGAAGACAAGTATAGGTTGATCGATGTTTGAGGGGAACGAAGTTTGTCCACCTGTTGCTTATACACTCCTGGAAATTGAAATAAGAACACCGTGAATTCATTGTCCCAGGAAGGGGAAACTTTATTGACACATTCCTGGGGTCAGATACATCACATGATCACACTGACAGAACCACACGCACATAGACACAGGCAACAGAGCATGCACAATGTCGGCACTAGTACAGTGTATATCCACCTTTCGCAGCAATGCAGGCTGCTATTCTCCCACGGAGACGATCGTAGAGATGCTGGATGTAGTCCTGTGGAACGGCTTGCCATGAAATTTCCATCTGGCGCCTCAGTTGGACCAGCGTTCGTGCTGGACGTGCAGACCGCGTGAGACGACGCTTCATCCAGTCCCAAACATGCTCAATGGGGGACAGATCCGGAGATCTTGCTGGCCAGGGTAGTTGACTTACACCTTCTAGAGCACGTTGGGTGGCACGGGATACATGCGGACGTGCATTGACCTGTTGGAACAGCAAGTTCCCTTGCCGGTCTAGGAATCGTAGAACGATGGGTTCGATGACGGTTTGGATGTACCGTGCACTATTCAGTGTCCCCTCGACGATCACCAGTGGTGTACGGCCAGATCGCTCCCTACACCATGATGCCGGGTGTTGGCCCTGTGTGCCTCGGTCGTATGCAGTCCTGATTGTCGCGCTCACCTGCACGGCGCCAAACACGCATACGACCATCATTGGCACCAAGGCAGAAGCGACTCTCATCGCTGAAGACGACACGTCTCCATTCGTCCCTCCATTCACGCCTGTCGCGACACCACTGGAGGCGGGCTGCACGATGTTGGGGCGTGAGCGGAAGACGGCCTAACGGTGTGCGGGACCGTAGCCCAGCTTCATGGAGACGGTTGCGAATGGTCCTCGCCGATACCCCAGGAGCAACAGTGTCCCTAATTTGCTGGGAAGTGGCGGTGCGGTCCCCTACGGCACTGCGTAGGATCCTACGGTCTTGGCGTGCATCCGTGCGTCGCTGCGGTCCGGTACCAGGTCGACGGGCACGTGCACCTTCCGCCGACCACTGGCGACAACATCGATGTACTGTGGAGACCTCACGCCTCACGTGTTGAGCAATTCGGCGGTACGTCCACCCGGCCTCCCGCATGCCCACTATACGCCCTCGCTCAAAGTCCGTCAACTGCACATACGGTTCACGTCCACGCTGTCGCGGCATGCTACCAGTGTTAAAGACTGCGATGGAGCTCCGTATGCCACGGCAAACTGGCTGACACTGACGGCGGCGGTGCACAAATGCTGCGCAGCTAGTGCCATTCGAAGGCCAACACCGCGGTTCTTGGTGTGTCCGCTGTGCCGTGCGTGTGATCATTGCTTGTACAGCCCTCTCGCAGTGTCCGGAGCAAGTATGGTGGGTCTGACACACCGGTGTCAATGTGTTCTTTTTTCCATTTCCAGGAGTGTATGTTCGTACAGGGCTTTGAGCTTCACCGTTGGATTTCAGGTGGAACAGTGCACTTGTGGTGTCGACGCCAGAAGGCAGTGCAAAATTGTTCAAATTCAGTGGTGAAAAATTAAGTTCCTTTGTCCGTCATAATCACTTTAGGTAATCCCTCGATGCAAAAAAATCTACGATAAGGTAGAGTGCATAGGAATGACGAAATGAAATTTGCTAAAAGCATCAACGACAACGAGCCAATGTGTATTCCAGTAAGGGCCCACGAAATCCAAATGGAAAAGTCGCCAAGGTGCCTGAGGCATGGGACATTCAAAGAACTGCTGAGGTGGGGTGAGGTTGATGTCCCACACAGGCTTGGCACTGAGAAGTCAGCTGTCCAGTTTGTGTATATGGACCATACAGAGTGCACTGACATTGTGCCAACTGCTTGGTGTGAATGACGCCCCAGTGACCTTGGTGTAGGAAACGAAGCATGTCAGCCTGTGGAGCCTGGAGAACGACAACAAATGACGGGTCATTATTGGTGCGAAGCGGAATTACTCGTTCGTGAATTAGAAGAGCTTGCTGACAGGTAAAATTTTGATGAACCGCAGAGCTAAGAATCGATGTTGCTGTGGCGAACTTAGCGGATGTAGTGCAACAGAATCTGCAAATCGGCATCTGCTGCTATTGCCTAGGAGATTTTCCGGTGATTAAGCAGATAGCTACGAAAGCGTCTATTTCTTGTTCATTAATACAGCAACAAGAAGCAGAGGTCGAATGTGGAATCTGAACCTACAGGAAAGGGAGAAAAGGCATCTCTGTTGGTTTACTTGGAAGTGGGCCGAAACCCAAACTCACAGTCACAATTCTACCAAAGAGGGGCCCACCACTGCTGTGTGAGTTGGGGATTTACTGAGAAGTTTTAAACAAACATTGTAGAAGTTTATGGGCAGTCACCAAGTAAAATTTTCTTCCAGAAAGATAATGCTGAAAATTAGTGACAGCTGGAGCCCCCTTTTCAGTTAAAGAATAATTGCACTGAGCTTTGTTCAACAACTCCGAAAAAAAGGCAGTCGACCAGTCAACAGCACCAGATACGTGTAACAAAACTGCACCAATACCATAAGACGAAGCATCCAAAGCCAAGACCACTTGTTTGCCTAGGTCAAAATGAACAAGGTATCAAGGCATCTCTCAGCTTCTGGAAAGCTGATTGACACTCTTGCGACAAGTGAAAAGGAACATTCTTACGTTCTTATCCAAGCGGTGTAAGGGAGCCGAGGTTTGAATGGCGATAGGAATAAATCGGATATAATACGTGAGGTTCCCTAACATGGACTGCAGGGATAGCAAGAAATTTTGACTGCAATGTGTGAACACTCTCACTGTTAGTGACATGTCCTAAGTTCTCAAGTTCAGTCCGAAAAACCACAATTGCTCTGTTACATATGAGACAACATGCGGCGCGGCACGTTACTTTTTACGGCCCTGCCAATGTCCAGCAATGTTCATTTGTCTAGCTAAAAGCTGTAGAAAATACTAGACCACTACCGTCTATTGCAGGTCGCAACATACACTCCTGGAAATTGAAATAAGAACACCGTGAATTCATTGTCCCAGGAAGGGGAAACTTTATTGACACATTCCTGGGGTCAGATACATCACATGATCACACTGACAGAACCACACGCACATAGACACAGGCAACAGAGCATGCACAATGTCGGCACTAGTACAGTGTATATCCACCTTTCGCAGCAATGCAGGCTGCTATTCTCCCATGGAGACGATCGTAGAGATGCTGGATGTAGTCCTGTGGAACGGCTTGCCATGCCATTTCCACCTGGCGCCTCAGTTGGACCAGCGTTCGTGCTGGACGTGCAGACCGCGTGAGACGACGCTTCATCCAGTCCCAAACATGCTCAATGGGGGACAGATCCGGAGATCTTGCTGGCCAGGGTAGTTGACTTACACCTTCTAGAGCACGTTGGGTGGCACGGGATACATGCGGACGTGCATTGTCCTGTTGGAACAGCAAGTTCCCTTGCCGGTCTAGGAATCGTAGAACGATGGGTTCGATGACGGTTTGGATGTACCGTGCACTATTCAGTGTCCCCTCGACGATCACCAGTGGTGTACGGCCAGTGTAGGAGATCGCTCCCCACACCATGATGCCGGGTGTTGGCCCTGTGTGCCTCGGTCGTATGCAGTCCTGATTGTGGCGCTCACCTGCACGGCGCCAAACACGCATACGACCGTCATTGACACCAAGGCAGAAGCGACTTTCATCGCTGAAGACGACACGTCTCCATTCGTCCCTCCATTCACGCCTGTCGCGACACCACTGGAGGCGGGCTGCACGATGTTGGGGCGTGAGCGGAAGACGGCCTAACGGTGTGCGGGACCGTAGCCCAGCTTCATGGAGACGGTTGCGAATCGTCCTCGCCGATACCCCAGGAGCAACAGTGTCCCTAATTTGCTGGGAAGTGGCGGTGCGGTCCCCTACGGCACTGCGTAGGATCCTACGGTCTTGGCGTGCATCCGTGCGTCGCTGCGGTCCGGTCCCAGGTCGACGGGCACGTGCACCTTCCGCCGACCACTGGCGACAACATCGATGTACTGTGGAGACCTCACGCCCCACGTGTTGAGCAATTCGGCGGTACGTCCACCCGGCCTCCCGCATGCCCACTATACGCCCTCGCTCAAAGTCCGTCAACTGCACATACGGTTCACGTCCACGCTGTCGCGGCATGCTACCAGTGTTAAAGACTGCGATGGAGCTCCGTATGCCATGGCAAACTGGCTGACACTGACGGCGGCGGTGCACAAATGCTGCGCAGCTAGCGCCATTCGACGGCCAACACCGCGGTTCCTGGTGTGTCCGCTGTGCCGTGCGTGTGATCATTGCTTGTACAGCCCTCTCGCAGTGTCCGGAGCAAGTATGGTGGGTCTGACACACCGGTGTCAATGTGTTCTTTTTTCCATTTCCAGGAGTGTACATAGAATTGTCCGGTAAACGGGATGTGGCTAGTACTGAAACAAAAGTTTTAACTTGGCAATGTAAATTTTCAGGTGTATTTTTACGATAAAGATCATAGTTAATACTGCCAAGTCCGTACTAAGTGTCTACACAATGTAAAGCTCCCACGCACACCACAATCACACGCGGTTTTAACCAACAGTCAAAAGCAATAATTTTAATTATTTTAAACATAGCTGCGTAACAGCAACGGTTCCACGTAATCAAATGAAAAACAGCCGACCAGTTGCAAAGGATAAAGTAATCTTTACCTAGGTTTCAATAGGTTTAAACCTAGGTAAAGATTACTTTATCCTTTGCAACTGGTCGGCTGTTTTTCATTTGAATAATTTTAATATTCCGTCAGAAATTCCACACGACTTCCACTATACCGTTCACTTAAATACGCTTTGTACTACTTCGCGAACTCGTAATTAGCGACTTTCGTCGGAGCTGCTTTCAGTGAGATGTTACTAGTTCGAACCCTCAGCCCCGACTCCACTAGGTCACACCAAAGGCTTTGTTCCCACTATAGATTGGCGCGAGCCTGCATTTTTCTGATTGGCTGATATCACAAACAGCAAATCAGGTTGCAGTATTATCCCGCGCTAACCCGCGCTTTACTTCAATGACCAATCATAGTAAAACATTTCTTTCTATGGCAATTGCTAAATAAATAAATTTAAAAAAGTATCAAATATAAAATTACTCCTTCCGAAATTTCCGATTGATTTGTGTTCTACTCACAATTTATTAGTACCATAAACTGACTGCACATTTAATTATAGTAAATCCCCTGTATAATTTA
The DNA here is from genome assembly GCF_023864275.1 of Schistocerca cancellata. Classification (NCBI taxonomy): domain Eukaryota; kingdom Metazoa; phylum Arthropoda; class Insecta; order Orthoptera; family Acrididae; genus Schistocerca; species Schistocerca cancellata. Next base: position 360,124,270 of record NC_064634.1, read on the forward strand.
ACTGATACTTCGTGAATAAACAAAACAATTTTCATTTACTTCTGTTCTCCTTCACTCATACAACACTCACATTGCTAATTACTACACATATAAAACAATTATAATTATGCAAATACATTAAATATTAATCAAACATAACTTTACAACATTGTTTTGACTATGACTGCTAGCACTGTCCGTCAACTGCTGACCTCTGCCGCCTACTAGTACAACTACGTGCAGCTCTGTAACTCACGTCCATGTCAGCTGGTGACATCTTTCGATGACTCATGCCTATAACGATATCGTCCTAGCAAGTGACAGGAGCGATGCGAAGGCGCTACGCCTCAAACACTTGCAACCGAGTGCGAAGACTCTTCTTCTGGAGTGTAATTGGAGACAACACTGTCACCTAAATAATTCGATGAGAAAGGAACTTTTTCAGTCAGCTGCTCCAGAAAGCGCTGAACACTTTCGGTTTGTACTGACGACACTGTGCTTCTTTGAAAATTCGCTAAACAGTTTGTGACTTGGACTTGTGTGACAAAGTATCAGAAGTGGCTGCGTTACGTTTCTGTAAGCACACTGGTTGTACGTGAGAAACTGTGCCTTTTCTCGCGAGGGGTGAGATCGGTGATCGTGTACCGTATTACAGCGAGGTCGCGACTTCAAATCCTGTTCTCGAAGCGACGCGTGTTTACGTAAGCACTGTAGCTGTGACCGTCTGGGCTGCTGTTTACGAGCCCGCTGCGAGGTCTGTTAGCCGCGTCTATCTATTGAACAGTCACGCGCAACCTCAAAACCGGCAGCTGCAGTTTCGCAGAACGTGTTGCAAGGAAGGGTCCCGGTAATCTAACAAGGGAATGGTCAGACTTGTCATGTCGAAACCTGTGTTGCTTTTTAACCACTGTGAGTTAACATTGCAAGAAGTCTGTATGCAGAATTTTAGCTGCTGACATGACCTGGAAGTCTGTAAACAATTTTATGAAGTAAGACATTATTGTCGCATGGTTTCCGCGCTTATAATTGCCTCTTGTACAACCCTGACGTCTCTCGCTACGTTATACCAACGCCATCTAGGGACAAGGTGGCGTTAGCTACGCGCTGCTCGCTTGCCACAGCAGTGAGAGAGCTGATTACCCCAGTGAAAGCGATCGTATGATAATGGAGGAGGAGATTAGTGTTTTAACGTCCCGTCGACAACGAGGTCATTAGAGACGGTGCGCAAGCTCGGGTGAGGGAAGGATGGGGAAGGAAATCGGCCGTGCCCTTTCAAAGGAACCATCCCGGCATTTGCCTGAAGCGATTTAGGGAAATCACGGAAAACCTAAATCAGGATGGCCGGAGACGGGATTGAACCATCGTCCTCCCGAATGCGAGTCTAGTATGATAATTATACATTCGTTCACAAATATGGCTGATATGTTATCTACAGCCGGCCGCGTTGGTCTAGCGGTTCTAGGCGCGCAGTCCGGAACCGCGCGACTGCTACGGTCGCAGGTTCGAATCCTGCCTCGGGCATGGATGTGTGTGATGTTCTTCGGTTAGTTAGGTTTAAGTAGTTCTAAGTTCTAGGGGACTGATGACCTCAGATGTTAAGTCCCATAGTGCTCAGAGCCATTTGAACCATTTTTTTGCTATCTACAACATTCTTTCCAAATAGCTATGAAATAGAAACAAATAAATATACGGTTTAGAACACGTAATTACCGTAAAAATGCGAAATATTGATACAATGTTCGAAACATAGGTTTTTTTGTTCACCAAGAACATACAAGCAAAGACGATATATGACAGCCCTGCGAATCACAGACGTTGTTAGATGTCCGTAGACAAAACTGGGCTGGTGTTACGAATGAATCAGGCCTAGTATTAGTATATTTCGAGGAGTGCCACGCATATGTAATCAAATTCTGAAACCGTGGGGAAGGAAATTGATAATGTACTACTGATTGCAGCTTGAGAATATTGTCACGGTGATAGACAGGAAATTGCAGTGATCTGCACACAATAATATTCTCTGTTAGTTTTCTGTAAAATGCCTTCCACTGACGGAAAAATTCTCTGCCTAAAGGTTGAATTACGTTCGTCATGCCGGGTGGAATCTGAAGTATCTCTACTTCTTTGTCAGGGTGGGCTCGAAATACAGCTTTTAATGAATCAGACCTTTTATGACCAGACCACGAATCTAGAAGGAGAAGAGATTTGTTCCCGCAGAACGGAAGAAAAGCATGACGCATGAAAAGTGTAACGGTTTCATTTCCTATTTTTCCAGACTTCGATGCGTCTACCACAAGATTGTTTGCGTAGAACATTATTCTTCTGACGTGGTCCAAAACGCCCAGTTGGTTCTCGAAGACACACATATAATTTAGGCAGCAATGAACCATCCGGACTAATTATGGGCATTATAGTGTATGAATGGGTGGACTGCGCAATTGCGTCAATATGTTTTTCCCCTTTGAATGACAGTGTTCTTTTCGCACGCAACCTGACTGGTCTGCATTGTACACGTACGATTCTCTAAAACTATCGATCGTAAGAAAAGCTTCTATCATTTCGATTTGTGTCACTTCATTTTCCGACCTGTTTCTCGAAACAAAAGTTGTTATTTTTCTTGCCACAATTTTATGTGATCTTTTGAAGCGACTAATCCAACTTTCAGAAGCTGTAAATTCTTTAGCGCCTATCGCGTTGGCAATCTCTAACGCCCAATCACGCAAAGTTGTATCGCTGACATTAAATGACTGTTGTCTGGCATCGGTAAATAGCTCAAAAAGTCGCGCATTTATCTCCGTCGCAATTTCCAGTCGACTCTTACGTCGTCCAGCGACTTCCTTTTTCCATCTGTACAATTCACGTTCAGAACTGACAAAGCGATATTTATTTTGAACAGTACTGACATGTAGGCGTTTCTTGCCACTTTCGTTCAACCAATACGTCACCGCTTTTTCTTTGTCTGATAAGGTAATTGTAGTTGCTGGTGTTAGTTTCGGAGATAACTGATAATGGTACGTGGCACTATCAATCGAAGAATCTTCATGAGTGCAACTTTTCGTCGGTGTCTTCGCCGTCTGTAGATTCGCAGTCTGCAATATCGAGTGTTTCAGTTGTTTCTAGCCACATGTCTGCGCCATTTACATGCTCGTCTAGAAGTTTAACAACCATGTCGCACAACACATAGTCTTCACGCGTGTTTTCTATTGATTGCTTCATTTGGCGTCTGTGGTATATCTCCATGGCAAGCAGCTAAACATTTACAGGGTTCGCGATCACCTGTGAGGGGAGATCGAATGTTCACCGTAAAGTGGCTTGCGGAGTATAGATGAAGATGTACAGAACAGCTTTCACCTCTCTAACCAGTTTCAGGACGGTACGTTTCGAAATACGTACCAGAAATTAAAAGGATGTGCGTGCCACAGAAACGAAGATTCGTTTCCCCTTTCCACCAAAACCGTGCAGCGATATTCCTCTTTAGTGAAGCCGCGATAAGACGGCCGCACTTCCCGACCATGCACACAACGCTCGCGACTCGCCATTTCCAGGGGTGGTCAGCTGTCACTGCAAGCGCCAAGCAGGAAACACAGCCATGTTCGTGATTTTTTACTAGGTGACTTCCAGTTCATGTCAGCAGCTACAATTTTGCATACGGACCTTTCGCACAGTTAAATAACAGTGCTAAAAAAAGCAATACATGTTTCGGCATGACAAGTCTGACCATTCCCTTGTAAGAATCTGTTCCTGAAAGCCAGAGTCCGCTTCACTGTGCCTGATGGCATCACGAATCGTGGCATCCCTGTTGTATTTGCCAAAGTCACACTTGAATCTACACTGTCTAGTAAGGCGTTGTAATTCACTCATCCATTGATGGTATATCTGTCCTTGTTGCTTATGGAGCCTAAAGAATTTGAAATGGAGAGCCGCCACTTGCACTCTGTCCCAATTATACTTTGTAAGCGCCTGCAACAAGTCCTTGTATTGCACCAACTCATGACACGACGTGAGAAACAACTTCATGCACAGGAGGTATTTAGTCACTCCCGTCTCGGCCAAGAAATAAGAATGTTTGTCAGTACTTTGTATGTGTTGCGCTACGATGTGCGTGTCGAACTGTGCCAGATACTCTGTCCAGTCTTCCCTCGTATTGTCAAACTCACGAAATGGCGGCGCATACAGAAGCAGAATAGGCGGTGGCGCTGCCGCTGGGTCCGGCGGGTTGTTTGAAGCCTTGTGAAGCCGTCATGAAGCGATTAATGAAATGGAGCAATTGTGGTATTTGTTGACTCTGATACTGCATATACCGAATTAAATCAATAGTAGGTGACACAGAAGGTGATTGCGGCGCCGTAGCAATAGTAACTAAGCAATGCGCAAAATACCAAGAAAAATAAGCTCAGAGAAAGCAAAAAAGGGGGTTAAAAAGCAGTAACCTCGGAACCTGAAAAATAAAGATCACAAGCAAGGCGAATACAGTGGATAAAAAAAAGACAAGCAACCGGGAAAAATCTAACGAAAAAGACGACAAAACAGTGTAAAGCAAACATGACTTGAAGGTGACCACACAGGAGCACGATGAGTGGTCATTAGGTACGTTGTGTATGACTGCACACAGCGGTACATGGTGAAGCAACTATCGTCGCAGGGAAGCTGAACAGGAGCAGAAGTCATTGACGAAGAAGTAAACACATCAAACAGAAGATTTACCTAACTTGTATTTCTCCAGGTGTACGGAGACTTAATATAGATAATGCAGCAAGAAACTGAGTCCAACAATCTTCCTGTCTCACAAGCTGCAACATGGTCACCAATTGAACAGTGACCTGAAAACAAAATTTCCTCACCACCATTGAACATAGAATGAAGTGAAGGAAGTTTAATCTTACTGTCAATAAGGAAGAGGCTCTCTGAACTAATCGCTAACAGTGGTGTTGTAGCAAAGGAGCCTCAAATGCTAGTGAGCTGTCTGGCTGCCGCCGGCGTCCTGTATCGCCCGTACTCCACAGGCGCTGGATGCGTGTCTCAGCAGGCGTGTGCCACTAGGTCCGGCGCATCCCCCACCACGGTTAACCGTATCTGACGGAAACTTGCAATTCCGTTGCAAACTTAAAGATGCCCGTGGGATGTTATCGATGCATGAAACCACAGCAATAATACAGATAGTCCTGCTGGAGGAACATCCGTAACTGAGCAATAAAATTGTAATGTTCTTTTTATTTTTCGGTACTTAAAGTACTGATATGAAGTGTTTAAGTACCGAAAAATAAAAAGAGCCTTACAGCATTTTCAACCTCTGCCTCAGCAATAATGTTTTATTACACACATAAAAAAAAGTTTTGCATCAACTCAGTTCCAAGAGTTTCTGAACCTGTACAGAAAATTGGGATAGAGATCAATATAACTATCACTTCCGCCCATTATATTGCTCATGAAAACCACACATTGCATGTTGCACCACCATACAGCGAGACCTTCAGATGTGGTGGTTCGGAATGCTATACACACCGGTACCTCTAATACCCAGAAGCACGTCCTCTTCCGCTGATGCCTGCCTGTATTCGTAGTGGCATACTATCCAGAAATTCATCAAGACACTGTTGGTCCAGATTGTCCCACTAATAAACGGCGATTCGGCGTAGGTCCCTCAGAGCGGTAGGTGGATCACGTCCTCCATAAACAGCCCTTTTCAATCTATCCCAGGCATGTTCGATAGGGTTCATGTCTAGGAAACAAGCTGACAACTCTACTTGATCGATATCATTATCCTGAAGGAAGTCATCCACAAGATTTGCACGATGGGGGCGCGAATTGTCGTCCTCGCCACTACGCTGCCGATATGGTTGCACTATCGGTCGCAGGGTGGCATTCACGTATCGTACAGCCGTTACGGCGCCTTCCATGACCACCAGCAGCGTACGTCGGCCCTGTGTAACGCCACTGACATAACAGCAGGGGACGTCCAACTTGCTGCACTCGCTGGACAGTGTGTCTCCGATGATTGCCTGGTTGAAGGTATATGCGACACTCATCGGTGAAGAGAACGTGATGCCAACGCTGAGCGGTCCATTAGGCAAATTGTTGGGCCCATCTGTACCACGCTGCATGGTGTCGTGGTTGCAATCATGGACCTTGCCATGGACGTCGGGAGTGAATTTGCGCATCTTGCAGCCTATTGCGCACAATTTGAGTTGTAACACGACGTCCTGTGGCTGAACGAAAAGCATTATTCAGCATGGTGGCGTTCTTGTCAGGGTTCCTCCGAGCCATAATTCATAGGTAGCGCTCATCCACTGCAGTAGAACCCCTGGGTGGCCTTAGCGACTTGCGCCATAGGGTGGTTGGGCTTCGGGTTCTGCTGGATAGGTCAGGAGTCCACTGCACTCAGCAGTCGTCTACACGGGTAGCAGGGGCTACGTGGCGTGGACTGGGCGGTTTTTTAGGTTAGATGGCCTCGGTCAAGTACAGAAAGGGCAACAGCCTCAAAGGGTGCCGGGCAAAGTGAGGATATGCGGGGACCAAGCAGCATTCGGTATTCTAATTGTAAACTGTCGAAGCTGCGTTGGTAAAGCACCGGAAGTTCAAGCGCTGATAGAAAGCACCGAAGCTGAAATCGTCATAGGTACGGAAAGCTGGCTGAAGCCAGAGACAAATTCTGCCGTAGGTTTTACAAAGGCACAGACGGTGTTTAGAAAGGATAGATTGCATGCAACCGGTGGTGGCGTGTTTGTCGCTGTTAGTAGTAGTTTATCCTGTAGTGAAATAGAAGCGGATACTTCCTGTGAATTCTAGGCGCGCAGTCCGGAACCGCGCGACTGCTACGGTCGCAGGTTCGAATCCAGCCTTGGGCATGGATGTGTGTGATGTTCTTAGGTTAGTTAGGTTTAAGTAGTTCTAAGTTCTAGGGGACTGATGACCACAGCTGTTAAGTCCCATAGTGCTCAGAGCCATTTGAACTTCCTGTGAATTATTATGGGTGGAGGTTACACTCAACAACCGAGCTAGGTTAATAACTGGCTCCTTTTACCGACCTCCCGACTCAGCAGCATTAGTGGCAGAACAACTGAGAGAAAATTTGGAATACATCTCACATAAATTTTCTCAGCATGTTATAGTCTTAGGTGGAGATTTCAATTTACCAGATATAGACTGGGACACTCAGATGTTTAGGACGGGTGGTAGGGACAGAGCCTCGAGTGACATTATACTGAGTGCACTATCCGAAAATTACCTCGAGCAATTAAACAGAGAACCGACTCGTGGAGATAACATCTTGGACCTACTGATAACAAACAGACCCGAACTTTTCGACTCTGTAAGCGCAGAACAGGGAATCAGTGATCGTAAGGCCGTTGCAACATCCCTGAATATGGATGTAAATAGGAATATAAAAAAGGGAGGAAGGTTTATCTGTTTAGCAAGAGTAATAGGAGGCAGATTTCAGACTACCTAACAGATTAAAACGAAAATTTCTGTTCCGACACTGACAATGTTGAGTGTTTATGGAAAAAGATCAAGGCAATAGTAAAATGCGTTTTAGACAGGTACGTGCCGAGTAAAACTGTGAGGGACGGGGAAAACCCACCGTGCTTCAACAACAAAATTAGGAAACTACTGCGAAAGCAAAGAGAGCTTCAATGCAAGTTTAAACGCAGCCAAAACCTCTCAAACAGAAGCTAAACGATGTCAAAGTTAGCGTAAGGAGGGCTATGCCTGAAGCGTTCAGAGAATTCGAAAGTAAAATTCTATGTACCGACTTGACAGAAAATCCTAGGAAGTTCTGGTCTTACGTTAAATCAGTAAGTGGATCGAAACAGCATATCCAAACACTCTGGGATGATGATGATGGCATTGAAACAGAGGATGACACGCGTAAAGCTGAAATACTAAACACCTTTTTCCAAAGCTGTTTCACAGAGGAAGACTGCACTGCAGTTCCTTCTCTAAATCACCACACGAACGAAATAATGGCTGACATCGAAATAAGTGTCCAAGGAATCACTCACCAGAGGAAAGTCCACTGGACCTGACGGGATACCAATTCGATTCTACACAGAGTACGCGAAAGATCTTGCCCCCCTTCTAACAGCCGTGTACCGTAAGTCTCCAGAGGAACGGAAGGTTCCAAATGATTGGAAAAGAGCACAGGTAGTCCCAGTTTTCAAGGAGGGTCGTCAAGCAGATGCGCAAAACTATAGGCCTATATCACTGACATCGATCTGTTGTAGAATTTTAGAACATGTTTTTTGCTCGTGTATCATGTCATTTCTGGTAACCCAGAATCTACTCTGTAGGAATCAACATGGATTCCGGAAACAGCTATCGTGTGAGACCCAACTCGCTTTATTTGTTCGTGAGACCCAGAAAATATTAGATACAGGCTCCCAGGTAAATGCCATTTTCCTTTACTTCCGGAAGGCGTTCGATACAGTTCCGCACTGTCGCCTGATAAACAAAGTAAGAGCCGACGGAATATCAGACGAGCTGTGTGGCTGGATTGAAGAGTTTTCAGCAAACAGAACACAGCATGTTGTTCTCAATGGATAGATGTCTACAGACGTTAAAGTAACCTCTGGCGTACCACAGGGGAGTGTTATGGGACCATTGCTAGTAGATAGTGTCGGAAGTTCCATGCGGCTTTTCGCGGATGATGCTGTAGTATACAGAGAAGCTGCAGCATTAGAAAATTGTAGCGAAATGCAGGTAGATCTGCAGCGGATAGGCACTTGGTGCAGGGAGTGGCAACTGACCATTAACATAGACGAATGTAATGTATTGCGAATACATAGAAAGAAAGATCCTTTATTGTATCATTATATAATATCGGAACAAACACTGGTAGCAGTTACTTCTGTAAAATATCTGGGAGTATGCGTACGGAACGATTTGAACTGGAATGATCATAAAAAATTAATTGTTGGTTAGGCGGGTGAAAGGTTGAGATTCATTAGGAGAGTCCTTAGAAAATGTAGTCCATCAACAAAGGAGGTGGCTTACAAAATTCTCGTTCGGCCTATACTTGAATATTGCTCATTAGTGTGGGATCCGTACCAGGTCGGGTTGATAGAGGAGATAGAGAAGATCCAAAGAAGCGGCGCGTTTCGTCACATGGTTATTTGGTAAGCTTGATAGAGTTACGGAGATGTTTAGCAAACTCAAGTGGCAGACTCTTCAAGCGAGGCGCTCTGCATCGCGGTGTAGCTTGCTGTCCGGGTTTCGAGAGGGTGCGATTCTGGATGAGGTATCGAATATATTGCTTCCCCCTACTTATACCTCCCGTGGAGATCACGAATGTAAAATTAGAGAGATTCGAGCGCGCACGGAGGCTTTCCGGCAATCGTTCTTCCAGCGAACCATACGAGAGTGGAACAGGAAATGGAGGTAATGACAGTGGCACGTAAAGTGCCCTCCGCTACACACCATTGGGTGGCTTGCGGAGTATAAATGTGGATGTCGATATAGATGTCATCGACAGTTCCTGTCTCCCTGATTTCCTCCATGTCCGAACAACGTTGCTTTGGCTCACTCCGAGACGCCTGAACACTTCCCTTGTTGAGAGACCTTCCTGGCAAAAAGTGATAATGCAGACGCGATCGAACCACGGTATTGACCATCTAGGCATGGTTGAACTACAGACAGCACGAAATGTGTACCTCCTTGCTGGTGGAATGACTGGGACTGATCGGCTGTCAGCCCCCCTCCGTCTAATAGGCGGCTTTCATTCAAGGTTGGACGGCCGGTGTGGCCGAGCGGTTCTAGGAACTTCAGTCTGGAATCGCACGACCGGTACCGTCGCAGGTTCGAATCCTGCCTTGGGTATGGACGTGTGTGATGTCCTTGGGTTAGTTAGGTTTAAGTAGTTCTTAGTTCTATGGGACTGATAACCTCAGATGTTAAGTCCTTTAGTGCTCAGAGCCATTTGAACCATGCATGGTTGTTTACATCTTCGGGGGGGGGGGGGGGGGGTTAGTGACGTCTGTGAACAGTCGAAAGGACTGTGTCTGTGATACAATATCCACAGTCAACGTCTATCTTCAGGAGGTCTGGGAACCGGGTGATGCAAAACTTTTTTTGATGTGTATATTTATAATACTGTTACTTATAGTAGAGAAATGCAGTACTCTTAAGTGGTTTTGTGTACAGTGGAGGCAGCCCCTTTTTAGAAGCTACACTATCATTATTTTTGTCTTATTTTGGATTAATGTTGGCGTGATCCTGTTCAGATAGAGAAACTCTAAGAAGAGCGATATCCTGACAAGGACCCACCTTTCGGACGCCTTTTTATTCCTCTTGCTGAAACGCTTCAGTAAACGGAAGTTTCGGTCTTATGCAATGGAAGTCGACTCTCTCTTGGCGCTGATAACGTCGAAGATGAGCGCCCATGAACCACAACCAACACACGTTCCATCAGAGAAGAGAAGGAAACAGTAGCCACACAACTATTATAAGATAGCGAATTATCAGAAATACTTCAGTATGTAACAATATAATCTCCCGCAGAACCAAAAGGAAAGACTTTTATCTGGTGGGTTAAGCGTATATATCACAGTGGCTTAAATTGCGAAAAGCTACTTTACGTGCCTTACATGATAGATTTTCCGTGTGCTTCTACACTGATTAGGATAAAATGTTTCATAACGTATCAAGCATTAAATTTACGCCGCACCACGTCTGACAGTGAGCGTGCACGGAGACGCAGTTACAGCAGTGTGCCGTTGCCGATGTGTGTCGTAATATCCGGTCGCTGCTGCCGACCATCACGATTGTGGTCGTGCGGCCGTGAATCCGTGATAGACCTGGGTCCCCATCAATACGTACGCCAGCCGGGACTGTTAGCCACAAAGCCGCCGTACCGCTATTCTGCGGCCACCATTGCTCTGCGCCGTGTAACCATCTTCTCAGCGCACAAAACCCTTGTTTGATCGTTGATGCATCCGTCCCGATATTAGCCACGGTGACATACTCCACCAGCTGCATACCGTACTGCTTTCCTTGAGGTTTTATGGATAATTATATTCCTTGCATTCTTTTCTCTCTTCAGAGTTTCACGAAGTTGAGTACTCGTCACTGCATAAAGGTCGAGGAAGTACGCCGGCTTCCATGGCCATATATTAGCGCTGTATTCTTCCTTAGAAAATCGTTGGCATCGTCCACCTAGCTTTCTTTGTAGATATAAGGGACAGTGTTACACTGAGGGACGACAACCTGTGGGGCGGCGAGTGGAATAATTGTTAAATGTTCCTATTATTTATTTAATGCTGTTGTTTGCCGTTCTCAACACTCGTTCTCTAACTACAATATTGGCAACCAGAAAGTGATTAGCAAAACGTGAAGCCTGTAATTAGAATTCCTAGTGCCCACTTCATCTGAGAAATACATTTATAGCTACAGCTTATAGCTCTGAGGAATTAGGAGATTGTCTGGGATTCATAATCAAAAACCATTCTCTCTAAAATGTTCACTATATTCTGAAAGTCACAGCCCAAAAAGAATCTACACAATCCAACTACCAGAGCAGTTTAGAGTCTAATGTGCTGATGCAACTATAACTGTTCAAATTAAATGTTTAAGTGAATGCTCGCCATAATTTGATGATAATGTTCATCAAACGCCACGCTAATAATGATAGAATGACTGTCCTGCGGCGGCACGTGAAAATACGACATACGCAAACTGAAGATAGATCATTAACGTCATCCCAAAATTAACACTTCACTCGAAAACGATTTCATGGTTACGCTTATCCCGAGTAACTTATTACTGCATCCGAGGCTGTTTATATCAACGATACCTACGCGACGCCACTCCCGGCACAGGTGGTACGCTAATCAGCATCTGGAGAGAACTGGCGCCTTCCTTTACTCGCGCAACGTTCTTACATATAAAGCCGCGGTGCGGACGGCTAAGGGAACGCCTGATCAAATCTGCTCTCCCGACTAGCCGCTGGGCTAGTAATGCACCACTTTAAGTTATCGAATAAATAATTGCTTCCTTTGCTGATGGCCGATGAAGCTCTCAATTTAAATGTGCAATCAGCACACAGGTAATTAATCATAATAAAAGTCTGACGTGGCTAAGTCAAATATTTTGGGCGAGATAATTAATTTAATTACACTACATGCAGTAGACGAGCTCTGAACTTGCCCTTTGGAGATACGCTATCGCTATAGTTTTATAGTTATTCAGTTGAAATTTCTCACATCTTTATGATTATAGCGGATCTCCCTTCCACTTAACATCCTAGCTCTATTTATTCGCCTACTTAATCTGTCTGGCTCGCTTAATTTTTAAGATAAAAACCAGAAAATCATGAATTTCAACTAAAATTTTAATTTGTGAGATCCAGAATACTGTTTCTACTAAATTATTATGCAAAGGGAATCTAAATATAAATTTTTAAGTTTCTAGCTCTTTTCTGTTGCGCCAATGATTTTCACAGAAAAACGTCCAAATTTCGAAAATGGTTAAAGTTATTGAACTGATATTCAACACATATTGATTTAGTATTACTCCTGACATGCTAGAAACGTTTCAGGTTATTTACTTCATTTTAAAGTATTGCGCAATATTTATGACGTCAGAGCTAGTTACAGCGGAATAGGCTGGCACACAATGGAAAGACTGATGTGAATTTTATAAGGCGTGAGTATGCTGCCTCCCAACAAACCCTCACCAATATATCTTCTTATGTACATTATACTCTTATTGAGAGAAAATAGTTTCCTATTTATTCTTACATACAGCAGGATCGTTTAACCTGCCAGCCGAAAAGGAACTACTTCTAAAACTTCATGTAAAACGTCACCTCAGAACAATAACTGTTTAAGCTGTTCCACAATGACACGTAATGCACCAGAATGTGGTGAGCCAGAGATACTATTTGATAGTTAAGCCGGTTATCTAGTACATCTCTTCGAACTGTTTTTCTACCAAAATTTCAATTAAAACTTTCGGTGGGAATGTAGGATATGTTATTGTTGAAAGTTATTTTGTTCATTTATACAACGAATGCACGTCGAATCATAGAATTTACTGACAAATTTCCACAGATTCTATGACTTGTGGTTAAGTTCGAATAAATGTAATGTTGCGATATTAGCTCTTGTGTTGCCAGCAAAGTCAAATTTCAACGGGAGGTATTAAGTGAAACGATTTTAAGAGTCTGTTCAAAGTTAGTTACATTAAAGAAAATAAAGTTTACTTCTTTCTCGTTTTCCAAAACTACAAGTCAAACTCTTTTTCTCAGTTAGATGAAACTTTAAGTGTATGTTCCGATCTGCCTAATATTTCCCAACATACACTGCTGAGTAATAACTTTCAAAGGAGGGTCGACTAGTCAACAAAATGTCTAAATTAATTTCCTTTAAATATGCTTCCCACTGTTATTCAAAAATCAGTGAAATTAAAAATCTTTTTATTGCTCGTTGGAACATACATAATCAACACCTATTTAAGGTAACACTCTTTTTATCAGTATTACGTTGTTACAGCATACAGTGGCCATTAAACGTTTGAAACTTCTTGTGTACTAACATGTCATACACAAATCAGTTACAGACATCAGTATAGTTAGACTGTGCAGAGAAGGCTTGACAGTGGTGGCACGAAATTCATGCTGTCGCGAACCGGCGGCGAATTTTTGTTTAGTAACTCGCACTGTCGGCTGCTGCGTTTGTAGAACAATGTTGGATCTCTTTGTCAGCATCTTCACCGTGCGGCACGAAATAAACATAAAAAACAACATTTCAGTACACACACCATACTCAGAATAAGTCATTAAATAAAACATTTTTATTGCTTACCTGATGTCGCTCAAGCAGAAACTAAGGATGGTGCTGCTCACTAAAACCTGGAGCATCATATCGTACTCACCGTCACACGCCTTGGAATTAGCAGACATATAGATTAGCACGTCCACTCGATATCTATCATTTATTCATACTTCGCTGAAATCGAATGGAAAAAAATGGTTCAAATGGCTCTGAGCACTATGGGACTCAACATCTTAGGTCATAAGTCCCCTAGAACTTAGAACTACTTAAACCTAACTAACCTAAGGACATCACACACACCCATGCCCGAGGCAGGATTCGAACCTGCGACCGTAGCAGTCCCGCGGTTCCGGACTGCAGCGCCAGAACCGCTAGACCACCGCGGCCGGCTAAATCGAATGGAGAATATATTGTTATTCTCGGGTTGGTCTTTAGGTTATCAGATGAATCCTAGAAGTGGAAATACCCTCCCATATATTCACAATTAGGATTCCCTCAGCTCCCTCCTCCGCCCCTCAGCCTTCTGACATATTTGGCAGTTGTAGATAGTGACTGCGTGGGTGGCAATCACACAGCGTTTTCGTGAACTAAATATAGTTTCCTTAACTAACTTTCCACCGTATTTATCAAGCAAAGCTTACGGAAAGTGTGTATTATCAGTTTTAATTTTAATAAAAACAGTCGTTCAAAATTGAGAACTAACAGACGTATGATAGACAACACCAAGATATCCACGAAGAGAAGTCAATGCACGACATAACAAACTAGAGTGGAAAATTTAATCATGATGGTAATGAAAATAAATGTAGATGTTATCTATGCCTTTTGTCTTATTTGATCGAAAGCCTTCTAACCTCTGTGGAGCTCTAGTTTTAAGACGGCGTCTCTTATCACTGTCAAATCAACTTCCATCTCTTCTTCTGTCAAATCAGCGGGCAGTTCGTCCTTCAATTTATTCTATATACCCATTCGGTCTCTAGTGCTATAGCATTGATAAATACTGTGTGGAAAACTAGCTGCTTTCAGACAGACGCTCAGATAATCTAGACTGGAATACGTATACCACAAACGGTTACAACAACTGATTTCTAGATTCTACCGCCTTAACAACTGCTTTAATAATAAAACATGACACCACTTCAAAATCACAAACTAGAGAGTCTCACACAAAAGCATCACACTTCAAGTTTTGAGAGAGAGAAACGGAATTAACCCTTTAAGTGTCACTCGTAAATATATATACCATTTGGTTTGAAATGCTGTTTAGTACGTTATTTACTGCAGAAAATTGCGTTTATTGGTATCAATGTATTCACAACAGTTTACCTGATAAGTACGAATACCATTTGTGTGTTTCCAAGTCGTCAGGCATGATATAGCAACGAACAAGAGACTAACGGTACGGTTATTATTTACTGGTGGGCTTTGAGGCGCCTATCTTCAGAGCTGGTCGCTTGTAGATTTAGTCTTCTGACACCTTCTGATGGCTCAAATGGCTCTGAGCACTATGGGACTGAACATCTGTGGTCATCACTCCCCTAGAACTTAGAACTACTTAAACCTAACTATCCTAAGGACATCACACACATCCATGCCAGAGGCAGGATTCAAACCTGCGACCGTAGCGGTCACGCGGTTCCAGACTGAAGCGCCTAGACCCGCACGGCCACACCGGCCGGCTCACCTTCTGATGTAAATGACGGTACGTGCAATTCACAGTAATATTCCCTACGCTATAAAGAGTGAAGAAAATACGAGAACCTTGTATAAGCATATTTAAACCTAATTTTCTTCCCAGTCGTACATGGAAGCAAACAGATTGTAGACTGTCGTCAATTCAATCCGTAGGACTGAGTATATTGTTAAAAAATGCTGTTTGTAATGAAGAATAAGCATTTCAGATAATATTGTTCACAAATTATCTCAAGAATGTTAGCCGCTGTGATAATGTAAATTATTACCGCTGACAGGGAATGTGTGGGATGATTACTGAAAATATGTAACATGACGAAAACAGTTTATGTACGCACTTGAATGTGGTTTTTATGGTTAGAGAGATTGTACTGACATTCGTGAATATTTCATTTATTACGACGTCATGGAGGTGTCATAGGTCCACGACAGATGAAGTTCTGGCTGATCGTGTAATGTACTGCTCGGAAGATGTCACAGAAGATCAGGCAGAAGATTCAGAATTTGGAAGAAACTCTGAGGCAGATGGTGTGGCTACTACCTCTACTGTTCCGAACACCAGTAACTGACGGTAGTCTGGGTAACAGAGAATCAGATGGACCTGTCAGTGAAACATCTAGTAGATTCAGCAAGCAGGGTAGACTGTTTGCCTGTGGTTGGAAACGCTTGTTATGAAAGTCGTGCACCTGAGTCAGATAATGAAGTGTCTGAAAACATAGATTTATATGCATGGTCTTACGCTTCTTCTGAACCCCTTATCTTTAAGTTATTCTTCCTTCTGATGGTGTAAGTTTACTAACAACTGTTGTCATTGATAATTTCCTGCAGACCTTTTCAAATTTACCTGTGAAAGTATCGTGTACGATTTTGTTCTGCTGACTCATTGGCAATAATATTTACCTCCACATAACTCGTGGAGGACTTAAAAATACGTAATATATGAGCAAGTTTACTGATTACCATTACCAAATTCTCATTATTATTATTAAGTCATCATTCTCCTTGCTGGTTTGATGCGGCCCGCCACGGGCTCCTCTCCCGTACCAACCTTCCATCTCACTTACAATCTACATCCTTAAGGGAAGCCGGAGGTGGTCAAATCCAAAAAATTACGATTTTTTTTGCTACCGAATATTAATTGGAACATTCCTCTTTAATGTAAACTTTGAATTATTGTTCTACTCGCCCTAGAAGTTGAGTTATTACCATTTTCCCCCACGCCTGCAGAGGAAATGGGCGGCCGCTGAATGCATCTAACACCCTCTCGTGACTTCCTGGCGAACTGCTTGGGATTTTCTCGGCCTGTTACGCATACAGCGAGTGTTCAAGGGCTGGCTACATAGTTTTCTGTGACAAATGAGGCGCTAAGAGCGCGGAACATCGTCTCTTTGCTGTTTACCGTTTCGAATTAGTTCAGTGTTGCGCCTGTTGTTGGTAGTATTATACTTCTTGTGTAAAGCGTTGTTCTGGTTACGATGCCACGTTTTAGTAACCGTGTATATAAGAAGAGGAAGAACGTAGGGAAAAGAAAATTAACACTAATACCAAGTTGCGATACTACAATTACTGAAACAGTGCGTTCTTCTGCTAAGCAATACATGGCCGGCCATATCCCTTGTGACATCTTCTAGCAAGAAGCTGACTGGTGGAAGTGACAGATTTCGTGAATATGTTAGTGACACTGTACGAGCACTAAGAAATATATGCAATAAAACCAATTTTTCATGACTTAGCACAGCCCGAATTGTTACACAAATGTCTACACGGAAAGACGCAGAATCCTAATGAGAGCGTAAACAATTTTATTTGGAAAGTGATTCCTAAAAGGGTGTTTGTACGCATAAAAACACTGCACTTTGGCATTTATGATGCAATAGCAACCTACAACCAAGGGAACAGTGTGAAGTGTGAAGTTCTGAAGGCATTAGGATTTACAGCTGGGGTGAACACTGTACGAGCACTAAGAAATATTGACAGAGAAAGGATAAGAGGAGCAGAAAGAAGAGAAAGGCATATGAAGTATGATGGAACAACAGGCTAGAAAAGAAGACAGAAGAGGAAGCTTTTGGAAGATGAAGAAGAAGATCCTGATAATCCATCCTATAGTGCAGGAATGTATTGAGAAACTTTGATAGCCATTTCTCGTAAATTAGAATTTTTCGAATATAAGGAACATTTTCTCAAAATCTACTCAAGCTAGAGAGACGAAATTTTTATACAGCAATCCTAGTGGTCAAACGTACATTGTAACACAGCCATTTGGCAATATGTTCAGTAGTTCCATTTCAGTTTAATTATAAAGCAATTATTTGTAAAAAAAATTGGGTCATTAATAAAAAAAATAATTGCAAGGAAACTAGAAAAAATACTCCAAAATCCCTCTGTCATAACTGCAATACTAAACCACTCTATATGCAAAAAAAATTCAAATTTTTCTATTTGGTAGTTTATTCATAAATGTTCCTCAAACTTAGTGATTTTAACATGGGCAGCATAGGCACCTCCGGCTCCCCTTAATTACTTGTTGGATGTATTCCATTTTCTGTCTTTCTCAACATATTTTGACCTCTACAGCTCCCTCTGGTACCATAGAAGTTATTCACTGATGCCTTAACAGATATCCTATCATCTTGAAAGATTGCATGCTGGCTAGGACATTTTGACAGTTAAAGGATCAATTAGGACTCGCCACGTCCTCCTCGTTCCTTAAACGCCACCTCTAGCACACTCTATTGTGCGACCTCTTCCTACCAATCTCGGAAAAGTAACTGCTGTACTGAACACGCAAAACGTGTTCTGAGTAAAAGTTCAAAACATATGTTACTGAATTAAGTGTATTCAGCACTTCATTTTCTTCTGAGGAGAACCGACGGTAGACATTTTGACTGGAAATCAGTTTGTATCGAAGTCCTAACCAGGTCAAGTTAAACTTCCAGGAGGTTGTAATTCCCTTCGCTGAACGACGGGAACGGCCATCAAAGGCGAGTGGTTGGGCTCGGCATACTAGCTCGCAGGACGTTCGTCCCCGAAGTAGACCCACTGGCAGTTCCTTTGAATTCCACTTCAATCTCCATTTTTTGCGCATTGGAAGCCAGTAAATACGCGTTGCGGAAGATACTGAGCAAAGCTCTACTTTCACCCAAGTGACTGGCGGTGCAAATTAGTGCAACATAGGCGGCACCCTATGTACGCTGGGCTGGAACTATAGCGTCGTCTCGTCGCATATGCCTGCTGCTCAGGCAACCCCGCAAACACTGCTGTACAGCGTGGGACCTCTGTGCCCTGCACTAGCTTAACTGCAACAATCGCCGAGGAAACCGACAGTGCAGGCATAACTCTGATCACTGAGGGTCACTCAGTCCCCAATAGATACACTAAACACCCTTTAAAGATCTCATCTGCCTCACAGGGCCCACCATTTTCTTCATACATTAACTAGAGGCGCCCACAGAATTTGAGAATTCCGAACAGTCCCAGTAAGACATTTTAACATTGTCCACTCAGACGATGAGTTTCACGAGCAGACTACATGAAATTTCGTTGGAAATTCCCCACTCACCTGAACAACCAACCCCTGTAAAGTCCCGCCTATTCGCAGGATTTACCAAAAGCTTGTGCCGAAAAGAACCCACCATTCAAGAAAATTCACTCGTCCCCAAGCAGATGTAAGAGGCACCGATCACAGCCCATGCAGAATTACAGGAAGATGGAATCATCATCTGTGGAATGGGCAGCGCCTCACCATCTGAACACCGACAACTGCCTCTAGTATAGTATAAATGGAGAGCTTACGGTTGCGGCCATGAATAACGTGTTATACATTCACAAGTTATCTTCCTGATGCGTATAACTCTGAACACTTAAATCCGAGAACACTACTTTCGCGGTCTGCTCTACTACTGACTGACTATTTCCACTAGTTTTCGGTGTACTCATTCCACAGTTTTTGAGACACTTACTTCATATTTAAAACCATTTGCAATACTAAATATGTTTACATATTGCTCCGCCTTCAGTGCAGGCAAAATAAAGAAGCACAAAGCAACAATGTACGATAATTTCTACAAACGCGTGAAAGACAATGCAAGGTTGGATAAAAATTCTCCACTTATAGGATAATATTCCAAATGTACAATAACGGACATTTTCTCCAAGATAAAGCAACACCATTTTCAACGTAGTCCGTAACTGTACACATTCTGTACATCCACAATTCTCCTTTTCTGTTTTTTATCTAAGTGTAAATGAAATTTAATGTACACTATAAATGTGTTGCAATGTTTCTTGTAGTTTTAATTGCATGCAGTTTATATGTAAAGAATACACTTTGATCCGGTAGCAAAAGTTTAATCTCTGCTGAATTTTGTTAACGAGGAAGTGGTTCATGGTGTGGGTTCCTGTAGTCATGTCCTAGTTCATGAACCACGGGCAACGTATGAATGGCCAAGTAAGTGGTCCTGACAGTCGGGATACCAGTTACTTTGGAATAAGGCTGGGCATCTTGGACATATTCTGAGTCGTGGTCACCTTTGTGCCTGCCGAAAGTGCAGGAGGTCAGGTCCATATGTAGCAGGAGAAGAGTGGAGAAACTTCAGGATAAGGAAATCAGGCACAAGTACATAACAGCAATCTCAGAAAGGTACCAGTTAGTTGAATGTAGTCAATTACAGTCATTGGAAAAGGAATGGACAAGGTACAGGGACACAGTACTAGAAGTGGCTAAAGAATGTCTAGGAACAGTAGTGTGTAAAAGTAGGATGAAGCAAACAGCTTGGTGGAATGACACAGTCAAGGCAGCCTGCAAAAGGAAAAAGAAGGCGCATCAAAAATGGCTACATACTAGAACTCAGGTAGACAGAGAAAGTTATGTTGAAGAAAGAAACAAAGCCAAACAGATAATTGCAGCATCCAAGAAGAAATCTTGGGAAGACTTTGGGAAGACTATGGGTCAAGCTGCTGGAAAACCATTCTGGAGTGTAATTAGCAGTCTTCGAAAGGGAGGTAAGAAGGAAATGACAAGTATTTTGGACAGGTCAGGAAAACTGCTGGTGAATCCTGTGGATGCCTTGGGCAGATATTTTGAAGAGTTGCTCAATGTAGGTGAAATTAGATCAGAATGGGATAGGAATGATGATGGAAATAGGATCACATTTGAGGAAGTGGAGAAAATGGTCAATAGATTGCAGTGCAATAAAGCAGCTGGGGTGGATGAAATTAAGTCGGAACTCATCAAATACAGTGGAATGTCAGGTCTTAAATGGCTACACAGGATAACTGAAATGGCATGGGAGTCGGGACAGGTTCCATCACGCTGGACAAAAGCAGTAATCACACCAATCTTTAAACATGAAAACAGGAAAGATTGTAACAACTACAGAGGTATCTCTTTAATCAGCGTTGTGGGTAAAATCTTCTCAGGTATTGTTGAAAGGAAAGTGCGAGTATTAGTTGCGGACCAATTGGATGAAAATCAGTGTGGGTTTAGGCCTCTTAGAGGTAGTGAGGACCAGATCTTTAGCTTACGGCAAATAATGGAGAAGTGTTATGAGTGGAACAGGGAATTGTATCTATGCTTTATAGATCTAGAAAAGGCATATGACTGGGTTCCAAGGAGGAAGTAATTGTCTGTTCTACGAGATTATGGAATAGGAGGCAAACTTTTGCAAGCAATTAAAGGTCTTTACATGGATAGTTAGGCAGCAGTTAGAGTTGACGGTAAATTGAGTTCATGGTTCAGAGTAGTTTCAGGGGTAAGACAAGGCTGCAACCTGTCTCCACTGTTCTTCATATTATTTATGGATCATATGTTGAGAATAATAGACTGGCTGGGTGAGATTAAGATATGTGAACACAAAATAAGCAGACTTGCATATGCGGATGACTTAGTTGTGATGGCAGATTCGATTGAAAGTTTGCAAAGTAATATTTCAGAGCTAGATCAGAAATGTAAGGACTATGGTATGAAGATTAGCATCTCCAAAACGAAAGTAATGTCAGTGGGAAAGAAATATAAACGGATTGAGTGCCAAATAGGAGGAACAAAGTCAGAACAGGTGGACGGTTTCAAGTACTTAGGATGCATATTCTCACAGGATGGCAACATAGTGAAAGAACTGGAAGCGAGGTGTAGCAAAGCTAATGCAGTGAGCGCTCAGCTACGATCTACTCTCTTCTGCAAGAAGGAAGTCAGTACCAAGACTAAGTTATCTGTGCACCCTTCAATCTTTCGACCAACTTTGTTGTATGGGAGCGAAAGCTGGGTGGATTCAGGTTACCTTATCAACAAGGTTGAGGTTACGGATATGAAAGTAGCTAGGATGATTGCAGGTACTAGTAGATGGGAACAATGGCAGGAGGGTGTCCACAATGAGGAAATCAAAGAAAAACTGGGAATGAACTCTATAGATGTAGCAGTCAGGGCGAACAGGCTTAGATGGTGGGGTCATGTTACACGCATGGGAAAAGCAATGTTACCCAAGAGACTCATGGGTTCAGCAGTAGAGGGTAGGAGGAGTCGGGGCAGACCAAGGAGAAGGTACCTGGATTCGGTTAAGAATGATTTTGAAGTAATAGGTTTAACATCAGAAGAGGCACCAATGTTAGCACTGAATAGGGGATAATGGAAGCATTTTATAAGGGGGGCTATGCTCCAGACTGAACGCTGAAAGGCATAATCAGTCTTAAATGATGATGACGGATGATGATGATGATGATGATGAGGAAGTGACAACTGAACAATTCGGCACTGGAATACAGTAATACAAAGACGGACGGACGAGAAGATGTTGTTTAATCGGTGAAAGGAATGGTAATTACGCGGACAGAGAGGAAGTTTTCTGTGTGGCGAAGTCACAAGGTCATATGTCGCGGAGCGTGTTACAGTAGTGCGTCAGAGAGAAGGGTTTCAATTCGTAGACGAGAGCGGAATCCAGAAGTTTCCAAAAGTGTCGAAGCACCACTGTTGCAGTAACAGAGGTTTCGAGAAGAAATACTTCGATATTTTAGACGAATCTGAGGATTTGTTAAAGGGGAAGATTACAAGGAAAGAAGATACAAAAGGCAAAATTTTAATACCATACAATTTGGCAGGGGGTCGGTATTTCAACCCCAGCACATCCTAGTCCCATACAGTTTCAAGAAGCATTTAAAAAGTGTTTCTGTGCAGTGAGAGTACTCCGACGGCTCGGTGTGCCGTAGGAGCGTGAATTAATTTTTGCCTGTTTGTAAAATGATTCATTCGTTGGCAAGTTACCACCCTGCCACATTATGTCATTCTTCCCTTGGACTGCCAAACATCTGGCACGTAACGACACCAGCGACTGTCAGCTGCAGTGGGAGCATTTAAGGTGAGCCAAGAAAAATTTGCAGCAGTTCATTTTTGGCGTCAGACGTTATTTCCTATATCTCGGTAAACAACTGTCTAACAGCAGACATTCCGAGTGTACGTTAACTAAAATTAGATAATTATAAAGGACAGTGAATGTTAAAGGTAGTATTCAAAAGAATAGTATTTATGGTAAATATATTTCTGTTTTCACTCAGACTTAACTGCTTTCACAGTTAAACTTGTTGTCACCCTACTTACGTTGATCGTGAAAGCATGCATGCTTGACGCTAGGGTAGGGAAGAGTGTTGCACCTGGAGCATAGGGTACGTAGGAATACATGACATTTCGTGGTCGGTGTTTTGAAACGTCCCCTTAGAAAAATTATACAGGACTGTGCTTAAACTGACACACAATATTTTTAGCGCAACGCAATCTGACTTTCAAAAATCCCTACAAAAGAATGGCCCTGACTAACATTAACCTATAACTTTCACAAATCACTTACCTCACCAAAAATCTTCGTTACACGAACTACTGCAATACAGCGAGCGCCACTACTGCCAGCTAAATAAAAGATTCAAACTACTGAAGGCACTAACTACTGATAGGCATAGTTAGCAAATGAAAGATTTTAATAGAGAACAAACAATGTATTTACCTTAATAATCATAATATATATGCAATCCAGTCTTACAAATTTCAAAACTCCGCCATTTCTCTCCCCACATCCACCACTGCTGGCGGCTCACCTCCAACTGCGCAACGCTACGCACTGTTCACATCCAGCTGCCGCTGCCCAACACTACAATGGCAGACAACAATGCAAACTAGCCACAGACTGCACACAGCACAGCCAGTGATTTTCATACAGAGCGCTACGTAACGTTGCCAATAAGAAAATATAAACAGTCTACTTACATAGCCCCCATGCTCCCCACAAAAAAATTTTACTAATTGTTTTGGGCAGTGGCCAATAATGATTTGATAAAATTTTTCATAATTACAATAACAAAGATATCCAATGCACACACTTATTTATACAATGTTGGTCAAAAGCTAAAATTTTCTCACAGTCCATAAAGACAGTCCAGATTGTTAATCACTGTGAAATTGCAGTGTTTTTCTCAAAGTCTGAGCAGTAAAAGAAAATGCACACGGCAGTAGTGGATTTACATGCAGTCTTGAAGAAGTAGTGTTGTCCTTCCAACGGAACGAAAGTGCTAACTCTTGACATGCTGACAGGTAATGGGCCACAACAGAGGAAACCCACAGCAGAGTCATTCGACGTTTTGAAGAATATTGGTAGGTAGGTCATCACAGAGCAGACCCACTGTAGTCCTGGTAGAGATTACGGTATTGGTGGGCCACCAGAGGTGCAGACCCACTGCAGTCCTTGTAGAAATAATGGAATTGGTGGGTCATCAAAGATGCAGACCCACTGTAGTCCTTGTAGAGATGGCCAGCAGCCATCTGTTGCAACTGTGCAGGTGCACAATCACCATTGAAGAGTCTTGCGGATAATAGAGCAAGTCCATAACCACCACTTGTGCACTCACAAACTTTTTGGAATTGTCCTTAGAACCAGCAATGCTGTTATCCAGTCCCTTGCTGAATTATTAACACATGTGCAAACACTAACAGTCCCTACTTCTCACATTTGTCCATATACTATGACCAACAGAAACGTGTGCAGTGAAATGGAACTTACAAGTTAATAATATGATGAACTGGTGACAATTACAATTTTATAACATAAGAATACAATTACAAGGTACAAAATACATCATTAAAAACATAACAATACAGATAACATTTGTAGTACAAGCTTTACAAAAGAATCGAAGTAACATATACATCAGTATTACAGGAATTATGACATAAGTGAATATATAAAATAATGAGAATAGTTTTCTAAACATTAATTTCACATATGAGCATTAAAACAGAACAGAATAAATAATGTCTAAACATCTTTACAAAGAAAATAACATAGTATTTGAAAAACTCTACAACATAAATCTTATCAGATGAATATATAAATACAGGAAAAACATAAATACACAAGGGTACACAAACATATAGCAGAATAATACAAGGAAAGGACAGGGTTTGTTTTACTGCAGTATTTTGCAAACAAAACTTTCTTTACTTCTCGGAGATCTCCCTTCGTTCTTCATTATTTCCAAAAGTCCTATATATGCCTGCTTTCTGTACTTTTCTCGTATAGACTCTCAGTGCATTTCTTCAAATTCATCACAACTCATTCTCTTATAGGCTACCCCCTCTTAAGCTAACTTAAATCTACTGAGCTCAAATACTAAACTAAGGGACGAGGCAATGCAGCAGCACAAAACAATTAACACGAACAGCATTGACAAAAAAATTCAAATTGGCAAAGTAAGCAACACTATTACAACTAATATAAGGCAATGAGCAGCAAACAAGAAAAATAAATCAGTAGTAAACTGGCTTAGCAGAGTAACACAAAGTCAAATTCAGTAACACTATGCCTGGCAAACAGCAGCAGTAAATGCTATAACTTATACCTAAGCATGAAAAAGCTCAAGCAGAAAAAATAGTACACTAAAGACAACAATGCAGATAAGAGAAATGTGTATTCACATCTTAATGTCTATGTAATTAAAGTGGTGCACCACAACTTATTCTATGAAAAATATTACCAAGTAGTTGAAAAGAAAATTATGTATGCAAGT
This sequence comes from Schistocerca cancellata, assembly GCF_023864275.1. Lineage (NCBI taxonomy): Eukaryota > Metazoa > Arthropoda > Insecta > Orthoptera > Acrididae > Schistocerca > Schistocerca cancellata. The sequence continues at coordinate 360,149,748 of NC_064634.1, forward strand.
CCTGTGAAGGGAAATGTCTTTTTGTGCTTCTTCGTTTTTTTTTTAAAGTTATTGTTTACTGGATCTGTAGGTATAAAATATCTATATTAGTACATTAATAAAATTTTATTTTAACCAATGCTGCAGTGCAGCTAGAAACTAGATATTAAAGAAAATGAGCAAATATGTACAAAGGACGGCATGAAACATCATTCATTAGCCATATGGCATTTCATAAGGCAGTAAAAATTCTCTCAATTCTCGAGAAAGACGCTTGTCATAATCAGGTGTGCAGATGTAAGTATCTTTCCAAGTAATGAGCGTGTCGTATTTGCGGTGCTTTCTACAAAGGAATGTCAATAGCGAGGATAATGGCCTCCCTTTTTTTTTCTTTTCTACCTGTGCCTCTGAAAAGGCACACACTAATGGCTTTTTCTCCAGGCATCTGACACAGCTGGGTGCCCACAACGCATTACGTTCAGGTGGTCACTTAACTTTCTTACGGAAATATTTACGACAGCAGTTTCCGCTACTGTGACAGTCTCATATAAAAATATTTCACAGGTCAAGAATTTGCGTTGCAAATGTTTAGAAACAAAATCTTATGAATATAACAGTGTCCAAAAAATTTTCGTCGGTATTGTGATACATTCACGCATTTACACACATTTCATAACTCTTAAAGTACGATTCTTGGTTTCCAACATCCTTTTTCACAAGTCAGAGTCCCTAACCACTATTCATTACTCCTTACCTTATTACACATATACATATTCATCAACACGTCTTCAACAATTCATCATAATAAATACATATCGTAATAAACATTCCTCAACAGCATAATACACATCGTCGTCGTAATAATAACATCATAACACCTCAGTCAAATCTCAAAAACGTCGTAGCTTCCTGCAATAATTTCAAAACCTAAAAAAATTCTCTGCTCATTTAAATAGCGTCATCTACCTCAAACGTACATTAAAAATGGTGATCCAATACCAAATATATCATTCAAAGCTCTCATAATATCACAATGGGTCCAAAAAAATATGAACAGTTCACAAAGTACAGACAAAATACAATTTCGTAAGTGTGAAGTTACCCAACTGTGTAATTGCGTAAACATGTGTCACTGATGTAGTAAAAAAAATCTTTGTTTCTCTGTTAACTAATCAGGTGGCTGTGTAATTCTGTGTTGGAGAAATATGGTACCAATGTGTAAAGTTGGATAAGCAAATACCATATTAGCTAGGGCTCCTTGTGCTTGCCAAACACATGGTACACAAAGTAAGCGTGTACCCCCCTGAGGATGAATGTAATTTTACCCTCAGGTGTTACAGATTACAGCAATGGAATGAAATGTATCACGGAAAACCTTTGTATCATTGTACTGCAAATATCTTTAAAAATAAATGTTTTAAGTACAAAATTAATCACTAAAATACATGTCCTGTAGCGCTAAATGTGCGTCTTGCTGTAAGATAATCTCTGTGGAAGAGTCGTAGTTATTGTCCTCCGAAAGCTAAGTTCTGCAGAAGTCAATGTACTTACCTCATGATAAACAATAGTGAAATGCTTTGCGTATAGATATCTTAGTTATTATACTTATTGTTGTGATGAAAAAATTACTGTGCTGTAACGTATTGTTGTGCTACGGAAAAGGCTGTCTCATTGTAGCTATACCACAAAAGTTACTACTAAAACATGTTTTACTTTCCAGAATAATACAGAAAAACTGTGCAGATATGAAACAGAAACACCGCAAAAGCAACATTGTAAATTGTCACTCATTAGTAGCATAGTGATAAAATCGTGTAGCTGTCACATAAACTAACCACTGTCTCATCTGGTATCTCACAGAAAGTACCTTATATCCAGAATGTATTTTCAAGTAAACCAAAATGTTGCATTAGAATCTCATTAGCAGTACCAGTATATGTTCTGAGTATGTGAGCCTTATAGTCGTTACGTAATCGTGTAACTAACAAGCAAGAATGTACACACACAATAACACTGTGTCATCTGTTCGCAATAACAATACATTCGTAATTTCTGTTTAAATAAGTTCTCTTGGTTCTTGACTGGATATTTAACTTCAAACATTGTTGGATGGTAACAGTTTCTAAAGCATACTAGTAACGTGAAGTAAAACGCTTTATGGCAAAGACAAAGTTAAAAAGCAGATTATCTTTCAATAAATGGTTTCACATGTGAAATGTGGTGTAGCCCTTTGCTCTTCCTAGTACGCAGAGTTTCAACTTTAACGCAATTATCATGTGGTATACGTCGGTAAAGAATACTGGAATTTTTCTCAAGGTTAGCATCTATGTTATTTTTCTCTGAGCCAGCCGGGGCAGCCTGCGGTGCGAGTCATTGTCTGTCGTCTCTTTGTTGGCGCGCGTCATTATTGGGATTTGGAGACCTAACTTCTACAAATTCACCGTGATGAGAGGACCCTGCCCTGTTTAAATACCGCCAGTTCTGACGCAGTTCAGGTTTGTCGTTACGATCATATCATCTGTCGTCATGTCGGTAGATTCCATAGTTTCTTTCTTGTCGGTGACATGGTGGAGAATTTCTCCCTGAGTCGTAACTGCGCGCTGGACCGTTGCGTCTAAAGTTATTCTGTCTCCCTTGATAATAATTATTTTGGTTCCCATATTGTCTGTTTCTCTGATTGTCTCTGTGATAGTCATTACCGCGGAGAGGTGATCTTTCCCTGTAATTATTACTACTCTGCCAACGGTTGTCATACGGGTGGTGTCTGTTTCGGTCACGATTTACATTGAAAGAATAGCCTTGTCGTATATTAGTTCTGTCATCGCGGAATTGTGACGGATGTGATCTGTAATTGTTGTGCTCCTGTTTTCGCGTTCCGCGATTGTCAGTGTCAATTTCCAGTTCTTGTAACTGTCCCTGAAAAGCTTCAATGTCGTCTTTGCAACGTCCTGCTAAAATAATATGTCGTAAATGTTCAGGCAGTTTGATTAAGCAAATGCGGATGAGTTCTGAGGGGCTGTATGGGTTTGAAAGATACTGATTCTTATGCAACATGTCTTCAGAATATTTCATAAGACTGGAAAATTCAGATTGTTCGAAACGTTTCATCATTATGATGCTATGTTTTACTTGGTCTTGTGTACCTTGAGACCAATACGCTGAGAGGAAGGCATGAAAAAATTCTCCTTCACTGTGACAACCGTGAATGACCGATCGCATTCTTACAGCTGGTTCATTCTCCAAGTAGCCACACATAAATTCTAACCTGTGCTCCAATGACCAGTTGGGAGGAAAACAATGAGAAAATTGATGAAGCCATGCTTGTGGATGAATGTCGTTGTCAGAGTTCTTAAATGTTTTGAATTTACGTGTAGTAATGAACAGCTTATAGTCGAAATCATCGTGTCGCGAGTCGCACATCGCTCATTGTTACTTCGTTTCGGCGGTTCCATCTCAAAATCCAATGCGCCTTGCCAATTTATTTCATAATTTCCGAAGTGTCCTGCGTTCTTATTTTGTGGTTGTTCCGTACTTCTATGCCCCTCTTCCCATACTGGAGCGCGAGTGTCCTCTGAAATATGTAATTCTTGTATTACCTGTGTCAACTGATCTTGTACTTCCCAGATTTCTCTTTTGTACTGTGTATTGATTTGATTTTGATTTTGTTTGAATTTTCTAATTTGTTCATACTCTTCTGTGTCAGTGAAGGCTGCGGGTCTTGTGTCATTCAGATCATCATCTACCTTTGCAGATAAGTTAGTGAACTGATCCGAAAGTTCAGCTACTTTCTCCGATAGTGAACACATTTCCTCAGTGTGTTTTTCTGAACCAAGTTTCAGAGTGTCCATTTGTGTTGAAATCGAATATACTGTGTTCTTTAAGTTTTCCTGAGTTTTTGCAAGTTGTGTAACCGAATTGTTAGATGCAACTGACTCAATTTTAGCCCACAAGGTCTCATGATTTTCATGAACAATGGTTTGCAGTTCTTTTATGGCTGCTTCGTGATTCTGTAATGCATTTTCATGCCGCGAAAAAATAGGTTGAAAATGCTCACAAATTTGTGTTTTTACGTCATTACAGACTTTTTGAAATTTCGATTCAATGTTATGTTACTCAGTAGTTAAATCTTCACGTGTTTGTTCAAGTGTGGTGTCTAACTTCCGAAGATTTTGTTCCATTGTGTCTAACTTTAGAAGATTCTCTTCCATTGTGTCTAACTTTTGAAGATTTTGTCCCATTTGTTGCATTAATTGTAATAACAATGCATTAGTGTCTGGAATCTGTTCCTCTACGCTTTTCGGCAGTGCATTTGCACCAGCAACATTCACATTTTGACAAGCAGAAAATGTATCTTGACTTATTTGAGAAAACGGAGAGGACGCAAAACCTGAATCTACAGTATTTGCAAAATTGTGTCCTATCATTTCGGATTCCTGAGGCGAGCTGTTGCCGAGCGATCGATCGATAATGCTTCCCTGTTCACTAATTGTTTCACTGCCTACGCCATTGTTTGCCGCCCGCTCCATTTCCCTATGCACAATTACCAAATTACTACTCTGAACATTAGTTAATTCATTACACAGTGGCGCTAACACACTGCTTTCGTCTTCACTGTCATTTCTCAGTTTACTTTGGAGCCTAGTATTACGTTTTTCACACGCCATCATTGTCACAATATTTCACACAACAACACAGAAAAACACAATTTGAAGAGCAAAAATAGGGGAATACATTAACATAGCACTGAAAATAATATCTAGTTAATTGCAAGCGCAGCTGCGAAATACTTGGTGCAAATCTACATGCATGCAACAACTGTTTTACTGTACAACAATGAAAGACTGCAACTACAAAGGAGATTCTCTCTACAATTACGCGCTAGCAATAAACAATAGCTACACTACTAATTACACAAACTACAAGAAAAAAATCAGAAGATTCCAGTGAGGTATCCTCGGCTAAGGGTCGACATATGAAACGTCCCCTTAGAAAAATTTATACATGACTGTGCTTAAACTGACACACAATATTTTTAGCGCAACGCAATCTGACTTTCAAAAATCCCTACAAATGAATGGCCCTGACTAACATTAACCTATACCTTTCACAAATCACTTACCTCACGAAAAATCTTCGTTACACGAACTACTGCAATACAGCGAGCGCCACTACTGCCAGCTAAATAAAAGATTCAAACTACTGAAGGCACTAACTACTGATAGGCATAGTTAGCAAATGAAAGATTTTAATAGAGAACAAACAATGTATTTACCTTAATAATCATAATATATATGCAATCCAGTCTTACAAATTTCAAAACTCCGCCATTTCTCTCCCCACATCCACCACTGCTGGCGGCTCACCTCCAACTGCGCAACGCTACGCGCTGTTCACATCCAGCTGCCGCTGCCCAACACTACAATGGCAGACAACAATGCAAACTAGCCACAGACTGCACACAGCACAGCCAGTGATTTTCATACAGAGCGCTACGTAACGTTGCCAATAAGAAAATATATACAGAGCGCTACGTAACGTTGCCAATAAGAAAATATAAACAGTCTACTTACAGTTTCAATCTAGTCACCGTTTTTTGAATCACATGATGGAAAGCTCACTAGTTATCGCCATAAGCAGTTTCTGGTGTTTTCCGTCTTAGTTGTTGTGAGACAGGACCGTGTCAGTTATTTTCTTGTAATGTGGCTCCACAACTTCTATAAATTTTTCGTCCTGCTTTCAGCTTTTATAATTATATTTTACGATTGTAGTTTCAGCGTTACGATATTTTCAAGCATCTTCAAAACCACAACGTATGGGAAAAAATTACACTGAGATTAATAGGAGGTACAACCAATTTTGTATTTTTCTGGCGTTCTTATGCCGCACTCAAGATTTTGACATATAAGTTTGTGTTAGGCAGAGATAACAACGTAATATGCACAATAACATATCAAACAACAAATGGTTAGCGATAGTAGTCAATATTCTATTTTATATGCCGCGATTTTGAGTTGACTGTATTTAGCACATAAAATAGAATATTGTCTAAGAATCGTTAACCATTTGTTGTTTGATACGAAATTGTGCATATTACGTTGTTATCTCTGCCTAACGCAAACTATATATCACTGGACTAAAAGTGTGCACTCACAACACATTAGAATACGTGCCTAGAAACAGCCGAGAAAATTTGTATTCCTAAATGAAGAATTACCGTTCACGCTTTTGTTTAGGTGCTCTCTGAATGTGGTGGAGAAACATTTATCTGTTTGCACCACATAGAAATTTTCGCTTTCACCACATATGATTTTATAAGTCCCTGTCTGAGTAAATCTTTTTGGCCTGTGGGTTCTGGGCCTGATTAGCCTCCCTATTTTGTTGTTCGTGCGGAACCCGATTTGTACAGACACAATTCGTACTCAGTGAGCAGACTTTAGAAACAAAAACTTTCTCGACTCTTTTAGGCATTTACTCTTATAAGTTGTAAGTGCACACTGTTAGTTGTTTGATATATGCAGTCCACTCAAAATTGGAACAGATAAAATGGAATATTGACTAGTATCAATGACAGGTTGTTCTTTGATACGCAATACATTGAAGTGGGTATATGAATGTCAAAAAAGCAAAATTGATTAAACCTAGTTAATTCCACTATAAATTGTCATTGCATTTTATTAAGTTTTTTATATACTTGGAAATGGCTTCTTGACAGAAGTGCAATAGAAAAATAAAATTGTAACAGCTGAATGTAAAATGAAATCCTTTAAAAAACACGAGCTTATATTTTGCGCAACGTTTGCGATCATTACTCATTCTACATATTTAAGTTCTGTAAAATGTACTGAAAGCTATGTGGAGGATGCTGTTAATTCTTAAGTTACATAGTTTCTTGGTGAGTAGAATTCTGTACATTTCTAAAACTAGTTACATAACTTTTAGGTGGATAAGCTATACTTCGTCAGTTGTGCACTATCTTGTACCATGAAACAGAAGGTCCTCTACCGTGGGACACATGATATTTCCAAATGAAGTGCTTCTGTAATGTATTAAGAATTTTTCCTACCTTGGAACAGAAAAATAGTGTTAGTTGACAATAGCTTACAGAATACTTAAAAACGATTTTCAGTTGTAATTAGCTTTTGATAATACGTCTTAATACTTTGGTTTCATACAGGTATTGGTGCGTAGTAGAGAGACAATGTGACACAAAGACTATTAAATACTGTATTGAAAAGAAATTCTCGATTGTAAAGCTTTTAAATTTTAGTACAATATTTTTTCATGTACAAGACCCCTGTTCTCGCTTGGAACAGTTTTTCACATTTGGAAAAACCTTATTTTACCGAATTAATTGTTGTAATTTCAGAAAAAGATTGAAGCACACTGCTGAAGTGAATGTTGTAATTTCAAAATGGAGTATCTTAAACTTCCATTACAAGCTGGATAGAGACGAGAACATGAAAAGTGTTTCAAGATACAACGCTCTTCCCTACCTAATAGCAAAAGGCGTTTTACTTTTTCGACTTTTTATTGTAATTATTTCGACATAGTTTTTGAAAAAAATTTGTTTTCAAAATTTTTTGGAAATTTGTGGTAAGATCTTAGAGGACCAAACTGCTGAGGTCATCGGTCCCTAAGCTTACACAATAGCTTAATCTAACTTAAACTAACTTACGCTAAGAACGACACACACGCCCATGCCCGAGGGAGGACTCGAACCTCCGACGGGGGAAAGCGCGCGGACCGTGACAAGATGCCTCAGACTGGTCGTTTGCAACGGTTCGAGTCCCCACATATATTTAACGAAAACAAAGCCTCACTAATATACTGGGTGATTCCACGATTGCTTTACAAACTTTCAGGGATGACAGAAAAGGGTAAATGGACCAGTGTGAAATTAGCGGTCGTGTATCGGAAAGGGCAGAGTCGAATGGCGTTCTGAAAGCGCTGACAGCAGAATATGTGTACTTCTACTGTTATTGCTAAGCTGTACTTTAATTTATTTAGCAAGCATGACCTGTAAAATGTATATGTTAAGGACTACAAACACTCTCGTTTATCTAAGATACTGCGAAACTCATCTCTTCTACTATCCAGTGCACGAAACTCTTAGAGTATACATTTTAGAGTCAATTTTTCTAGAATTTTTTTCCTTGTTTTGATCCATACTACCACCTCTGACAGGTGCCTACCCGACAATCTTACATCAGGCACCCCGGGCGTGGATGTTGATAGCATTTACTTAGAAACATATATTCCTAAACACAAGACTAATCTCATCTGGTTGCTGACAGTATCACCCCTTAGAGTGAGCCTATGATGTTCCTACACTCATGCTCATAAATTAAGGATATTTGCAGGTTGTGGTGCCACACAACGTGGCACAACACGAAACTGGCGCTAATAGCATAGGCACACAGGGAACACACACGTCCCAGATCTGTAAGTCCACGGTATTGGTGATAAGTTGAGAAAACCGTCCCGAAACACGTGCTACAAAACGCTACTGTTTCCTGCGCATGTACCCCGACATCAATATGGGATTTGATCACCATGCACACGTACGCATGCTGCACAAAGGGTTGGCATACTCTGGATCAGGTTGTCGAGCAGCTCCTGGGGTATAGCCTCCCATTCTTACACCAGTGCCTTTCGGAGCTCCTGAAGTGCCGTAGTGGTTTGAAGACATGCAGCGATACGTCGACCCAGAGCATCCCAGACGTGCTCCATGGGGTTTAAGTATGGAGAACAGGCAGGCCCCTTCATTTGCCTGTCTCAAGGGACTCCTCCACGATGGGAGCTCGGTGGGGCCGTTTGTTATCATCCATCAGGAGGAAGGTGGGACCCACTGCACCGCTGAAAATGCGGACATACTGGTGCAAAATGACGTCCCTGTACACCTTACATGATACAGTTCTTCTGTCAAATACATGCCGGGTTATACGTGCCACCCCACACCATCAAACCACGACCTCCATACAGGTCCCTTTCAAGGACGTTAAGAGGTATCTGGTTCCTGGTTGAAGGCAGATGAAAACCCGGCGAGAATCACTGTTCAAACTATACCTGGACTCGTCCGTGAACATGACCGGCGACCACGGTTGCAATGACCATGTACTGTGTTCTTGACGCCAGGCTTTACGGGCTCTCCTGTGGCCAGGGGTCAATGGAATGCACCTTGCATGTCTCCGGGCGAATAAACCATGTATGTTCAGTCACCTGTTGACAGTGTGTCTGGAGACAAGTGTTCCAATGGCTGCGGTAAGGTCCCGAGCAAGGCTACCTGCAGTATTCTGTGGCCATCTGTGGGCACTGATAGTGAGATATCGGTCTTCTTGTGGTGTTGTACACTGTGGACGACCCGTTCTGTAGCTCCTGGACACTTTCCTGTCTGCTGGAATCGTTGACGTAATCTTGAGATCACACTTTGTGGCACACGGAGGGCCCGTGTTACGACCTGCTGTGTTTGACCAGCCTGCAGTCGCCCCAATATTCTACCCCTCATAATGTCATCAATATGTGTTCTTTGAGCCATTTTTCAACACACAGTCACCATTAGCAAGTCTGAAAACGTCTGCACACTTTCTCGCTGCACCGTACTCTGACATGCACCAACTGCGTATGTGGACTGCTGACAGCGCCACCGTGCGACGACCGCAGGTCAAATGCACCGTGTGGTCATACCCCGAGGTGATTTAAACCCGCAAACCGCCCACCAGAGCGTTGTTTCACCATGTATTAGCATTATCCTTAATTTATGAGCATGACTGTAGTTGATATCGACAAACGTGCCTGCAAAATATTGGTACTGTAAAACTACCTAGCCCTTGGAATGAATTGTTCCCTCCTCCATATATCTTGTAGGAACTAAATGTATAGCATTATAATATTATAATAAGGAAAATATTGCCTGAAACTTCTACAATAAAGAAAAACTAACGTTTATTAAAAAGTAATTTAATGGAGATGTTGGATACGGTATAATGACGCCATGAGCTGTCCGTCTCAACCTTAGTCTAGGTTCACACCAACAGTCCAAAGACCAGAACGGCATAGAACATAAGCATCAAGGACTTTCTGACACAAGGTTAACGTTGGCGTCATCTGCTAATCTCTGACATTAACCTATTCACGCCACTACTATGTAATACGCAATATCAGATTTGGTGATTTTTTAATCTTTAATTTATTGCGTGCTTTGTATTTTATATTTATCATCAGTGAGTACTCGTTTGACAAAGATTCATATTCTACCAATTTCATAATAAATGGGGAGAGTAGAAACTTACACTTGGCCTAAGTAAATAAATTACCTGAAATTAATTTCATTAAAATTGTTCCAACAATGAAATTGCAGTCGAAAAACTGCTTTTGGCGTTATTTGTTAGTGAGAAAGGAGATATGTGATAACTTTTAAAAATTATTTTATTCCTCCGTGTATATTCCCTTAGGCAAATTATTTGTTAAGTTCTCTATTATTTTAGTTCCTCAAAGCACGTAAAATTTACTAGATCAGATTTGCTTACAACATCAGTTATTAATTGTGCTTTGGACGCAAGTAAATTCAACTACCTTCAGCCCTACCTCCTTACTGCTGATACCCTACTCCGAATTTTTATGAGACGAGCGGTCACTCATGATGTTACATTGACGAGAATGAAATGCATAATTTTTTGTCGCTTTCACAGTTTCTTACTGACGTCTGTGACACGGTGTACTGTTGACATACTATCTAGAGGAAACCAACCGCCGTTTTACAAAAGATTTCATGATGTTTCATTGACGTTCAGTGTGTATCAGCTTTGATTGGGATGTGAAACTGAATGCATGGGACTGACGAGTTTGTATACAGGTTAAGTTCCTCCGGGGTTTCAGAAGAGGACAACGTGAAAACTAATAAAACGGGACAAAATAATGTAACGGGACAAAACTATAGGAGGACTTGGAGGACAAGTCAGAGCTCAGAAATGGAACGAGGCCGCAGCCAGACAGCAGATGTTGGTCACTGAACTGTGCTATCGGCTCCCGTATTGTCGGATCACGTGCGCCGAAATCAGGCCTCAAGTCCGGGACATCGGCGGCAGCCGGCTGTCTCTCCTGCTTAATCAACGTCCCTACGCAGCAGTGAGACTTCCGTGACACCGTCCCGGGTGTCAATGCCCTAGACCAGCCTTCGAGAAGCCACTCCGGTTCGACTTACGTCAGCGTCATCGACGATTACACGAGGTCACGGTTGTCGCCGAGTTCCAGATGGTTCGCCGTGGCCCACAGACGCAGCCCTTCAGCGAACTCAGTGCCGGGAACCAGCATTTCAAGGCTGGCCCTTCCGAGTATGTCACATACGGGCACAGAAGGACCACACCCGGAGCCTGGCGTGTGCCAACCGGGAATCCTCGCTGTGAACACTGCCGCCACCGGTCAGCGAACAAGGGACGTCTGCCTGTCTGCCCAACCCGGGCAGGCAACACTGCGCCATCCGCCAGCCCCCGCTCCTCACCGTAGGTCCAGACGTCGACTCCGTGCACCACCATCACCGTACCACAGGAACGACGCGAGCTTCCGCAGAGAAGACCTAAACAGGATACAAAGAAGAACTAAATATGACCAGGAAAGACCACTAGGACACATATGTTAGGAAAAACTTACAAAACAACATCTGGGGGGGGGGGGGGGGGGGGGGAAGCGGGGACCGTTTAAACTGCAGACTAAACGTATAAAGACTCCTGTAGTATTACCAACACTGAAGAAACCTGATGGTACTACCACGAAAGGCTGGAACACAGTATCTCTTCAATAGACTACTTTCACACTCAGGACAACCAACTTCACACTGCCCTTCGCAGACTACTTTATGACAAATACGAAAACGAAGTCATCACCATCCCCTTTCTTCATGAGGAAGTTGCACCGGCAATACACAAAATAAAGAACAAAAGACGCTCTAGGTGCTAATGGCGTCCACCCCGAAACCATCAAACGAACTGCTCCACTTATAGTACCATACCTGACAGACTTACTGAATGACGCTCTACTAGAAAGACGAATACCGAATATATGGGAGACGCCCAATGCAGTTATAATCAAGAAAGTGGACGACAAACACCCGAATGACCCTAAGACATACAGACCGATATGCCTCATTAACATTCTGGCAAATGTACAGTAGACAATGCTGTGCGACTTCAGTCGCACCGGCAGCTCTTCGGCTTTAGCCCACATCAGCTTGGTTTTCGACCACATAAATCCATCGACGACGCCGTAAATAGGGTCATAGAAATGACACAGAAAATACATGACAAATACATGGTAGCACTCCTAATTGACATTGCCGGTGCTTTCGACAATCTTCGGTGGCCGGCGCTGTTTGCAGGACTGAGAGAGATGAATGTTCCACTGGTTCTATACAACAGCCTTAGATATTATTGTACGAGGGCAGTTCAATAAGTAATGCAACACATTTTTTTTCTGAAACAGGGGTTGTTTTATTCAGCATTGAAATACACCAGGTTATTCCCCAATCTTTTAGCTACACAACACTATTTTTGAACGTAATCTCCATTCAATGCTACGGCCTTACGCCACCTTGAAATGAGGGCCTGTATGCCTGCACGGTACCATTCCACTGGTCGATGTCGGAGCCAACGTCGTACTGCATCAATAACTTCTTCATCATCCGCGTAGTGCCTCCCACGGATTGCGTCCTTCATTGGGCCAAACATATGGAAATCCGACGATGCGAGATCGGGGCTGTAGGGTGCATGAGGAAGAACAGTCCACTGAAGTTTTGTGAGCTCCTCTCGGGTGCGAAGACTTGTGTGAGGTCTTGCGTTGTTATGAAGAAGGAGAAGTTCGTTCAGATTTTTGTGCCTACGAACACGCTGAAGTCGTTTCTTCAATTTCTGAAGAGTAGCACAATACACTTCAGAGTTGATCGTTTGACCGTGGGGAAGGACATCGAATAGAATAACCCCTTCAGCGTCCCAGAAGACTGTAACCATGACTTTACCGGCTGAGGGTATGGCTTTAAACTTTTTCTTGCTAGGGGAGTGGGTGTGGCGCCACTCCATTGATTGCCGTTTTGTTTCAGGTTTGAAGTGATGAACCCATGTTTCATCGCCTGTAACAATCTTTGACAAGAAATTGTCACCCTCAGCCACATGACGAGCAAGCAATTCCGCACAGATGGTTCTCCTTTGCTCTTTATGGTGTTCGGTTAGACAACGAAGGACCCAGCGGGAACAAACCTTTGAATATCCCAACTGGTGAACAATTGTGACAGCACTACCAACAGAGATGTCAAGTTGAGCACTGAGTTGTTTGATGGTGATCCGTTGATCATCTCGAACGAGTGTGTTCGCACGCTCCGCCATTGCAGGAGTCACAGCTTTGCACGGCCGGCCCGCACGCGGGAGATCAGACAGTCTTGCTTGACCTTGCGGCGATGATGACACACGCTTTTCCCAACGACTCACCGTGCTTTTGTCCACTGCCAGATCACCGTAGACATTCTGCAAGCGCCTATGAATATCTAAGATGCCCTGGTTTTCCGCCAAAAGAAACTCGATCACTGCCCGTTGTTTGCAACGCACATCCGTTACAGACGCTATTTTAACAGCTCCGTACAGCGCTGCCACCTGTCGGAAGTCAATGAAACTATACGAGACGAAGCGGGAATGTTTGAAAATATTCCACAAGAAATTTCCGGTTTTTTCAACCAAAATTGGTCGAGAAAAAAAATGTGTTGCATTACTTATTGAACTGCCCTCGTAAATACAGAATAGTGTAATGGAAGACTGATCGCCAAAAGATTATAAAGGGTTGTCCGCAAGGATCCATAGGCGGACCGATTTTGTGAAACATAGCCATAGAATCACTACTGAATGCACTAGAAGACAACGGCGTGGCTAACGGGGTGATTGCGTCCGCTGATGGCCTGATGGTCACGGTATCTGCAAACTCCAGGTCCCAATCAGAGAGAAAAGCCACGTGGCTCCTCGCGTTCATCGGTGAATGCTGCACGAACAAAAAACTCACAATAGCAACAAACAAAACTGTATACTTACTTCTATAAAGGACGCTGAAAAGAAATCCAGTTATAAAGTTAAACAACACATCTATAGAAAGGAAAGCTGTGGCAAGATACCTTGGCATTTATATTGAAGACCATTTACACTTTAACGAACATACCAGACTGATAATTAATAAGACGATGAAACTGATGCATAAACTAGCAAGATCGAACACTATAAGAGACAGGCTATCCCTTCAGACAATGCGGACATATTACACTGCACTCTTTGAGTCAATAACTTGTTTTGCTGCTAGTGCGTTTGGCACGTCGATTATGCTTTGGTAAGCGTAAGGGAGATACGATACTGCGTGAAGAGTTTTGACAGAGCACTGAAAGACCTGAGTCGAAACAAGGCCCCCGGAGTAGACAACATTACAGTGGAACTACTGACCGCCTTGGGAGAGCCAGTCCTGACAAAACTCTACCATCTGGTGAGCAAGATGTATGAAACAGGCGAAATACCCTCAGACTTCAAGAAGAATATAATAATTTCAATCCCAAAGAAAGCAGGTATTAACAGATGTGAAAATTACCGAACAATCAGTTTAATAAGCCACAGCTGCAAAACACTAACACGAATTCTTTACAGACGAATGGAAAAACTAGTAGAAGCCGACCTCGGGGAAGATCAGTTTGGATTCCGTAGAAATACTGGAACACGTGAGGCAATACTGACCTTACGACTTATCTTAGAAGAAAGATTAAGCAAAGGCAAACCTACGTTTCTAGCATTTGTAGACTTAGAGAAAGCTTTTGACAATGTTGACTGGAATACTCTCTTTCAAATTCTAAAGGTGGCAGGGGTAAAATACAGGGAGCGAAAGGCTATTTACAATTTGTACCGAAACCAGATGGCAGTTATAAGAGTCGAGGGACGTGAAAGAGAAGCAGTGGTTGGGAAGGGAGTAAGACAGGGTTGTAGCCTCTCCCCGATGTTATTCAATCTGTATATTGAGCAAGCAGTAAAGGAAACAAAAGAAAAATTCGGAGTAGGTATTAAAATCCATGGAGAAGAAATAAAAACTTTGAGGTTCGCCGATGACATTGTAATTCTGTCAGAGCAAAGGACTTGGAAGAGCAGTTGAACGGAATTGATGGTGTCTTGAAGGGAGGATATAAGATGAACATCAACAAAATAAAACGAGGATAATGGAATGTAGTCGAATTAAGTCGGGTGATGTTGAGGGTCTTAGGTTAGGAAATGAGACACTTAAAGTAGTAAAGGAGTTTTGCTATTTGGGGAGCAAAATAACTGATGATGGTCGAAGTAGAGAGGATATACAATGTAGACTGGCAATGGCAAGGAAAATGTTTCTCAAGAAGAGAAATTTGTTAACATCGAGTATAGATTTAAGTGTCAGGAAGTCATTTCTGAAAGTATTTGTATGGAGTGTAGCCATGTATTGAAGTGAAACATGGACGGTAAATAGTTTGGACAAGAAGAGAATAGAAGGTTTCGAAATGTGGTGCTACAGAAGAATGCTGAAGATTAGATGGGTAGATCACATAACTAATGAGGAAGTATTCAATAGGATTGGGGAGAAGAGAAGTTTGTGGTACAACTTGACCAGAAGAAGGGATCGGTTGGTAGGACATGTTCTGAGGCATCAAGGGATCACCAATTTAGTAATGGATGGCAGCGTGGCGGGTAAAAATCGTAGGGGGAGACAAAGAGATGAATACACTAAGCAGATTCAGAAGGATGTAGGTTGCAGTAGGTACTGGGAGATGAAGAAGCTTGCACAGGATAGAGTAGCATGGAGAGCTGCATCGAACCAGTCTCAGGACTGAAGACCACAACAACAACAACAAGCGTAAAATTGTGAGTTGCGGCCAGACGAGTGTTCTATTCAGAATTTCGGGGCTTTCGGCACGACCTCGATTGAGGCATTGTGCGTGTTACTGAGAGTTTACCCTGTAGACATCACAATTCGCCACAGAGCAGCTGCACACCGGCTGAAGAGGGGAAGACGCGACAAAATAAAAGAAATAAACGGACAATTAAACAAGTGGAGAACTGATGTAAGGCAGACAGAATATGAGAGTGGATGAATTTGAAGTACATAAATCCAACACTCTTGGCGGTGCGGGACGGTGCGTCTCCACAGGTTTGGCCTAAAACAGACTCACACTTTGTAAGTAGGCTGTTTAGGTTTTTATGTTGGTAACGCCACGTAGCGCTCTGTATGAAAATCAATGACTGTGCTGGGTGCAGTCTGTGGCTGGTTGTTGGAATATTCGCTATTGTAGTGTTGGGCAGTTTCATGTGAACAGGTATAGCATTGCGTGGTTGGAGGTGAGCCGCCAGCAGTGGTGATGTAGGGAGATAGATGGCAGAATTTTGAGAGCGGACGATCTGGACTTGTGTCTGTCAGAAAAAGGAAATTTTTAAGACTGGATGTCATGAACTGCTATACATATTAAGCCTTTTGAACACTATTAAGGTAAATACATTGTTTGTTCTCTATTAAAATCTTTCAATTGCTAACTGCGCCTATCAGTAGTTAGTGCCTTCAGTAGTTAGAATCTTTTATTTACCTGGCAGTATTGGCGCTCGCTGTATAGCAGTAGTTCGAGTATCGACGATTTCTGTAAGTGATTCATGAACGGTATAAATTATTGTTAGTCAGGGCCATTCTATTGTAGGGATTATTCAAAGTCAGACTGCGTTGCGCTAAAAATATTGTGTGTCGGTTTTGTGATGATCAGAATAAGTAAAGAGAGAAATGTCTGAGTACGTTCAGTTTTGCTCAACTGTTTGAAAATCAAATAACGTAAGAGGTTTACTAGCACAGTAATTAACAATTTTCCAAAGGGGACGTTTCAACTTTTGCCTGTGGCGAGAGTGACACATCTGAAAACACAGTGCTCGTCTGCGATGCCCTAGGACACATAAGACCGAGTTTAGGAAACCAAGGCATAGGACAGTTAATACACAGACAATATGGCTGGAATCTATAAACAACATCGCAGACGAAGTATAGCGAGCGCTACATACGACATACAAACAGAAGAGACCATACGCTAGAATAAGACAGGCTCCACGGAGGACAGGCCAGCAGTACACAGTGAACGACACAGACACAAGCACAGATACGGAATGGGATGCTGTGTCACACACAGGAAGTGAAGACGAGACAAACATAGGAACATAGCCAAAATAAGCGAAGGTCTTACAACACTAAGTCGAATTAAACTGAAAAAAAAAAACCACTCTGCGTGCAGCTGTTTGTTATAACATTTCATAGCATGTAACACTGTCCGAAGATGCGACATTTCTTCTTCTTTCGCTGCATCAGTTGTGACTGGCTCGAAGTTTTACCGAGCCCTCGCACCTGATGCAGCTGACTATGACATTTAAAGCAACTCCTGATCTCGACTGCCACCTTAAGTTTATAAACACATTGTAACGTAACTAATCAATACATTAAAATAAGTATTGCCACTGTCAAGATAACATATTTTTAACAGACTAACTACACACGCAGACGATATAAAGGGAAGACCTGTCACATCATAGCCAACTCCAATTTCCATCTCTTGTTTCTTATATATATTGTAAATGTTTAGCCTTTGCGGAAAACCGAACAGACGCAACAGTTATGCTTGATCTGTTAAACGAGATTGCTGAAAAGACTGGGCTAAAAATATCCTATGAAGAAACCGAGTATATAGAACACAAACATTATACAGAAAAGTTTATGAAAACAAAGTATGGAAAAATTAAAAGAGTTGATAGATTCAAATACCTGGGGGAGTGGATCCAAGCCAATGGCCTGGATAACACAACAAATAAAGAAAGAATAAAAAATTAGAATTTGCATATAAATTAACACAAAACTACTACAATAAAAATTCAATATCCATACAAGCAAAGATTAAACATTATAATCAAATTATTAGGACACAAGCAACATATGGATCAGAGTACCTAACATTGAATAAGAGAGGCGAATTAAGAGAACTAGAAAAAATATTAGGAAAAATTCTAGGTCCTGAGAAAAACAAGGAAAATAGGTGGATTAAAAGGAGAAATGAAGACCTATACAAAAATACAGAAAAGATCACAGATACAATGAGGAAGAGACGGCTAAAATTTTATGGAAATTTAAAAAGAATGGAAGAAACACGGATTAGAAAGAAAATTTTTAATTACGTTAGTAAGCAGAAAAAAACTGTAGGGTGGATAGGAGCAGTAAAGAAAGACGCCAACAAAATGGGTGTTACAGAAGAAATAATACGTGACAGGAATAACTTTAGGCTACTTATAGAAAACGCAAACTATGAAGAAGATGCGCCAAAACCTCGACCCAAGAGAGTGTGGACAGATGAGCAGAGACGAGCAGTTGGCGAGAAAATGAAGAAGTACTGGGAAGAACGGAAGAAAAAGAAACACCATAAGTCTTAAGTTGTATGCGGTCCATAGCTGGCCAAATTCATAAATAAAATTTAAAAAAAAGTATTTTGTAAAATTGTCAAAAGAGAAAAAAGAAATCTACTAGTAATAAAACTGAATTTTGAATTTGTAATACAGAACATGTAAAATCACACAATGTGCAACCTGCTATATATCAACAGGCAGCAGGTCTTTATTTAAGAAATAAACAAATAAAATAAATAAATTAGAGAAGACCTGATGACCATCCGTGACCACAGCGCGGCCGCATCATGCCATCTCAGCTCGCATCGGATACCGAAGACGCCAGCATACCACATTGCCTCCCGAAGGGCGCGTGCAGCCGAGTGCCATACGTCAACGTCTGGAGCTACGCCTCCGGAATATTAAAAGAGGGAACTCCGCGTTGCGCCAGAGAATGGAGCACAATCAGAAGAGTGTCTGAACAGTATAAATTAGTAAATAACCAACAAAGAGTTATTGCACCTTTACCAGGATTCGCCTCTGCTGCTGTCCACATCCCCAATCTCCGACAGAGCACCCAGCCCACATCCAGACAGCCTACCTCTCTCTCCTTTACACATAAACCATCCTATCCCTGCTGTCGCATCAAATTAGTTCGCGCCTGCAGGTAGGCAAGCAGATCAACAGTTTATCAAAGCAAACTGTTGTTCCCCTTGCCAGGCAAATTGCATCGCCTACTTTAATGAACTGCACACATGTATTGACGTTTGCACCGTCACGAACAGAACACATATTTAATACCCACAATGTGGGTGAGATGTTAGATCCACTGAAATTCGTATTTTGTAATCGTGGAGCAGTTTTCTTCTGAAACCGTGGAAGTACTTACAAATAACACTAACCTATACTAAAGTGACTCACATTACTTGCGAATTCGGAAGAGATACTCACCTGCCAGGACACAGGGGTATTTCGGGGAACGAAAGGGCGGATGTGGCAGCAAAGGAGGCGCATCGCGATCCACAGTTAGTTCACTGTGCCGTCCCCTTGCATGCTGTCCCCTAGCTGTTGAGGTACAGAATCATGTGGCGATGGAAAGAAGAGTGGCTGCAAGTGACAGACAATAAGCTGCGTGTGTTAAAGCCAACAACGTAGCCGTGGCGTACCTCCTTGCAGCCATGCAGGTGACGTGAGGCCCTCCTTACTCATCCTCGGACTGGCACAGCACGGTGCTGTATAGCTTCTTGCTCGGGTGAGTGGACCCTCCAATTTGTGCTGCTTGAGGAATACAGTTCACTGTGGGCCACATTTTGCTTGACTGTGTTTTATTTTCAGACAATAGGAGAGCGGCAGATTTGCTGACAGATCTACGCACTATTTTACGTTTCAAAAGAATGTAGTTAGAGCTTTAAGGTTTTGCGATATGTCCAACTTGTTTCCTAAAATTTTATGGAGATATTCTTCATGTGTGATTCGTGGGTGATTGGTGCACCCATGTTTTTTGCAACTGCTCAGCCAGTCACACTTCCCTCTGCAGCTATTTAAGCTCTTCTCTCCTATTTCTTGTTTTACTTTCAGTTTTAACACCTTTAAGGTATTTTGCAGACTGGCTCACCCTGTTTTTTTGCGATTGCTCATCCTGTCACATTTGTTATTTTACCTATTCTGTCGTTTTCTTTATGTTTTAATCCCAGGTGTAGAACCTTTGAGTCTTTCTCAGTTGCATTACGCATTGTGAGATGGTGTGATTGTGTTCACCAACGCGAGTGGCATGGGAGTGTCATTTTGTACGTTTGCTCCTCGCGGTGTGACAACATTTTTAGCTCTTTTATCCACATGAAACTACGAGGCCCAGAAAGTAACCCACTGCACATTTTTCTTCAACAGTACTTTATTGAATATGATGAGAATTACACACAAGAAAGCATGGTGTTTTATCTACACACGCTACTTTTCCGCGTAATCTCCATTCCGCTCTTTGGCCTTTCTCCCAAACAAGGGCGTCTATGCCCCGTCGGTACCAGTCCTTGTCGTGGTGGCGGAGCCAGTGCTTCACTGTGTGAATCACTTGCTCATCATCCTCAAAATGTCTTCCACGAATGGCATCCTTTAATGGCCCAAACAAGTGGAAGTCCGAGGTGGCTAGATCAGGGCTGTAGGGTGGGTGGGGTAACACTGTCCATCTCTGTTTTGCGCTGTATTCAGCAGTCCTCAGACTTTTGTGGGGCCGAACGTTATCGTACTGCAGCAAAACAACTCCTGGGTTGCTTTGGCGCCCAAGTCGCCAGAAGTGCGCCGTTAGTTTTGTTAATGTGTTGACATATGCTTCTGAATTAATGGTATAGCCTCTTGGCATCAATGAGAATCACACCGTCACAGTCTCATAACACAGTGATCATGACCTTACCGGCGGAAGCAGTTGCTATGAATTTTTCTTATGTGGGATCGGGGGTGGTAACGGCACCATTCCATCAACTGTCTTTTATTTCGGGCTCAAAATGATGAACCAAGGTTTCATCACCTGTCAAAAGAGGGACAAAAAAGCCTCCCCCTCAACTTCATAGACACCGCGCGACCCATCTTGCACACACTTTTGAATATCCAAGAGTGCGGATAATTGCATCCACACTTCCTCTCGGCAGTGAGAAATTCAATAACGGCACGTTGCTTGTAACGTACATCACCTACAGATGCCATTTTGAAACTGTCCCTGCAGCTATGCTATCTGTCGGAAGTAAACGAAACTTGGCACGCTTACTCAGCAGACATCAGATAATACGTACGTAATGTTTCGCATTCGTAGCATTGTTTTTGACTCATAAAGAAAAGCGTTGCATGACTTTCGGGCATCCCTCATATTTGCGGGGGTGCTGATAACCTGACCATTAAGCATCCCTAAATTCTAAACACACACAAGAGCTAGTTAGCGAACAACGAACATACTTAATTCTATAGGTCTGGACTATTTTATCCTAATGAATCAACGAAAACATACTTTTAAAGCAATCAGACAGTGCTTTGACCATTCCTACTCCACATTTTTTCTGAATGCTCTGTTTGCTCGACTGACGTAGTAGGAACGCCACAAACAAAAGCAGGGAATACAACATTTTTCAGGTAATCCGTTTCGTAACCGAATGACAGAGTCATGACGAGTTACCTACTAAGAAATGTACTTAATCTCTGAAGTTATTATATTTCTTTATATAGTACTTGCTTGTATCATATTTGTATCACCCTTATTGTACAAGTTGTAATCCATTCAATGAGACGGCCGCTGTGACCGAGCGGTTCTAGATGCTTCAATCCGGTACCGCGCTGCTGCTACGTTCGCAGGTTTGAATCCTGCCTCGGGCATGGATGTGTGTGATGTTCTTAGATTAGTTATGTTTAAGGAGTTCTAAGTCTAGGGGACTGATGACCTCAGATGTTAAATCCCATAGTGCGTAGAGCCATTTGAACTACTAAATATAATCAGAGTGCCAAAGCCTCTTTATTTCTCCTCATAAAAAGTAAGATCTCAATTTTTGTGCAGTGCTGTATAGTGGATCATCTGATCTCCTTCAGTAACAAATTCCTAGTGTTTACTGACACCGATACCTCCAAATGTCAAACACTCAGATCAATACAAAACGTTGTATGTCGATATAGTATCTACCAAAATTCCGATTTAGTTCGTACTATGTACAGTCGTCCAGAAGAACGGGCGTAAATGCTACTTAAAATTAATAACAGAACTGCGGAGCACAAGAAAAGCATAACTGCGAGACATTACTCAGACTGCTATTGATAAGGGATTTCAGATCGACTCCATATTACTGGATTTCCGGAAGGCTTTTGACACTGTACCACACAAGCGACACGCTGTGAAATTGCGTGGAATTTCGTCTCAGTTATGTGACTGGATTTGTGATTTCCTGTCAGGTCGTAATAATTGACGGAAAGTCATCGAGTACAACATAAGTGATTTCTGGCGTTCCCCAAGGTAGTATTATAGGCCGTTTTCTGTTCCTTATCTATATAAACGATTTGGGAGACAATCTGAGCAGCCGTCTTCGGTTGTTTGCAGTTTTATTGGCAGGCGGCTTAGAAAATGTAACAGGCCTGCTAAGGAGACCGCCTGCAATAAGCTTGTCCGTCCTCTTTCAGAATACTGCTGCACAGTGTGGGATCTTACCAGAAAGGACTGACGTAGTATGTCGAGAAAGTTCAAAGAAAGGCAGCACGTTTTGTATTATCGCGAAATATGGGAGAGAGTGTCACAGAAATGATACAGAATTTCGGCTCGACTTTATTAAAAGACAGGCGTTTTTCGTTGCGGCGGAATCTTATCACGTAATTCCAGCCGGCTGGTGTGGCCGAGCTGTTCTAGGCGCTTCAGTCTGGAACCGCGCAACCGCTTCGGTCGCAGGTTCGAATCCTACCTCAGGCGTGAATGTGTGTGATGTCCTTACGTTAGTTAGGTTTTAGTAGTTCTAAGTTCTAGGGGATTGATGACCTCAGATGTTGAGTCCCACAGTGCTCAGAACCATTTGAACGAAATTCCAATCACCAACTTTCTCCTCCGAATGTGAAAATATTTTGTTGACACCGACCTTCATAGGTAGGAAGGATCACAACGATAAAATAAGGAAAATGAGAGCTCGTACGGGAAGATATAGGTGTTCATTCTTTCCGCGCGCTATACGAGATTGGAATAATAAAGAGTTGTGAATGTGGTTCGATTAACCCGCTGCCAGGCACTTAAATGTGATTTGGAGAGTATCCATGTAGATGTAGATGCAGATGTAGAGTAGCTTCCGTGGGGAAACTGTAGAGCGTTGGCTCGTCGTGGCAACGGTCTTGGATTCAAACCTCAATGACGACATTTTTGTATTACTGTATTATTCGTGAAATTGTTATATGGGACAACATTCTTTTGTAGTTGCTGTGGTCTTCAATCCTGAGACTGGTTTGATGCAACTCTCCATGCTACTCTATCCTGTTCAAGCTTCTTCATCTCCCAGAACCTACTGCAACCTACATACTTCTGAATCTGTTTAGTGTATTCATCTCTTGGTCTCCCTCTACGATTTTTACCCCCCCCCCCACGCTGCCCACCACTACTAAATCGGTGATCCCTTGATGCCTTAGAATATGTTCTACCAACCGATCCCTTCTTCTAGTCAAGTTTTGCCACAAACTCCTCTTCTTCTCATTTCTATTCAATACCTCCTCATTAGTTATGTGATCTACCCATCTAATCTTCAGCATTCTTCTGTAGCACCACATTTCGAAAGCTTCTATTCTCTTCTTGTCCAAACTATTTATCGGCCACGTTACACTTCCTTACATGGCTACACTCCATACAAATACTTTCAGAAACGACTTCCTGACACTTAAATCTATACTCGATGTTAACAAATTCCTCTTCTTGAGAAACGCTTTCCTTGCCATTGCCAGTCTACATTTTATATCCTCTCTACTTCGACCATCATCGGTTATTTTACTCCCTAAATAGCAAAACTCCTTTACTACTTTAAGTGTCTCATTTCCTAATCTAATTCCCTCAGAATCACTCGAATTAATTCGACTACATTCCATTATCCTCGTTTTGCTTTTGTTGATGTTCATCTTATATCATCCTTTCAAGACACTGTCCGTTCCGTTCAACTGCTCTTCCAGGTCCTTTGCTGTCTCTGACAGAATTACAATGCCATCCGGCAAACCTCAAAGTTTTTATTTCTTCTCCATGGATTTTAATTCCTACACCGAATTTTTCTTTTGTTTCCTTTACATTATTTATTACTTGTAAACGGACTGTTTCGCGTTTACAGCAATATTCTCTTGGAAATCTGATTTCGCTTAGTTTCCATGAATATATTGAACCTATAGGGTACATTTGTATTTTCACAGAATACGCAATCAGAACAGAAAAATAACGAAACAACTACATCATATGTGCGGAAGTAATGGTAGTAGTAATACCAAACAAAATAATAAGATCAATGATAAGAACATAACATTCTCAAAACAATGCAAAGACGACCACCCACCTACAAACACCCACTCACTCACACTCACACACAAATACACACACGCAATGTCATCCATTCAGGAACAAAGACTTCACAGTAATGCTTGCATACGGAAACCATATGAAGAAGTGAGTGAAGCAAATTACATATAACAGTTTCACGGCTACAGTTAAAAAAAATATTATCACTGGAGTTTGAACGTGGAATCATTGGTACGACGGCCTCACGCTCTACCTGCTCAGCCACGCGGGATGTACGGAAAATTAATCACAGATACGCATTTCCTGTGCTCCTTAATTCTGGTGTTACTTTTATAGTTTGCGCATGTTCTACCGGACGACAGCACATAGCAGGTACTAAATCTATGATTTGGTTGATAGTCTATTTACATACAAGCTTTAATACCGATCTAACTATCTGACAGCCGGCCGGAGTGGCTGTGCGGCTCTAGGAGCTACAGTCTGGAGTCGAGCGACCGCTACGGTCGCAGGTTCGAATCCTGCCTCGGGCATGGATGTGTGTGATGTCGTTAGGTTAGTTAGGTTTAATTAGTTCTAAGTTCTAGGCGACTGATGACCTCAGAAGATAAGTCACATAGTGCTCAGCGCCATTTGAACCATTTTTGACTATCTGACAACTGCAGGTTTGGGTGTCATAGTTTGTAGTTCTCGCCTAGATATGTGGCAGTAAACTCATTCGTTTGCTAGCCTATCGATTACACCTCTTTCCACTGGGTGTGCGACGCCAGAGATTTTCATCACTTTGTGGGCTTTTCTTATTTCCGAGCGACTGTGTGCTACTGACACGGAAGTTTCTTAATGCGTTTATTATGCGGCGCTAAAACGAAACGTCTTCTGGTTGTGTCGGGTGCGGCAGCCATTCGTTCTCTCCCTTCTCCCGTATGCCGTCGTCCATAAAGTCTACAAAACACACAAATTCCCCTGTAACCCGCCATTCATCTTATTCCTGCAGCCAATTTAACGACCTATTAGCTTACGTTTTAGCAGCAGTATAAACATGCGGACTTGATAAGTGAATCTCAGAGAAATTGCAAGTTTCTAGAACCGAACGTAGAGTCATAGTCACCTGAAATCACTAATCATACAGAAAATTTCATCTATCTACGTGGGCAAGTCATTAAGCATAGGCTTTTCTTCCTTACATAGGTTGACGTTATGAATTAACAATGACTGCCTTTACATAATAAGATCTGCCCGTGCTTTTGTAATTTACGATCAGTGCATTCCAGGAATGGAATGTAAAGCATGTCTTATAAACACTACCTCTAAAAAATGGATACACATCGTCTTCCTCTACGGAATGGACAAACATAAGATGGCACCTAGAGATGTATGTTAGATCCTTATTTGTAACGTATGTAATCGCTCACTGAATTACAACTCTAACATTTTATGAAATATTTGCAACATAATTTCTAGCGACGATGCAAGATGGAAAGTATACGAAATGTTAGACGCTCTCAGTTGTTCTTGAGTGTTAACTCTGTTGTTTCAGTAAATACCTTGTTTATTAGTGATTTTCGGACTGTAGAAATTGTTTGTTGAATTAGCTATGGTATGGTCATTGCTGTCTCAGTAGCCGACTGATTTACCAGTGGGTAAATAGCTTTAGAAGTGGAGTGCAAAAGTATGTGTTTGCGGCAAATAGTGTTTGACGGCGGAATCAGACAAGAACATAAAGACAGCTGACTGAATGATTCGTCATGATTGTGGTACGAGAAGCGATTGTATATTTTCAAGAGGCGATGAATCACAGCTCGTAAATATTTGAAAAGTGTTATGTTACCACACGGAGCTGCTGATAACGTTCTTTACTTATACAACTAGAATCGGTCGTCTGACCATAATCGGGTTCATAAAAGCATTCACAGCATCATGTAAGGAAAAATAGAAAATAATTAACGTCAGGTGATGAAACCATGATTCAGAGACTGTTACCCCACCGTAAAAAAAGTACATCGTCAATCTATGAAAACTACTGTGCTAGGTGTGACGCTCATTGATGTTACATCTACTGTATAATGAGCGGATTATCTGTCAAAGTTTTTATAGATTGACACTTTACTTTATATTACGATATAACGACAGTGTCTTATTCATGGTTTTATCATGTGATGTTAATGGTTTTATATTTCGCCTAACACGATGCTGTGAACACTTTTATGAAAACCTTATGATGCTCAGTCAGCGACACTGGCTGCGTAAATACAGAATTTTATCAGCAGTTCAAGGCGGTAACATGACAGTATTTAAGAATTGGTGATATTCCACCTGAGTTGAACAATAGATGCGACTCAGGACTGGCAATCGACCATTAATCTCTAGCCGACCGCCAAGTCTGGAAAGTTCAAAATTACATTCAATGCGTTTTGATGAGAAAGAAGAATTTCTCAGTCGATTATCAATCGTTGATGAGGCATGGAGCCATCACTACAAGCCATAGAGTACGCGGCGGAGCACGGTGTGGAAATATCCATTTTCGCCCATAACAAAAAAGTTCGAAAGGCAATCTTCTGCAGGAAAGTTAATTAAGATAGTGTTCTGGGGTGTGCAAGGTCCGCTGCTGATTCATTATACTCTTAACGATGAAACAGCCACACTGGTTGACAGAAAGTGGTAAGAGTTTGTTTAGGTGTTTATGGGATTGCTGAGTCACCAACTCGAAGACCTTGCTAAATACTGAAGTAAGGCCGATGGTTAGTAGGAGGAGTCACTGGGAGATACGTTGGATTTGAGGAAAACTATGTTTTGAGAACTGGGTTCAAAATGGTTCCAATGGCTCTGAGCACTATGGGACTTAACTAGGGTCATCAGTCCTCTAGAACTTATAACTACTTAAACCTAACTAACCTAAGGACATCACACACATCCATGCCCGAAGCAGGATTCGAACATGCGACCGTAGAGGTCGCGCGGCTCCAGACTGTAGCGCCTAGAACCGCTCGGGCACACTGGCCGGCGAGAACTGAGTAGTTGAGAATAGAAACCTGTGCGTAGGTCGGATGGGAAGGAGATAGACCATTCTTTGAAGAGTATGCAGGTAAATCAATCGTGACTGGAAGCGGTATTGCGTCGTGTACTGTATAACTGTAGTGTTAAGCTCTGACTATGGTAGTCTGTCTAGGTAATAGAAGCTGGAGCAAGAGGTAGTAGAAAGTGGTATTAGTCAGCTCGTGGACTGTTTGGAATCTGGAGTAATCGACATGAGGGCTATCAGGGATTGTAAAGTTTTCAGGCAAAATGCAAAGCGGAATGTATGACGTCATTGGTTACTGATCTGAGGAGAAAGGTTTGAGTACTGTTATTCCTTTCAAATATTAGCCTCAAAATTCCACGACGTTTGATATGGATTGTATTTTAGTTGCTATTGCATTACTTTCTATCGTCACCCACCATAATTCACTGCAATACTGCAAGGTGTATACATAAATACCTTGGAAGCATCTTGAAGCCAAACATCGTCTAATACAAGAGGGGAAGGAGTAAGACTGTGCCTGAGATAATCTATGACTTTACTGAATTCTGCGTAATAGTCAATAGCGCAGAAACAACTTGAGTGCGCCTAATGAAATATTTTAACTTGTTTCCTACAATTGACGAAGTGTAATGCGCCATTGTAGTGCAAGAGGAATGGGTCAAACAGCTCCCGTGCGTTGGTAGCCAAGGTCAGCTAACCTCAATTCTATAAAATTTTCCGTCTGGGTAGATCTCAGAAGTAAAAAGTACAATACTCAAGTTGATACACTTGAAGAATTGCAGCAGCGAATTGTACAGACCTGATACGAGATGATCGGAATGTGTTTGAAAGAGGTCGTAGCTCACTGCCAAGACAACTGCAGTATTGCATCGAAATGTGACGACGACACGGGAAACAGCCCCTCAAACGGGCACAAGCAGGAGTGTACAAGAAGTATATCATGAAGCAGTTGTAACTGATTTCCCTTTCCCAGCAGTTCTGAAGGTGGCCGTTAAGGAGGGAAATTGATAGACGATTTTTTGTGGTCATTGAGTGGAATTATAGAAAGAAATTCTGTACTTCCTTGAGTACTCACAGTCTTCACCGGTGAGTACGTCGCAACTTGTAAAACAGAATTGTTGCATTTCTTGTTAAGGTCTTGCGTAAGAGAGCCTTGAGCATCGTTAGATACGGTCGTAAGAAAGATGATATTTCTTACTGAATTCGAAGGCAATTCGTAATCACACATTCGCAGTTTTCTAGTAAAGGGCTCCTTTGGGGATCCATGTTTACTCGAATTTTTTTGGTTTTATTAACGTGTTCCCCTTGTCAGTTTCCACTACTAACAATAATACGCTCTGTATATACGAACTGAATTAAAGTTGCTGACATTAAATCTATGGGTGATGTGAATGAAACCGACGAAAATGTGAGGGCATGAAATGATATCAGCGATAAACGGTTAGAATTGCTGAATTCGCACTGTAATGAATATGCCTTGACTAATAAAATTTTTTATTAGGTATCCTGCTTTTCGAGAGCAGACGCATTAACTATTGGGGTATGTTGGATGCTTCCAGGTCTCACTCACACTTCCACTGTCACTGTCATGTTTCCAAGTATTATTTTCGAATTTCCGGACTGCAGGTGGCTGTATCTTTCTGGATAGGTGCGAAAATTGCACCATAGTCCTGGAACAACTGATACTCGTCTGACATTCTAGCAAAAACATAACAGGGGTGAAAGAGCTGTAACAGTGGAGTATGATAGTAGAGGAGGAGGGGGGACCGGGTCAGGTTATTCTGTAACGCCTCAGTCCACGAAATACCCTTCACTCTCAGACGGGTCGATATTGCATAACCTTTGTAAGTAGGCTGTTTATGTTTTCTTATTGGCAACGTTACGTAGCGCTCTGTATGAAAATCACTGGCTGTGCTGTGTGCAGTCTGTGGCTGGTTTGCATTGTTGTTGGCTATTGTAGTGTTGGGCAGCTGGATGTTAACAGCACATAGCGTTGCGCAGTTGGAGGTGAGCCGCCAGCAGTGGTGGATGTGGGGAGAGAGATGGCGGAGTTTTGAAATTTGTAACACTGGATGTCATGAACTACTATATATATTATGACTGTTAAGGTAAATACATTGGACTACAGTGGGTCTGCTCTGTGATGACCTACCTACCAATCTTCTTCAAAAACCTCATTATTTATTTTCCATTATCTTACCTCATCATTTATTTCGAGAAGATCCTACCTAAACCTGTTGTCACTAAACCCTACTTTTTTGTTCATATCCTCTTTTAAAAAAGTTTTCTCCACTGTACACTACTTTTTTGGCCAAACTATTTTCTTATAGCTTCTCAATGCATTTCTTCCAATTCATCATAGTTAGTTACTTATATAGTCTACCCCCTCTTAAGCTAACTTAAATCTACTGAGCTCATATTAGTTGTAATATTGTTGCTTACTTTGCCAATTTGTATTTTTTTGTCCTTGCTGTTTGTGTTAATTTGTTATGTGCTGCTGCATTGCCTCGTCCCTTGGTATATATATCTGAGCTCAGTAGATTTAAGTTAGCTTAAGAGGGGGTAGACTATATAAGTAACTATGATGAATTGGAAGAAATGCATTGAGAAGCTATAAGAAAATAGTTTGGCCAAAAAAGTAGTGTACAGTGGAGAAAAACTTTTTTAAAAGAGGATATGAACAAAAAAGTAGGGTTTAGTGACAACAGGTTTAGGTAGGATTTTCTCGAAATAAATGATGAGGCAAGATAATGGAAAATGAATAATGAGGTAAGAAATATGTGAACAAATAAATACAGAAAGCATGCTTGGATAGGATTTTTTTTGGTGGAAACAAATGTTGAAATAAGACGAAAGATCTATGGAATGAAGTTTTAGGTTGGACTGCAGTACCAAATGTTACACTGAAAACAAACCCTGCCCTTTCCTCTTGTGTTATTCTGCTATGTGTTTGTGTACTCTTATATATTTGTGTTTTTCCTGTCTTTATGTGTTTATTGGATAAGACTTATGTTGTAGAATTTTTCTAATACTCAGCTACATAAACTATGATGAGGAATACTGTTATCCTCAAATATAATTTGCATTAATAATATATTATTTACTTTGTAAACATGTTAGACATTATTTATTCTGTTTTGTTTTAATGCTCATGTGTGAAGTTGATGTTTCAAAAGTTATTCTGATCTTTTATGTATGTACTTATGTCATAATTCCTGTAACACTGATGTTTGTTATTTCGATTCTTTTGTAAAGCCTGTACTACAAATGTTATCTGTATTGTTATGTTCTTTAATGATGTATTTTGTACCTTTGTAATTGCATTCTTATGTTATAAAATTGTAATTGACACCAGTTCATCATATTATTATCATATTATTAACTTGTAAGTTCCATTGACACTGCACACGTTTCTGTTGGTCATAGTATATGGACAATATGTGAGAAGTAGGGACTGTTAGTGTTTGCAGGTGTGTTAAAAATTCAGCAAGTGACTGGTTAACAGCATTGCTGGTTCTAAGGACAATCCCAAAAACTTTGTGAGTACACAAGTGGTGGTTATGGACTTGCTATATTCTCCGCAAGACTCTTCGATGGTGACTGTGCACCTGCACAGTAGCAACAGATGGCTGCTGGCCGTCTCTACAAGGACTACAGTGGGTCTGCACCTTTGATGGCCCACCAATACCATTATATCTACAAGGTCTACAGTGGGTCTGCATCTCTGATGGCCCACCAATACCATTATTTCTACAAGGACTGCAGTGGGTCTGCACCTCTGATGGCCCACCAATACCATAATCTCTACTAGCACTACAGTGGGTCTGCTCTGTGACGACCTACCTACCAATATTCTTCAAAACTTCGACTGACTCTGCGGTGGGTTTGCTCTGTTGTGGCCCATTACCTGTCAGCATGTCGAGAGTCAGCACTGTCTTTCTGTTGGAAGGACAACACTACTTCTTCAAGACTGCATGGAAATCCACTACTTCCTTGTGCATTGTCTTTTACTGCTCAGACTTTCAGAAAAGAAATGGCAGTTTTACTGTGATGAATGATCAGGACTGTCTTTATGGACTGTGAGAAAATTTTAGCTTTGACCAACATTGTATTAATAAGTGTGTGCATTTGATATCTTCCTTACTGTAATTATGAAAAATTTTTTCAAATCTGTATTGGCCAATGCCCAAACCAATTTGTAAAATTTTTTGTGGGGAGCATGGGGGCTATGTAAGTAGGCTGTTTATATTTTCTTATTGGCAACGTTACGTAGCGCTCTGTATGAAAATCACTGGCTGTGCTGTGTGCAGTCTGTGGCTGGTTTGCATCGTTGTTGGCTATTGTAGTGTTGGGCAGCTGGATGTTAAAAGCGCATAGCGTTGCGCAGTTGGAGGTGAGCCGCCAGCAGTGGTGGATGTGGGGAGAGAGATGGCGGAGTTTTGAAATTTGTAACACTGGATGTCACGAACTACTATATATATTATGACTGTTAAGGTAAATACATTGTTTGTTCTCTATTAACATCTTTCAATTGCTAAATATGCCTATCAGTAGTTAGTGCCTTCTGTAGTTTGAATCTTTTATTTAGCTGGCAGTAGTGGCGCTCGCTGTATTGCAGTAGCTTGAGTAACGAAGATTTTCGTGAGGTAAGTGATTTGTGAAAGGTACAGGTTAATGTTAGTCAGGGCCATTCCTTTGTAGGGATTTCTGAAAGTCAGATTGCGTTGCGATAAAAAATATTGTGTGTCAGTTTAAGCACAGTCATGTATAAATGTTCAAAGGGGACGTTTCACCTTGCCTACATTGTTACAAGACCGACTGTCCTGCAGCGTAGCTATAGGTTGCTCTGTCGGAAGGTAATCCAAGTGACGATTAAGTTTAACAAAGCTGCGAAGCAGCATCGCTATTATTGTGATTCGAAAGCGAGGCTTGTCGAACTTCTCGCTATTAATCATTGACGGAAGCGCGATCATAGTAAGTTTCTCCAAACAACTGGAGAGCGAAAATGGGAAACTTTCGGAGTGTCTTTTTTTTCAATAAACGCGTATTCAGTGTTCTTGTTTTCACTGCACTCTTTTGCCTATCCCTAGCATCCAGGTGCTAAACCATGGGGAAACTCTTTCAACCATGTTCCTTGTACGAAGATGTGTGCCCCTCTGTTGTTCTAAAATTTAAAAACATGAGTAAAGTTTTTTGTTGATTACCGTTCTAATAGTTAAAAACGTAATGCTGCATTTCTGTAGTTGTGTTATCGCAAGTAGAACGTAGTACTTCGGCATTAATTTAACTGGAAGAAAAGCTTTTTCCTGACCTTTTGTCGAAGACTGACATTTTTGAGAGCGTTGCTGTTACAAAACACAAGTTAATTCTTGCAAAGAGGAAAACAGTAATCAGCCACTGTTGATACTGCTAATTATTTACACAAATAGCGTCTGACTAGTTTCGAACTGAAAGGATCAGCTTACATTAGTTTTTACAACAAATGAGGTATGCAGTCAGTAGCGAAAAGTTCATTTTAATAAGAATTGACCAGGATTATTAGTTTTGTTATTGTTGTTTATACTGCTTTTTGGGAAATGCGGCCAACGATTAATGTAAAGAACTACAGATGTAAAATGATAGTGAACAGCCCTCCCAAGATAAATCCGTCAGTTCGAAACCGGTAACGGCGCTACTTGCGTAAATAAATAGCATTATTAACAGTGGTTGATTGCTTTTTTTTTCTTTGCAAGAATTCTCATAGGCATCTATAACCAGTCAGTTTCCTTGTACGGAACTTCGAACGTCCTTCTTAAAAGTATTTATTTCCTACATTGTCTCATAATTTTTTGCGGTAACGCAGTGAGCGACATAATTATGTGGTATGAAAATACTTTCTCAATTTTTGGAATACAAATCAGTTGTGTACAACGAGAAATACACTGTTTTTCATTCTTCCGGTAAGAGGGAGGTTTGGCACTTACATCCTTTTCACCGTCCACTCTTCATCTCTTAACACTCTTTTCTGAAGGTGACTGATTATACGAGTGAAGTGTTTTGTGCCATTACTTCTTGTGGACCTTTACGAAAATTATAAAATTTTGACTCAACAAAATTTTGAATTGAATTTTCCATTTCTTCACAAAACTGTTTCTTTAAACGGTCTCTGTGAACCAAGAAATCGGCCATATTCTGAGCCGCCTTTATTTTAACTATAACATATGAGAAATGTTCAAACAATAGTAATGTCACATCTCAACCGCGCAATCGAGTGGCATCTGCAAATACTTGTAGAGCGAAGGCCGTAATTCTCCATCAGAAAATTAAAAAACTAAACTCCTCCCGAACAGGCCACGAAGGTCCAACGGTACCGACAGGCCGCCGTGTCGTCCTCAGCCCACAGACGTCAGCCGATGTGGATACAGAGGGGCATGTGGTCAGCACACCGCTCTCCCGGCCGTATGTCGATTCTCGATCAGAACATGTTGGTTCCAGTGATAGCCCTCATTTTCATACTGAATGGTCTTTTATTCCTATATGGGCAACACTCAACTTAAGATGAATTTTGCAGTGTTTGCACCCCTCGGGGCACTGTCGTTTAGTTATATAATGGTCAGAGCAGTCCACCGAAGATTTGGCCAAACCCCTGTCTCCTAACACATTTTATTAAAAATTTATTAATAAGTTTTGGACATCAGAATGATTTTTTAACTTTTAAATGTGTGATCCTGAACATTTAAAAAACCAGTACATAAGAAATTTTAAAAAAAATATCCATTTCGGTCATTCAATCTTGAATAAAGTCAGCGATCTAAATAATTTAAAATATGTTCAGCAATATGAAAGGTGGGTAAGTAGGCACAGATCATACCTATTCATTTGCCATATCATAATGGAAATTTTTAAGACACTAGAATACATCACTTTTCCTATATTCTTACCTCTCCTTCGGCTATAATGTCATGTAGTGTACGCAGCGATCAAAACATTTCCGTTGGAATGCCGCACTAACCCACTGGCTTCTTGTTGGTACTTATACACAAGCATCGGAGTCGCGCTGGGTTGCGTTTTCGCTGCAGCGACGCTCTCAAAGGGAAACAGTTTGATCGCCCCTTATAGATTATATATTTTTCAGTCTTCAATCGCGAAAAGAGTCTGAAAGTTTGTTGGTAAAGTAATAATATGAAAACCAATATTATGAAGTGAATTAGCAATGTGGAAAGTGTGATAGGCGATTACATTACGAGAATCAAAATTCTCCAACCCAACAGCAGCAGAGGCAGCACTACCTGTCTACCCAATAGCGATCGTCAGTCAGCTGTTACTAGCACTAAACGTATCATTAACACTAATACTAAAATCAGACGCTCAATCAGTTTTGTAGTCTCTTGATATTTTATGTCGCAGCAGAAGAAAATGCCATTAACATTTTTCACACTGCCACATTCGTATGAAGACGAAGTGGTCATGTTGAAACGATAAGTGTTTCGAGGGTGTGGCACTATACAGTTTACGTCGTATTTGCAATTTTGGTACCGATTGAGGTTTCCGTTCCGCCGGGCCCTGATTCTAGTTCTTATCATATGCAGGTACGTAATTATATTTCACTGAACCAGTGTACACAGATTCCTTGGGCAGGATATCTGTTTCTTCATTTTCCATCATTCGTCTGTGCGTCTTGATCCGAAACATGTTGCTAGTCTTATTCAGGTCGGTAAGCCCATAACCTGCTTCTGACTTGGAACCTTAAAAGAAACAATGTAGAATATATTTGGCTTAATACTTATTCATCAACTATAATACTGAATAATATTAAAAGAGCTAATTAGGCATTTAATCCGCCATATATTCTCGCAAAATTAAGCACAAATTATTTGTTCACTGCGCTCTCGCATCAACGGGGATGCAATGAAATTGGGTCCTAAAATTGTAGCTGTTATTTTTCTCGTGGAAGAGATACTGCACGTTTTTTTAATTGCAAACATTCTCCATTACCCGAAAAAAAAACCGTTGATAGTGATAAGTCAATGCCTGTCAACCATTTTTCATAGTCTTTTCCTACTAGTACACTGTCCACATTCGCATTCGAGCATCAGTATAGCCTATAAGTCCACTTTTGAGGTAGCAAATATTATTGGCTCTTTGATACCGTAACATCTCTTGGCAGTAAACCACTTAATTCAATAGAAAAATAAATATTGTTAATTTACCAAAGATGAATAAGTGCTACGAAGTTTTATGATGTATGCAAGTGATTTCGGCAAAGCACCATTATCGTCAGTGAGCGATAGAATGTACTCGGAGCTTGGAATAAACTAGCTATCGGCTTGTACACTCGTAATAACAGACAGCCTTAATGCTACAAGAACTGCTTCGAGTGAAAACATCTACGAGAGATTCGGAAAAAAAATCTGTGGGTGGAAATCCTACGTGCAGATTCATTAAGATTATCCACGAAAGGGTTAGCTTAAGTAGCACACTGTCAGGTAAGAGAGCTTGACAATTATACTAAATGGCACCTAGACCAATTCCTGCGGAATCACAGGAGAAACTGAGACAATTTTATTTCGTTTTAGTACAGCCAGTGGATTTTACAATAGCCGCGCGCGTTTGCACGCCGCTTCCCGGGATTCGGGGAGAAGAGCAAGCTTTGAATAGAATCTGTACAGCGAATTATCGACCGACGACACCTCCGATATGGTTCTCGGGCTGAATAACATGTTCTCGGTTTTCAAGCCGCGTCAGTTCGAATAAAATTCTCGAGTTTTCAATGGCTATCTCCGCCATCGTCGTCCGGAGTAGAACTAGTGGTTTTCAGGCTGTTTCCCATATCT
Source organism: Schistocerca cancellata (assembly GCF_023864275.1). Classification (NCBI taxonomy): domain Eukaryota; kingdom Metazoa; phylum Arthropoda; class Insecta; order Orthoptera; family Acrididae; genus Schistocerca; species Schistocerca cancellata. The sequence goes on from NC_064634.1 coordinate 360,185,985, forward strand.
GACTAAGCATTCGCGGGCTAGTACCTACATCCTGCATCAGTTACACGATTCGCAGACACTTCGAAAACATTCTCATACTTTCGCACGTGCTAACTCTACACCCACACAGATATAGTGCACAGATTCCGTCCTGGGGTGGAAGGAACCTTCTACCACTGACATTACCAAATCCTGATTTGTATGTCGATCTCGTGGAGGTGCGGGAAACGTCGAGTAAAGAGGAAAAGAATCAATGATTACGCAGTCAGCCGAAGTCGACGCTCTTGCAATCGTAACCACGCACCGCTCGTTCATATAACGGACAGGTCAACAGGCTGTTCTGATTTATATAGGATGGACTACGCTTGTCCACAACCTCGATTCATGGACGTAAAACACATAACAAGAAGCCAGATTTTAAGTTTTACACTGATTAATAAAAACAGTAAGTAACTGTAATTTATACTCATTACTCGGTGTTACTGTAACGGGAAAAATATTAATTTCGTTGTCCACATTTTGTGACACCACTGTTTACGGAGAAAGTATCACTGCGTAATTTAACTTAACACTTATAATAATCACCACATCCAGAACGAAATATTCTAATTTACTATCCATGCACTCCAGAAATGCAATTTAATGTGAAACGAATCTCATAAAAATAATTTAGATCGTACAATAAAGACATGATCACCTAACACAAATTTGGATGGAATTAGTACCATTTGTGAGAAATTAATAGCAATGTTTTATGCACCTTTTTCAATTGTTCTGTAAGACTTACACAGCAACGTTTGAGTATGTTAACCTTTTTCAGTGGCTGATTTTATTGTAATTAATTAAATGAGTATTTTCAAGTAGAAAAGTTTAGGTAACTTTGCAGTTCCATACAGTGGCGACTAAACAGTGTGTAAACTATGATTGTTGACAAAATACCACAGTGATGTAGAGGAAGCCGAGACGAACAATTTGATGTAATATACTTGCGGCCTGTCACGCCGGGAAACAATCTGAACTTGCCCTACAAAAATCACCTAACCTACAACGCATGAGCGCCGCGCGAGACTTTTCAATATTCTCTCGCTCTTTTAGAGCAAACGATTAGTTCTAGGAAAAAACTCATAAATAGGATCTTTTTTTGTAGGATATTTAATGTAGTTCAATTTTGTTTTGGGATTCATTTTCGTGAGATGATAGGATTTTCAAGTTTTTAAAGGAAGATTTGCAAATGTATACTTCAATTGCATCCCCACAGTCACGTCTCACCTGTCAGTATTTGTAGAACGTTTATCGTGGCACTCCCTCCTCCCACCACTGTACAAAAATTTCCGACTACACGAATTATTTTCCATATTCGTCTTCTCTTGGTCTTCACTGACTGTGCTCTTACTCCCGCCGCTTAGTCGAGCATATACAAATTGTAAAATTGACACTGTGTACATTTTAACTCGCAGATTTGTGTTTTTTAACAGCATAAAACAATCAATTAAATCATTTCGTTTGTCCGGCTTATTACCACGGATCTACTGAGCCTGCAAGAGATGAGGTTTAAATCGAATTGTAAACGTAATTAGTTTTTGCATAATGTTCACAAAAGTGTTTTCTTTCATTATCCTCACGAGAAACTGACCGAAAACGTCAGTTTTCAATTTACTGTTTTTCTAGTAGGCGAACTCACGAACAACTCCGCCAAGTTTTAACGTTGAAGTCGCATGCCAATGGCCTAAAGAATACTTAAATGTGTGCCACTACCTTCCGCCCACGCATTCTTTTTCAAGCAACACTTCAGTACTAGCTTCGATTCCATGGATAATTTTCAGGCAAATTTGCACGAGACACATCTAGAAGGCTGTTGCATATCGTAGTTGGTTTTATAGATAACCTGTGACTCTACTCCGTATCTTAGAAATAATAAAAAAACAGCTGCTTTGTTTATGATGAAGTAATTCTTGTTTTACCTTGTGCTACTGACGGAGATTTACGCAAGTGTTTGATTCTTTCATCATTCAATAATCCCACTGTCACAAAGGGTGTATAGAAAACTGTATAGACTGTGTTTCCAGAAGTAAGTGGATGCAGGACCCGAGAAACGGCAGTAAACCAGCACTGAGGTTAGGTCCGAAGTGAGAACATGTGCTGAATCCATGCACTCGTCTCCTAACAGCTCCAAGTGAATAGTTGGTGAGGTGAACAATGAATACTACAGTGATGAATTTCAGTACATTGCATTTAGATTACCTGGTCTTGAATTATTAACCGCAACACTTACATTTTCTTATGCTTGCAACACTTGTGGTAGGGATAGCACTCAGTTGATAGATGGTGGTAAGAAGTGGGTTTGACGACCAATGTGCATATTATATGCAAAGACTGTGGTGTTAATAGTTATTCAGATCATCTAAGCCTCCAAAACTGTACTGTGAAGATAATGTGGGGTTTTCCTGTGGCTTGAGGTGCATTGGAGTTGGGAGAGAAGAGGGAAATTTATTTTTTGGCACAATGAATATGCCAGCGCCATGTATGAGATTTACATAAATAAACTGTGAAGTGGAAAACATGATTTCTGAAGTTTTTGAGGACAGTATGATAGCAGCTACAGTAGAAGATATTGCAGAAAATGATCCCGCAGATGAGAACGATTCTACTCGTATTAGAACAGAAGTTGTTGCGTCATGTGATGGTACATTAATGAAAAGAGGGCATACATACATCTTTACATGCAGCGTCAAGTTGTCAAGTGCCATAAGTATTGCCACAGTTAAAGTACTTAATGTTCTGCCCTAACTGTGCGCTTAGTGGAGAAAGTCATAGCTGCAGTAAAACGTACTCTAGTAGTAATGGTAGTATGGTTGGAGCTGCTATGCAAATTATTTCTAAGGTATCTGTCAAGAAATTTGGTGTTTGATTCGTGAAATATCTTGGGAATGGTGACACTAGTGCATTCATGACTGTGAATGAGAGCAAACCTTATGAAAGACTTTCAGTTGAGAAACCTGATTGCATGGACACATCCAGAAGAAAAAGGACTCGAGATTGAGAAAACTTGTCAGAGCTATGAAGGACAGAAAGTTGTATGACGAAAAGGGTATTGGTGGACACAACAAACTCACAAAGAAGATGATAGACACTCTTCAAGGCTGTTAGAGAGAACCTATGTAGTGCATGTTGTGGTATCGATAGCTTCGATGCCACGGCGTAGGTGCAAGTTCTTAGGTTGGCACTACACCGACACCGGTGACAGCGCTCTCTAGCCGGCGCTGTGCATATATAAGAGCTCCGCTCCAGAATCAGCCCATTTGATTCCTGGGAGACGACCTAGCAGCATTGTTTCTGCTTCAAAGGGGGCTAGAAATTACAGGCTGTGTCATTTCAGTTACTTCAGTGATAGTTTGTCTAACTACTAGTGGCTGTTAGATTTATGAACGACTTTGCACTTAGGTGCTCATCTGTACGCAAAGTTAAGTACCAAGCATTTCACCTTTCCCTGCTCCTACTCTCTTCCTACATTCGGCCTACCCTTCAGTTTGCAGGAGCAGATCCACGCGCCGCCTACTAGGCGGGATACAAAACATGTGATATTATAACTGGAGTATGGGCTACATATTTCCACATGGTTCCAATAGATGTACATCCCTCTGCGACATTAGCGTGTGTCAATATCTACAGGCTCAGAGGGATAAAAAATCCTACATTCACAAGGATAAGCTTCCAGATCATATCCTGGATGTTTTCATTAGAGGTGCGCCGTTCGCGAACAGTTCCAAAGGAACGGTTCATCAAGATGATAGGAACGAGCGATGAACCAATTCTAAGGAGCGGTCTTTCATAGTTCACTTCGGTCGTGGCTTTCTACTTATAGTTCCCGGAACAGAAAACGGTCGGTCTCGTTCCCGCAACGGCACGTCGGCCGGTCTCGTTCCAGCCTCGGTCCCGTTCCCGTCTCTCTCGGTCTCGGTCTTGCTCGGCCGGACTCGTCCTTCGCGTTGCCAGTCGTAGCAGTTCCACTGCCTACTGCTCATAGTTAGTTCAGCATCGAGTTGTTCGCTGCGCACTCCCATTCCAGATCTATTTCAAATGTTTTTCGAACTCTGAATTTCTGGTTCTTTTCGTATTCTATTCAGCGTCCATGACCAGTTATAAAAATGTATTTTATAATTACGTAAATTACATAAAATTACGTGGTATGTAATACATACATATTTTCAGGTAACAAAACGCATATCAGCTTACTTCACTATTTCTATAAACAGCGGAAGAAATACTTGTAAGAAGGCAAGATTTTTTTTGTTATTACACATGCAAAGGAAGTCAGCACGGCACCCACGAATGGCCATTTTCCGTCTTTTTGATCCAATCTAAAAGTGCATGTTCATTGTTATAGAAGGCAGACTGACTTATAGCCGACTGAAGCCCGCGCTCCATAATCAAGTGTCTGGTGTCACATTTTGTAAAGAGAATATGATAACTTCTACAATATTATTTCAGTGGTACGGGGTGGCGCACGAAAAATCAATCGGCCCCGAGTACTAGACTGCGCATTGGCGCCTACAAATCGTCATCTATTGCTTCGAAGTTGTTGTTTGCATTAGCTTATTTGTTATTTCTTCACTGCCTCATTATTACATGTTTATCTATTCTGCTCGTAGCGGTCAACAAATCATGCGTAATTGGCTAGAAGTCTGTATTCGGAGCTGGTTTTTCGTGCGCCACCTCATATTGCATCACTGCGGTCAGCCACATAACGCTACAGTTGGCTAAATGAGAGGTTTTGCAGAATCACGAAAACTACAATTGTGTGAGAATTCTGTTATGAATAAAAACTCTATACTCCATGGCGGAGGCAAGTACCCTCTCTTGGCGCCTTCCATCTCCAGTCACTTGTGCTACTAATTTTCAATTTTTCATAAGAACAGTATTCCAAGCACCAATGATCGGTGAACGAGTAAAAATGAACGGTTCCCAAAAAAGAGCGATCACCAGCGAATTAGTTCCCAAGGATGAACGAGTTTGCCCATCTCTAGTTGTCATTCCAACTTACAGGTTTCTGGCTGATCCTAAAATTCTAAAAAAGTGTGTTAGTGGCAAAACTCAGAATCCAAATGAGTCTCTAAATTCACTCATATGTAAACGACGCCCTAAAACCACATTTTAGTCTGCTACAATTGCCAGAACTGCAACTGATGATGCAGTTTTTGTATTTAATGAAGGGAACGTAGGGAGGATGAAAGTGTTAGAGAGACATCTTGTGTGAAATAGATTCACAGTGACTCTCTGCGGCTGAAAAGTCAGCGGAAGGCGTGGCAAAGGAAAGAAGTTAGAAAACAAGAGACCAGAAGAGAGGCCTTGAATGGAAAGAGGACCCTGACTACAAATATGGAGCCTCTGAAGAAGTGACATAAGAAAAAAACGTTACGTGGAACTTCAAATTAAGTTTGTTTCTTTATTTTAAATTTTTCTACCTTTTTCTCAGATTCTATGAAGGTTAGAATTATGAAATTTTGTACATATATTCCTGTAAATCCAATAAATGTTGTCTAAAGAGGAAATTGTGAAAATATGTGTGTACGCTGAGATATAGGGCAAAGTGGTAGGAATTTTGCGTGAAGTTTATTTTTTGGATACAGAATTATAATTAAAAATTAATAAAATCCGCCTGTTCGATACATTCAAAGAACCTCACGAGAGAAGCTTACTGTACACAGAGGGTGTAAAGAGAGCGAATTTTGTAGAAATCTCTTTAATTGTTTCTGAGAGAAAGGTACGTATATTACTTTTATAAATAAAAATTTTAAATTCCATGAAAAACTTAATTGCATGTAATGTAAGGAAGTTAACAGTAAAAGTGTTAATTTCATATTAAGCATGGTACAAAATTTTAGTGCTTTGTCTTCCAAACTGTAGGTTATTGCATCTTTTAAACAGTATATGTTTATCTTGAACGTGCCACCTTCAATTAATAATGTTGACAAAACAGCCCACTAAGTCAGTGGCGTAACAGCCAATTTTTGTATTGTGGTAGGAGGGAGCGCCAAGGAGAACATACTGAAAGGGGAAGGGAGGGGGCAATGAGTGTGGGGTGAGAGTCCATTTGAAGATCACTTTTATACGTTTTCTTGTATAACTCGAAATCCGCGGACTGTAGAGGAAACGTATCTCAGTAGTTAAACTACATTAAATTTTCTACAAAAAAGGCCCTATTCATTGTTTCTGTAGGGCTGTTACTGTGAAGAAAGCGGGAGAGTATTGAAAATCTCGCACGACGATCATTGGTTATACCTACAGTTTTTAACTTTTATTGTTGATTTGCTTTGATTTGACTTTTTTTTTACATTTTGGGGTAGTTTCCCAACTTAATTGATCACAAATGACCTGTATAAAATTGTTCGTCGCTGCTGCCTCTACACAGTTGTGTTATGTTGTAAACGATTTGTGTGTTTGTGTTCAATGTCGCAATCGAACTGCCTAAAAAATTATAGGCACTTAACATGGTAGGCACAGATGTACCGGGTGATCAAAAAATGGCTAATGGCTCTGAGCACTATGGGACTTAACTTCTGAGGTCATCAGTCCCCTAGAACTTAGAACTACTTAAACCTAACTGACCTAAGGACATCACACACATCCATGCCCGCGGCAGGATTCGAACCTGCGACCGTAGCGGTCGCGCGGTTCCAGACTGTAGCGCTTAGAACCGCTCGGCTACCCCGGCCGGCGGTGATCAAAAAGTCAGTATAAATTTGAAAACTTAATAAACCACGGAATAAAGTAGATAGAGAGGTACAAATTGACACGTATGCTTGGAATGACATGAGGTTTTATTAGAACCACCCCATAATGCTAGACGCGTGAAAGATCTCTTGCGCGCGTCGTTTGGTGACGATCGTGTGCTCGGCCGCCACTTTCGTCATGCTTGGCCTCCCAGGTCCCCAGCCCTCAGTCTGTGCGATTATTGGCTTTGGGGTTACCTGAAGTCGCAAGTGTATCGTGATCGACCGACATCTTTAGGGATGCTGAAAGACAACATCCGACGCCAATGGCTCGCCATAACTCCGGACATACTTTACAGTGCTGTTCACAACATTATTCCTCGACTAGAGCTATTGTTGAGGGATGATGGTGGACATATTAAGCATTTCCTGTAAAGAACATCATCTTTGCTTCGTCTTACTTTGTTAAGCTAATTATTGCTATTCTGATCAGGTGAAGCGCGATCTGTCGGACATTTTTTGAACGTTTGTATTTTTTTGGTTCTAATAAAACCTCATGTCATTCCAAGCATGTGTGTCAATTTGTACCTCTCTATGTACATTATTCCGTGATTTAATCAGTTTTCAAATTTATACTAACTTTTTGATCACCTTGTATATTCCACTTCACGGAATCTCAGATCGACGTTCTTAGGACAGACGATACAATTTCTACCCACTATGGAGGACGGAAAACAAATGAGCTACTATGCGCTTTACTTTCGACTGTAGCTGAATAGCACCAAGAAACGGGAATTGGGCGTAAGCCTGTTACTGAGGTAAGCGCTTGAGCTTCTTACTGGGAAGGGCGGAGCAGGGCGAACTGGCCTCATTGCGGCTGGGCTGAATAGGTAAACAGGGGGGAAGGATTGCAATTTACTGCGGGCACCGAGTCGTCTCCGGCCGTTGCCGCGCAACGCAGCGATCCGGCCCGACTGCTCGATACGTCTGAAATTGACTCGGCGATTTACGCAGTCAATGGAGCGGAAGCCCAGCACTGCTCACTGCGACAGTCCCCATTCCGGACCTGTCGCTGCGCCGCCAGGGCAGGGGTAGGGGCGGGTGTGAGTTCCTGGGAGGGGCGCTCCGGCGAAGCACTGCTCGCTGCTCGCCCCCTTCAGCGTCTTAAATGAATTGTTTGCGATGAAGATTTGGGCTACTGCCTCGAACTCGCTCGATTACTGATCTCTGCTTAGCAATCGTTACGTGTAAAGGCGTCCTCACGTGGGACGTTTTTCTCATCGCATCGTGACGTGGTGTCGGTCACGGTTGCTACACCCTCTGGAACGACCTGATGTGTCTCACGAAACATAAGGTGCTCCTAATCGTGATTTGCGACCGCAGCAGTCTTCAGCGGCAGTTGTTAGCTGTACTTGGAGTACTAATCACACAGTTCCTGTACGAAAATGGACGTGCTTAAAACTGTTACGTTAAATATTCATCTTTTGGATTTGCAGCTCTTGTCCTTTCTTTCCACATTTGCAGTTAAATTATAGAATAAAGGTTCCGCCTTTTTGCTAACGCACTATTTTTTTCTTTTTACCTAAACGTTTTTCAGCACCTCTGTACCATCGTCAGGGATTTTTGTTTACTAAACACTGTAAAAAGTGAACATAATTTTAGGTTATAACTGTTCTAACAAAACGAGGTCTAAAGTAAGTTTTTGTTCGTTTTGTTTCCTACCGTGATATTAAATTGAATGGTATTCCAGGATCAACTGTGTGGTATCCTGCGCTGATAGCTTGTCATCTGCAAATCAAACGAAGTAAATGTAGATTTATCGGCGAGTTAACACATCTCTTCATTTTTAAAAACCCTGATTTTGACGTGACAAAATGTTTTACGTATATATTTGTTACTACTCATGGTTTTTTTTTTTTTTGTCCCCGATCCTTCTCTTGCTTCCTGAGGACACTGCAAACATACATTAATATACTTTGTGTAGTTCCGTTTTTTTATGAACTGCATTTTACATTGGAAAGCACGGAGATAACTATGTTGTTTAGTTTCCTAATGCCGTCGACGTTTATTTGTTCTATAGAGTGTTTGGCGCGGAATTTGAATTTTGTGTACTTTTCTCTCCCTGTTCCTGTGTGTACGTGTGCGTGTGTGTGTGTGTGTGTGTGTGTGTGTGTGTGTGTGTGTGTGTGCGAGTGTGTAAGCTCCTTCAGCTGTTTGCATTGACTTACACAACACAGATCAAATCGACATACAAACAATGACACATGCGACACACAATAGTACAATAGCACACACACAAAACAAAATGGTACATACTGACCTACAATAACAAAATTGTCCACAGAATTGGCAAAATATTGAAGAAACAGCGACTTCAAATAGGAAACAGGACAGAAAACACAACACAGAAAAAACTCAGAACACAGGTAACAGTCACAGATAAATTCAGCAGACCAGCAGTTTATGAACCCACGTGCAACACTTGTCAATAAATATACATAGGACTCAGAATATCTCACAGCCCTAAAAAGTGACAGCACCATAGCACATTTCCTGAGAGCCTAATAACCATAACGATCGCCCAACTACAATAGCAACAGATTTAAAAATACTGAAATTCAGCCACAGCCTATACCGCAAACTGACAATAGAGGGGAACTCCCACATACAGAAGGAAAGCCAGTTTTAAATGAAAACACTTCATTCTGCAAAGGCTCATTAATTAACTTACAGAAAAGGCAATACAAACAGTTAAACGAGCTTACACACACACACACAGACACACACACACACACACACACACACACACACACACACAGAGAGAGAGAGAGAGAGAGAGAGAGAGAGAAGGAGAGAGAGAGAGAAAGTCAACAAAATTCAAATTCGGCCGAAACTCTTTCGGGAACAAATGAACACCGACGGGGTTAGGAAACGATACAACGTAACAACATAGTGCTCACCTCGTTTTGCGATGTAAAAAGGCATTTGTAATCCAGAATGAGATTTTCACTCTGCAGCGAAGCGTGCGCTGATATGAAACTTCCTGGAAGATTAAAACTGTTTGTCGGACCGAAACTCGAACTCGGGACCTTTGCCTTTTGAGGGCAAGTGCTCTACCATCTGAGCTACCCAAGCAAGACACCCGCCCCGTCCTCACAGATACTGGCACGTGATCATCTTCGCTTCTTCGAAACACGACTCTTCTAACGAATAATTGCTAATACTTTTAAGGAATGCATTTCATAGCAAATGTCTGCTGCACATTTTTGCTTGTTTTACTCCATACTACTACTTCCCAAAACGTGGAAAGCAAAGAGCTTGCAGCAGTAGAAGACATTTGTTTCACAGTATCGAAGATGAAAAATTTCTCATAGCTCTTAAGGTATGCATTTTCGACCAATTATTTACTGAGACTTTTTTGCTTCTGGTATCGTGTACTTTCAACTGTATGCGTTTACGCCGTTAATTATGATGCACCCTATATATATATATATATATATATATATATATATATATATATATATATATATATGTACGGAAACGCATGGTTTCCGTGCTAGAGACCATTTAGTCAATGATACATCTTTACATAGACTATGGTCTAATTGTGCTGTACTATGCAGCCGCAATTACAGTACACATGGATTCCTCCTAGAGGATGGTACTGTTTCTAATACGTCATGCCCCAAAGCCTTCTCCTGCGGTAGTAATTAATGTTATGTCCGATTCATTTCTCTTGCTGACTCAAAATGGAAATTTGTGGTAAGGTCTTATGGGACCAAACTGCAGAGGTCATCGGTCCCTAAGCCTATACACTACTTAATCTAGCTTAAACTACCTTACGCAATGGACAACACACACACCCATGCCCGAGGGAGGACTCGAACTTCCGACGGGGCAACCGGACGGAGACAAGGCGTCTCATACCGCACCGCTACCCCGCGCGGCTATCTTGCTGACTCACCTTGTAGTGGATGTGGTACAGCGTTGTACACAATGGTTCCATATTGCCGGCCGCTGTAGCAGAGTGGTTCTAGCCGCTTCAGTCCGGAACCGCGCGACTGCTACGGTCGCAGGTTCGAATCCTGCCTCGGACATGGATGTGTGTGATGTCCTTAGGTTAGTTAGGTTTAAGTAGTTCTAGGGAACTGATGTCCTCAGATGTTAAGCCCCATAGTGCTTGGAGCCATTTGAACCATTTGGTTCCGTATTCTAATCGAGAGCTTGCCGACATGTTGTTTACTTACGAAAAAGCAAATGGCAGCAAATGGCGGGCAACAATATTGTATCAAGAGACCTGTACCCGCCGACAACAACCACAGCATTGAATGTTTGGAACAGGTTTTGCCGTTTGTCTGAGAGAGGGTCGTTTCTGGATACGGCAAATGGGGAACGTACCCGAACTCGGGCATGGGTGTGTGTGTTTGACCTTAGGTTAGTTTAGGTTAAGTAGTGTGTAAACTTAGGGACTGATGACCTTAGCAGTTAAGTCCCGTAAGATTTCACACACGGTAGCAGGCAGTTGGCCCGGCACTACAGGGTAAGCCAGACGACTGTGTGGAATATTCTCCATGACGGTTGTTACTACCCTTATCACTTGCAACGTGTGCAGGGCTTACTAGCGGCGGTCTTTCCACGTCGGGAACAGTTCTGTCTCTAGTTTCTTGACCAGGCACCCACGATTCCGGGATTTGTGTCATTCATCCTATTCACAGATGAGGCCACCTTTACGCGGAGTAGGATCTTTAACTTTCATAACAGTCATCTGTGGGGTAATATGCAGAACCTCCATGGTATGGTGAAGCGAACCATCGGTGCAGCCGGAATGTATCAACCAGGATAATTGGCGACCTAACGGGACGGAACTATCGGCGTTTCTTGCTTGTGAATTTGCCTCCTCTGCTGGAAGAAGTATTATTGATGACTTGAAGGCCTACGTATCGTGTATGCAGGTCCCATTCTAGATGTGGAGACAATGCAGCGGCGTATTCATGCTGCCTTTGACACTGTTCGGGTACAGACTGACCGATGTGAGCGTTTGATAAGGAACATGCTACGGTGCGTACACGCATGCGTTGAAATACATGGAAACCATTTTCAAGAGAGACAGTAACTGTGGCTGCGTGGTACAGCACATATTAGACCGCAGTCTCTGTAACAATGTATGACTGAATAAATGGTCTCTAGCATGGAAACCATGCATTTCCGGACGTAACTTCATTAGATCTTTTTTGTCCCGTATTCTCTCATCGATCAGCCCCAGAGTTTGTACACGGTGGAAAGAATCACTCTGTATATATAATAATTGGTCAACCAATGGCGCACTGCCAATACACATTAGAACAATTAATGGTTTGATTTAGAAACACTGAAAATTAGACACGAAAAGGTGATACTTTACAGCCCCCCAATAGGAACATATCCTTAAAGCATGAAATGATATGTTATCATTCTAGCCGTTTATTTATTTGCTGGAGGTAGTAGTCAGTCCAGTCAATTTGCCATGCATGCATAACGGAAATTCACGCGAAAGATGGTGAACATTTAAGGTGGTCCTTAAAATGGCAATCTATTTTCTTAACTTCAATATGTATACTCATTAATAGAATAACTAAAAATATCGTAAGAGATGATTCATATTCACTCACACATTTCACCTCGTTCATATTTCGTTTTCCATGACGATCTGTAGCAAAGAGAAATATATATCATTATTTCTGGACGCATGCTTCCAGAAAAGGCTTCAGGCGCTAAACTCGCTTCAACTCATCAGATATGAATTTTTTGCCTTGTCTCGCAGGTGGAACCGAAGTCGGGGGCCATAATCAGAGTATGGAAGAGCACAGAGTTATTGCGCTACCATTATTCCCTCAATCACAGTGATGAAACCACGTCGTGTAACGTGATTGCATATGTCGAAAAGAACTATTGTCCATCGACCACAGAAGGCGTTTGTTTGGGTGATCCAGCGCAACGACCCATGAGGAGGACTACCACAAACGCAACAAATACGTGGCGATAGAGCAGAATCCTGAAAAGGAGTTGAACTAAAAGAAGAATAAAGAAGATGCTCGTATCAGAAGTAAATGACGACCTATATGTAGTTAATGGAGCAAAGAGTTAAGAGAAAGAGGGCGAGGAAATTTGTACGACAGGTACCGAGGTAAGAGAAATCAATAACAAACACTTTTGAAGAGAAGAACTGGACAAAAAGAGTAGAGAGAATCCTAGAAACAATTTCTTGGAGATCATAAGAGGGCACTGCGATATGCAGGTTTGTGATGAAATGTAATGAGGCGGATTGAATGAACAGATTAAAGTGAAATCTTTTAGAGTGTGAGGATGATTAAGAAAGTAGCAGCCTGTGAGCAGCCTTTGTGCTTACCGACAACCGATATTAGTACTCGGAGTCGACAGGAGAGAAGTTGCCGATTAGGTTACGTAATCCAATCTGAGCGCAGCTTACAGCATCGCGTCTGATTCACTACTTGTGCTGAGAGCCGCGGGCCTAGAAGCTGGCACGTTTCGCACGAATCGCACCTCGTCAGCTGTCTGCCGCACGCGCCACGGCGCTCTTTAAACATTCACGCGCCGGGATTAAGACGGCGCCGGGAGTAATCTGGGAATCTCATCCCCTCGCGCAGCCTCCAGATGCGTGGGGCAGGCTTCATTGCTAATTTACGCGAGAAAACAGAAGCGAAGGAGAGGGAAAGAGAGGGTTGCGAAGTGTCGGCAGGAGCTGCAGAAACCTCGCGTATCTCGAGGCGAGTGAAGGTTTTAGCGGTCTGAGAGCTGCCGGCTTGTCAGCTGCAGAATTCGCTCTAAGCTCTCTGATGGAGTTTATCACGGAGAACTCCACTGCGCGAACTGTGGTGTACCTGTTGTCACTGGGTGAAACCTTAACAGAGTTGATGCAACGTACTGTGTTCCCCGTTTGTTCAATGGGTGAGTGTTGGATTACAAATCTTGGTTTGCATTCTCTTGTTGGTTCTAGGATTAATTTCGTTATTGATCACTTTTTTGATCTTTTGCAAAGGTAACATTCAAGGTTCCAAGCTGCATCGTAGTTTGGATTCCATTTGAAACAGTATTCATCTCCTCCCCCCCCCCCCTCCCCGCTATAACTGACGAGATAAGGCACTTAAAAAAAGGGGAGGGGGTGCGGCGGCATCATGTGCAGTAAAAGTGGTGTTCAAGCCGGCCTTCGGCTTGAGAACAGAATGTCTTCGCTACTCAGAGCAAGAATGAAGAACTTGTTCAGAAGTCCATTTCAGTACAATTTCTTGCTTCCAACAGAAGCGACTTATTTACAGACACTTGTGTAGTTACTAGTTTATTTTTGTAATTTCTTGCTTGTTCGAGTGCATACTAGGCACAACCTTTTATTTTAATAACAGTGTAGCGTACAGTACCGCAGTTGCTATCGACCCTTATATCGACCTTCGTATCGTACATGCTTTTGTTTGTTTTGGTAAGTGTAGCTCAATGTCGGTTAGGCTGTCAGTGAGAGAGCATTGCGAACTCCTGCTGCTAACACGCCGAGTACACCGTTCGTTTGTTAGATATTTTTACGAGCTTCAAACATCAGCGACTTCAGAAATGGATAGGAACTGTGATTACTGTGTACAGATGCGAGCCACACAGCTTGAGGCTACTGCCAAGGGGCATCACTGTGGGGGGTCGGACGTGGGAATGCGAGCTACAGCCGGCCGCGGTGGTCTAGCGGTTCTGGCGCTGCAGTTCAGAACCGCGGGACTGCTACGGTCGCAGGTTCGAATCCTGCCTCGGGCATGGGTGTGTGTGATGTCCTTAGGTTAGTTAGGTTCAAGTAGTTCTAAGTTATAGGGGACTTATGACCTAAGATGTTGAGTCCCATAGTGCCCAGAGCCATTTGAACCATTTTTTTGCGAGCTACATCGAGCACGTCGCACGTGTACCCCAATCAGTACACTGCTGTGGCCATCCCGGGTACTCCCTGCATTGAGGTTGACCCTTAACCTTTGGTCGAGTGGGAGAGCATTCCAAAGTCCGGCAGATACCGAAAGTCTTTCCGAGGGGCCGATCGTAGGGCCTCCCCGGTTCGTTTGACGAACAGGTTTCTGGCGTTATCTTTGCCTGACAGTCTCTAAGCCAGAGGCAGTCGTCCACCCTGTTCCAGAGGAAGCTTCTTGGCGCGCAAGGCCTGGGCATTCACAAAGGATAGGTTTGCTGGTAGTTGGGAGCTCCAACGTTGGGCGCGTAATAGGCATCTTAGGAACATGGCTGCCAAGGTACAGAAGAAAGCCAGTGAGCACTCCAGGTGCATACCGGAAGAAGTCATTCCGGATGTGGAAAGGGTGCTTCCGGATGCCATGAAGAGTACATGGTGCAGCCAACTAGGGTGGTGGCTCATATCGGTATAAAATGACGTGTGTCGCTTTGGATTGGAGGAGATTCTCTCTGGTTTCGAGCGGCTAGCAGAAATTGTAGAGACTGCCAGTCTTGCTTGCGAGATTAAGGCGGCGCTCAGCACCTGCACCATCGTCATTGGTGCACAGCCGAGTGGAGGGTCTGAATCAGAGGCTCAGGCGGTTTTGCGGCTGTCTGGGCTGCAGATTCCTTGACTTGCTCCGTCGGGTCGTGTGTTTCCGGATTCCGCTTAATGGGTCAGGAGTCCACTACGTTTGTTTTAGGTTGGAGCGCGTCAGGAAACCACAGAAAGGGCATCCGCCTAAAAGGGGGAAGGTAAAACACAGCTCATATAGTTATAGGTACAGAAAGCTTGCTAAAGCCGGAAGGAAGTTCAGCCAAAATTTTTTCAAACAATCTAACAGCAGAAACGATAGATTAAATACGGTTGGTGGTGGAGTATTCATTGTTGTCGAAAATAGGTTACCTTGTAGAGAACTTGAAGTAGATAGTTCCTGCGAAATAGTATGGGTAGAGGTTATAACTGACAGTCAGACTAAATTATTAATTGGATCATTTTACCGAACCCCCGACTCAGAAGATATAGTTGCTGAACAGTCAAAAAAACTTTAGACTCATTTCAAATGGGTAACCCAATCATATAGTTGGTGGTGATTTCAATCTACCCTCGATATGCTGGAAAAATTATACGTTTAAAGCCGGCGGCAGGCATAAAACGTCATCCGAAATTGTACTGAATGCTTTCTCAGAAAATTGTTTTGAACAATTACTTCATGAGTCCACTCGAAGCGCAAATGGTTGCGAAACCATACTAGACCTCTTACAACAAATAATCGTAGACAAATAGGGAGTATTGTGGCGAATACAGGAATTAGCGAGCGCAAGACAGTTGCTGTTAGGCTGAATACCGTAACACATACAATCATAAAAAAGAAATGTGAAGTATTTCCATAAAAAAAAAAGCTGATAAAATTGCTCTTAAGGCCTTTTTAAGAGACCGCTGCTGCAGAGGTAACGAAAAAAGCATGACAAATTTAAAAGAACGCAAAAACCCCCAAGATTGGCAAAGTTTTGCAGAAGTTCGAAATATAGCGCATACTTCAATGAGAGGAGCTTTTAATAATTTCCACAACGAAAGTCTCTCTCGGAATCTGGCGGAAAACTCAAAGAGATTCTGGTCATACATAAAGCACGCCAGAGGCAAGAAGCAATCAATACCTTCACTGCGTGATAAGAACCGTGAAGTCACTCATGACAATGCTACTACAGCAGAGCCATTAAACAAGGTCTTCCGAAACTCCTTCACCAAACAAGACGAAGTAATTATTCCTGAATTCCGATCAAGAACAACTGTCAAGATGAGAAACATTGAAGTAGATATCCTCGGCCGCGCGGGATTAGCCGAGCGGTCTCAGGCGCTGCAGTCATGGACTGTGTGGTTCCTCCCGGAGGAGGTTTGAGTCCTCCCTCGGGCATGGGTGTGTGTGTTTGTCCTTAGGATAATTTAGGTTAAGTAGTGTGTAAGCTTAGGGACTGATGACCTTAGCAGTTAAGTCCCATAAGATTTCACACACATCTGAACATTTGAAGATATCCTCGGTGTAGCAAAGCAGCTTATGTCATTAGAGAAAGGCAAGGCCTCCGGTCCAGATTGTGTACCAGTCAGGTTAGTTTCAGAGTATGCTGATACCATAGCTCCATATTTTGCAGTTATATAAAACCCCTCGCTCACAGAAATATTCATACCTAAAGACTAGAAAATTGGTCAAGTCACAACAATACCCAAAAAGGGAAGTAGGAGCAATCCGCTGAATTACAGGCCCATATC
Source organism: Schistocerca cancellata (assembly GCF_023864275.1). NCBI lineage: Eukaryota > Metazoa > Arthropoda > Insecta > Orthoptera > Acrididae > Schistocerca > Schistocerca cancellata. The sequence goes on from NC_064634.1 coordinate 360,202,911, forward strand.
ACCTACGTAGATTTGCTGTAGGCTTTTGGAACATATACTGGTTCGAACATTATTAAGTACTTCGAAGAATACGATTTAAGGCACACAGTTAGCACGGATTCAGAAAATATCGTTCTTGTGTAACACAATTAGCTCTCTACACTCATGATGTCTAATCGATTCCATATTTTTAGATTTGCATAAGGCTTTCTACACCGTTCCTCACAATCGACTTCTAACAAAACTCCATACCTATGGAATATCGCCGCAGATGTGCGACTGGATTCGTGATTTCCTGTCAGAAATGTCACACTTCGTAGTAATAGACGGAAAGTCGTCGAGGAAACAGAAGTAATATCCGGCGCTCCCCAAGGAAGTGTTATAGGCCCTCTATTGTTCCTGATCTATATTAACGACATATGAGACAATCTGAGTAGACGCCTTAGATTGTTTGCAGATGATGCTGTCATTTATCGTCTTGTAAAGTCATCAGATGACCAAAACGAATTGCAAAATGATTTAGATAAGATATCTGTATGGTGCGAAAAGTGGCAATTGACCCTCAATAAAGAAAACTGTGAAATTATTCACATGAGTACTAAAAGAAATCCGATAAATTTCGATTACGCGATAACTCATACAAATCTGAAGGCTGTAAATTCAACTAAGTACTTAGGGATTACAATTACAAATAACTTGAATTGGAACGATCACATAGATAACCCAAAGACTGCGATTCATTGGCAGAACACTTAGAAGGTGCAACAGGTCTACTAAAGAGACTGCCTACACTACGCTTGTCCGCGCTTTTCTGGAGTATTGCTGTGCGGTGTGGGATCCGCTTCAGGCGCTACTTGCGGATGACATCGAAAAAGTTCAAAGAAGGGCGGATCGTTTTGTATTATCCCGAAATAGGGGAGATAGTGGCACAGACATGATACGTGAATTGGAGTGGGAATCATTAAAACAAAGGCGTTTTTCGTTGCGACGGTATCTTATCATGAAATTTCAATCACCAGTTTTCTCCGCCAATTGCGAAAACATTCTGTTGGCATCCACCTACATAGGGAGAAATGATCATCACGATAAAATCAGGGCTGTCACAGAAAAAATTAAATGCTCGTTTTTCCCGCGCGCCTTTCGAGAGTGGACCGGTAGAGAGACAGCTTGAAGATGGTACATAACTTATGTACATGTTTAGGTTCAAATGATCTTTGAAATACGAGGGCTATGTTTTTATGTTTTCAGCATCCGTTTGGTCGCGAAGTGGGAAACACATTGAAAATTTCAAATGTTTTGCTTTCATCATTTAGTTACACATTACAACTATTTATCTACATATTTGCCACTCCAGTTTAGACATTTGTGGTAGAGCAGTACCAAACTTCCAACACCCAAATCACAGAAGGCAGTTGCCTGTGTTTTCCGCCAACTCTCTACCCTGCACCTCGTTGCCTCTGCCAAAATGCTGTCCTCATAGCCGTCGTTTCATATGACCAAAGAGAAGAAAATCTGAGGGAGCCAAGTCTGCGCTGTAAGTTGGGTGATCAAACACTTCCTATCGAAAACGGCTCGAGAGGCGTCTTTGTTGCGGCTGCAGTGGGCGGCTGAACATTATCAAAGAAGAACAATGCCTGATGACAACACTCCGCCTGTTCTGATCTGAGACGATTTTCGCGAATCGCTTGATCCACTCATTGAACAAGAACATGTGTTGACTGTCGCTTCCTTCCCTCATCGCCTATATCATGAACCTGTACGTGCTGCTTCTAAGTCCCTGCACCAATGTCGCTCTTGTGTTAAAAAGAATAAACGACGTGGGAGTCAAATACATCCTCTGGTTTTGTTATCATAATTCAAGTACACTATGTGACCACAAGTATCCGGACACCGGGCTGAAAATGACTTACAAGTTCAAGGCGCCCTCCATCTGTAATTTTTGAATTCAATATGGTGTTGTTCCACTCGTAGCCTCGATGACATCTTCCACTCTCGCAGGTACACATTCAGTCAGGTGCTGGAAGGTTTCTTGGGGAATGGCAGCCCAGTCTTCGCGGAGTGCTACACTGAGGAGAGGTATCGATGTCGGTCGGTGAGGCCTGTCACGAAATCGGCGTTCCAAAATATCCCAAAGGTGTTCTATAGGATTCAGGCCTGGTCTCTGTGCAGGCCAGTCCGTTATAGGGATTTTATTGTCGTGTAACCACTCTGACACAGGCCGTGTATTATTAACAGGTGCTCGATCGTTTTGGAAGATGCAGTCGCCAACCCAGAATTACTCTTCCACAGTGTGAAGCAGGAAGGTGCTTAAAAAAATCAATGTAGGCCTGTGCTGTGATAGTGCCACGAAAAACAACAAGATGTGCAAGCTCCCTCCATAAAAAACACGACCATACGATAACACCACCGCCTCCGAATTTTACTGTTGGCACTACACACGCTGGCCGATGACGTTCACCAGGCATTCGGGATACCCACACCCTGCCATCGGATCGCCACGTTGTGTACCGTGATATGTCACACCACACAACGTTTTTCCACTGCTCGGTCATCCACTGTTTACGCTCCTTACACCAAGCGTCGTTTGGCATTTACCGGCGTAATGTGTGGCTTATGAGCAGCTGCTCAGTCAACAGACGAGTTCGACCTGTACGCTTTTGTGCTGTACGTGTCCCTTCACGTCTCCACTTCTCTATCGCATGGGAAACAGTTTACCTAGGGAAGTTTAGGAATGTGGAATTCTCGCGTACAGAAGCATGAGACGAGTGACACCCAATCACCTGACCACGTTCGAAGTCCGTGAGTCCCGCGGAGCGCCCCATGCTACACTCTCACGATGTCTAATGACTACTGAGGTCGCTGATATGGAGTACCTGGCTGTAGGTGGCAGCAAAATGCACCTAATATGAAAAAATATGTTTTTGGGGGTGTTCGGATACTTTTGATCACGTAGAGTACATCCATAGGTGGCCCAGTCTATAGTTCGACCATTCGTTCGTCATGTAACTCAGACTTTACAGCGAATTGTGCCCGAAATGCGTTCTGTAACTTCCTTGAACCATGTTCCCGAAATAATCATACCCTAAATGGCTATATTTTCCAGACACTGGATGAGAAATGTTACAGCTATCTTAACGTCAACAGTATCATAAAATGTAGGCTACTGTAAGTGTCATCGGGTTCACATAGATACACACCCAATAAATTCTTAAACCTCAGGTTCAAGCCCTGTATCAGATTGCTAAGACACTTCGTTTTTCCCTTCGGCTGGAGTATTTACTAGCTAAAAGTCTAAATGTTTCACACAATCAGATGGTCCAGTATATATATATATATATATATGACTACGTACATGTAACTTAGAAGAAGCCACACGAAGTTCAAATTACATTTGCACCTCCACACAAATCCGTTTCAAATTACATTTGCACCTCCACACAAATCCGTTATGTAAATAAGAAGACTTGAACATAGGAACAACTAGGTTAAGGTTTGGAATAGTCGAAATTAGTGAAGAGAAGTGGAACAAGAATTAGATTTATGGTCCGAGGTGTAATGGATTATGAACACGAAATCAAATAAGGGTAATGCAGGAATAAGTCTAATAATGAATAATAAAAATTCGGAATGCTGGTGCCCTACTACCATCAACTGAATAGTGAACACATTATCATGCCAAAGATAAATAGATAGCTAAAAACGTAAAAATTATGCAGCAACATAACTAGTTACACATATGAAGATACTGACTGAATGTAGGATGAAACAGAAGAATGTATCGATATAGTTAACAGAGATAAAAGTTTTATTCTAATGGAGTGTTTAAATTCCATATAAAGAAAGAGGAGAGAAATAATAGAACGTGGACTGAGAGAAAATTGAAAAAAGGAGGACACCTGTTAAATGTTTCAAAGTACACAATTTAATCATTTGGTTTAGGAATTATGAACCAAGGTTGTTTGTACATGCAAGACAACTGGAGGTACCAGAAGGTTCCAAAGGGAAAACAGAAATATATGAGCAAGAGTTTAAGCTGCAAAAGATTTCGTGAGGCAGATTTGAACTATAACCGTCATTAAATGGTTCTGAACTATAAATGAAACTAAAGAAAGTGCAGAAAAGTAGAAAATCAGGAAAATAGGACCGGGATAATAAGAAGGCAACTGACGATGCTGGGAATTTAGAAGGGAAAATTTGGCAACGACTGGCTAAAACAGGAGAAAGGGATAGAATATAAGACGAATAGACAGCTCCGAGAGACGAAATAATGAATGCAGGAGAAAAAATTACCTGGCAAAAGACAAATTGCAAGAGAAATTCTTGTATAATACACGAGATGCTGACTTAATTTGACAAAGTGAGTAAATAAAAAATGTAGCTAATGAGGCAGGAAAAAGGAATTCAGGCGTCTATAAATGAGATTGCCAGCATGTACAAAACAGCAATTCCTTGAGAAGAAATTCAAAACCAGTAGAAACATATATGACTATGAGAAGATAGGTATCGTGTATAAGAAAATTAAAGGAACATTTGAAGAAGAAATAATGTATTATATGCACATTAGGAGCACAGATGTTGCCAGTGCTAATAAAAGAACAGGAGGCTGAAAATATGCAGAAGGACTATCCTAAGGAATGGACTTGAAGACAGTATAATGGACAAAAAAAAATAGTATGTTGATACCTATGAGATGGCAGATATACCCTCAGCCTTCAAGAATAACGTAATCACTTCAATTGCGAAGAGGTATGTCATGGTTCCAAAATACTGACAGCAATTATTGACTGAAGAATGGAAAGATTGAAGGAAAACTATCTCAGGGATAATCAGTTTGGATTCCGGAGAAATGCAGAAACATGCAAGGCAGCACTAGCCCCACGACTTACTTTAATACGTTAATTGTAATTGTAGCGTTAGAGAAAGCTATTGAAAATGTTGTCTAGAATACATTCTTTGAAATTATGATAGTTGTAGGGATAAAAAACAGGTTACAAATTCAATTGCGAAGAGGTATGTCATGGTTCCAAAATACTGACAGTAATTATTGACTGAAGAATGGAAAGATTGAAGGAAAACTATCTCAGGGACAATCAGTTTGGATTCCGGAGAAATGCAGAAACATGCAAGGCAGCACTAGCCCCACGACTTACTTTAATACGTTAATTGTAATTGTAGCGTTAGAGAAAGCTATTGAAAATGTTGTCTAGGATACATTCTTTGAAATTATGATAGTTGTAGGGATAAAAAACAGGTTACAAAATGTTATCTACAACTTGTAGAAAAGTTAGAATACAGCTTTAGAAGAGTCTAAGGACATAAAAGGAAGCCATAGTTGAGAAGGGAGAGACAGGGTTGCAGCCTGTCCCTGATGTTCTTCATTTAGTACAATGAACAAGTAGTAAACAAAACCAATGAGAAATCTGAAAAAAGGATTAAAGTTCAGGAAGAACAGTAGAATATTTAAGCTTTGTCCATGAAACTGTAGTTCTCTAATGGAAAGGAGTGCTCGCTAAGAAAATGTCATACGATCAACATCAACAAAAGTAAACCAAAGGTAATGGAGCGTAGTCGACCAGTCGATGTTGAGGAAATTAGAAACTCAGACACGTAACAGTGATCTAGTATTTTTGCTATTTGGATAGAAAATTAGTTTCAGTTCTGAAAGTTTGTGTCTGTTAACAATTACGTACTGTGTTCCATTCGGAAGGAACTCTTCAGTCCAGTCACAGCGTTGGTGTTCACGAAGCTGGTCTCATATTCCGTACGCTCGTACTTTGTACAGTGGGCAGCAGTTCGAGGCTGTATCAAAATCCTCGAGGTGATCAAGGAGCACGGCATCAATCGCGCCACCGCCGTGTATTGTCATCTGGCTCTCGTGAAATAAGTAGAGCGAGCTGAGTTTCAAATGCTCGTTGTTTGTGGAATCCCTGCTGATTTTTACAGAGGAGATTCGGTCATAATACACGAGAGTAACATGCATTCAAAGATCCTACAAGAGACTTACTTTAGTCCTATATGTATGTAGTTGTGTAAGTCTGTTCGACGATCCTTCTTGAAAAAGTGGATGGCCTACGAACTTTTACCATCACGTTGGTTGTTTTCTTAATGCAGCTTGCAACAGCAGACAAGTGCTAGAAGTAGGGCAATTTATTTCACATACTCTATGGAGAATGGGTTCGGGCCTGATTCGTGAATGGATCCAGGTCTCCCTAAGAGACAGAACTCAACAAGTCGTCGTTAATGAGACAAAATCTGCAGATATAAAATCAATTTATATACTATACAAAGGGAGGGTTATAGGGACATTGATAACATACATGTACATGATGTTATTGATGAGCTCCTTAAGGCTGCACGTGGGTGAATACGGAAACCGATATTGTACTTACAACCACTCGCAGCATTTCCCCACAAAGACAGAAAATAAGATACAGTGTTTGAACAAGGACACCTACGTTCTTATGATAAAACAACAGAGAAAATTAAAAGATAGGTCGGATAACCAGAAAAAGTGAAACTGACGCAAAAGCGCATGTGTAAATTAGTGTCGTCTCTTTGTGTTAATGCTGTGATTGCCCCTTGTTCAGCGTAAGAAAGTGCATACAATTTACATCAGCTCAATATAAGCGATTTTCCATTAAATAATTAATCAAATTTCGAGAAGCTCTAACATGTACTTGTCTCCATTAAAACACGTTAGTTATCGTTCTCGAAGTTATCACTGATTTTAAAAACCGTACGCCACAATCGGTTTGAAATATACTGCTTATTTTCGAACAATTGACCGTTGTTATTACTTGAAAACTGGAGGTCTCTGTTAATCGTGTGTTCACTTTTATCCAGTTTCTTTTGCATATCTTCATCCCAGATACGTTTATATAGCGTACACCGTTCAACACAGAGAAACATCAGTAGAATGCACTATTATCACTTTCGCCACTTTTAATTTGATGTCTTCTCAGCTAGTCTACTGAAAACCATTTAACAATTATAACAGAAATCAAACAGATATCATGCACGTTTGGTGGTTTGGGGAGAAACATAGTTACATGAGTATTTCAGACGGTCGTCTCAGTAACTATAAAGAGATTGTATGCTACTATACTGCTTATTTGTCTTTATGAACTGTTGCACAATGAGGCATCACGTTCTATAGAGTTAAAATTAAACAGCAAAAAATTTAAAAAGGATGAATGAAAAAAAGATCTATCTGACGCTAATAATCTGGATACGTTATTTTTATTTACACAACTGGTTTATCAGGTTTACATAGTATCGACAACAGATGATTCAAAATATTTTATTTTGCATCAGCGTCCACTCAGATACTTGACAGCCACTTGGATGCCTGAACATACTCTGACGTTGATAACATTGTACTCATAAACAGTAAAAAATAAAAGTTTATAATTCGAACTCGTCGAACATATTTCATTAATAAATATCGCTAAACGCATGCAATATGCATGAAGCAAAATAAGTCACGCACATATTTATTTCTTTAAAAAACTTTGCAACTATACGGTAGTTTTCTGATTTTATAATGCACATCGGTAATTGGACAATTGTAGACAACAGTACTCTAAGCGGGATGCTGTTCACTTTTTAAACACAACCTACAACCAGCTTAGAGACAAAGCGATGACACTTTTTGCAGGACCTGACCATCATTTTGCAGGAAAATGCTCAAGCACGTACAGTGCAAGCTGTTACAGATTTGTTTGACTGATGGGGCTGCTAAGTGCTATACCACCTACTGCACTCCCCTCACTTAAGCCCTCGTGACTTCAACTCTGTTTCTAAACTGAAGTAAACAATTCACGGCATTCGCTTCAGAGCTGCTACAAATTCGTGGGGCAGTAGACCACGCCGCTCGAACTATCAACACAACCGGCATTGCTGAGAGTATCCTACGACTTCCACATCGCTGGCAACGGGTTATACACAATGCTGGTGACTACTTTGAATGTCAGTGAAGCTATGAAACACATATCTATTTTGTACGAGCTGTAAATAAATAGTTGCCACTATTAAAGTTCCAACCCTCGTATGCAGACATCTTTAAGGCAGCGTAACTTACGGCGAGCAAGTATCCGGATTATGGTCATGCAAAATTTTAGAATGAGACCCCTAAGTGACTTCCAATAAACCTCACACGTAATTTCAAACCTTTATGAAACTATTTCTCGCTGTCATCTCCAAAAAATAGTGAAGCGAACAAAATAATCGCAGTAGAATGGTAACACGAGGTCCTAAGCTTTAGGTTATTGATTATTTGCTATTAATCCTATTCTTAACAGTATGTAGACAGTGTTCACGTATGCCACTGAATGGACCTGCAAAAGTATATCACTGTACAATACATATTTCAGGAGATATGACATCATAGATTGTCAGATGCATGAAAAACTCACTTTTATCTCCACTGGCGTACAACTTCAACTTCACGCATGATCTTTTAATTTATTACTTCTTTAATACTAACTTTATTCGCAACACACTTTTCAGACAGTATTTGACTGAATGTACCAGCAAAATTGTATCAATGTACGGCACATTGTTTAGGAGATATAAGCTCATGAGCAGTGAGATGGGTAAAAAATTAATTTTGCTGATAATGAAAATCAAATTATCAGTCTGATAATGATAGCACTAAGCGACTTGAAACACACTTTAAGCATTATTCCATACCATATCTCGCTTACGTGCATAAATCTAACTATTTAACGCATCAACTGATTTGTACAGTAATTACACGTTTGCAACTGTTTTGTAGATGGGATTTCGAGTCTTTAAAGGACTGGATGTACTGATATGTCCTAAAACACATACTGGGGCTCCTACCCAAAACAAAAATTCTGTAGCAGCACTGCATTAGTTAGTTCTCAAGACCGTTACAACTTTAACGAAAGAAACCCTACGGAAGTTCTTGTACAGCTCTTTCTGCCTCTACACCACACTGGCGTGCAAAAGTGCGAAAGTAATTTTGTCATGATGTGACACTGCCAAGCAATAGAAGCTCGATGAAACTTCGACCATAAAGAGATATAACTGCTACAGTATAGTGCAGTGCAGTGCAGTACGTACAGTACAGTACAGAACAGTACAGAAGATAACTGAAAGAAATGCTCAATGATACGAACAGAAATGACGTTTTTATTCAAAGGTGATAATGACACTGAATTTATGGCGATTCGTGATGGTCCCCTGCACATTACAAAAGGCGGGGCATGGTTCTCGGCAGAGTGTGTCAGGGCTTTGGATGTCTCCACCAGTGAGGCTGACAAATGCTGGATGCTCGTTGGTTCATGTGGACGAGCTGTTACACATCTGCTCAACGCATCCCGTACTAGTATGTTATGTCTCTACTATAGCTCACTTGGTAATTTTAATTCCGGGGAGGCATGTCATGTGAGGGTTTTCTTTGATTTTACAAATGGTCACTATATAGTGCTATTGAGGTGTGTTATTAGTATTTTTTGAAAAGTTATCAATTTTTACTGTTAACTAACTGGCAGCTCAGATATTGGCCGGTCATAGCGACCGTTTGACAAAAACGGTGTTGTGAAAAAGTGGAAAGTTCGAATAAAGATTTGCGTTTGACGATTCTATTTAAGATATTCGTAGAGGCAAAACTCTACAACCTCTGCGGAAAACACTGCTGACAAACAATAGGTTACAGAGCTCTTCATGTACTGCTTCTGTCAATGACGAATTTTATAAAGTTCGACCATAGTCAGTTGTTCCAAAAATCATCCATGCCGTAAGCTAAATGACTGAAGAGCATCAGCATATGATACTCCGTGAAAGTCATCCTTAGGCACATCGAATACTGTAGTACTGCTGCGCTCGTATTAGTCTTAGTCGTAGGAAAGGGGAATTTTGTTAAAATTAAGTAAAGGCGCTGTTGGGCGATGAAGCCTGAGGCCACTGACAGTGTGTGGTAATAGTCGGTAGCCAGTAGGCCAGAAGGGTAAACATGGGGCGGAGCTGCAGCGGTAATTGCACGTACGATTTGTTTGGAGCGGACCAACAGCGAGGCAGGGAACTGCAGCGTTATTTTAAGTCATTGCGATGTATGAATCGAGGAGGAGGAGGAGATTAGTGTTTAACGTCCCGTCGACAACGAGGTCATTAGAGACGGAGCGCAAGCTCGGGTGAGGGAAGGATGGGGAAGGAAATCGGCCGTGCCCTTTCAAAGGAACCATCCCGGCATTTGCCTGAAGCGATTTAGGGAAATCACGGAAAACCTAAATCAGGATGGCCGGAGACGGGATTGAACCGTCGTCCTCCCGAATGCGAGTCCAGTGTGCTAACCACTGCGCCACCTCGCTCGGTATGAATCGAGGCAGCCGGTCAGAGCCGGGAGTGGCGATGTGTGAGTGGCTGACGCATGGGAATTTACTCCTGCCATAATTTATGTCTCTTCTGACACTACGTCAGAAGCGAAGGGAAAGGCAGTATAAATAGGCACTTTTAGCTTGAGGGGTGTGTGCCAGTTCAGTCGAGAGTCGGGTTGGACCTGTGCTGGTCTACGCTTATAGGGGCCAGTCTGGCAGCTATGTTGTAAATATTCTGTGTAAACCTGTACTTCGTTTCTATGTACTTGTTTGGGCTGTATTGTGCCTCCGGGGACACAACACTGGGGCGGGACGGCATGACAGCCGGGTACTTGGAGATTACACGGTCTGCCTGAAGGAGGACAGAGACAGTGGCAGTCTGCAGCAGGTCCAGGACAGGCCACGTTCGCTTCTCACCTGGCGTACCGGGGTGGGTCCCGGCTTCAGCTCGGCCATCTGGAGTCCTGGGTTCGACCATCGTCACCCCGCAACCGTGGTGCCAGAATTGGTGCCGGTTACAACGCTGGTAGCGGGTTTCCACTCCTACATCTTATGTTGAGCAAGTAGCGTTGAGGTGTGCCTGTTTAGTGTGGTAGTCGAGGTGTTTGGTTGCGTTCGTGACAGGTGGTCGTACATTTCTTGTTACGTCTTGTCGTTCGGGAAGTGTTCGTTCATACCAGTATAGGGTGGAAAGCATGACTGTGACCTGCGCACGAGCACGATGGGGATGGATGAGTGACGTATGATTTATTCTTTACGTGTCATTCTTTTGTGTTTTAAGGGGTTAAGTGTCAATTATGATGGGCTTTTTGAAGGTGTCCTTTGTAAGGCCAGAGGAGCCTGTAGACTTTATCTGAATCCAGGGGAAATGGGGGACATGACGACATAGCGCATAAGCGATGTAATTTTTGTAACCTGTCAGGTCACGTATTACCATGTACAAAGTGGGCATTTGGCACGCAGTTGTTCAGAATGTAGATGGGCGATGATTCGACGCAAGAACTAAGTTTTAGGAGTAGCAGAGTGGAATTAATACAAACAGTAGAGCTATAAGCAAGAATGGTGGAAACACGGCAAGCAGCGGAGGCCGCGTCTGTGACTACAGCGGAAGCTGTAGCCGCTCTAACTGAGCAAATTTGGGTATTGTCGGAGGCATGTACTTGTTCGGGCTGTATTCCGCATCCGGGAACACAACACTTGGGCAGGATGGAACGGCAGCCGGCTACCTGGAGGCTGCACGGTCTGCCTGAAGGAGGGCAGTGACGGCGGATCCAGGACGGGCCACGTTCACTTCCCACCTGGCGTACCGGCTTCCAGGCGAGGCATATGTTGCGGGAGGTGCGGCAGCGCTGCAGCAGCGTCGGAGACGGCAGCGTGTGTTGCCATCCGGCAAGCACCACTAGAGGCAAGTTGCGGCATCGCATTCAGGAAGGCGCCTTCGAGGCCGGTCCTGTCCTGGGAACAATAGCGGCCGAGGGCCACGGGTGGCCAGTACAACCACCTTCGTCCCATGGTCGGACAGAGCAAGCCAAATCGGGAGGAAGCCGGTGGGGACCAAGGACTGTAACAGTCTCCGAAAACGCGGGCAGCTACGAGGCGCAAGACGCAATGCATCGGCGGGCGGCGACCGGGCAGAGCGCAAGCGACTTCCAGCTGAGCGGCTTTGATGAGCAGTGGCGTCGGCATACCAGGAGTTGCTTAGCCTGCTGGAAGAGCACTGCAGGAGACACGCCGACACTACGCTGCACCCATCGAAGTACTGTAAATTATGTGAATAAAGCTATGCTACCAAATACCGCTGTATCACTCTGCACTGCCCTTGACCCTATTGAACTTGCTCGGCCTCCTGACGAAATACGGCGCAGTGGGTCCTGGCTTCAGCTCGGCCATCTGTTGTCCCAGGTTCAACCATCGACACCCCACAACAGTACGTTCTATTTTGCATAAGAACTTAGCTATGAACAAGATCTGTTCCAGATGAGTATTCGCCATAGCTCATAAACAGGCTCGTTTCAGTTGGTGTGAGAAAATGCTAAAAAAATTCCAGTGCAGAAATGCAAAATCCTTATTCGTTAGCCGACCAGGAGTGGCCGAGCGGTTCTAGGCGCTACAGTCTGGAACCATGCGACCGCTACGGACGCAGGTTCGAATCCTGCCTCTGGCATGGATATATGTGATGTCCTTAGGTTAGTTAGGTTTAAGTAGTGTTACGTTCCAGGGGACTGATGACCTCAGAAGTTAAGTCCCATAGTGCTCAGAGCCATTTGAACCCTATGCGTTATCGTAACGAGAGACGAAATGCTCATATATTCATCGTGTCCGTACACTAAGCACGACTCGGATGTTTGGGTGTCCATGACGAATCGAAACCAACACATGTGAGCTGAATGCGAAGCACTTTAGAGAAAAACATTACTTGTTTCCTTATTTATACAGCATTTGTCACGACTATTGTGTTAGATGAACGAAGAATGATGAATGCTATTGGGTATCCAACAATTTGTTTACCGCAAGTTATGAAATGTAAACCGTGAGTCATTCTTTATCACCACAATGCCAAATGCTACACAGATACTCAAACAATTGAGCATTTGCTGAGGAATTAATGTCTCTTCGCCCTTATTCATCCGATTTTCACATAACGAAAAGTGCATAGACAGCAATTGCCATCAACTAAAGAAATGGATAAATCCTTCCAAAACCATGTTCTTGAGTTAGCGACGTCTGAGTGGAAAAATTTTTCCAGAACTGGGGCCAACGAGGGGAAAGTTCATAAATTGTGAGATACAGTAAAAGGATTTCTACCATAAAAGCTTTTGATTCGTTATTTTTGTAAAAACTTACAACTTCCGCAATTGCTACAGTTTTCGAGTACATCAATCATTCTTAATGTTGATGGGAAAGCACCTTGGAACACTTCTCAGACATTCGTCTCTAGCCGTCCCCATTACATTTTGAAATGGCAGCATTCACCTAGTGTGTGCTGCAGTCTTTTTCCAAAATTAAGAAAATTACTCCGGAAAAGTAACATTTTTCCAAATGTTGAAAATGTCTCAATGTATAACAATGTGATGTACCTGGGGACGAATATTCTATTCATAGTTAAAAGTGTTTCAGTCGAGGAAATCTCATCAGTGTTGTATCTAGAACTGTATGAGCTACATTACTGCTCCATTTCATGCGAATAATCGGCAAGTGAAATCCAATTAAAAATGTCATCAAAAACCAGTGACAATGAAAAACATTTTGAAATGGAAGCTATTGGCAACTAACGCAAATTTCCATTTTGAAGAGAAGAAAAATGTTTAAGAAATTAAATTCTGTTTTTTGTAACTATCAGGTGTTTCATGGTAAAGGAACCTTGCGTTTCAAGGTACAGTATGGTGAACTGCTGATGAATTACGTGTTAAACATTCCATGCGATATGTAACTAGTTTAGAAAACATAGAAAATTTTTCACACCATAAAATTTCTGAGTTTGAAAACGTTATTGGACAAATCAGCGATCACAAAATAATCTTTGAAGTTAATTATAACAGTCTAGTTCGCAAGGCTCTTAACTGAAGAATTAGAAATATCTTACAAATAATGTAGATAGACGGACCCATATCAGCGCGGAATGCAACGACTTGAAGGTTGCTTGGGGGGGAGTGAGAGACAGAGGGGTGTAGTTAAGGAACAAATGCTTCAGTATCGGTATTGCTGAACATTTTCTTCAAAGGACGAATTCCTTCAGGGAAAAAGCAAAACTTCTCCTCATACAAAATTTTAAATAACAGTAACACTATAATCTTATTCAAAAAGTACGGATTAAGGAGCTTTTTCAACATATAATCCGTGCATTTACCATAGGATGAGATGGCTCCGCTGCAAACACTGTCAACCCCCTTGTATTTGATGTAGGTTGAGTAATTACTGTCTTACTAAATCGTCAGTATGCAAAGTTCAGCAATAAATCTTGCACCATGTTGCACTCCTGTGAGTTAATGGCTGCATTTATTATGGAGTAATAAAGAAATTTTGAACATTATACTGTGGCAGGGAAACTTAGGACTTGGCATATCTGTTACATAGTGCGCAGCTGACGGTACGTGATACCAAGTTCTGTATCGTTTCTCCAATAGTTGAAGGTCATCTATGTCAGAGAATAACCAATTTGCAACTCCGTTAATGGTTCGGTAATCGCAAAATTCTTCTCCGGTTGAATTAGTTTCCAAAATTAACTCGTAAATTTAATAATCTTTGTTCGGCAGACTACGCCTCCGTCTGAAACTCCTTTGTAAATACCGGTACTGCAGTTTTTATGTTTCGTTTCCCGGCGTATCACCATGAGTCACAGGTATCGACATAATTTAATTCCTAGGTTCATGTGCCTTTACTAATCCACAATTCATCGATATCCACATTTTCATTGGTTCTACACTCACTGACACCTGCAATAACACAGAGAGCCTTTGTTATTTAAATCTAGTCATTCTGGGTATCCAAAAAATATCATTTAAATTATAATTTCCTTGTGAAATTATGGTTAACGCTGTAATTTGCTCTCTTCTGGTAGATGGTAAATAGATTCAGCAAGTGTACCATTCAGTATTCTCATGTGCCCACTGCAAGAAGCTCTTGCGTTATAACGTATTGGTCCAATATTAATTTCCTACAACTCGACGCAGCATATGACCTACGACAAAAATTGCCCACAATGTAGCGTCCGTTGGCCGGTGAAAAAAGATACAAAGGTAATAAAAGAAAATAGGTTAATTAAAGCTGAAGAACGATCTTTAGGAAATTTTTCAGTCTAAGTTGCACTCGTACTAACACCGTAACGATAAAGTAGCAGCTAAAACCTTCATAATACGTGTCTCGTCAACATAAATAATAATGAGATCAAACTTAGGACGTAACTAATATTTATAACTACACTCTAATCAGTGCTTCATAGCAGCGTATCTACTTTGAGTATTTCGACATGAATATCAAACGTTCGTATTTCATCAAAATGTCCATAAAACTGGAAAATCCTTTCATTTCGGTAGAAAATTCTGTATAATACACATTTTTTTTAGCGAGAGAACATCTGATTTCATCATCACCCAGAAGATTTCTTTCTGCTGAGACAGATGAATTTAAAAATTAATTTGTTATCATGTTCAAAATGGTTCAAATAGCTCTGAGCACTATGGGACTTAACTGCTGAGGTCATCAGTCCCCTAGAACTTTGAACTACTTAATCCTAACTAACCTAAGGACATAACACACATCCATGCCCGAGGCAGGATTCGAACCTGCGACCGTAGCGGTCGTGCGGTTCCAGACTGCAGCGCCTAGAACCGCTCGGCCACTCCGACCGGCTGTTATCATGTTAACTAATAAGAGAAATAAATGGTTCCTAATAACTTATAAAAAGACTGGGTGAGAAAGTCAGTCCGAGGAAATACTGAAGCTCGTCCACAATAATTTAGGGCGGTGCGACACAACAGAGAATATTAAATCTTGCGTAACTTCTGCCTAGTTGTCATTCGAGTTCATCGTTATTGAGAGATTTTTTTTCACTGAGGCAGATGAAATTTAAAATAAATTTCCTATTACGCTAAATAATCGTAAAAATTGCAGTCTGATAATTTATGAAAAGAAATGGATGAAAAAATCAATCTGAGAAAACACTGATAGCTCTTCTACAGTAGTTTAGGAATGAAATCAGACACACAGGGAACTACATCGTAAAATCCTGATTGTTTCTACTCAACATTATCCACATTCCTCTGTTCGCCGATTCTACAGAGACACTCTTCATATCCTATCTTCTCAGTTCAATAAATTTTCACCGCTTTCCTGTAACAGGAAATCTAGCGATTCCATCTCCATCCACCTGGCTCCTACACATTCTATATACTGCAGTGTCCAGACACCCATTCGCTCACATTTCTTTGTCAAATTAGCTCACATTTCTTTGTCAAATTAAGGTCTATATTTGACTCTGGTAGATTTCCTTTGGCCTGGTGGAATGATATGTAGTACATATGTACTAATCTGCTTTTAATATCCTCTTTACTTTGCCCGTTATGTGTTGTTTGAATCCTTCAGACAGGTCCTGTTATTCTTCCTCACTTTCACTGAAGATAGGTATGTCATCAGCGAATCTCATCACTGACATTCTTTAGCCGTGAATTTTAATTCCACTTGAGAATATTTCTCATATTTCTATCACTGCTTCTTCTGTGTTGAACAGTATGGGAGAAATATTGCATCCATATTAAGCTATGGATTCGAGCACTCCTCCGTTGTTGAGTTATTTTGTCTACATCGTTCAGTACAGTATTATAAAAAGTGATCTGAGGAATGAACAGGAATGGAAGAAGTATGAAGCAGAAATTAGAACTGTTATGCTACTTATAATGCAGGTGAACATCATAGCCCTGAAAATTGGGATACTGAATTCATAGAAATAGTACGGCACTTAGGCCAAAATCTGAAAAAAAAACTGATTCTGAAACTCAGACGGATGCCATGATCGATAGCAGATGACCCAACGTCTCATCGGCGGAAAAAAAACAAAAAAAAACCTCTTGTGACAGTGGTGGGCACATCGGGCTCTGTCTGCGAGGATGGAGATTCAAATCCCCATACTGCCATCATGATTCATAGTTTTCTTGCGGGTACTGAATCTATTAAGACGAAAGGCGCCGATGTTCTTTTGAGAAGGCCACAGTCGATTTTGTTCCTCATGTTTGCTGTGTCTAACTTTTCGTTGGCGTGACACCATAATTTTCCTACATTTCCCCACATTTGTATCACTAAACGGCTAAAAATGTCACCAGTTCCATATGCGGGTTGCCTGCCTGACAGCTTTCAGTGCTACAAAAACTTGATTTTCAGTATTTCAAATAATTACTGAGCGAATTTAAAAATTGCCGCCGTAAAGTTCTCATTAAAATTGTAATCCTACTTTGAAGGTTTAACACAATAAGCCGAGAGTTAAAGTTAGAAACTGTGTGTACGTCTTGAGTCAGCGTAACTCAGTTTTTGTGAATTATGGGAGTTAACGATTTCTAACTTTACACATAATTTCAAATGTTTTCGAGAACTTTCCACGCTGACACACCCCACAAAGTCATGGAAGGAAAAAAGATTTTTTATTACATTTTCGTTGTCCATGCATCAAATCTTCAGCATCTGCCATGATACTGTTGAGCCACGGTGCGCCTTTTCTGGCACACCAGCTCTTTGGACGATTATCGATTACTCGGTTGCACTACGATCTTTGCCCCTGTTGCGATCTGGCGGCGGGTATTTGAGGTCGGGAAGTTGGTCGTGGGGCTCAAAGCCCACAACCGCCTCCGACTCATCAAACTCTTCTCTGGCCAGACATGGGGGTTGCACCCCTCTACCATCCTCCACACCTACAAATCCTTAATCCGTCCCATGCTCTGTTATGCCAGTCCCGCCTGGATATCTGCCCCCCCCCCCCAAATTCTGTAAGTCCCTCCAGATCCTTGAGCGTCATGCACTCCGCCTCGCCTTCCGTATACGCCTCCCGTCCCCCACGCGAATCCTCTATGATCTCATTCCTTTCCCCCATCTGCTCCTATTCCTCGAATATATCCGCATCCTCTACACCTTCCGCCGCCTTGAACCCCTTCACCCCCTGGTTGCTCCTCTCCTCTCCCATCCCCGCCCCCTGCCACGTCTTCACTGTTGTGTCCCCCCTACCCACCATCTCTACACCCTCCATCTCCTCTCCCAAGGTGGCTTCCATCAACTCCCCCTCCCGGATGATGCCCTCTCTCCCTCCATTTATCCCTCCTATCAACTCTGATCCTCACTCCCCCTCCTTTCCTCTGTCCTTTTCCCGGGCTCCCTCTCCCCCCCCCTTCCATCCTCTTTCTTCCCCACCTCCCCTCTCTTTGCCCCCTACTCTCCCCCAAGTCCTTTTACGTTTCCCTCCTCTGCCTCCTCTCATTCCCTCTCGCGTCTGCCCTTCTCCCCTTTTATTAGTCCTCTCCCTCCTTGGTTCCCCCCCCCCTTTTCGTTTTCTCCTCTCCTCCCTCCTTGTTTTTCCCCCTCCTCCAGGTCCCCCCGCCCCCATCTGCTTTTGGCTCGGGATTGCCATATTTGTGCCGCCATTTTCGTGCAGTGTTTTACGGTGTGTTTTTCCAGTGAGTGTTCCGTGTTGTGTCTTTTGGGAAGTGTAGCGAACAGCCATCATACTGTCGCTGGGTGTGATTTTTTGTCTCTTGTGAACAGAAACCAGACTGTCGCCATGTTTTTTAATTGTGTGTCTACTACGTTACTTGTCTGATTCCTGTGTATTTTATCAACATTGCCAACCCCTTTTGCTTTCTGTTTTAACTTTCCGCATTTTTCCGACATTTTACACTTTAAGTCACCATTTTATCGCCTGTTTTTCCTTGTTTCTTTCTTCTTCCTTTTTTTTAAAAAAAGTCTGTAGGCTGTAGAGCAGCGTACTAAGCTGCTGCCAGCCCGCCCCCTTCGGGGGGAATTGAAAATCAATAAAGAAAAAAAAAAGTCGTGGGGCTCGCTCCGAGGCGCTAGGACGTGCTTGCGGGGACGAAGGAGCCAAACACGCGGGCTCGGCGAGCAGCGGCGCGGCTGGTCTACCTTGCAGGACGTTCGCGAGTTTGTGGTGGACCTGCCTGATGTCAACTCCGGGCGCTGCTCGTCGCCTTGCTTTGGTACCTGTTTTCTCGGAAAAGACCATTTCCTCGAGAGTATCTCGAACAACGCTCTCCAGCGGAAGTGTAAGTGGTTTTGGTGCCTTCATTTCGTGGAAACATTTGCGTTGTAGCGACTGGTTCAAATGGTTCAAATGGCTCTGAGCACTATGGGACTCAACAGCTATGGTCATCAGTCCCCTAGAACTTAGAACTACTTAAACCTAACTAACCTAAGGACAGCACACAACACCCAGCCATCACGAGGCAGAGAAAATCCCTGACCCCGCCGGGAATCGAACCCGGGAACCCGGGCGTGGGAAGCGAGAACGCTACCGCACGACCACGAGATGCGGGCATGTAGCGACTGTCACTTGTTGGTTGGTTGATTGCCCTAATGTATGTGTTGTTGAAGTGAGAGCAGCCGGCAAGGTGTGTGATCACATGGAGACCAGCAGTGACTACTTCAAGGAAATCAGCGTCCCCAAAAGATGTAGTAACTGTAAGGTATTGAACATATTAGGTCATAATGTAGTTGAAATTTTCTTCATACCAAGCTTACACTATTGCCAGTAAATTTTAGACATACGCAAAACCTAATTTGTCCTCAAGTTTTGCATTTGAATAACGTAATATTATCTTGAAATTCTTTCCATTTCATCTTTGTACACATTTCGGCCTTAATGATATGTGCAAATATTCTTTGCCTAACTATGATAATGTAAAAATCTGGTATTTTAGTCGTTTTATTGAAAGCACTTATTGGTTTTTTAAAAATTATATTATTATTTATTGGTTCTTATATTAATTGACGTTTGCTTGGTGTTTGTCGTGGTTTCTTCTGTCTGTTTGTGTTCCAGTTTTTCTGCAAGTTGGGGTGTGTGGGAGCCGCGCCACATTCTGATTCGGTGCATAGAAGCTGTGACGTGTCGTCTAATGGGAAGTGACTTGCGGTTGTGCCCCGGCATTTAGGTGTTGTTTTGGACGACTGGTCTGCTGCTTCCGGCATATTAAGTTAAGTCAACTTTTGCCCAGCGCAGCCTGGCGTCACTGCCTATTTGCTAAACATTTAACATCTCTCATGTATTTTTTTTCAGACTAAATTTGCTAGCCAATGAATTATATTAAGTGTATCGTATTACGCTGGTTGTGTTATTGCTCAAAAATTTTTTAGCTGAGGAACCCTTTTAAATTACTTCAGATTTATTGTTCATTAAGTAATTCTAATTTGCTGCTTGCTTGAGAAGGAAGCCATTGGTCACTTTGGAGATTGTTTTAAGACGGCCACGTGTTGATTGTGTGTTAGCTGTTTTTATAAATGTGGTCTTGAATAAATTATTGATCTAGTAGTTGTTGTGTTTAAGGAGTGACTTTATACGGTAGGGGCCTTGACCTTCCATGCTGATCCCGACTTCCTAAGTCACAACTGTAATTAATTACTTTTCTACTGACTCAGTTCGTAACACGTTCTGCAGACAGTACATATAACTCAAGGGACCTGCAACATTATGCCCTTGTACGACACATAGTCAATGAAATATGACGTCACACATTTTTTCTCGCTTAGAGGCGCACAAAACAATGAAAGTAAAACTACTTACCGATGTACTTTGTGATTGGTATATGGTATATAGGTGAATAATCCTAAACTAGTAATGCCGGCATAATTATCTTTAACACATACAACTATTATTTCTGAGGGCTAAGCACTGGCATTTCCTACATTCTCTGGCTTAATGTCCAGGCCTCGTAGACTTGAAACAAATCGCAGAGGGTGACTGGGTGCACAGACCACAGTGCCCCAACAAGTAGCACTGGGAGCAAACTGTCATGTGTTTTCTTACGTACTTAAGTACTGAATGGGTCCCCTTTCAACTAGGGATGGACTAAACCATTCTTTCCAGAGATCTGATCACAACCGCTCAGTCACTGGAATGAACTATACCTATTCATGACTCACCACTCGTCACTCACCCATAAAAATAAATAAAATTAAGTTAGCTTTTCTGCTTAAATCAGGTATTCTCCATTTCATCTGCCGTAAAAAATTAAAAAAAACGTTACGACAAAATCCTAAATATTTTTCACCAGAAGGAAAATTTTAAAACTAAGATAGATCAGTGTTACGTTTTCATACAATTATTACAGATAAAATGCAAAATAAGAAATACAGCTTAACTGTAATAAATTGAAATATGTGCTGTCGTCATTTGCGAGTAGCATTAGTATGACAATGTGCGTACTCAAGAAGTAAAAATTAATCAGCATTACGGTTTTTATATATAGTTTGATCTTTTTTACTCGACATGAGTCAGTTTCTTTTATCTGTGAATATTTGTCCTACTTCTGAAAAGATACACTAACAGGGCACTGACATAGCTGGGATACATAAAATTTTCAGAATAAGTTGGTATAGCTTTGAGTACAGCAATTCTCTGGATTCGCACAAATTTAAGAGATCATTCTTTCTAGGAAAATATGACTCCGATAAATATATGGTCTAGCTTGACAATCACTGCACATTCTAGGTCATGACTTACTTGAAGCGACGGATGCACTCCATACAGCTATGAGTATTTTATGTAAGACCGCTGATATAATCTGCTTGTATCTTTAAAGAAAAGAGTCCATTCCCAGCAAAATAATAACATATGATCGGAAGAGAGAAAGAATAAACTCATTCAGTGTCGTAGGGAATACTGTCTCATTCATGACAGGTTTTGCAAAACGATGGATAACCAGCTATGATATTTGGAAGTGAATCGTGGACTGTAACAAAAAGAAATGAACAAAGAATACAAGCATTGGACACATGATTCTTGAGAAATGTAACTGCCTCCACACTGTCTGACAGGAGGGTGAATGCTGACATCAGACAAGAACAGGAAGTGAAAATCTGATTAAGGAACACAGGAACAACTGAATGAACTATGTCACAAAGATGGAAGATAACGAAATACCCAGTAGGCCTAAGGAATACTAAGAAAAAGGTGAAAAATCAATAGCCTCAACAAAGATAGTATAACAGCAATATCCGTAATGAACACACATAAGAGAGGAAGACACATAATATTAAAAATGTTATAGTTTTTTAAGTAACTGTAATGTAAGAAGTTTTGAAATTACTTATAATATCTTGGTCCAATGTGATATGTGCCCTGACGGCATTAATCTGATCATGTTAAATAAATGAATAATAAAAATTTTGCGGTACGTCAGCGATCGGGATTGACCGGCTATGAGGTTGGCTTCCGTGCGGGATCGGCTGCCGGCTGGTTTTGGTCAGCGATCGTGAACGGCCATCGAACGTGATAGTCCAGCGACCAGAATCGGCCAGCAATTGCGATCGGCCGGCTGGCGATCGTGACAGGGCAGCAATCGTGATCGGCAGGAGATAGGAATGGGCGGGCACTAGGGATCGGCTTGTGTCGAGAACGCCTGTAGGGAGGGTTCGCTTTGCGATGTTCTCTGCGCGATTGGTGGCAGTAGATGCTGCTGCTCACATGATCACCAACAATATATTCCGATTGCAATGCTATGTCCAAGGATGAGAAGTAACAACTCATTCAAAAGGATGAAAACTTCTTTTGAGCCTCTGAAATTTGAGATTTTCCTTTGAAAACTGGATTGGAAAGACAGGGTGCAAACTGTTTACTACATACTGGAGTTGTATAGAGGAGGTGGAGGCGATCAATTTGATAAAGAACACATGTGGTCCAGCAAGGTAGAAAATTGCCTCAAATTGGCCAAAAAGCTATCTAAACAACGGCGCGTGTGCATCGTGTGAGACTTTCGGTATTCTCTCACTCTCTTAGCGCAAAAAAAAAAAAAAAAGAAAAAAAATGCTTGGAGTTTTTTTTTTTGTAAGAATTCCATGTACCACTGTACAGAAACACGCGACTACAATAATTATTTTCCATATTCGACGCTTTTTGTTCTTCATTGACTGGGATATTACAACACATTGTTAGTCAGCTATTTCATTAACATTAATTTAAACTTTGCCGTGAGAGTCTTGAAAGGAGAAAAAGACTTTCGTAAACGTGACGCAGGAACTAATCACCTTTATGGTGCAATCTAAACATAACCCATAGTAGTACAGTAGTTTCGATGTAAGAAGGCCAGACAAAATACAGTAACTGAT
The DNA here is from genome assembly GCF_023864275.1 of Schistocerca cancellata. NCBI lineage: Eukaryota > Metazoa > Arthropoda > Insecta > Orthoptera > Acrididae > Schistocerca > Schistocerca cancellata. The sequence continues at coordinate 360,226,043 of NC_064634.1, forward strand.
TTAATTGTTAATTATATATTGCATAAATTTACAAATAATTGCGGTAAAATTTAAAAAAACGTCCAGTTTACAATCTGAAAGTCAGATTAACATCGTGGCCTAATAGTCCAGTCAATGAAGACTAAAAACAGGTCGAATATGGGAAATAATTTTCGTATAGCGACGTATTTCTGTACTGTCATAGGAGGGAGTGACGTCAACAACATACCAAAAATGTTGACTGGTGAGGGATGAATGTGAGGGTGGAGATGCGTTTGAAAGTCAATTTTATACGTTTTTCTTGAATTATTTCAAAAACGCAGTGTGTAGCAAAAACATGTTCCAGTACTAAATTAAGCCACATCAAATATCCTGTGAGCTAGACGGTATTTCTTTTTTCTCTAGGACTGATACTCTGCGCCATCAGAGCGAGAGAAAATGAAAATACCAAGCGACGCGTAGCGTAGGTAATTATTTTAGGCCAATTTGAGGTCCTTTCCAGACGATAGACCACAATTTTCAATATCAAAATGTTTCTTCCGTACTTCTATAAACCACAGTGGAACATTGCAGTTATCATTTGCAGTCATCATAAGGTGCAAAGAGTTTTCGTTTTCTGCATTAATGCAGTGTTCTGAAGAACTTATCTTTCTTCATTTTCTATTACTTTCATGGCCGAGAAAAGCTGTACACATTAATAGGATACAAAAATCGATACATACAATTCTATATAGTGCACGGTTTTGCTGCTTGGGAAAAGTTACCTTCTGCACTTGACGTGGTACGCCGTTGCAGCAACCTCCTACAGAATCTTCGTTCTGTTCACTAATGTCATCAGAGAGATATTTTGGATCAGAGGTGTTGATGATCCTTTTTTCTGAGTCACCTATTCCTCACTCCTTAGAAGGATCTGTCTCTTTAAATCAGGCCAGGAGCTTTCGACCCAGCACTCCAATCCAGGCGACTAGATATTGTGCGTCCACTCATATTGCATGAGTAATTTCCACTGACTACGTTGAAGTAATGCTGCAGATCATTGGCCCAATACAACTTGTGGAGTAGCGGCTTCACTAAAACTAACACTGAACTGTACAGGTTTTGGTGGCATAAGGCACTTTATTAGTGTGTGCGGAAATCTCCGCTCAGAATGTTGTGCGAGGGAACTCTGGTTTAGGATCTTTCAATACCGTGGTGAGTGTAGAATAAGGAAAGCTCATTGAGTAATAACATTGTTTCTTCAGCACGACTTTCAGACAAGACGTCAGTTCGTGGTTCCTTGTGTCGGGTGTGGCCATCGGCTTAGTGTGTGTGACCCTCTGTCACAGTGGAACAGCAGCAGCCCGTGGAGTGGACTTGCTGACACAAGGATGGCATCAGCCCGATATCGACCGGGTTGGGGATTTTTTCTGTCCGGGGACTGGGTGTTTGTCTAGTCCTCATCATGTCATCATCATTCGTGAAAGTGGAGAGATTATATTGTGTAAAGATTGGGAATTTGTATGGGCGCTGATAACCGTACAGTTGAGCGCCACCCAAACTAAACATCATCATCATCATCATCAGCGCGATCACCTGTGATCATACACTAGGCTGCAGGCAGTTCCAAGCAGCTCTCCAGGCATGCGGTCGCCCTGTGCTGAATCCATTACCAACAGAATCTCTTGGGGTGTCAGACAGTGATAGCCTGGGAGTGGCCTATATTTGCTGGCACAGTCTCGAGACACAGAGCCGTCAGATCTAGTCATCGACCCTTAGACCAGATGGTTCTCGTAGCTTGTAATACTACTTAGTGAAGCTGAAGCTGCTCAGCTCTAACATGGATTGTCAGCTGCCGTGGAGTCGGTGTCGGAAGTCCATGAACAAGTGCTGCTAATGGCTGAGTGAACAGCATTTATAGTCACTCTGGCCAACTGTTTTGTGCCAGGGGCTTGCCCCCAGTCACGTAGGTGGCTACGTAAGCACAGCATTGTGCCATGGCATTTGGAATCCCAGCTCACCACTATAGCACACTCTTGCAGAATGCCGCACGAGCATTATTTTAGCACAAAGTATCAGGATATTCCTGGCGTCTCGCCTGCATGACACTCGGCTGTTTGCGAACTTTAGTCTGTGGCTCATTCCACAAAAATGTCACATCTGGTGATTCCGCTTGTATCAGTTTGATGTGAAGTCACTTTTTCGATCAGTTAAATCAAATCTTTTTAAGTGACAATTTTGTTTTGAGCCATTCAATGGAATGTAACCAACAACATACCTCTGAAATACGTAATGTTTGCCATTGAAATCCGATGAAGACTTTAATTTTTATTTGACCACAAATACGAAAAATCATGACGATCGATCCAATTATGGTTGTCCAGTTTACAAAAGTTATTTTATTTTATCCCTCATAGGACTGCATGTGGATGTACTAAAAGATAAATCAGGAGGGATCAACATATCAAAACAAGCGCGGAAAAATGGCTAAAACTTAAATGTAAAAACCTGGAGATAAATGCTGACATCAGTTGCTCTGTATTGTATCTATCAAAACTGACGTTTGTCGAACCTCTAAATATCACATTAGGATGTAATGCTACACAGAAACTTTCTTGCGTTTGGATAGAAATGATTTCTGTGATGTCATAAACGGGCTAACTTCCCGCTACACTCCAGCTTCCTACTAGCGAAACGAAGTGTGTAGTCAGAAGTGTCTGCTCAGATCACGTTTCGTGACATTTTTTGAAAGTACATGTGAGGTGAACTAGTGAGCCAAAATTTTGTGAAAAACTGTGTGGAAACAGTGCAATGGGCAGCACTTGATCGGCACATCAACCAGGAACATGCAACAGGACGAAACATTTTGCTCATGACATGCTGTCAAAAAACGACAAAAATGGGCACAAAATGCAGTAATAATGCAGTTCATTTAACGATGCAATTTTAAGAAATAAAAATTTGACCCGCAGAAGATGACACATAAAAGGGATTAAAAATAAATACATGGGATTAGAAATTCTTTATTTTTCATTCAATTCAAAAAGCAAATTTGGAAATGATCTGACAGTAAGGCCAAAAATCAGTTATCGAGGGATTGTTCTTCCTCCGGTCGGAAAGTTTTTGTAAATTGGCCAATCTGCTCACTACCTTTGCCGATTTTAAGACGTTTTCTTAAACCGATATCTTGAAACCTGATTCCTTTGGGTGCTTGCTGTATTGAGCTCTATAAGGCCGAGAGCTTTATGGTGGAGCGTCTCTGTTAATGGCTGTCGAGTTGATGTTCTCAGACGTTAGTGAAAAAATAGCCTCTATGCAAGACGTGATTATAGTCGTAGTGTGTTTGAGAGGTAGATATGTTTAAAGAAACCATTATCCGATGAAAGAAATGGCGAATAATGAGGTATCTAAGGTAAAATTTCGCAAATAGTTCACTGCTGCGGTAAAAGTATGTCTTGAGAAATTTTACCCGCCGGCCGGAGTGGCCGTGCGGTTCTGGTCGCTACAGTCCGGAACCGAGCGACCGCTACGGTCGCAGGTTCGAATCCTGCCTTGGGCATGGATGTGTGTGATGTCCTTAGGTTAGTTAGGTTTAATTAGTTCTAAGTTCTAGGCGACTGATGACCTCAGAAGTTAAGTCGCATAGTGCTCGGAGCCATTTGAACCATTTTGAACCAAATTTTACCCCAATCGATCTGCGTACTTTTACCCTATTCCGATATTTTCTTTTCCGGCAATCCATAGATAACAAACACAACTACAGTCGTGGACATCAAGGGGAATACTGGAAGCTTATAGCCTCCAGTCTGGGTACTGAATCTATCTAATTTTAAATAGGTTTACGTCACCTAACTCTTGTGTCCTCGTGTATGGAACTGGAGACTTAGAAACGACGGAGAGACTTCATCTCCGCCGTAGCCCTCAGTGGTCCGCAACCCCATAACAAGTTACGGCAGTTCACTCACCCGACCGCCGCCCTACACCGAACCCAGGGTTATTGTGGGGTTCGGCACCCAGTGGACCCTCCGGGAACGTCCCACACCAGATGAGTGTAACCCCAATGTTTGCGAGATAAAGTAATTATGGTGTTCGCGTACGTGGAGAAAGTGTCTGCGCAACAAACGCCGACATAGTGTAACTGTGGCGAAATAAGGGCAACCGGCCCACATTCTCCGAGGCAGAAGGAAAACCATCCACAGATTGGCCGGCACACCGGACCTAAACACTAATCCGGTGGGCGGATTCATGCCGGGGACCGGAAAGCCTTCCCACCCGGAAAGCAGTGCGTTATACCACACGGCAAACCGGGCGTGCTCACCTACCTCTTCGTCAAAACTTCAAAATTGAAAACGTACGAAAGTGACATGGCGCATTTTCTCCACCTGTAAGCTTCCGACTGCCACGAGATTCCAGAATGGTAGAATGGTGAAGTTCTACTTTAGGGATCTGAAAACTTGATGACTGCTCTTGCCCCACGCGTACCTTTACCTACACCTATCCTACTTAATCGTTAACAGCTGCATCACGTAAACGAATGTACTCTTCGAGCACAACTTGGTTTGATTTAATTGAATGTGGAGGAGGAGTCCCGTTTCAGATTTTGCATACATATCGACAACGCACTGATGAGACAACTGTGGACATTTCGAGTTACGATTTTGAGCATTTTCATAAATTACCAATCGATATGAATAGTAATTGACATTTTCTTATTCGTTTATGCATTTCTCAAATTTATAATAAAATGAAATCTATTTTCTCTTTGCCAGAATAAAATCCGATATGGTTATCCGTAATGAGATTAATAAGTTTCTGAGAATCGCTGAACGCCATCATTTCTGCTATGAAGAATTATACTACGCGAGTTAAATTTTTAGCCAAGGATAATGATCATCACTTCATGAATCGTTGGTACCTTATAACGTGTTCGTGTTGGCCGTGTTGGCTTTACCTACAACTTTGAGTCATCAGCTATCATTGGTTTAAGGATAGTTCTGAACAATGGAATTACTTCATTGTGTTGATCAAAGTGTGTAATGCAACCCCAATTTCATCTTTATTGCACGTATTGTACCAACAGCGATGATAGATTTGTTCAGCAGTGTGTCTTAGGAATTAAATCTGAAGAAATATGTGATCTGCGTTCGGCAGGGTTGGTAGCGCTCCTTCACGATGATAAATTTGCTCTCACACTTTGAATGTAAATCTTGCATACGGTATTTGCTCCACTGTCATTTGGCAACATCATATGTGCTTAAGTGAGTTTACCAAGTAATGTTTTGACTAGCTCGTGTCACCTGATACCGATGTCAATAGTGATTCGGGTGATGAATGTAATTTTGGCACTTTCCCACCCACGCAGCACTTTTCTGGTGTTTCATTCTTAAAATTTGAAGGCGCTACAATACAAGTACAATTTATCCATTTCTCCAATACCTACACTTAGATGAAAACTGAAAATATAATTGGTAGCCGCGGAGGGTAGCCGCACGGACTAGGGCGCCTTGTCACGGTCCACGTGGCTCCCCCCGTCGGAGGTTCGAGTCCTCCCTCGGACATGGCTGTGCGTGTTGTCTTTAGCGTAAATTAGTTTAGTTGGATTAAGTAATGCGGAAGCTTTGGGACCGATGACCTCAGCTGTTTGGTCCCATAAGATCTTACCACCAATTTCCAAATTTTATAATTATCATCGTAAGTGAATGCACCAAGGAGTAAATCAGCTTGCAGCATTCGTCTGGACTGAGCAATTCGTTCCTGAATGTTGCAGACGAGTTGGATTAAGCATTGCATACTATAACGGTTTTGCAGTCTTACTTCCGTTTCTTGTCTGTTTATGAAGCTAATGACGCTTTTTTATTTCGTGCTTGAGGTCAAGATCGAGTAATCATTTGTCGTTTGGATGATGTGACTGATTTGGCAGCGAAAGTAATGCTTTGTGACTATTACTACAAATATATTTGAAAAAAAAAATGGAATATGCCTGTCCTATTTATTATCTAATGCCAAATGGAAGGTTACAATTTCACAATAAACACTGCTTGTTATGACACGCACGATATGAAATGTCAGTGTTTGTGTTTGACACAATTCAGTTATATCCCATGTACACAGTCATAAACTGAAAACACACGAAGCCCGCTAAAGTTTACGAAATACACACATTTATTGAAACGAGTTGCACTACAATCTCTAAAACGGTTGTTGACCCGTGGCAGCGCGTCTCTGGTAATCAGTATCGGAAAGGCTCGCTGCGAGAGCGCTGCTGCTATAGCGTTTGTTATCTCTGGCCGAATCAGACGTGAAGCAGCGTTGGTTCATGCGCACGCTCAGTCATGAGCCTGCCTACGAACGGGGTAAGGAACACATTGTCCTTTGGAGTGCAATGGGTAGCAGTGAGCCTAAGACGGTCAGAGGTTTTCACCTGCCTCGAGGTGATTGGGTGTTTGTGTTGTCCTCATCATTTCATCATCATTCATGAAAGTGGCGAGACTGGACTGAGCAAAGGTTGGGAACTTGTACGGGCGCTGATAACCGCGTAGTTGAGCGCCCCACAAACCAAACATCATCATCATCAGCCTGTGTACTGGGGTTGAGCATGGAGGGCAGCTCTGAGCTGCAGAGTCGAGTGCGTGCTGTTTTTTGTCTGCCACTTCACGGTGTCGTGTACGGAGGACGGCGCCCGCATGGGGGTTGTGAAATAACAATCATTGGGTGCAGATTATCGGCCATCATTACATTGGCGCCGTGTGGCAAATATAGAGCCTAGATGGATGCTGTGGTCATTATGGTACATACGGCGTTGTGTTTTTTGGGTTCGTTGTTGTCTCTTACGACATGTTCGTATTGTTCATTGAGTTGTCATAGTGTTGCCTACTGTTCGTAAGTTAGCGAGCTTGTTAAATTGTGCATCTCAGTTGGTTGGTCTCTAACCTCACTTATGTTAGGCCGTCTCAAGCCTCGCTCACGTTCACTCCCCTTTATTAAAATTAATTTTAAGTTTTGGTTGATTTTTTTTTACATTTGTCTGTATCCATGTCGATAAGTGGTGCAAATGGCTGTAATGATTTTCTGAAATACTTAGTTGTGAAGCTTCCCACTGTTCCAGTATCTTTAAGTATTTATTGGGCTGCTAGCACTCAGGTGGTCTCTCAGATGGTTTGGTTTGGTATATGCTACTGATCTCAGGGTGACACCATTTCATTATGGAAAGTCTAGTGCGCCGTTTGCACCAGCATATCTAAAGATTCTGAAGTGTTTCAGGTTAAATGATGCAGAGTCATGTTTGTTTGTTTCTGTGTAGAGTTTTAGCGTTATTAATTATTTTAAAAAAATGCTGATTGCTTGTAAATGTCTTTGATATTCACAAGGGAAGGTGCCACTGGTTGCAAAGTTCAAAAAATGACTCTGAGCACTATGGGACTTAACTTCTGAGGTCACCAGTCCCCTAGAACTTAGAACTACTTAAACCTAACTAACCTAAGGACATCACACATATCCATGCCCGAGGCAGGATTCGAACCTGCGACCATAGCGGTCACGCGATTCCTAGACTGTAGCGCCTAGAACCGCTAGGCCACGGTTGCAAATTTGCTGTTGTTGTAGATTTAGATATTCGTCACAATATTTTGGGTTTTAATAATGGTCGTTAGATCTCTGTTTTATGACGTTTTGTGAATCATTGTGCCTTAATAATATAGGTATGCTTGAGTTCGTTACTTGACTCTTTTTATCATATAATGTGCATCAGAGATTACAGCAATATATTTTGCTACCACTCCTAATTTCAAAGATTTGTTGTCATACAGCCAACTGTGACGAAGTACATTTAGAAAGCAAATTGTTCTGAGCAGGCAGGGTGAAATCTCTCTTACAATGACGTGTAAAGTTCAGATTGTTTTTTATCAATCATGAATTGTAATTCGTCCAGTAAAACTGTTGTGGATTGGCAAGACAGCCAATCCACTATGAGGAAGCCGAAAGGCACGCGTTTAAGCTCACCCAGGCTGGCGTGAGGTCTGGAACAGTTAAAGGAATTGAGACTAGTAAAAAAAGTACGTAGCTGCTGGAATACTTAACATCGCTCTTGACGGTACATTTTTTACAGCATCAATAGTAAATGGTAATGTCGCCTTGCTACGTCGTAGCAAATGACGTAGCTGAAGGCTATGCTAACTATCGTCTCGGCAAATGAGAGTGCTTTTTGTCAGTGAACCATCGCTAGCAAAGTCGGCTGTACAACTGGGGCGAGTGCTAGGAAGTCTCTCTAGACCTGCCGTGTGACGGCGCTCGGTCTGCAATCACTGATAGTGGCGACACGCGGGTCCGACGTATACTAACGAACCGCGGCCGATTTAAAGGCTGCCACCTAGCAAGTGTGGTGTCTGGTGGTGACACCACAAAAACCACCAGCACCATCCACTCCTTCCCTCCAACTCTCCCTACCGTTTCAGATGCAGTTGCTAAGAAACTCTCGAGCGCCCGCACACAAGCAGTAACAAACATTTCGTCGCACTATGATAGGTGTGACAGCTGATTTAATGAGATTTTAATCTCCTTAAACAGATCAGTTTCAAACCTACCATGCTTTTGTTAAAAAGGGAACTCTATGCTATATCATCACTGGAAGGGAAAGCCAAGACACCACAGAAAATTTGCGCATAAGGCCCAAATACAACATCAAGGAGGCTATGTGGGGAAACTAGAAAGCGAGGACGTGTGTTTCGGAATCCGAGAAGTCGATCATTAGATAATTATGTAGATGTTCAAGGGCAAGAACTGACCGTGGTTATATATAGAGCAATGGAGGCGTTGATACCCATCAGGAGAGGTCTTTCTAGAGGAGTATCTTGCTTTGGATCTGTGAACTGCAGAAATTTAGGCATGACAAAAGAAGAGCGATGAAGCGACACCAAAGCAGCACGGTGAAAGAAGAAAAAATCCGAAGCTTGCATAGATACAGTTATTTCAGACAACAATTTAAGGAATGGTTATGGAAAACAGAAATTGAAAGATGGTAGCAATTTGTTGAGACTAACTTAGAAACCAATCACTAGTCGGTATCGTACAAAATAATCTGCGAGAAAATACGAATAGCAATAGTCTTCTCCACATTCAAAAAAAGTGATGCGACGGTAACATAAAGTTGTAAATAATCAGCTACCGTGCTAATTGAACCACTGCTCCCTGACGATAAAGATACAGCCAGAAAATCAGCGTAGGTTATGAACTACATATTTAAACAATAGAAAGTCCATGTTGGAGTACCAACAATATTATGAAAAGAAATGGACTGCTACTCACTGAAAAGACGGTGCGATGAGTTGCATACAGGCACGATGAAAAAGCTGTGACAGAAAGTTTCGGTCAAAGTCCTCTACAGAAAGGAAAAACGCATACACATTCGCGCAACCAAGGACACCTCTTACACCCAAACCACGTGCGTGTTTTTTTTTTTTCGGGAGCCTTTGGCCGAAAGCATATATGCAAGTCTTTTCCCCGGACATCTTTATAGTGAGTAGCAGTTAGTCGCTTTGTCGCTTTCGTAATGTGGTCAGTTACATATTTACTTACGTGAGTTGAACAAAGAATGCCCGTTGCAAGCAAGGGTCTCTGACCGAGTAAGAATGCTAAGGTGGTGATTATTTTAAAGAGCAAGACAATAATTCATAGATACCCAAATCCAACAGAGCAATTTCTCTTTTCAACGTTCTCAGTAAAATACTTGAAAAACTATTATGCAAGTGATTACAAAATTGTAGGCTGCTATACGGGATGAGCCCTCACAGGATACACTAAGTGATCAAAAGTGTCCGGACATCCCCAGAAACGTTTTTCATATTATATGCATTGTGCTGTCATCTACTGCCAGGTACTCCATATCAACGATTTCAGTAGTCATTACACATCGTGAGAGAAGAGAATGGGGCGCTCCGCGGAATACACGGACTGCGAACATCGTCAGGTGATTGGGTGTCACTTGTGTCACACATCTCTACGCGAGATTTCCACACTTCTAAACATCCCTAGGTCCACTGTTTCCGGTGTGATAGTGAATTGGAAACGTGAAGGAACGCCTACAGCAGAAAAGCGTACATTCAAAAATGGCTCTAAGCACTATGGGACTTAACGTCTGAGGTCATCAGTCCCCTAGACTTAGAACTACTTAAACCTAACTAACCTAAGGACATCACACTCATCCATGCCTGAGGCAGGATTCCAACCTGCGGCCGTAGCAGCGCGGTTCCGGACTGAAGCGCCTAGAACCGCTCGGCCACAACGGCCGGCAAATGCATACAGGCCGACCTCGTCTGTTGACTGACAGAGACCGCCGACAGTTGAAGAGGGTCGTAATGTGTAATAGGAAAACATCTATCCAGAACATCACATAAGAATATGACATTTAGGCGGGAGGTGTAAAACTTGGAATTCATTGTCGTGCGGCTGTTCTTAAGTCACACATCACTTCGGTAAATGCCAAACGACGCCTCGTTTGGTATAAGGAGAGTAATCATTGGACGATTGAACAGTGGAACAGCCGGCTGCGGTAGCCAAGCGGTTCAGGGCGCGAATGTGGAACAGTGCGACTACTACGGTCGCAGGTTCGAATCCTGCCTCGGACATGGCTGTGTGTGATGTCCTTAGGTTACTTAGCTTTAAGTAGGTCTAAGTTCTTGGGGATTGATGCCCTCAGATACTAAGTCCCATAGTGCTGAGAGCCATTTGAACCATATTGAACAGTGGAAAAACGTTGTGTGGAGTGACGAATCACGGTACACAATGTGGTGATCCGATGGCAGGGTGTGGGTATGGGAATTCCCGGTGAACGTCATCTGCCTGCGTGTGTAGTGCCAACAGTAAAATTCGGAGGCGGTGGCGTTATCGTGTGGTCGTGCTTTTGATGGAGAGGGCTTGCACCCATTGTTGTTTTGCGTGGCACTATCACAGCACAGGCCTACTCTGTTGTTTTAAGCACCTTCTTGCTTCCCATTGTTGAAGAGCAAGAACGCGATTGCATCTTCCAACACGATAGAGCAGCTGTTCATAATGCACCGTCTGTGGCGGAGAGGTTACACGACAATAGCATCCCTGTAACGGACTGGCCTGCACAGAGTCCTGGCCTGAATCCTATAGAACACCTTCGGGATGTTTTGGAAAGCCCACTTCGTGCCAGCTGTGATTGAGCGACATCGATACCTCTCTTCAGTGCAGCACTCCGCGAAGACTGGGCTGCCATTCCCCAAGAAACCTTCTAGCACCTGATTGAAAGATGCCTGCGAGAGTGGAAGCTGTTATCACGGCGAAGGGTTGGCGAACAGCATATGGAATTCCAGCATTACCGATAGAGGTCGCCACGAATTTGTAAGTCATTTTCAGCCAAGTGTCCAGATACATCTAATCACATAGAGTAGATCTGCAACAGAGAGGTAACTGAACAATCGGTTAATTAAGCGATCTCGCCAGTGACAGAAAGTCATTGTATGTACGATCTAGCAATGATGTTGATATTACCGACGTTTTCGATAAGCTATGGTTGCCGTCCTTCTTTGTTCGGCTTAGGGAGCTAGTGTGTCCAAAAGCGCTGTACAACTCTCTGAGACACTAATGCCGCGAAAGACTTGCACCTTTAATTTGGTCAGGAAAGGAAATAACGAAGACAATAACAAATGGCTGTTCGCAGTGATCAGTGTGTGGTCCAGAGCTTTTAGATGTACCACTGCAGTACATAGTGCAGATGTTATATGACAGAAGTAACGTAAACGGACTGCTAACATTTGCAAAAATGGTTCAAATGGCTCTGAGCACTATGGGACTCAACTGCTGAGGTCATTAGTCCCCTAGAACTTAGAACTAGTTAAACCTAACTAACCTAAGGACATCACAAACATCCATGCCCGAGGCAGGATTCGAACCTGCGACCGTAGCGGTCTTGCGGTTCCAGACTGCAGCGCCTTTAACCGCACGGCCACTTCGGCCGGCCTAACATTTGCAGATAAGGTGTAGTTAGTTGTAGGCGGTGAGTCCAGAAGAATTATAGAAGAAAAATCTAACGCAGCGCTGAAACACTTGAAGGATGGTGTCAGCGTGTCCAGTTGTCAATAGCACATCACAAAACTACGTACCTCCTGCTGAAATGGAAACTAAGAAAAAATCCTATGATAAAAGTAAACGATGTGACGATTAGAGCAAGCACAGTAACAAGATAGCTAAGGGTATTCCTCAGCGAACGTCGTAATTTTACACATGATAAATCTGACGCAGGCAGGAGAGGCATAAACGTGATGAACAAAATTATATGGATGTCCTTAGGTTAGTTAGGTTTCCGTAGTTCTAAGTCTAGGGGACTGATGACCTCTGAACAAAATTGTAAACATCGAAAATAGGAAATTTCAACTTTCCTTGAAAACTATCAGAGCATACCACCAATATATGTTAGCATCAGTCGTAGGATATGGAGCGAATGTTTCGGTTCATAGATTGCAGCTATGAAGTCAGCTTCTTTATACAAAAGACATTAACGTGGAGTGTCAATATGATTAACGGTTGCCTACTGCAATATCCCGAGTGATGTATCGTTAGTGATTCGAAGAATATGCCCACTGGTCTTACAAGTCAGGGGAAGGAAGTCATTTATTAGTAAAGAATCAAATGGAAGTACGAGGGAATCCTGGAACTCAGGGCAACACGAAAAAATTAACACAGGATTACAGTTATGGCAAAACGAATGGGACACTTCAGGCTCACATAGGAAAACGTACGAATTTCCCACTCACATCAAGGAGAAACATGTCTAAAAGCGTCGACTTGACTGATACATTACCTGACCAGTCATCGTCGATAAGCTACTCATCTATATAAACGCAATAAATATTCATCGCGCATTTGCGCCTGCAGCTGCGTCGGACATTAGACATACATTGTGGGACTGCGCGCTCTAAGAAGACGCAGCGAGTAATGATTATCAGATGTTGGATCTCCAAGCAGCATTGAGGAAAGAGCCAAGTTGGCCCACCTCGGACCATACTTCAGCCGTAGCATCCGGGAAGGCCAAGGAGGTCTTTCCGAGCCATTCAACTGCGCGTCAGCATGCTACAATCACGGCTACACAACATTACAGACGGAGAGAAGGCTACTAAGGTAGGTGACCTAACGAAATGGGTTCTCAAGATTTTATATCGCGTTGATGCAAGTGATCGCTGAAGTATCGGTCTTAAGATATTACAGTGAATCTTGGAATCGCTGGTGAACACCTGAATGTTGAGATGCCCAGTCGCGAAGAGTAGGACTACGAAACAAAAAGCCAGGACATCAAACTCGCTAGGGAAAGTGACTTGGCGGGCTCGGCTAGTTTACATTCACTTTGGTTACATATTTATTTCTTAATAAGATCACAATAATGTAAATAGTAAACAACATTCACAACTGAAGTCCACTCCCATCCAAGAAAGTTACCAAAACAACTCGTTTAAACGTAATAAATTCCTCTACACTTATCACAAGAACGGTTAATTCTGTAAAATACCCATGTGATTGCTGTTATTAAATCTTGAAGGAGAACGAATTGAAAACATATACATCTCAGAACTACTCCGGTATCTCCACTGTTGCCTCCGTGAAACCAAAATAAGCAAATTCTGTCCACAGCCACTCACGGTGACCAACCCTTCAGTTCAGCGTTCAATTTCGTTATTAATCTCTAACAAAGTAAATGTAGGTTGACATTTAGATGGCAATGTGAAAATGAACTAGTATTAATACCATGGAATAACATTTAAGAATTTATCAGTTAGATCCCATCTAACATGATGAATTACTTTTGCTTAGAACTACCTAGGCAAGATTGTCTTTGTTTGTGAAATAAGCAGTGCGCTCATACGGTATTAATGCCAGGCAGCTGGACATGCAGCTTTCAGTAAGTAGGGAGGGTGCAGCAACCACCCAAACAGAACACACTATGGAAAATAACTATGCAGCAATCACTCCTGCGTTTCACGATATCTTCCGGAAGGGAAGGCAACAATAAAAGTCTGAATAAAAGATTGCAATGCGGACCACGTCCGTGATACATTTCATTACCAACAGTATGAATCGTGAAACTTATAAGCATTTCCGTCAACAAAACTGTAACTCGGAATAGAGTTCTAAACACAGATCTCACATAAGAAATGCAGAGTACAGTCACACTGCAGTATCTTGAAACTGGTAGGCGCCGAGTAGACTAGGTGCCGCACGGTGCTTAAGACAACAGGCGCAGTCATTACGTTCCTCCACATAGCCTTACACCGGCTCCGAATGCAATCATCCGTTCAGTGTGATGTGGTCCAGGGGTACACTTTTTGTAGCTGAAACGCTGCTTGCGTGCTGCCCTATGCCCCAGGAATCTACCAGAACATGATTGTTGAAGAGACTAGTGTGAGGGCGGATGCACCAGTGCCTACACCGTTTACTGTGTCAATGCACCCTAGTAAATGAACAGAAGCAAAACACATTCTGTAGTACTAACAGTAACATTAGTAGATGGGTAACTGGTTAAGTTATCTATCGTAGTTTTATAATAAGAGAAAGTAGCTGAAATATTAGAATTTTTTTTAGTATTAGCATCTTTTAAAATTAAATACCAGGAATAAATAATTAATGCACACTTCTACTGCTACCCAGGTTCTCGGGTATACCGCTGAATTCAGTCATTGAATGTCCACGATTTTCCGACTAACTGTCGTTCTGTTGCATCGGGTGGTGCTGATGGAATGATGTGTCTGCTGCGTGCTGCCGGTATTTATACCCGCTGGTCCCGATTTCGGGCCTCATTCATCTTTGATAATTCTTAGTACTATTTTCCCACGCGTTGCTCGGTTGAAAGCCCGCGCCGCGGTTCATTAAGTTGTCAGGCACGCGAATTTCATTCCTTCCTTGAAAATTTGTCGGTAATAGCCAGGACTTTCGTTGCTGGTAATGCATTTTATGTCCATTTCAATGCAGTGTTGCGCTATTGCACACTTGTTGAGCTGCTGTAAGCGGGTGTGTCGCTCATGTTCTGTACATCGATCTTCAGTTGTGAAGGTCTTTTGTCCAGTATAAGTTTTCCGCAGTCACAAGGAACTTGGTACACCGCAGTTGGTTTGAGACCCTGGTCGTCTTTCACCGCCCCTAACAAAGCTAGTATTCTTCTGGCAGGCGGAAAACTGGGGCTATGTTGTGTTTCAGCAGTACTTTGCCAATTTTTGACTACATATTGCCAGCAAACGGTATGAAAGCGGTATTCTTATTGTCTTCTTTGGCATCAGTGTCGTTCTTAGAGCTCTTGCATCGCAGGAGTGTCCGATCACGTCGCTTGCTGCAGTCCAAGTGCCACAGTTCAGCCGTCAGATTTTGTTTATCTGAAATAGAGTACGCCCTATATACTAGAGTGTTGAGGGATGCTGACAGCTGGACGCATGAAGATATAAATCCGTGTGCGTTGGCCTATGGAATACACCGTGGGCAAGCAGCCGTCAGGTCTTCGCTCAACAAGAACTACGGATATTTTCAGAACACCTGAATGACAGCCACAAAAACATCAAATATAGCATGAAAATACACTGACGAGCTAAAGAAACTGGTGTACATCCCCGATATCGTGTAGGGCCACCGCGAGCACACAGAAGTCAGTAACACGACATGGCTTGGACTCGACTAATGTCTGAAGTAGTGCTGCAGGAAACTGATACCGTGAATACTGCAGGGCTGTCCATAAATCAGTAAGAGAACGAGGGAGTGGGGGTCTCTTCTGAACAGCACGTTGCAAGACATCCCAGATATGTTCAATGATGTTCATGTCTGGGGAGTTTGGTGATCAGAGGAAGTGTTTAAACTCAGAAGAGTGTTCCTGGAATCCCTCTGTAGCAATTCTGGACGTGTCGCACTGTCCTGCTGGAATTGCCCAAAGTCCGTTGGAATGCACAATGGACAAGATGCAGGTGGTCAGACAGACTGCTTAAGTACGTTTCACCTGTCAGAGTCGTATCTAGACGTATCAGGGTTCCAATACCACTCCAGATGCACACTCCCCACACCATTATTGAGCCTCCACCAGCTTGAACAGTCCCCTGCTCCGTCCGCTACATATAATTTGAAACCAAACTCGACCGACCGGACAACATGTTTTCAGTCATCAGCAGTCGAATGTCTGTGTTCACGGGCCCAGGCGATGCGTAAAGCTTTATGTCGGGCAGTTATCAAGGGTATACGAGTGGGAATTCAATTCCGAAAGTTCATATCGATAGTGTTACGTTGAATGTTCGCACTCTGACACTTGCTGATGGCACAGCATTGAAATCTGCAGCAATTTGCGAGACGTTGGCACTTCTACCACGTTCAACGATTCTCTTCAGTCGTCGTTGATCTCCTTCTTGAAGGATCTCTTTCCGACCACAGCGATGTCCGATTCGATGTTTTACCGGATTCCTGAGATTCACGGTACACTCGTGAAATGGTTGTACGGGAAAATCCCCACTTCATCGCTACCTCGGAGATATTTGTCCCATAGCACGTCCGCCGACTGTAACACGACGTTCAAACTCATTTAAATCTTAGTAGCTCGCCATTGTAGAATCAGCAACCGATCTAACAACCGCGCCAGACACTTGACTTATAGGCGTTGCCGATAGCAGCACCGTATTCTGCGTGTTTACATATCTCTGCATTTGAATACGCTTGCCTGTACCAGTTTCTTTGGCGCTTCAGTGTAGAAAAAGTTAGCAAATATCCTTTTCTCGATATCCCTAGTTCAACTTTGCTGGTAATATATCGTGAAAAATTGGAAAACTACTGCGAAAACACCACAGAACGCCGTTTCTACGCCCGCCAACCGAAATACAGCCACTGAAAGACGACTGTGTCTCAAACCAGCGGGGGTGTACGAAATTCCGTGAGAATGCGGGTAAATTTAGTTTGGGCAAATGTTGCGCACACTCGGAAATCGACGGACAGAACATGAGCCCTACACCCGCTTACTGCAGTCCACTAAGTCTGCAATAGCGGAACACTGCATAATAATGAATTACCAGCAAACAGAAGCTCTAGCTACCGCCGATGAATTTTAAGACTGCATTTTCAAAGAAGCGACTGGAATCTGTGTGACATAATACAATTAACGGGGGCTCGGGCTTCTAACTGAGCTAGGCATGGAAGCCAACACTGTGCTCCATCAAAGCAGAAGGCGACGTCTAGACGCGTAGACGCGATATGCGACTAGGACGGCGGGTGGAAGACTGTAACTTAGTCTCTCCCTTCTCACCCCCCCCCCCCCTCCCCCGCCGTAGCAACCAAACGTTCGCCACCCTCCTTCCAACCACCAAGAACAGCGCGGAGCTGGCGATGAGCGAACTCTGGATCATCAGGTATATATACCACTAGCACGCAAGACACATCATGCCAACAGCATCACCTGATGATGGCGGAATGGTTGTCTGCCGAAATTTCGTGCACCTTCGGCGATTTGATCCAGCAGTATCCTCGAGGAACTTGGAAGCAGCTGGGGAAGTCTCAGGTCAGATACTATACGTTTACTATTATCCACGAAAATGTGAATTGTGTTACCTATTTTAACTTCTCAGTTCGTAAGCTGCAATCATGTCCGAAAGGAGAATATCTTCATGGACAACAGTTTACGGCTAAAGCCGCGGAACGGTTTGTATTGAACCTGCCTTCGGAAGCCGGGACATCGGCTTGCTGCACGCTTGCACGCACACTGGTGCCCTGGGAATGCTGGGCACAGCAAAGTTAAGCCGTTCTCAGAAATGTTTTCACGACGTCTATATCGATACCTGAGTTGTTATGGAATTATAGCAGCTCTGGGAGTCCGAGGCTATTCTGAAAACACAGAAAGGATATTTGCCGGCAGCTGCCAAACACCAGACGCAGCAAACTTAAGCCGTTCTCAGAAATGTTTGTCACGACGCCAATGCGGCACCTGGGGCGGCTCTGAGAACCCCGAGGGTATTTTGCAAACACAGAACGGATGTCTGTCGGCATCTGCAAAGTGTTATTTTTGCACTTACTGTAATAGCTGTTGTGAATTACGAAATCTTCTCTGGGAATTGAGTGTCACAGGAAATTTCAGCTTGCAGCCGGTCGTCATCAAATACACACCGCGATATTTCGTCTAGGCACCTGCCAATCATCCTCACCTGATTCACTGACGAAGGCATCATTCATTTCTCAACACAGAGGGTGAACTGGAACTACACCGAGGTACTAGTATGGACCAAAACAAGAAATAAAAGATCTAGTAAACAGGACCTCTAAAAGGATTATCTTAAAAGCTATGAGCCTTCTACTGCAAGTTCCTTGCTTTCCATATTTTGGGAGGAAGTACTATAGATAAAAATAAGAAAATAGGTCTACTAAACATGTGCTCTAAAATCCATACAATTGGACGAAGGTGAAGAAGTGCATTTTAGAGTCTATGTTTACGAGACATACTTTTCTTGTTTTGACCATACTACCACCTCTGAGAGGCAGGAAAATATGGTTCAACCTATAGTGTCAAAAGTATCCGGACACCTGGCTGGAAAAGACTTACAAGTGAGTGGCACCCTCCATTGGTAATGCTGGAATTCAATATGCTGTTCAGCCACCCTTAGCCTTGATGACAGCTTCCACTCTCGCAGGCATACATTCAGTCAGGTGCTGGAAAGTTTCTTGGGGAATGGCAGCCCATTCTTCACGGAGTGCTACCCTGAGGAGAGGTATCGATGTCGGTCGGTGAGGCCTGGCACGAAGTCGGTGTTCCAAGATATCCCAAAGGTGTTCTATAGGATTCAGGTCAGGACTCTGTGCAGGCCAGCGATATTATTGTCGTGTAACCTCTCCGCCACAGGCCGTGCGTTATGAGCAGGTGCTCGATCGTGTTCAAAGATGCAATCGTCATCTCCGAATTGCTCTCCAACTGTGGGAAGCAAGAAGGTGCTTAAAACATCAATGTAGGCCTGTGTTGTAATAGTGCCACGAAAAATGACAATGGGTGCAAGCCCCCTCCATAAGAAACACGATCACACCATAAGCCACCGCTTTCGAATTTTACTGTTGGTACTACACACGCTGGCGGATGACGTTCGCCGGGCATTTGCCATACCCACACGCTGCTATCGGATCGCCACATTGTGTACTGTGATTCATCACTCCACACAACGTTTATCCAGTGTTCAGTCGTCCAATGTTTACGCTCCTTACACCAAGCGAGGCGTTGCTTGGCATTTACCGGCGTGATGTGTGGCTTATGAGCAACCGCTCGACCAGGAAATCCAAGTTTTCTCACCTCCTGCCTAACTGTCATAGTACTTGCAGTGGATCCTGATGCAGTTTTGAATTCCTGTGTGATGGTCTGAATAGATACTGCCTATTACACATTACGACCCTCTTCAACTGTCGGCGGTCTCTGTCAGTCAACAGACGAAGTCGGCTTGTACGCATTTGTGCTGTACGTGTCCCTTCACGTTTCCACTTCACTATTACATCGGAAACAGTGGACCTAGGGAAGTTTAGGAGTGTGGAAATCTCGGGTACAGACGTGTGACCCAATGACCTGACGACGTTCGGAGTCCGTGAGTTCCGCGGAGCGCCCCATTATGCTCTCTCACGATGTCTAATGACTCCTGAGGTCGCTGATATGGAGTACGTGGCAGTAGGTGGAAGCAAAATGCACCTAACATGAAGAAGGTATGTTTCTAGAGGTGTCCGGATATTTTTGGTCACATGGTGTACATAGTGCGCTATGAGTATTCCGCTCATGCGTGAAACTGCGGAACTCGCACACTGCCCTCAGCGTCGCCGCTTGCGGTTGGCTTCGGAGCACTCCGTCGCGTTCGACTTGAGCAAATCAAGGAGATGATACTGTTCCAAGCATTATGCAGCTGGCAGCCGCTGACACGGTTCATAAAATTTTCCGCGATGTTAGGAAACAGTAGATTTGCTTGGTTGCGAAAAGGGAATGCAGCGTTAATGTTCGGTGCCGCGTTCTTCGATGCTGTGCTTTAACTGTCGTATGTAATACCTACCACAACTTGAACATATCGCCCCCCCCCCTTTTATGAGTCCTCATCCTCCATCGGCAACTTCCCCCCCTCTCGCCCACCTCGTTTTTCCTCTCCTTCCCCCCTTTTCTTTCCCATCACCTGTCGCGGTTCCCCCTGTCTGCCCTCGACTGTGGAGTCTCATATTTGTGCCAACTTTTTAATGCAGTGTTCAAGTGAGTGCTCAGTGTTGTGCGTCTTTCAAAAGTGTTGCGAACGCAAATCATGCTGTCGCTGGGTGTGAATTTTATATCTCTTGCGAACAGAAACCACACTGTCGCCGTGTTTTTTAATTCTCTGTCTATTGTTTTAACCGATCGCTTCCTTTGTAATTTTTAGCATCACCAACCCTTTGTTTTATGTTTTAAGTTCCACAATTTTATTCCATTTTGCTATTTACGCCACTGATTTTATCACGTGCTTTTATTATTTATTATCTTCATTTTTTTAAAACAAATTCTGTAGGTTTAAGAGCGGCGTACTAAGCTGCTGCCAGCACGCCCCCTTCGGGGGGAATCGAAACTCAATAAAGAAAAACAAAATCGAACATATCTACATCCTCTACACCTCCCATCGCCTTGATCTCCTTCATCCCCTGGTTACTCCTCTCCAACTCCTGCCCTCTGCCGCACCTTCACTGTTGTTCCCCCCCCCCCCCCTACCATTCACCTCTACACCCTTCATCTCCTTTCCCAAGGTGGCTTCAGTCCCCCTTCAAAATGATGCCCTCTCTCCCTCCATTTATCCCTCCTATCAACCCTGATCTTCACCTCCCCCTCCCTTCCTCTATCCATTCCCTGGGCTTCCTCTTCCCCCCCCTTCCATCCTGTTTTTTCCCCACCTACCCTCTCTCTGTCTCCCTTCTCTCCTCCGAGTCCTTTTTGCTATCCCCTCCACTGCATTTCCTACTCCTTCTCGCGTTCGCCTAGCCCCCTCTTTTCTATGTCCCCTCCCTCCATCAGCTCCCCCTTTTCTTTTCGTTTCCTCTCCTCCCCCCTTTTCCCCATCATAGGTCCGGGTCCGCCCCCCCCCCCCTCCCCCCCGCCATACGCTGCCGTGTCACCTGTATAGTTCTGTTATAAGTGAGTGTTCGAGTGTTCAGTGTTGTGCGTCCCCTGACAGTGTTGCGAACAGCCACCATACTATCGCTAGTTGTGTTTTTTATCTGATGTGAACAGAAACCAGACTGTCACCGTGTTTTTTTAAATTTTGCCTGTCTACTTCTTGTGTATCTTCATCCGCATCGTCACCACAATGTTTTTATATTTTAAATTCCACAACTTTCCGCCATTTACAGTTTTTTTACAATGTCACCATTTTATCGCCAGTTTTTCTCGCTTGTTTATATTCTCATTATGTTTTTGAACTTTTCTGTAGGCTGTAGAGCAGCATATAATGCTGCTGTAGTTGAAATCCAATAAAGAAAAAAAAAACCTATCACAATGGTGATGTATTTTGCAAATTCCCGCGTTCTGCAATAACAAAGTGTTCTTCACTGATCTCAACAGATCGGCCGTCTGAAATGGTGGTCGGAAAGCCACTTTCAGTTGAAATTTACAGATGTCTCTTGCTAATATAAGCGAAATATTACCAACAAAGGGACGAAATGTTAAATATTTTGTCTGCGTGCTCTTCTCTTTACGCACTTCCCTGTTCTTCGTTTTAACTGACAGTGCTCTGTAACTCTTCTGGACAGGTTATCCATTTTCCATTAACACTGTATTTAGATAGGGGAGCGCTTTAGGCAAACTGTATGCGTTTAAGTCTGTGTGAGCTCTATGTACAACTGTTTTATGCACACTCACAGTCTGCGATGGGTGACGACAACCTGACAATTGTAAAGACAAATTAAGTACCTGAGCCGAGAGGCCCAGAGAGCCGGCTTTATTCTAACCAAAACATCCAGGACAAGCTGGCAATCATCTTTCTCTAATTCTGTAATGAACCAGATATCCTTATGAATGAAGGTGAGTTAATGTAAGAACTCCATTAATTTACCGTCTCCATGATGTCACACTATGAAAGTATTGGGCAGAGCCACGCGATGCGGCCTCGTGGTTTGAAGCGCTGTGCCACGGATTGCGCGGTCGCTCCCGTCGGAGGTTCGAGTCCTCCTTCGAGAATGGGTGTGTGTGTTGTTCTTAGCATAAGTTAAAGTAGTGTGTAAGTCGAGGGACCGATGACCTCAGCAGTTTGGTCCCTTAGGAATTCACACACATTTCAACATTTTATTGTGCACATACCTCCAAAATACAGTTTGTTTAAGGGTCGCTGATACGAGCATTCTGTCCTGAAAGTCCTCCATAAAAAGGTTGGCCAAAAGGGGCGATAGAGGGCTACCCATACCAACGCCGTCAGTCTGCTCAAAATATTTGTGGTTGAAAATAAAATAGGTTTAGAAAGGAGCGTGCTTAAGCAGAGCAGCGATTCCCACCTGAAACCTATTAACAACTAGTGCCAAAGAAGTAGTGAGGGGGACTTTTGTAGAGAGAGATGCCGGATCAATGCTGACAAGGTCCGAGCTACTTAGAAGGCAGAGATTCTTACATGCTGTAAACATTACTATACAGTAATAAATATGGAACTTTGAACATAGCTGACGGTTCAGTGACCGTGTCAGAATTATATTAGAACAAATAAGCCATCGGTCACAAATATTAAGTCAAAATTGACCAGGTTTCGACGCTACTATGAGCGTATTAAGAATTAAACTAATGGGTTGCAACCCGTGTTTTTAATTCTGAAGACGACGCTCATAGTAGCGTCGAAACCTGGTCAATTTTGACTTAATATTTGTTACCCAGGGCTTATTTGTTCTAATAATGAATATAAAGTTGTACAGCATACATAAAGCATACGTATTTTAAATAAGCAATATATTTGCAACATATCTGCACAACAGTTATTTATGATAGATGAATACATACTATTTTACATCAAATTCTCAGGACAACCGTGAAGTTAAATAAAATAGTGGCAGTAACTAGGTACGATAACCTAACATAAACAAAACTTACACTGGGATGACAGAAATAGCCTCTTGTGCCTGGTAGGTAAACAATCTATCAATAGATGGCGTGACTGTAGAGGCGCTACTTTACAAGATCAATTCATTGTTATCATTACCTACATATTTGTCCATAATAAAAGTTAGTGTTAAGAATGATACATTAATTAAAATATGTATTTATGAATTTTAAGAGCTATTCGTGCCAACCCATTAGACAAAAAACGATATGTAGGAGGAAAATTTTTATATATAGACAGCTTATCTATTTTTATGTAAAATCTGTTCAAAAATGGTTCAAATGGCTCTGAGCACTATGGGACTTAACATCTGTAGTCATCAGTCCCCTAGAACTTAGAACTACTTAAACCTAACTAACCTAAGGACATCACACACATCCATGCCCAAGGCAGGATTCGAACCTGCGACCGTAGCAGCAGCAGCGGTTACGCGGTTCCAGACTGAAACGCCTAGAACCGCACGGCCACACCGACCGGCTGTAAAATCTGTACCTGAAGAAAACTACACATAATGCAATTACTGCAAAATATAGGAAAAATATTTTTCTAGTATTATAATCTCTTTCAATCCCAAAAGAAGTAAATAGTAAAATACGTAAGTCAAGTAGATAAAAATAATTTGCCTTTTTCATACAAGAGAATATCATGGAAACTTAGAGCAGTAGACATTCAACAACACAGTTTATTTATATATTTCTCTTTGATTCACAAGCAGCTCGTCAAACATACTGGAACGTCACTTCCAACTACTAGAAGTTTGTGCACTAATTATAAGGCCGGCAGCTTGCCGACTGTTGCTATGGATTTCAAGATCCTCGAAAATACGGAAAACATTGCCTGTTTGTTCAGAACGTTATATGGAAAGGCTGTTTTCAGTTGTCGTGAGTTGGTGATTCTGCTCTTTCAAATTTCAACCCAGGGCACTTCTGTTCTGAACCTTTTTTTAAACACTCTCCTGGTTTGACCAATGAAGAACGTATCACAAGATCGACATTTAATTTTGTAGACTCCTGCATTGCAAAACTTGTGCTGCGCCACATCTAGATTATGATGAAGTAGCTTCCTAGTTTGTTACTTGTTCGAAAACCAAACTGACTCTTAAATCTTTTAAATGCATGCACGTACGTCCGAAGGAATACGTACTGCGTTATGAAATACGTGAAACGTGTTCGCAGTTGCGGTGATGGACTACCATCAACTGTGTAGTGGAATGACGGCAATGAAACTTTGTGTCTGACCGGGACTCGAACCCACATGCAAGTCGGAAAGAACTTTGCATCGTAATTCGGAAAACACATGCGTTGCAATATCGTATTTAACCGGCGACGCCGGACAAGGGACTTTCAAGTAAAATGCTTGAGTATACATAAAGGATGTACGAGTACAGGTCGTAGACGCATGGTTGACGACATATAGAAATTTGGGTCTGGCCGTGAGTCGTACACGGATAGCCAAACGGTAAAACGACCGCTCGCGGAAAATCCGCGTTTGAGTCCAGATCCGGCACAAATTTTCACTGTCGTCATTCCTTTGTACAGCTGATGATTGTCCTTATTTGCAATTGTGAATGCATTCAATATATCTCATAACGGCTGTAGCCGTCGCAGCGCCTGTTCCTTTGGACTTGGTGACCGAGCGGTTCTAGGCGCTACAGTCTGAAACCGTGCGACCGCTACGGTCGCAGGTTCCAATCCTGCCTCGGGCGTGGATGTGTGTGATATCCTTAGGCTAGTTAGGTTTAAGTAGTTCTAAGTTCTAGGGGACTGATGACTCGGAAGTTAAGTCCCATAGTGTTCAGAGCCATTTGAACCAACATTTGGACATGCATATATGTCCAAAGGAATTTTGCATCGTAATCAGAATAACATAAGCACTGCAATATCGTGTCGTGCAATTATTTCCTGTGACGACGTCTGCTGTGGCAACAGACGATCAAATTTATTCATGGGCCATGAAATTCGATCCTTGTGGATCCAATCATATTCGGGAGAACTCACTCCATTATTTCCATCTCGTTATGCAGGAGAGAAATGTGATGCAACCTCATGAAGTAGGTGGAAATGGCATCCAACCTTCGTCTCGTACAGAAAATCATCTCTTTGACAACAGTGTAACTATCCATCTACGTAATCCTCGGAGCAGCGACAACTTTGCAAAGTTAATTGCAATAACTGTGGTTCCCAGACCGCAGTTACACCGGGAAATTCACCTGCGAGGAACGAGCGAAGCGGTGGGGTAGGTGGGAACCGAGGAACCAGTGAGAGTTCGTCCTTGTCGTTGATTACGAGACAGCCAATCAAAAGAGTCAAGAAGTCAAGGACGTCTCTCATGGTAGAGGAGCGGGAAAAGCTAGCGGAGGGCGCAGGCTTTGGATCGGGGTTGGGGCAGCAAGCATAAATGGTAAGTGTGGACCGCAGTGGGAACCCGAAGGAAGCACTGGGCAGTTCGGACTGTACCGTTGGATAGCGGTGAGACGCAATTCTCACTGTGAGAGGTAAAGTGTGAAGGAAACTTCCTGTAGGCTATTTAAGACAGAAGAAAGTAAATGGTCAAAGACAGGAGGACATGTCATTTTTGTGCTTTACGAGCTGTGAAGAAGAGCACAGTCAGTATCTAAGGGTGTTACTGAAGCTATATTAAACCTCAGGTGTCCACATGAAAAGATAATAGAAATATTTATTAAAGAAAATGAATAAAATCCTTTCGCTGTTAATTTGTATCACCATCTCCTGTTAACAGTTCACCTTTGCGCTTTTAAGTGCTTTATGGTTCCATGTGGTATCGTTTCATTTTCAGTGTCTGTCTTAAACATTGCATGTGATAGTCTAAGTTGACTTATAGTTTTCCATAATCTGGCATAGATTTCCCTGCAGTTCAACAATTCTTATGAATGGACCTGGGTCTTCGCGACTTCAGAGGATGTTCTTCAAAATGGCTTCAAGCACTATGGGACTTAACATCTGACGTCATCAGTTCCCTAGATTTAGAACTACTTAAACCTAACTAACCTAAGGACATCACACACATAGATGCCCGAGGCAGGATTCGAACCTGCGACCGTAGCAGCAGAGCGGTTCCGGACTGAAGCATCTAGAACCGGCCTGCCGGCAGAAGAGGTTGTTACTTGTAATGAAAATAATACCGTTGTCAGACAGAGTGAACCTTTTATAGCGTGTCTGACGACGCAATTGTTTGGGTGAAGAGTGGAGCAGAAAGAAGAAACTGAGCGAGAATATCTTTCTTTACGAAGATAACTAAAGGGATGAACGTCGCGTACGGGACAGAAAAAGAGACATTTAATTTTTATACATACGTAGAGATATATACATTCTTTGGCTGTACTGGTAAATTCGTCAAAAGAGCTGAAGTTGGTCGCCTATAAATTCTTTAGGGTCCTCTCAGACTGAATTTTATTAGAACTTGAAATTTTTGTTTCTATTTTCAAGCAGGCCTAATGGAAAGTATGTGTTTGAGAATAATGTACACCTTTACGGACCGGAGTAAGTGACTAAATATTTACGTAGATTATTCTCATTTCTTGAGCGGATTCCATGGGCTGGAAAATGAGACATATGTATTGCAAATTTTATGAAGGAATAAATGTATTAGTACTATAGCCCCGATTCCTTGAAGAGCTTTCTGCATGACGTTTCTGAAACGCCGCAAATAACTTGCGTTACATAGTTGGAACCGGAAAGCTTTAGTTTGTCTTCATGACAAAAAAAGCTATGCCCTTTGACATTATGAAATTAAAGTAAAAGAATTCTGTTTATACCGCCTACACGTGACAACATTCACAATGGAAATAAAGTTTTGTTAAGAGAATGCAGCTGTTCCGCGAGATGCTCGTCGCATTTGAATTTATTATCAAGCTGTAATAAGAGAATTTAAAACTGTGTGGTGGCTCTGGTATTGCACTGACAGAGTTTAATTGCAAGAATCCCAACCACCAACTAACTTTTTTGCGGGTGATCCCGCACTAATAGGACCTCAACATAAAACACCCCCGATACTGTAATTTTTCCGGTACAAATGTCACACGGGAACCCTTGTAGGCGACTTGCCTACAACAAATAATTGCATAGCCGTCCGGTATAATGAGTTAACGAAGTAATATTTATTCGTGAAAATTCACAATGAGAAGAAACTAAAAACAACAGAGAAGTAACAAAAACTAGGAGATCCTGTAGTCTTACGGCAAAGATAAAAAACAACACATGACAAAAAAAAAACTCTCGCGCTCTTTTGATCTCACTTTGCACCAGACATGAAAAATATCACTGCCACACAGCCCCCCCCCCCCTTAAAGTGCGGATCCCCAGGGATATTTTGATACTTGAATTTTATTCGACTTCCAGCTCTGGTGTGCGTCGGGTGTCTCGGGGGCGGTGACGTTGTTGTTCGTGGTGGTGATTCACCTGTCTCGGACGATGTCGATTGACTTCACACACCGAGAAATTAATTCTTCTTTCAGTCTACAGTATGCTCCTTCAGTAGGCGGGTTTGCTATAATGTCAGATATCAAAACCGAGGTCTGATGGTCCAAATTACTTATCACCAAGGTGAACTTCTCGTGATCACTGAATATTCTTTGTTGTAGAAATGTATTTTCCATTACCGCGAGCCATGTGTGTGGCTGGGAAGGCATTAATGGGGGCGCCCGTAATTGCAACCGTTGAGTTGGTGAAGCGTTGAAACCAGCGGGTATTTCCGTTGCTGTTACTTGCTGTGGTTGTGCTGCCATGGTTGTTGAACCAACGTCATTCCTTTGGTCCGGTATATGCTTTAAGTTCATATCTTTCGAAATATGCAACTGTAAAGTTTCTATCTCATTCTGAAGCCTATGAATTTCTTCCGTTATCGAACCGTATCGTTTGCCGTCGTCGGTCATTGCTTTTGCAGTTAATGTTCGACGTAGCTAACGAAAGATTTAAAGTTCCTTAATCGGAGGTCACCAATTATGTAGGAGACTTGCCTACAACAAATAATTGCATAGCCGTCCGGTATAATGAGTTAACGAAGTAATATTTATTCGTGAAAACTCACAATGAGAAGAAACTAAAAACAACAGAGAAGTAACAAAAACTAGGAGATCCTATAGTCTTACGGCAAAGATAAAAAACAACACATGACCAAAAAAAACTCTCGCGCACTTTTGATCTCACTTTGCACCAGACATGAAAAATATCACTGCCACACCCTAAATGATCTGACTGCATTTTTGTAGCTCAAGTTCCTTCGATATTAAATTCCGCTGCTCTGGGCATTTATAAAGGCAAAGAGTACTCGGTATCATTTCCAAGAATAAACAGTTCTCTTCTCAACATGCCGCTATTACTAAACAAATAAAGGGGAATATCTGGGCTGCACTCAATTTACAATAAATATCACATGGTCACACACACATCCTCTCAATATGTAAAAGAAAAAACGATAAACTGCTGAACATTCCTCATACCTTCTGTAAAAATATTTAGAATCGCTGCACCTCGTAATATGTGATCACTACCAGCTTTTAACGATAATAATTCCGTGTTAATAGATATAATTCTGACCTGGGGCAAATAAAACAAAACGTCAGAAATGAATGCAAAACAAAGACTGCCTTGTACATTGAATAAAATCTTCTTACGGCATCAGCATCTGTGTGCTCCGTGCTGTGTGCCCCATCGTTCCTCGCCTTCACTGCTTACTCATTTCCCTGGAATTTGCATCTGGATGGCGACTCGGACGTTCTCAACATATAGCAGATGTAATATCATACTTAAAGCCACGGAAACCTGCAAATTTAGCCGAATACCGGACAGTGACAACGAAATTCACAGTCAGAATGCAAACAAAAAGCGCCGTGCAGCCAGTTCCATCAAAACACTGAAATTGTCGCAGCAATGGCCGAATTATACCGAAATAATTCCTATTAAACGAAATACAACAGTCGGCATGTATAATGGATCGTTTCACGAACAAGACGTAAACCACCCCCACTTACAGCCGTTATCTTGTATGTTGCGTATTTGTCCTATAGGGAGACATTAGTTCTGATAATGTGATGTGTCCAGCCAGCATACAACAGTTATTATTTGACATCAAAGAATAAGTAGCACAAACTAAAAGAGCAAATATGTATTACTAGACAAAAATATTTCGAACACTGTGTGCTGTCACTATAGTCAACACTGTAACGCCCAGCCCCAAATATCACTCAGCATATATTTTCAATAGATTATTCTAGTAGCATGTTTTGAAGTAACAGTGAAGTTAGAGATACGAATGCGAGAAACCTCTTACAAGTCCTGAAGTTTATGCAATGTGTCTTTTCAACGTTTAATGACGAAAAATAGCCTGGAATGATGATAATTGCGTTAACTAATCTTTTTGAATCCATACTCTAACTTTGCTCAAACACTTACGCGAATGCAAGCATGTGACATTCTCGACACTGCTGGTATTGGCTTGTATCGGCATGTCGAAAATGTCAGCCGGCTGCAACCCTGTAAGTTGTTTGAACATTTTATGCGCCAGGACAAATTCGAGTTTCACATGGTTTACTACCACACGGAGGAAACGAGTCGTAGCTTGCGGAAGATAGATAAACTTCGCAGTAGAAGAGGGAGACTGCAGTGCGCACGTACGTTTTTGGACGGTGTAAAGACCATAATATCATTCCAATGTAATGTTCCAAATTGATTCTCATGCCGTATCAACCAACGGGCTGGTTTAGGTCTTGTTCGTGAAACGATCCATTATACATGCCGACTGTTGTATTTCGTTTAATAGGAATTATTTCGGTAGAATTCGGCCATTGCTGCGACAATTTCAGTGTTTTGATGGAACTGGCTGCACGGCGCTTTTTGTTTGCAGTCTGACTGTGAATTTCGTTGTCACTGTCCGGTATTCGGCTAAGTTTGCAAGTTTCCGTGGCTTTAAGTATGATATTACATCTCGACGTCCTCTTATCAGTCTCACAGTGGAAGCATTGGACGACGCAGCCTTACCCGCGGTAGGAAAAGGTTTGAACTTTACGCTCACACTCAAGCGCATATCAGTTCTTTGTTTTCCTATGGAAGAGGCCGATTTCAAGCTACCTCCAGACCTTACTGAGGAGATCGCGTGATGACTGGGGCACATTCGCCCGAGAGAAATTTTACATTACCTCAAAGGGCTGATTGTGCATTCACTCATAGTACGTTCTGATATTTCTGCGTTACTTACGGATAAGGTAGAGTTGAACGAGAGGGATTATGATAAAAAAATGCAGTGTTTACTATCTGATCCAGCGTAACGCAGACTCAGTCCTGACCGGATAAACAGTATTGAGAGGAGGCCTAACAACCTCCTGAAGAGTAGCCTTTTGTCGGAAGAGACTATAAGGAGTGTTATCTCTTGATGTGCTGACCCTCCTTTATTACACGGCCTTCTCACGGTGCACGAGAAGGGGTTTGTTTCTCTTGGGCTTATTATCAGCAACATTGTTTATCCTCCTTATCATGTAACAAAAAAATTAGCTGCTGCCTTGAGTCCAGTACCAGGTAGATTTATACATCACATTAGGAAATCGGCGGATTTCTTACTGCGTTCGAATTATTCTGATATTTTAGTGAGTGTTGATGTGCTCTCTCTATCTCTCTCTCATTCGTTACAGCTGACTGTGGTCAGGTTTGGTGTTGTATTACCTAAATTAACTAACGCGTCACGAGATGGGTTGACTTTTATTTACTTTTTATTCAATAACCAGTTTAAAGAGCGGACAGAGGAAGTTTCGATGGTGAGCCCTTTGTCACCTATTGTTGCGAATCTGTCTGGGCTGGCTCTGAGCGCTATGGCGCTTAACGTCTGAGGTCATCAGTCCTATAGACTTAGAACTACTGAAACCTAACTAACCTAAGGACATCACACACATCCATGCCCGAGGCAGGATTCGAAACCTGCGACCGTAGCGGTCGCGCAGTTCCAGACTGTAGCGCCTAGAACCGCTCGGCCATCCCGGCCGGCGCGAATCTGTCTATTGAAGGTTTAGAGTGAAGTGCCCTGGAATGCGCGACGTACAAACCATTCATTTTTGGCTATGTTGACGATACTTGTTTGACATCATGACAAGGAGAATTTGTACAATTTTTTAGAACATCTTGAGTCGTGGTGAACTGGCGCCAATGTTGTTTCGTTCATGTATCGTTCGATTGTGGTTGAGCTATCTTTGATTTTCCCGTGTCTTATCTTCAGGGTTGACGGGCGAAAGCGAGTTGGTTGTGAGGCTCCGATGGGTAACCCTCGAGATCTCGTGACATTCGCGGGGAGACGAGTGTCAACGACTACCGAACGAGCGTGATGGCCGTTATACGTTATGGTGGGAAATTGGTTGGGCGTTTTGCCGACATGGGCAGCTTGGAGATACAAGTTCTGTGACTCCAGTGGGTTCAAAATTTGCGGTGAAGCTGTGGAACCCACTCCCTCGTATTGTGAACCTTAAATTAAGTACGTCGTCGTAATTGTGATCGTTCACCGACGCAATCAGAGCCATTTAAACTTTATTATTATGGTGAGACTTTGGTAGTCGAACCTTAAGACGGTGTGGAAGAGTTCAGTTGGCCTAATTAAATAGTGCCCGTTATTTGAAAGTTTTCTTAGAAATTTTACTATTGCTTTGTGTCTCTAGCAATCAAATGATTTTATTTTGCAGTTTTTAAAGCCTGCAATCTATTTATACAGTTGTCCATGTGTAAGTGAATGAAAGATTCTGCCGAGTGTTTCTATGTTTCAGAGTTATAGGAAAGCCTTTGTGATTCGGGCAGAAACCTTTGATTGTGCCAGCGCATTGGCGGGGAGTGAAATGACATCCGAGGTCTAGACCTGGCTGTGTTTAAGAACCTGGCCACTACGGGGATTAATTCACATAGCGCCTTCTAAAGTTTAGTATTTGTCTTCCTTCCACCAAGGCGGTTTAAGCTGGTGGATGTATAAATACATATTGTATGTAACCTGTTCGTACATGAACTTGTTTCCTTAAATATTAGGGACTGGAAAGTGACTAAACCTTAAACTGTATAGCATCTGCTGAGTTCCTTGTGCAGCCTTTTCTAGCAACTTTTTTATTCACACGTCTGAGCACGTGAACGTTTATTTTTAAAGATAAATCTTTCTTCTGTAGTTTTTTTTATTTAAGCGGTTCTATCGTGTTATGTAATTGGATCTTACCTTGGCACTAGTGTTCAGGTGTCATTGAGTCATCCTTTACTTGTAATCGTTTCATTAAATGTATTTTCAGGGAAATCCCATATGGGGGTTTGAATTTATGAAGTTTGCCAGTAACTCTGTTTTCTTAGTAAGGGACTGTTTGAGTACTGAGTACGTTGGGTTTCTAACTGTATTTGCTAAGCTTTATCTAGTGGTTCGCCCACAATTTGTAATTCTAAATATTTTTAAAGGCTTAATGTCAATAAATTGTCTTAATTATAAAGTGTGACTACCAACCATGATTCCATCCCGCTTCCTCTTTTATGGTATTTAAGATATGGAGTGTAAGTGTGGTACGATTAAGGGAACACGTATCACATCTGAATTCAGTGCACCGTAAAATTCGCTTCACTGTTGAGATAGGAAAGGATTCGTTTATAGAAAGCCAACTTTCACTGATTTGCATTTCAAGCTGACAGCTGTCACAGTTCAGCTCAGTGAAGGGATAGTTCGTACCTTGTTTCTCAGACCATAAAAGATTTTCGGCTGAATTACCACACTACGATCATTTTTTGGCAGAATGGTTGTAGTGGAAAACAGATCAGATGCGTTTTGCGCTCCCCGCCCAACTGTAAGTGCAGTGCGATGAAAATAACGAGATGGCAGCTACATCTACTGTCATTTTGTCTTAATCAGGTAGCAATTGCAACACGTTTGGTGTTATTCCGGGGAATCATGGTGCCAAGTGTGTTTTCCGGCCACTAGAAAGGCTCCTCTAAGATCTGTAAGGCTGTGTGGAACGATCGACCTTACTCAAGGGATAGCGTCTAGGACTGATATAAAAAATAAAATAAAATAAAATAAAACATTGGTTCTAGGTTAAAATCCAGACCCTGATCGAATTCTGAATAAAAATCGTCAGTAGTGGTAGTCGAAGATTTCCCGTATAGGATGTCACCCTCGTTCTACTAACGGCCTTGTCAAAGAGGTCTTGGGAGTGGAGAGAGTTTCAAGGCAAACTCTTGTACCTGTCGCGGGAAACGTACCCTAAAAGGCTGGGGAATCAGCAATAATCAACGGTATGTGGATATAGAAGGCAAAGAAATTTGCAGGGGAATAATGTGCAACCGCGGACATGTATGTTAGTAAAGAACTAACATTATGACATATCCATTGGCAAATGACTTCGAAGTAGTTCTCCATTTGAATCTTCGAGATAGGACCACCAATCCAGAGGCGACCTTGAGAAAGAGACTGAATTGCCAACGAAAGATTTACCGAGGGAGGTGGCACACTGGACTCGTATTCGGGAGGACGACAGTTCTATCCCGCGTCCGGCCATTCTGATTTAGATTTTCCTTGATTTCCCTAAATCACTCCAGGCAAATGCCGGGATGGTTCCTTTGAAAGGGCACGGCCGACTTCCTTCCCTGTCTTTCCATAATCCGATGAGACCGATGACCTCGCTGCCTGGTCTCCTCCCCCAAACAACCCCAACCCAACGAAAGATTGATACTCTACGAGTCGAAGCGTGAATTTCAGAAGTTCCAGAAGCTTGAACATGGTTGGGAAGCTACAAAATCTATAAAGGGACAAAGAAAGGCTCAATATAAATGTAACGGGAATCGGTAAACGCAAGGTGGTTATAATTAAACTTTCCCTACCTGAGCCAGACTACACCGAAAACAATTTACCGTATGGATAGCCAACTTTATAGGAATGATGTTAATATAGTGCGCTGTAGGTTTTGTGTTGTTGGTAGTATTAGTGTCATGACTCGGCAATAGGCGCCGGTACTGGTACGGCGACATAGGGTTGAAACACAATCATCAGTGTCCATTACACTTACAGTCATCATGGGTCTCGACAAGGTGCGCAGGGCTTTTCCCGCATTATGACAAAAATAGTGCTGCTGCTCTCCGTGAGTATCGATGCCTTAAAGGGGAAGGAATTCGGAGAGGTCCACTTTCCGCACCGGGGTTGAAGAACATCATTCGGAAGTTCCAATTAAATGGCAATTTGGGAATGGTTCTGGGAGACTCCAAAGGCCAATTGCGCCACAAATTGTTGAAGAAGTTTACTGTTGCCATGGCTGAGAATGGTGAATACAATGTGCGATCTTCAAGCAGTGTAGGAGGTATACCATTAGAGCTGAATTTTCTACGGTTCAACGTTCGAAAAGTGCTGTGAACAATCGTGAAAAGCTGTCTATAGCGTGCGTTTTCAGTCTGTCGTGGATGCAGAAGTTTGTCGCATTGAGCAACATTTGTAACCTGGAACATAAGCATGTTAACTGTTATCTTATCAAGTGGAAATTTTCTTTCAGTGGTTTATTCGTTATTTCTTTTCCGCATGTTATTACAGACCTTTCCCTTATATTTCATAGTCCTCATTTTTCATGGGAGTCCTCTCAAGTACGGAAAGATTAATTATAATCACAGTATATAGTGGAGGAGCAGTCGTCTTAGGTAGTTTGCAGATGCTACTGTCGTTTATAGTGCAGTAACGTCATCAGAAAATCAAAACCAATTACAAAACGATTTAAATAATATATCTGCACGGTGCTAAAACTGGAAATTGACCCTAAATAGTGAAAACCATGAGGTCATCCACATGAGTGCTGAATGGAATCTGTTAAACTTCAGCTACATGATAAATCAGCCAAATATAAAGGCCGTTAGTTCAACTAAATACGTAGGAATTACAATTACGAACAACTTAAATTGGAAAGAACTCATAGAAAAAGTCGTGGGGAAGGCGAACCAAAGACTATGTTTTACTGGTAGAACACTTAGAAGATGCAACAGATCTACTAAAGACTGCGTACACTATGCTTGTCCGTCCTCTTGGAGTACTATTGCTCGGTGTGGGATCCTAGCCAGACGGGATTGACGGAGTACATCGAGGAAGATCATGGAAGGGCGAGAGAGTGCCACGAACATGATGCAGGATTTGAGGGTGGAAATCACTAAAAGAAAGGCGTTTCACGTTGCGACTGGATCCTCTCGCTAAATTTCAACCACCAACTTCATTCTCTGAATGCGAAACTGTTTTGCTGTCGCCGACCTAAGTAGGGAGAAACAATTATCATAATAAAATAAGAAAAATCAGAGGTCACACGTAAGATATAGGCGTTCGTTTTTTCCTCACACCTTTAGAGAGTGGAACCATAGAGAACTATTGTGAAGGTGGTTCGATGAACCCTCTGCCAGGCACTTGTGTGTGATTTGCAGAGTAGGCCGTAGATGTAAATGTAGATGTATAGGAGACGTTAGTGGAGTATCTACGAAGGCAGCTTGAACTATGGAGTTGCGGCCACAGTGTGCAAACTTTATTGAGTCACAAGTCACAGTGAAGCAATATCTGTCTCGCAGAACTTGACTCCCGAACAAAATCATCGGCATGTGAACGTCTGCCGCGACTTCATTGAAAGGGAAAACGCGGACAGTTCTTTTCTAGAAAAACAGTCGTGGGTGACGAGACTTGGTGTTAGTAATATGGACCTACCACAAAACGACGAAGTGCAGAAATTCACATGGAGGGCCAGGGCTTTGACGACATAACCGCCATTCAAGCCACTGTGAGGCGCGAGTTAAGCAACATCCCAAAGAAGGACTTTTCTAAAATTTTCAAAACGTATCAACATTCTCTCCGTTATGCTCAAGTGGTTGGGGTGGTATCGGTTGGGTTGGGTGGGAGAAGGGGAGACGGGGGGATGGAAGACTGAGTAGAACACCTGAATCACTGAAACAACCTTCTTAATTTTTCTTTGTTTTGTTAATCGAGCATCGTAGCTTTTTGCATTGACCAGGTATTTAGCTGTATTTGTGTTCAGCAATTCATCTGTTTTCTTCTACATATTGGGAGGTATGGTTAGCTACGAGATCGCTTATTTCAGTTAATTACAAATGTGAAGTTTCTTTTTTGTTGAATAATTGCTGCATCAGGTCGAGGAAGTTATGTAGTCTTACATTTGTGACGGAGTACTCTGTTGTTTTTAGACAACTGTCGAGGAAGTAAAATACAACTCAAGGATTAGGCATTAGGCTTCTTCTGTTTGCACGAATGCTGCCTACAAGGCGGTACGAAGACCGATGTTTGGTCGTAGGACATGTGATCAGCGTGTCGCCAATCCCTCCACCCGTCATCGCCAATAGACGAATCCTGATGATGCCGCAGTTTCTTTATTCAAGCAACTCCTCATCTGGCCTCACAAAGACTGAGTGGATCCCATATCAGACCTCAATATATCAGAAAATCTGAGAAGCTACCGGGAATCGAGCTAGGTACCTTCTTCATCGGAGAAAGCTACGCTAGCCATTTTGCTATGGAATCGGTCGTTGTCGAAGGAGCACAGCTATTAAAA
The DNA here is from genome assembly GCF_023864275.1 of Schistocerca cancellata. Taxonomy (NCBI): domain Eukaryota; kingdom Metazoa; phylum Arthropoda; class Insecta; order Orthoptera; family Acrididae; genus Schistocerca; species Schistocerca cancellata. The sequence continues at coordinate 360,262,610 of NC_064634.1, forward strand.
CTCTGTCAGACCGCTAATATTAGGGCCACAGTATGGCTTTTTGGCTAGATCATTTAAAATACCAAAGGATTTTTATGTTAAGTCACTACTGGTGCATATGCAACTAAACAAAAAGAAACTTCTAAACTCCTACAGTAACTAGCTGAGTACCCGGTGTTGTAGAGGTATGTTTTTATAACAATCTTCCATTAGTACATATTCTGCTTCCACCTCTCTCTGTCCATCTCTCCTACTCCCAACCTCCATCGCCCCCTCTATCCACCACCTCCTACTGTCCCTCTCTCTGCCCATCTCCTCCTTCCACTCTCTCTGTCCATTTGCTCTTCCCCCTGTGTCCATCTGACCTTCCCCTTCTGCCTTCATACGCTCCATCCTTCTCTATTTGTCCGTTTCTTCTACCCCTCTCTCTCTCTCTCTCCATCTACTCCTTACTCACTCTTTCTCCATCTCCGCCTGCCCCTCTTCCTGTCCATCTCCTCTGCCTCCTGCTTTCCCATTCTCTTTCCATTTTTTCTTTCCCTTCTCTCAGTCCCCCTCCGTTTCCTCTCTCTGCCCAACTCCTTCATCCCCACTCCTTGTCTATCTCATCCTGACACTCTCTCTGTCCATTTCGTCCTGTCCCCTCACCCAACATATCTCCATCTCCCCCCTCCCCCTGTTCACCTCCTGCTCCCTCCACTCTCTCTCTCGATCTCCTCCTGTTACCTTTCTCTGTCCACCTGCTCCCCTTCTCTTTCTCTGTCCATCTCCTCCTCCTCCTTTCTCTGCCCATCTCTTCCTCCCTTTGACTCTGACTGATGCTGCCTCTTTCTTTTCTCATCTTCACCTCTCTCTGCCAATCTCCACATCTACCCTTCCTCTGTCGATTTCCCTCTCCCCCTCTTTGTCTCAATCTCCTCCTCTCATCACATGTGTCCTTCTCCTTCTCCCCCGTCACTCTCTGTCCATGTCCTCCTGCCCACATCTCTCTCCAACTTCTTTCCCCAATAAGAAGTTGCTGGTTCTTACCAGCACCCAGTTTCTTTCCATATAGTAATTAAAAAATTTACTATATTTTACTTCAATCCATTGGTTTATGACGATATTTTTATTCATGGTGTAGCCCTTGTACGCCCTCCTATATGTATTTCACATTTATATAAGATACTTCAGCCATATTTGTATACATACTTCACCTGTATCTGTATCTAAATTCGCCATACATTTACATTTTCACGTTTCTCAATGTTTATTATGTAATATGTCCTGAATTTAGTGTCTTACAATGACACAGTTTTCCAGGTTACTCCAGTGGTATATGTTTGGTGCTGTAAACCAAATGTGTTGTGAATAGCGTTAGTACTAAGGAAATAATAAATTAGAATCTAATGCTTTCTGCGACATTTTTCACGCATCTGAGAGACAATGATGTCTTATTTCCTGGACCATGTGCCGTACACTGATTTATATTTGTAGATACATTCAACGTCATGTGTGGATGCTGTCTTATAAATGCGTTGTGGATCGAGTAAGTATTAAAGAAATAACATATTGAAACCTCATGCTTGATCCAGTAGTGCTTCACACATCTCTGAGACAATGACGTCATACCTCCTGAACGATATGTCGTGGTATCATATATTTCTATAGATACACTCCTGGAAATGGAAAAAAGAACACATTGACACCGGTGTGTCAGACCCACCATACTTGCTCCGGACACTGCGAGAGGGCTGTACAAGCAATGATCACACGCACGGCACAGCGGACACACCAGGAACCGCGGTGTTGGCCGTCGAATGGCGCTAGCTGCGCAGCATTTGTGCACCGCCACCGTCAGTGTCAGCCAGTTTGCCGTGGCATACGGAGCTCCATCGCAGTCTTTAACACTGGTAGCATGCCGCGACAGCGTGGACGTGAACCGTATGTGCAGTTGACGGACTTTGAGCGAGGGCGTATAGTGGGCATGCGGGAGGCCGGGTGGACGTACCGCCGAATTGCTCAACACGTGGGGCGTGAGGTCTCCACAGTACATCGATGTTGTCGCCAGTGGTCGGCGGAAGGTGCACGTGCCCGTCGACCTGGGACCGGACCGCAGCGACGCACGGATGCACGCCAAGACCGTAGGATCCTACGCAGTGCCGTAGGGGACCGCACCGCCACTTCCCAGCAAATTAGGGACACTGTTGCTCCTGGGGTATCGGCGAGGACCATTCGCAACCGTCTCCATGAAGCTGGGCTACGGTCCCGCACACCGTTAGGCCGTCTTACGCGCACGCCCCAACATCGTGGAGCCCGCCTCCAGTGGTGTCGCGACAGGCGTGAATGGAGGGACGAATGGAGACGTGTCGTCTTCAGCGATGAGAGTCGCTTCTGCCTTGGTGCCAATGATGGTCGTATGCGTGTTTGGCACCGTGCAGGTGAGCGCCACAATCAGGACTGCATACGACCGAGGCACACAGGGCCAACACCCGGCATCATGGTGTGGGGAGCGATCTCCTACACTGGCCGTACACCACTGGTGATCGTCGAGGGGACACTGAATAGTGCACGGTACATCCAAACCGTCATCGAACCCATCGTTCTACCATTCCTAGACCGGCAAGGGAACTTGCTGTTCCAACAGGACAATGCACGTCTGAATGTATCCCGTGCCACCCAACGTGCTCTAGAAGGTGTAAGTCAACTACCGTGGCCAGCAAGATCTCCGGATCTGTCCCCCATTGAGCATGTTTGGGACTGGATGAAGCGTCGTCTCACGCGGTCTGCACGTCCAGCACGAACGCTGGTCCAACTGAGGCGCCAGGTGGAAATGGCATGGCAAGCCGTTCCACAGCACTACATCCAGCATCTCTACGATCGTCTCCATGGGAGAATAGCAGCCTGCATTGCTGCGAAAGGTGGATATACACTGTACTAGTGCCGACATTGTGCATGCTCTGTTGCCTGTGTCTATGTGCCTGTGGTTCTGTCAGTGTGATCATGTGATGTATCTGACCCCAGGAATGTGTCATTAAAGTTTCCCCATCCTGGGAAAATGAATTCACGGTGTTCTTATTTCAATTTCCAGGAGTGTACATTCAGCGGCATACGTGAATATTGTCTGTGAAAGGTATTGTGGATAGAGCTGACAGCGAAGAAGTAAAACATTGGAACGTCGTGTCTGATGCAGCAGTTTTTCACCCATTCAGTGTTTATGAAGTCACACCTCCTTAACTGTACGTCGTAAAATGATATAATTTCGCCAGTAAATTTAGTGCTACATATGAACGCTGCCTGCAAAATTTGTTGCGAATAAAATTAGTAGTAAAAACGTAATAACTCAAATCGCCATCTTTCTTCGGGCAGTTTCACTGCATTAACAGCAAAAATGTAGTAATCTGCACATTTTTTTTTTCTTTTCATCATTTTGTGGGGGTTGTCAACCAGAAAATGTTCCGTAACGGTTTGAAATTTTGTGCAAAGTTTGTTGCAAGTCATTAAGTGCTCTCATGCCCAAATACTGGATGAATGTAGTCTGGGTATTTGTGGGCCGTGAGCCACGTTGGTTTTTCATCCCCGTCCCCAACTCGTTGATGGGAAGGTGGTTCTTTCCCTACAGCGATTCTTTCAGGACAGTAAGTAATGTGCGTACCAAGTTAGTGAACACACATAGATACATACATATATACGTATATACGTATATATATACACACATACATCCGTTTTTGTAATAAATACGGATTAGGGAACTGGTGGCTGGGGTTGTTACAAATAAACTCACTCATTATAATATCAGTATAGCCAAACAGACGGATATATGTTGTCCCTGAAGCAAATTAAAGGAAATTCGAATCGTTGTTTTCCAGCGGGGTTCTCTTTGTTGTAAGAAAAATGGTGGTAGCGGAAATATCCTCGTAAAAATATTACAAATGGAAACACCTCTGCACTTCTGACCGTTAGCTGTGTTTACACCTGAGCTGAAGGAGCCCACACTTATACTTAGAACATTTTCTTATAGCTTCTCATTAAAAAGTCTATCTACTTTCCGTTAATGTAATTATGTTTGATATATTTCTTAATCAGCTTATAACTGATACCCTATAACTCAAATCTCATTTGCATATAACGCTGCGTACCAAGTAAGAAATTATTGAAGGACGTATAGATCTTCCTTTGTCAACGCTGTTTTTATTTTACATACTGTCCATTTCTTTAGAATGTGTAAATCGTACAAGTTAGATTTCTGTTGCTCTCTTAGGAAATGAGAGTCATACATTAATGCAGCCAACGACATTGTGTCAGTTCAGAAGAAATCCAGAAAATCTGCAGTGTCACTCACCCTGTCAAATGACACACATTGGCGTCAATAATGCAGCAGTTTGCCGATCAGAGTTGTCGAAGGGGAAAATTACTCCATTGTGAGATGTATTTTTTAACGTTACTATTTACACTGTTTGGCAGCGACAGGACGCACACTTTAAAAATAAATCTTGCAGCGAGAGGTACGTGTTGTGACAGGCAGCTGCCGGTTCTCTTTAAAAATACATTGCGTGCTGAGTGCCGCAGCCAGTGCAGTTAAAAAATACATAGTTGGGGCGAGGACAATTCGCTTTAAGTTTCAGTGGGACGCCAGCACATTATCAGCAGTTCTACGATAGTACCAGTTGCATACGTGTAGGACTACAAAAAAAAAAAAAAAAAAATATGACGAAGTCGGCTCTACGATATCGGAATCATTAATATTTCTTTGTGATTCACGAAATCAAGTGCTACGTAATGTTTTTGACAGCTTAGTCACATGAAGAGTGCATATTAGATTCTGGACAGTTCTTAGACAACGTCATTTTCAAATCCTAAATAAACATATGTAATTTTGCGTAATAAGTGAAATACAATTAATTACTTAACGCCATTTGTTTCTTTTTACTATGCATATATCCTCCATTTATATCTGTGTTACACTGTTATCACACGGTAAACAGATCCTTGATTGCAGGTCTCACTTCCGAATACACGAATGTATATCACGGATTTCCAGCCTGCTGGAATGCTGAAGAGACAGCAACCTGTGATACTATTTCAATATGGAAAAGAGCCAAAGATGCAAATTAGCTCTTTTTATTACTTGATAATGACTAGTTTCGTTTTTATTGGTAATCTATGTTCATATCATCCTGTAGAACAACAGACTAAAAGTACTATTAGTTACAATAAGCACCAAATATCCACCACGTGTCACAGAGTGCAGTGTCTTATGTATCAAATACGTACCACCAATCAGAATAAATATTGCTCCACATAGCAAAAAATCGGGAATATCCTTATGAACGCGAATATGATGTGAGTGATGACGAAATCGGAATACAAAGACAAACAAACATAATCTCAGTATGAGGAAATTTACCTGCTATCAGACGTTTAGGAAAGTCTTCATTGCATAACGTAATCATCATCAATACAACAAAATAATGAGTATATGAGTATGTAACTCACACCGCTAAAAATACATCATTTTCTTAAATGAAACAGGAAGTCAGTTTATAAACGAGTCAACGCATTAGCGTCACACTCGGGCCACGGAAGCGTTGCATGAGCCTTGGTTTACAAGTAAGAAAGCCTAGGCCAGACCAAACAAATAGTCTAAAACAAAACTTATAGTAAAACCAATGTTATCTTTTTTTAATCAACAGATGTCAAATTTTGAAATGAAATCACAAATCGTAAATAGTCTACAAACAAAAAATTATAGTAAAACCAACTTTTTACCTTTTCGTAATGAAGATGTCGTATTTTAAATTGGGTTTAAACTGAGTTCCCCTTAATATTCAACATTCTTCTGTAGCACCACATCTGAAATGTTTCGATTCTCTTCTGTTCAGGTTTCCTATGTTTTACCACCATACAGCGCTGTGCTCCAAACGTACATTCTCAGAAATTTCTTCCTCAAATTAAGGCCTATTTCTAATATTGGTACACTTCTCTTGCCCTAGAATGTCTATCTGGATGTTAAATTTCTCTCTGTTCTCATTTCTACTACTTTTCATTACTTTGGTCTTTCTTCGATTTGCTCTCGTTCCATATTCTCTACTCATTACACCGTTCATTCCATTCAGCAGACTCTGTAATCCCTCTTCACTTTCACGCAGGATAGCAATGTCATCAGCGAATGTTATCATTGACATCCTTTCACCTTGAACTGTAATTCCATTCTTGATCATTTGTTTTATTTCTTCAGTGTACAGAGTGCACAGTAGGGCCGAAAGACTGCATTCCTGTCTTGCACCCTTTTTAATCTAAGCACTTCGTTCTTGGTCTTCCACTCTTATTGTCCCCGCTTCGGTCTTATACGTGTTGTATATATCACCTATCCTTCCTTGCACCTTTCGCCTACTTTTCTCAGAATAATTCACATTGTAGAACGCTGTTTCCAGGTCGCCAAATACTGTGAATGTGTCTTTATTTCTCTTCAATCTTGCCTCTGTTATCAACCACAACGTCAGAAATGCCTCTCTGGTGCCTTTACCTTTCCTAAAGCCAAACCGATCGTCATATAACGCATCCTCAATTTTCTTTTTCATTCTACTCTATATTATTATTGACATCAACTTGAATGTATCAAGTGTTAATCTCATGAAGCGATGATTCTCACACTTGTCGGCTCTTGCTATGTTCAGAAATTGTGTGGATGATGTTTTTCCGAAAGTCTGAGTGTGTATCGGAAGACTCATACGTTCTACACAGCAACGTGAATAGTAACTTTGTTTTCGCTTCCGCCAACGATTTTAGAAATACCGATGGAATGTTATATACCCCTTATGCCTTAATGCCTTATTTGTCTCGTCCAAAGCTCTTTTAAATTCTGATTATAATAGTGGATCCCATATCTCTTTCCTGTTGACTCCTGTTACTTCTTCTTCTATCACGTCATCAGATGCTTCCTCCCCATCATACAATTCTTCAATGTACTATTTACACCTGTCCGCTGTGTCCTCTGCATTTAACCCTGGAATTCCCATTGCACTCTTGGTGTTGCCGCCCTTGCTTCTAATTTCATTGAATGTTGTTTTGATTTTTCTATGTGCTGAGCCAATCCTTCCGTCGATCATATCTTTTTCGATTTCTTCACATTTTTCTTGCAACCATTTCACCTTAGCTTCCCTGCACTTCCTGTATAGTAGGTTCCTAAGTGCCTTGTATTCTGTTTTCCGAAATATCCTCGCACGTTTTTGTACTTCCTCCTTTTGTCCATCAGATGAAGTATTTCCTCTGTAATCCATGATTTCTTCGAAGTTACATTCCCGGTACCCACGTTTTTTGTACGAACATCGTGATTTCCCTTTTCTAGACGTCCATTCCACTTTATCTGAGCTGCCTACTTAGCTACTCATTAAAGCAGTGTCTATAGTTCCGGAGAATTTCAAGAATATCTCTCCGGTCCGTAATAATCCAGTGAATAGATAAGCAGTAATAGTGCAATGGGTTGGTCAGAAGGACCAGTGATCTGGAACGTAAATTCCTCGCTGGTTGTCTGTCACCTGAGCAACAATTCAGTCAGGTGCGTTTCAATCCTTCAAAGTGTGCCAGGTCAACTTTTGGTTACGTGATTGCGAAGTGGAAACTTGAAGGAGAAATCTCAACTAAACAACGAAAAGGCAGACCTCATACACTGACGAACAGGGACCGCCGAGCACTGTTGGTCTCCAAAACGCTCCTAGCAGACTAGTTAGTACGTATAGTGACTGAGAGTAATGAGGTAATGAGAATGGGATACAGTGGTCGAGCAACAGCTCATATGCCACGCATTTCTGCAGTCAGTGCCAAGCGACGCTTGAGATGGTATAAAGGGCAACGCTACTGCTCAATGGATGACTGAAAACGAATGATTTCGAGTGATGAATTACGCTATAGTATTTAGCTATGCAATGCACGCTTCTGGAATTTGCGAATACATTGAGAACGTCAGCTGCCTTAGTGTCAGTGAAGTACTGAGGAGATGGCGCTTCGTTATGGGGGTTTTTCTTGTCCGCTTATCGCACATTAGAAAACCGTAAATACAGAAGGATATTAACAAATTTTACAGCGTTAATTATGCCTGCAGTAGAAGAAAAGTTCAGAGATAATGAATGTATCAGCATCACATTGCATCCTGTCATAGAACAGAAGCTTGAAGACAATGGTTTAAGGACAATAACATTGCTGAAATTTACTGCTGCCTAGAGTCCAGTCCTGAAAGCAGTGGGGTATCTTTCAGATGAATTCCTTGAATAGCTCTACTGTCCTAACTGAACTTAAGTAACTAGACGTTTAGTTTTTCCAGTAACTGTGAACTTTTTACCAATAGTGAGAAGTGTGGGCTTTGTCGTACGTTTGTGAGTAGTGGGTTATGGTGTGAGATTTTTTCAAAGTATTTTCATTGCCGGAAATGCAATGGGGAAGCCAGTGATCAATGTAGCGAGATCTTCTCCTGGAAATGCAGATTTTGTAACAGAAATAAGTTCATAGAGGAGCGGGAGAGTAAGATCTGTGCCCTTCAGGTGCAGTTACAAAACTAAAAAGACGAACAAGATAGGTTGAAGAGGGTGAAGGGTACTGGGGAAGGAAACTGGCAAGTGGCAAGAAGGCAGCTGGGAGGAGGATATATTCATACAGTTGTATTTTGCATATAACCAATACATCTGACCAGCTGTCAGAGTTTTCTGGAGAGGAGTCTCTCGCAGCTATAGGTGTAGGAAATATGCACTAGTTATCAGCAGTTAGAGAGCATAAGTCAGTTGCAAATACTAAGAGGATCAGTTAGCGATTATGGGTGGAGCTAGGAATAGTCTTCATAGGGACGAGGAGTATTATACATCACGGCATTGCACTGAACAGGTTGCGCAGGGGCAGCTAAATTTAGTGAAACTTAACTTCTGATTGGTGTTGTTTATAGGTCCCCTAACTCTTACTTCAGAGCATTTCTGGTCAAGCTACTAGTAGAAAGGGTTTCTGGTTCACTTTATAGAAAGTACTGAAAATTAGTTATATGTGGTGACTTCAATATTAATTTTGTATTTGTTTGTGCAAGAAAAAGGATGTTCGAAGATCTAGATTCATATCATCTGATGCAGATTGTGTTTTTTTCCAACCAGGGTTCAGGGGAACAGTAGCGCAGGCATGGACAATATTTTCATTTATTCTTCAGCACTAGATGGGCATTCTGTTAGTAAAAGGGTGTGTGGCCTTTCGGACCATGATACACAAATTTTAACACTAAAAGGCTCTTATACTCAAATACTCAAACAAGTGTTGCATGTAATTACAAACTATGTATAAAAGCTAATCCAACGGCAGTAGAAAATTTTTTAAACCTCTTTAAGGAACAAGAGTGGTAGGATGTTTACAGTGCCGATAACATAGATCTCAAATATAATGCTTTCCTTAACATATTTCTCCTGCTCCTTGAAAGTTGCTTTCCTTTAGAAGGTTCTAGACAGGGTACTAGCAGTAAAGGGCAGCCTGGTTGGCTGACTAGTGGGATAAGAATGTTATGTAGAACACAGTGGAAATTATGTCAAAATGTTAGAAGATGTCACAATTGAGCTACAGTAGGCCACTAAAACAGTATTTTAGGGTGCTTAAAATGTTATTAGGAAGGCAAAGAGTATGTGGTAGGCAAATAGAACAGCTAATTCACAGGATAAAATTAAAACCATATGTGAAGGATGTGTCTGGTTAGCAGCACAAGGTCGTCGATATAAAGTCAGTTCGTAATAAAAACATCTCTGTTGTTGATAATTGAGATACATGCAAAGTGTTTAAATTTCACATTCTGACCATTGCTGTTGAATTAAATAAAGACTTCGTTTCTACAGGACATCATAAACTCTCTTGGGAAATGCTTTTCCGAGACTGATGTCTGAAATACTCCTCTGTGATATTGACAAGGGGGAATTACGTCAATAATCAAATCACAGAAGACCAAGGACTCTCATGCATATGACGGAGTATCTTTTTTTATTTTATTTTATTTTTTTTTTTTTTTTTTTTTTTTTTGAGTCTTGAGTCTTCTGACTGGTTTGATACAGCCTGCTACGAGTTTCTCTTCTGTGCTGACCTCTTCATCCCAGAATACCAATTGCAACCTACGTCCTCAGTTATTTGCTGTACGTATTCCAATCTCTGTCTTCCTCTGCAGCTTCTTCTAGTACCATGGAACTTATGGCCTGATGTCTTACCACATGTCCTATCATTCTGTCCCTTCTCCTTGTCAGTGTTTTCCACGTACTTCTTTCCTCTCCGGTTAGGTCAGAACCTCCTCATTCCTTACCTTCTCAGTCCACCTAATTTTCAACATTTTTAGTACCACATATCAAATGCTTCGATTCTCTTCTGTTCCGGTTTTCCCACAGTCCATATTTCACTGCCATAAAATGATGTACTCCAAACCTAAATTCTCAGAAATTTCTTCCTCAGATTAAGACCTTTGTCTTCTCTTGACCAGTAATTCCCTTTCTGCCAGTGGTAGTCTGCTTTTGATGTCCTTCTTGCTCCGTCCATCGCCGGTTTCCTATGGACGTGCCTTGAGTTTTCTTTAGCCTTGCTTCCAGTATCAACTTCGACATCGGAACTGCTTCTTTGGTGCCTTTACCTTTTCTTAAATCAAACTGATCGTCATGCAACACACTCTCGTCTGTTTTCAGTCCTCCTGTACATAATTATTGGCAGCCACTTCGATGCATTAGCTTTTAAGCTGACTGTGCCATGATTCTCGCACTTGTCAGCTCTTGGAGTCATCGGAATGTGTGGACGATATTTTTCCAAATGTCAGATGGTATGTCGCCAGATTCATGTATTCTGGGCACCAACGTGAATTGTCGTTTTGTTGCAAATTCACCCAATGATTATAGGAATTCTGATGGAATGTTATCTAGCCATTCTACCTTCATTTGATTTTAAACCTTCCAAAGCTCATCTAAACTCTAACTCTAATAACTGTATCACCTATCTCGTCCCTATCGACTCCTGCTTCTTGTCCTATCATGTCATCAGACAAGCTGCCCCCTTACTGAGGCCTTCTATGCACTCATTCCACCTATCTTCTCTCTCCTCTAAATTTAACGCATTCCATTCTAACACTGAAATTCGCATTGCACTTCCAATGTTATCACCCTTGCTTTTAATTTCATCCTAAGCTGTTTTGACTTTCCATATACTGAGTCTCTTCTCCAGCAGAACAATGCCGAGCTACCTGCCGCAGCACCAGCGGAAGGCTGGGCTGGGGACGATGGACTGGAGGGATGCGTCTACATAGTGGAGTCATAAACTAGGCATTGTGTGCAGAGACACGCGTAATAAAAATTCACAAGTTTTCGTGTCTGTCGGTACAGTAAATAGGCCTGTGACCCACTTCCATCGTCTGTCTCGGTTGTACAAGAAACTCCGTCATCTGAGAAACGTTTAGAGATAGAATCTTTATTACACCTCATAGTTAGTATTCGCAAGCTCCAAGGCGATTTAGGTAAAGATCTTTAAGATTGTATATGTTCGCCTGTTGCCGCAGGAAGCGACGAGACTTCTCCCTCACCGAAGACTTAAAAAATCCTGTAATTGGCTGTTTCTTTTATTCCAGAGACGCAGGCTCGACATGAGTTTGTGCTGTCGTGTAGGAGGGGAGATTTAACGCCTCTATAGCCCTGTGATTGACTCAACACGGCGTGAAGGCGGTGTCGCTCATGCACTTTGCGGGAAAACGGAAATTTTTTATTTGGAGATGTGCGAAGCACTTAGTTTCTGGACTTTGGTCTGGATGCATCTTGTGGTCTCTTCTGGTCGAAGCTCTGGCATGTGTGGTTGGTGCTTGGGGCCTGTGCTTGGGGCCTTGCAAGTAGTTCAACTGGAGAGCTTGTGGTTAAGTTCTTACTGTACTGACAATGTGACTTCAAACGTCTAAGACCACTCGTTTGTCGAGGGTACACTTATTGGTTTTTGGTTTACCAGTCTCCACATTTGGTATCCTTGTGCACTCTGTCGTATAAGTGAGCCAAATTGGTCCTTGGTACGACCAGAGAATGGGTGTGTCACATACTGAAATTTACCGTGGTTTCAGAGCTCTGGTAGAGAGTAAATTGCGATCTGTCCGACTGATCGCTTGGCCGTAAGATTTTTGCATTTCTTCCGTGGCCGCAGTCGATCCACAGGTGCCACCTCCAAGTCTCGCCACCGCGGCACACTTCTCGCCAGCTGCAATTTACATCGCCACACGAAGCAAACAGGGTCGCTTACTGCTGCTCTGGCCTTGTCAGAGCGTACAGACTTCAATCACCACTCGCTCTCAGCTGCATGTATATTGAGAAACTTCTGTACACTATCAATCAATCTGCTCACCGTCAGATCAATTCAGATTGCGTTATCCACATTTTTAAGGCCAGAGTACTTGACTCACTTCTAACACCCAGGATCCTTTTCCATTGATCTCTTAACCCAACTGTTAGTTGTTTATAGTATTCAATCAATTACGATAATTTATGTCTGTTTTTCTTTTAAAAAATAAATGTTGTTAGTAAATGTTACTACATTTTTGATCATTTTTAAGAGTCACCCCACGGGTTAACTTTTATCGTGGCGTCCCATGCCTGGATGACTTTGATACTGATTCTTTCTTACCAATCTCTAAAACTTCAGTCTACTCTTCATCACTACTACACTGTGAGTCTATATCTGCTCCTGGACACGCCTTGCAGTCCTGAATCTGATTTCGGAATCTCTGTCTGACCATGATGTGATCGAACTGAAATCTTCCCGTATCACCCGTCCTTTTCCAAGTATACCTCCCCCTCTTGTGATTCTTGAACAGAGTATTCGCTGTTAAGAGCTGAAATTCGTTACAGCACACAGTTAGTATTTCCCCTCTCTCATTCATTCTCCCAAGCCCATATTCTCCTGTAACCTTTTTCTCTGTTCCTTCCCCTACAACTGCGTTCCAGTTTCCCATGAGTATTATTCATATCCCTTTACGTGCTTTATTATCCTTTCATTATCCTCATGTACTTTGTCTATTTCTTTGGGACGGCGGCATGTATACCTGAACTATTGTTGTCGGCGTTGGTTTGCTATCGATTCTGATAAGAACAACCCTATCATTGAACTGAACACAGTAACATACTCTCTGCCCTTCCTTTCCATTCATTACGAACCCCATTTCCGTTATACCATTTTCTGCGGCTGTTGATATTACCCTATACTCATCTGCCCAGAAATTCACGTCTTCTTTCCATTTCACTTCACTGGTCCCTACTATAACTAAATTGAGCCTTTGCCATTCCCTTCTCGGATTTTATAGCTTCCCTACCACATTCAAACTATTGACATTCCTCTCCCCGACTCGTAGAATGTTGGTTCTTCAATCTTTTTCTCATGGTCGCCCTCCCCTTGGCAGTCCCCTCCCAGAGATACGAATGGGATTAATTATTCAAAAACAGTCTTAATCGCATTTATTATTATTATACCGCCAACCGGTTTCAACCCGACGTAGGGGTCATCTTCTGGGCATTTACACCATTGGTCGACTGCTGGTGGTGTAAACGCCCAGAAGATGACCCCTACGTCGGGTTGAAACCGGTTGGCGGTATAATAACAATAAATGCGATTAAGACTGTTTTTGAATAATTGATTAATCATACTAATCGCGGCTTCATCTCCACAACCATGGTGTCCAAAAAAATATACGAATGGGAGACTATTCCGGGATCTTTTTCCAAAGGAGACATCAACATGACACTTTTTCAATAATCCTGTGGATACACGTTATGTGTACGTAGCAGAGTATTAACCCTTTCACGCCGGCGCCGTGATTGTTACGTCGTGCGCTGTGGACGAGCGCCAGTCCCGCCCGGCCGTGCTATCTGCAAGGTGCAATTTTCACGCTGCTCTCAGTGTTATCGCAATTATTGGACTTTATACTATATATTTATTCGGGAAAATATTTATACAAACCACATGTGTTTTTTATATTCATTTTGAATAGAAGCTGCTTTCTTGGACCTTTCAGACAATTCACGTACTTTTTCTATAAGACACGTGTTTGGGATTCAGCTTTTGTGGGGTTAGTGATTTATTATTTAAAACGTATATTGAATACTATTTTTTGTTTTCTTGTTCAATAATATTTATTTACAACTGGTTTACATTACGTTTCAGTAGGATTACATTTCGAAAATATCTTTGCACAGTGTTACATTTCAAAAAGTCTTTTGTGTATGGTGAATCGTTAAGGAGGGAAAGGCGCAAAGTGTCGTACTGCATTCCTTACCACACGCCTTAGTCTGCCTCCGCTTCTCGTGCTCTCTACAGACAACGCACGTTCTGTAGTTGCTCCACTCGCCAGGTAGGTGAGACCTTGCCGTCAGTCTCGAGGGACGTTCTGATCTTTTTCCTCCGAGGATCTTTTCTTTCTGCTTTATATTTTTCCAGGATTCCCTGTATGACACCCTTTTGAAAGTTGGCGTACGTAATTTTCCTTTCAAATATCTTATATAAGCAATAAGCGTTGAAAAGGGACATGTCCACGATGTGAATAAACAGCTTGCGATACCATTTAGAGGATTTTCTGATTTCGACTTGGTTACGTTCCGTATTACTACATTGGGGGCCTTTGCTATTGCTGTTGACTTTGGGTTCCTTGGACATTCTGTTTAAATATATTGCTCTGTTACGGGGTCAAGTGAACTTTGAAACGGTACAGACAGGTTACGAACTATTTCACATGTCCTGTGACTGTATTGAATACATCAGTGTGTTCATCAATTTCAGTGTCAGATACTTCAAATAGTACTCAGTTTCTCTGGTTTCTTTGTACGTTACAGGACTGATTATACTTCGGGGTGCAGTGATATCTTGGTTTCTCCAGGCCGCATGGTGATGGATCACAATGCAGCACTTATTTTTACATTTATTACCACTGATAAGGGATCTGTGAGGATAGTCATGACGAAATTCACCTTAAATATTTTACTACTGGAAGGTAACGGAGCTTGAAATACACAAGCCAAAATTCATCTGCCGATACAGACTGGAAATTACCTAGAAAACTCGCGAAAACCGGTATCTGTGACTATGTGAAACCTTCCCCTAGCCGATGAGCATGGTGAGCGAACTGAGACCGAACGTCATAGCGCTCTTTCAGGAGGAATCACGTTTCAAAGCTTTGTTAAAAACGGAAGCTAAGGTTAATTTTTTTAGCACTTTATGTTAAATGTGAATTGAGTTTTTAGCATATGTTTGGAATCACTTCATTTTAAGCATACTTCAAACTCCAAAAAAAAAAAAAAAAAAAAAAAAGAGTGATGCAAGATAAATCTGGAAACCTTATGAATGTTTTCCTGCTTCCTGTGTAGATACACAACGTGTGGCAACTCAGATCACCAGCAGAAAACGTGTGAAGTTTGTCACCTGAAAAATTCTGGTTACATTTTTAGTCGAACGGTTCCAATATTTGTTTTTCAGTATCTCAAGGTCTGCAGAGTATTAGATATGTCATAAAGACATTTAATGTATATTATACCAGGACGCATCTATTTTTTTGGCGTTTTATTTGAGACTAGCATCGTAAAGTTGTCAAACTCGCAGAAAATGAAAATTTAGACAAAAATTATTCAACAGCAAAATCTAATTTGGAGAAAAAGTATGTATACACAAAAACAAATCAATATGTGGTACGAATACAATACTTAGAATTATTTGAGAGTTACAACGCCAACACGTCAAGAATAACACATGGAAATCACATGAAAGTAGCGCTGCAGCCGAAATAACGTTATCGCCTAGTAGTACCACTCTTCCATAGATCTTCAAAAAACAGTAGTGTATTGCCACTATATACAGGTATATAAAATGTGTTTACAGCGTTTAAGTACTGTTGACATATCGGTAGGAATGACCGAAGCACTCAGTGTTTCATACTGCAAATCCACTGGTGGCGAAGAATCTGCAAATAGTCGATCTCCTGAGAATTTGTGAGTGATATTACCATATTTATTTGTTAATTATCTCTGAGAGAAAAGTCGAAACTAAAACTACTGTGCTAGAACAAGAAAAAGCAGTTGTGTACTGGATGAACTAATGGTCAATCTTTCTTTTACAATGTAGATCAGCGTAATTCTTGAAATGCAATGCATTGTAAAGGAATGCTTTGTTTCATACAAAGTCCTGTCGAAGTACCTTCACAGAACACCACCCGTGATCAGCCTGGATGTCACATTGTTACCTATGTCATTCGTTTTTCGTAAAGAATCGACCGGAAACTTTGCACTACCTGGGATAGGGACAATCTTTTGCAAAGGAAGTCATGTGTAAGACACATCAACCTCTGGAAATTTTAATTTTTTCACTCGCTTTTCTTCCATTTCGTGAAAACCCAATCCCTTCTGTGTCTCGAGTCTTGGGTAATTCATGAAAATTCTGAATCCTTATCAATGATATTTCCAATTCACGCTGACAAATATGTACATATACTTGAGATTACATCTGGCATGACGAATGTACTTCAACCGATAGACCAACAATTTTTCCGTCAGTGAAATGCATTTGCAGAACATCTCAACAGAGAGTTGTTATGGACAGATAATTGTAGTTTTCAGTGTGCCAACATGACAATATTCTTGCGATTGGATCAGTAGTACGCCATTGTTTTTTTTTTTTTTTTTTTTTTTTTTTTTTGGTCCCCGCTTTCAGAATACAGTGTGATACAATATGCAGAGCTCTCTGCAAAAGACATGGTGGTTGTTGTGGTATAGTATGTTAGGGGTTTCAGATATCGACCGCGGTGCGTAATAGATAACGCTGGACCCGCAAGTCGCGACTATACCGCTAGCGCCGCTCGGCGGCTTGTGACAAGTATCTAGCGATCTCTCGTCCACTCTTGCTCTGGACGTCAACTAGGATTGTAGCATAGCCTTCAGCTGATAGGAAGCAACCTCTAACAAGGTGCTTAGTCAAGTATGGTGTAAGTAAGGCCTCTCTAGATATCTGTTTGTAATTATATGTTTATATGTATGCAGCATGTGAAAAAGCCTGTAACACAAGTTAAGTAGAATAGACAGGGTGAGTCACCTAACGTTACCGCTGGATATATTTCGTAAACCACATTAAATACTGACGAACCGATTCCACAGACCGAACGTGAGGAGAGGGGCTAGTGTAATTGTTTAATACAAACCATACAAAAATGCACCGAAGTGTTAGCATGTGGACGTAATGTGCTGTTGCAGTCTCTTCTGTACCTAAGGTCCATGACCGTTCCCTTTGGATCCCTACGTAATTCGGTGCTCTCCGATACACACGATCGAACAGCGGAGGAGTGGTACTCAAGCATCAACTTTAGGTTACAATATCTCCGGATGTAATAAACATTTTACAATGCAAGGAACGGCACTGATTACGTATTTGTTTACATGTTCAGATGTGCTAACAAAACTAAAGGGGTTCCATTTAAAAAAAACGTAGGTTTGTGTTAAAAAACATACTTCCGTGCATTTTTTTATGGTTTGTGTTAACCAGTTACACCAGCCCCTCTCCTCACGTTCGGTCTGTGGAATCGATTCGTCAGTATTTGATGTGGTTTACGAAATATATCCAGCGGTAATGTTAGGTGACCCACCCTGTATATATTTTACCAACGACTGCTAATTATTTTAGTCATTGCAGATACAGACTATGCAGCCAGATCCTTACCGCCTTCACTGCTAAACCTGCATTATATGTTTCTATTTACTATTGGCCACCTGTCATCATAACAACTGACGACGAGAATTATAACAGTTATAATTAACTTTTCGCTGTGTAGGAAAATTATTTACCGTGTGGGTACCCAACTTGAAAGGAATAATGTTCAGACTCAGCAGGATTTGCGTTGTTAGTGGTGTTAATGCCACGACTTGCCGTTAGGCACCGGTACTGGTACGGCGACCTAGGGTTCAAACACAAGCATCAATGTCCATTATAGTAGCAGACAGTCAACATGGGTCTGGACAATGTGAGTAGGGCTTTACTAGCAAAACTATTCAATCAAAGCAACAGCAATAATGCTCCTGCTCTTCCCAAGTATCAACGCATGAAGAAATACGGAGACATCCCCTTTCCGCACGGGAGCTGAAGTACATTATTCGGAAGTTAGAATCAACTGGCAATTAAGAAATTGCTTCGGGGCCAGACCGACGGTCAGTTGAGTCACAAACTGTTGAAGAGGTTACTGTCACCATGGGTGAGAATGCGGGGATGCAATGCGCTATCATGAGGTCGCTCAGTTACTTCCTAACACACATGGAGTAAACCGAATCATTAGCCGGTCGCTCCAAACATTGTGATCACCACCAGATTTGAACCCGTGAGGTTATTGTCTGTGGGGTTACACGAAGGACAGGATTTGTCAAAGGAACACTAACACACTTTGGAAGTTGAAAATGAGCATAGCGAGGGATGTAGTCAACATGAGGAGATTCTGACAGCAGTAGACCAATCTCTAGATCTGTTCCAGCCAGGCTGTGGTGGATACAAATACTCGTCAAATCGAGCAACGTTGTAACTTTGAACGAAAATATGCTACACAATTAACAGGTGTTACCCTCTCAAGCAGAAATTCAAATGGGTTTCTCTGAATGATTATTCGTTATTTTTCTTCCCCGTGTCCTCACAAATGTTTCCATTAAGTTTAATTGTCCTACAATTATTCGTTTTTCATGGGGGCCCTCAGGCAAGTCGTGAAAGTTTAATTATAACCACCTTGTGTACCAAAGATATTCGCGACTCCGTCACAACTATAGCTCAGTATTCTGTATATCTAAGTCTGCCTACTATTCACCGGGATATCAGTTCTCGTACTTAATTTATTCTCATGGAGCACAAAGATGTATGTTTGAAGCAGTGTATCAATATTTCATATTTTAGCAACAGTTAAAAGAAATAAAATTAAGTTTGACGTGTTGAAGATTTGGTAATTTGTGCATGTTATGTACACTCATGCTCATAAATTAAGGGTAATGCTGGTACATGGTGAAACAACGCTCTGGTGGGCGCTGTGCGGGTTTAAATCAACTCGGGGTATGACCATACGGTTCATTTGACCTGCGGTCGTCGCATGGTGGCGCTGGCAGCAGTCCACATACGCAGAGGTGTGTTGATGCATGTAAGAGTACGGTGCAGCGAGTAAGTATGCAGACGTATTCAGACGTGCCAATCGTGACTGTGTTGAAAATGGCTCAAAGAACACATGATGATGACGTTATGAGGGGTAGAATACTAGGGCGACTGGAGGCTGGTCAAACATAGCAGGTCGTAGCACGGTCCCTCCGTGTGCACAAACTGTGATCACAAGATTACGGCAACGATTCCAGCAGATAGGAAATGTGTCCAGGTGCTACAGTACGGGACGTCGTGTACAACACCACAACGATATCTCACCATCAGTACCCGCAGACGGTCACGGAGTACTGCAGGTAGCCTTGCTCGGGACCTTACCACAGCCACTGGAACAGTTATCCCCAGACACACAGTCTACAGACGACTGAACAGACATGGTTTATTCGCCCAGAGACCAGCAAGGTGCATTCCACTGATCCCTGGTCACAGGAGAGCCCGTAAAACCTGGTGTCAAGAACACAGTACATGGTTATTGGCACGGTGGTCCCAGGTTATGTTCACAGACGAGTCCAGGTATAGTGTGAACAGTCATTCTCACCGGGTTTTCATCTGGCGTGAACCAGGAACCAGATACCAACCACATAATGTCGTAGAAAGGGACCTGTATGGAGGTCGTGGTTTGATGATATGGGGTGGGACTATGATTGGTGCATGTACACCCCTGCATGTCTTTGACAGAGGAACTGTAACAGGTCAGGTGTATCGGAACGTCATTTTGCACCAGTATGTCCGCCTTTTCAGGGGTGAAATGGGCCCCACATTCGTCCTGATTGATGATAACGCACAGCCCCACCGAGCTGCCATCGTGGAGGAGTACCTTGAAACAGAAGATTTCAGGCGAATGGAGTGGCCTGCCTGTTCCCCATACCTAAACCCCATGGAGCACGTCTGCGATGCTCTCGGTCGACGTATCGTTGCACGTCTTCAAACTCCTACGACACTTCAGGTGCTCCGACAGGCACTGGTGCAAGAATTGGAGGCTATACCCCAGCAGCTGCTCCACCACCGCCGGCCGGTGTGGCCAAGCGGTTCTAGGCCCTTCAGTCCGGAACCGCGCGACCGCTACGATCGCAGGTTCGAATCCTGCCTCGGGCATGGATATGTGTGATGTCCTTAGGTTAGTTAGGTTTAAGTATTTCTAAGTCCTAGGGGACTGATGATCTCAGATGTTAAGCCCCATAGTGCTCAGAGCCATTTGAACCATTTTTTGCTCTACCACCTGATCCAGAGTATGCTAATCCGTTGTGCGGCCTGTGTACGTGTGCATGGTGATCGTATCCCATACCGATGTCAGGGTACATGCGCAGGAAACAGTGGCGTTTTGTAAAACATGTGTTTCGGGACGATTTTCTCAACTTATAACCAATGCCGTGGACTTACAGATCTTTGTCGTGTGTGTTCCCTATGTGCCTATGGTACTAGCGCCAGTTTCGTGTTGTGCCACGTTGTGTGGCTCCACATTCTGCAATTATCCTTAGTTTATGAGCATGAGTGTACTTCGCTACGGATCTCTAGTTACCTATCGAGCGCTGTCAAGGAGTCAATCAGCTCTCACATCGCTGTGACAAGACTGCGGAGCGTAGTCAAACCCACCTTTGGATCCAGTCGACGTAGCGTAGCAAGTCATTCACGGGTGTATAATGGGCGCCTTCGAGAGCGGAAATCATGCGAAAAGCGTCATAATGTCAGCTGCTAAGACTTCCTTTCCATCCGCTCCTTTCACAACCACTGTTTCCCTTTCATGTCCTTATGTGTATGTTGTAAATAAACTATCTACCTATGTTTTATCTGTGCTACCTTTAGAATTTCGAAGAGCGTAGTCCAATCAAAATATTCGGAAACTTTTTCTGATTCTAGCCTCGTCGCGGCTACGGCAGTGTGCATTTGGAAGTCGGTGTAGATGTGTGGATGTGTGTGTGTGTGTGTGTGTGTGTGTGTGTGTGTGTGTGAATGTGTGTATTATTTCTAGAAAAAAAGCTAGTGCTCAAAAGATAATGCGAATGATGGTTTCTCTTATGCGTTACTGTGCTCTTTGCATCGATGGACTACAGGTGAGTGATCGCCTTTTCATTTTTTATGTGAAATACTATAAATATGCATTTGATTTTCTTTAACTTATCTTCTAACATACATTGTTGGATTAGCAATTCGTCGCGTGTTCCTACACTTTTTCTTTTTTTATGTTGATCTCTCCCTCTTTTCCATTCATCTGTAAATAATTCTTATCTGCATATTGAAACTTCGACTTATTACACTCATAATACGGTATTATTCAAACCTCTCGGCACTTGCCTTTTTTGAAACTGGAGTTATCACATTATTCTTGAAGCATGAGGGCGTTATGACTGTCTTGTAAACATTACACACTAGTTGAAACAGTTTTTTCATGGCACCTCTCCCAAATATATCAGTAATTCTGAGGCCTTGTTTTTGGTTTAGTATTGCAGTGCTCTGCCAAATCCTTCTCGTAATATCATGTCTCCCAAATGATCTTCACTTATTTCGTCTTTCGTTTCTATAATATTGTCTTCAGGTTCATTTCCCTTAAATAATCCTGCTATACTTTCCTTGCAACTTTCAGCTTCCCTTTTGAGCTCTAGATATTTAAACAGCTGCTTATCTTTTCTGCAAGGGACATATTTTTCCATATTGGTGGCATCTATCTTTTCCCTAGTCATGCATGCTTCTACAGCCTTGCGTTTATTTTCATACCGTAGCTGCTTAGATATATGGCTCTTTCCCTCATCTCATTTTTAAGTTGTCTTTATTTCCTTTTTTCTCCGCCATTTTTATATATTTTTCTTTGGTCATGGATTAGCTAGTTCATAACATACTTGAATTCCGACTCTGACAGCAGTTTCAGAGCAGTAAAGGACTCCAACTGCGCCAGATAGCAGAGGTTTCAGTGGCTTGGTGGATGCAGCACACTTTAAGGATTTCTGTCAATTCTGAGGAGGTATCTGGACTGAGAGCCTGTTTTGGAAGACTGCGGGCAATAACTGAGGAGTCTCAGTGTGGAGCTAGGGGTCTTTCACGGCATGCATGCTGACCATGTCTTTTCATCAGTGTAGCTGTCGCGTGGACTTACCGCAGTAAACTCAACTTGTTGTAGTTGAGTTGCATGACCGCAAAGAAACCGGCAAAATCTTCTTGGAGACAGCGTCAGGTCGCTTTCGAAAGGGCATATAAAATCTGTAGTGCATTATCGGTGCCGGGCATCGGCACAATGTTCGAGCTTCTTTGGTATCAAATGGACCGGTTCAGTACGTGCCGGTCTCTGTATGGTTGCTTGCTGTGCAGGATGGATGACCTGTGGTCGGTGTGAGGCAGCTGCAGCGGAACCCGCCGTGGGGATCTACAAGTAAAATCGGAAACGCACTGAAAGAAGCTAACAGCCTCCGTTACCTGTGGTTGTAGTGGATAGTGTGGCTGCGCAGCTAGGTGGTGCGCCTGAGGACGGTCAAGACTGGGTGTGGCCCGCTGTCAACACGAGCAGTCGTGTCGGTCGGAGCAGTAGACAGTGAATCGCTCCATACTTCCAGGATGCAGTAGCTGGTGGCGAAGAAGTCATACCAGGAGAGGGATTTCCGCGTAGACAGATGGAAGGCAGTGTATAGTGGTATTTTGCCATGTTCATCGTTGAGTCTGTGCTGGAATTTTTGAACTGTCGAGGTTCTAGATGATGAAACACGAGAAGGCTACTGCTGGGTCTGTAGTTTGTGACGCAGTCCATTGTATAACTTAACTGTATTTTGCTGAAATATACCGACATCGCTGTGATGCCTGAATTCTGTGAACCAGTGGTTTGTCTCAGTATACGTACTGTAGAGGAAAGTTGCTTATCTGTGTGTCTTGTTATTTGATGTTTTTATTATTTTACACTGTAGTCCCGTAGAGCCAAATTGAGGAGTAAATCTCCATGGTCATGGAAGTGTCAGTTCATGAAATTCCAACAGAAAAGAATAGATAAAACAAAATTTTTATGAACCTTAAAAAACGACAAGCTATAATTTTATACAAACGCAATTAACAATATAACACAGATGGTTCAAATGGCTCTGAGCACTATGGGACTGCCGGCCGGAGTGATCGAGCGGTTCTAGGCGCTTCAGTCTGGTTCCGCGGGACTGCGGTTGCAGGTTCGCATCCTGCCTCGGGCATGGGTGTGTGTGATGTCCTTAGGTTAGTTAGGTTTAAGTAGTTCTAAGTTCTAGGGGCTGATGACCTCAGAAGTTAAGTCCCATAGTGCTCAGAGCCACTTGAACCACTATGGATGGGACTTAACATCTGAGGTCATCAGTCGGGTCATCAGTCCCCGTAGATTCTTTGGAAATATCTTTACGCAGACTTGTTCACACATGTCCAAGCCTTGTGTTAAAATTTTATGAATGTTAAACAGTACGATCTTCCTGTTAATCGACGAAGACACTTAGCTGTTCCCATCACAATGGCATCCGTCCTTGAGGGTGAAAGTCTTCGTCCACGAGATAAGTCTTACCATTTTTCTCAGCTGTCTTGGAAGGACTTCTGTTACCTCAATAGCCTTAGTCACAAAGATTCAAACATAATTTCATTTCGCAACGTTGGTCATACTTGTGACTCTCCGACCTCGTAGCGCACATAGGAAACATAGCTTCGCTTCAGACGTTTTCGACACTCGTGTACCAATTTCAGTAGGTTAAAACTGGCACTGAATTAAAGTCACATACAACAAAACTGTCGAGTGAAGGAGGGAACTGCGTTGTCGGTGTTTCCAGTCTCTACATCTACCTCCACACATATATCTACACTCCATAATGTCACGGTATCTGGCGGAGGGTATTTTTTGTACCTCAATCACGTGCTCTCGTTGCTGTTTCAGTTGCGAATGGCTTACGGTAACAATGATTGACAAACTGCCTATTGGATTCTGTCTCGGGTTCTTCGGCCGACGTTCATACAATGATTTTTCTGACGTTTCGCCAGCACGAGTGGTTGGCATTGTCAAAGCTTCACCCTCCATTGCGCTTGTTCAGAGAAGCTGTAGAAATACAAAAACACGCTAACAGTTTGAACAAGAAAGAGGAAAGCCTTAAGGTAGACGGATCCTGGCTTCCCGTACTGCAGCGAACGACCGTCGCAGGTAGAAAGAGGAGAACTGCACCGGAAATGACCGCAGAGAAGTCCTCGGACGTTGGCGCGCCAGGTACATATAGTCTGCGCCCGCAAACTCGGCTCCAGTTGACCACCGGCAATGGAGGGTGAAGCTTTGACAATGCCAGCCACTCGTGCTGGCGAAACGTCAGAAAAATCATTATATGAACGTCGGCCGAAGAACCCGAGACAGAAGCCAATAGGCAGTTTGTCAACAAGTGGCCACGAATGCCTTAACAATTTTGGTAAGAATGATTGCTGGTAAACCTCTGTGTGAGTAGATATAATTCTGGTTTTACATTCACGATCTTGCTAAATGAATCTTTAATGAAATACCTTTGTCTTCTTTTGATCTCCATATTTCCTCTATCAATCCTATCTGGTGCGGAGCCCAGATAGACGACCAATATTCAAGTACTGGTCGAATGAGGATTTTTTAAGCTACCTCATTTTTTTGTTATGGTTTTACGGCGTAAAACTGCTACTGTCATTAGCGCCCAGTCTGTGACTTAGGAAAAGGTAATTTCTGTAGCTGTCATTCTGACAATTGTGCGACAGTGTAAATGAGAACCCCCACCTCGAAGTGCAGAAACCATCGTTCCAGATATCTGTCAAGATCTATCAAAGCTGATGAGTTACTCTGGATAATAGCAGGTAGCTAATGATCACGTAACGCCCTAGACTTCCATCGTTCGTCACTGAACACCTTACGTACCACAATTTACATACCATAATTTACGAATAATATCCAGTGAACTGTCACAGCATCTCAGCTGCTGCCGTAAAAGGCAACTTTCCTTTTTGTAAAGTTCACACGCTTCGAGATTTTCCTAAAAGCAGCCCCGGACTCCTTTACCCGCAAGAGCAGCAATTACCGCCGTGCCGTTGGCGTCCCGTGGCGCAGTTTGACGGGGGTTGGGTTTCTTCGCCTCGCGCTGTCCTTCCAGCATCCCTGTAATCTTCCGAGGAGCCTCCAGCGCTGATTACAGGCCACCTCCCTGAGAGTGTCCCTTTGTGCTGTAGTGACAGAAACTAAATGCCTTTGACAACACTAGTTGACATAGGAACTCGTTGTTCTTGCAGATTAAAGTTCTAGAGTTTTCGTCCTCGTTGACGTCAGACGTCGGATAAAGCATCTACCTTGACGCCTTCTCTTTCTCATTATCGAATAACTTTTTATATACGTTTGGGGAAGAGGCCACGGTTCAAGTGTGACATCCAACACTGCGTATCCTGCGTATTGTTATGCTAATATCACTCCTTCAGCTTGTGCTTACTCTCACTGATATTATAGTTAATAATACATCTTTTGGTTCCAAATTAATGGTACAGCTGGGTGCCGTCAATTTTCATTCGTGGTTATCAGTTCGTCTTAAGAAGTCGAAGAAGAATGTCACTGTTTAACGTCCCATCGACAACGAAGACATTAGAGACGGAGCACAAGCTCGGATGAAGGAAGGATGCGGAAGGAATTACGCCGCATCCTTCCAAAGAACCATTCTGGCATTTGCCTTAAGCGATGTAGGAAAGTCACGGAAAACCTAAAATTCGACGACCTAACGCGGCTTCGAATCCTCATCCTCCCGAATGGGAGTCTGTTGTGCTAACCACTGCACCAATTCAATCGCTTTAGAGAAATCGAGTGGGTTAGTGTAGTTGTAAAATTCTGCTCTCGCATTCGGCGGAAGTGGGTGTTTCTACTTCATCCTGCCATCGAGATAAGGTTTCCAGTGGTTCCCTATGATTCCGCTGAACAGACATGAGCGTGTCTTATCCGAGATTGTACTCCAGCATAATACTTCCCGCCACATTCTCTACTGGTCGATCCCTCACTCGTAGCATCTAGTGAGCAAACGCGCATTACGTGGAGGTGTCCGGATACTTTTGATCAGAAGGCTTACTGGCTACCGCGGTAGTTGAGAGGACCACGAGACTACTGGGAGCACCTTCTAACGCGGGCCATAATTTCTTTTGGTGATTGTGCTGTGTCGATATCGAAGCTGGAGTAGGAATCTAGGCCGAAATTCAAAGCAGTCGTATGTGTCTTTTTCAGATTAAACTGAGGAGCAAATGAGTTTAACGCTACAGTATACTACTTAACTGAACTCTGAGAGACGGCGAGCAGTACATCACAAAAAATAATCGTAGTAGCAGCATATTATTACGGTTAGGATAAATATTAATAGTATAAGTTTTAATAATAGTTTTTGTTGTAAGATGAGAATGTCCTAACTGGCTGGCTCATCATCGCATCATCGCCCAGCCCAAACCGCTAAGGATAAAAACTTGAAAAACTGTAGGTATCGTAGAAGAAGGGATTTTTCGAAATTCCGCTCATAAGGGTGTGAAATATGGCGTGTAAGGTTTCTTGAAAACATGTCGCTATAAAGGCAATTTTCAAGGTAGAACTGAAAAAATTGGTATTTGCATCTCAGTCTGACATAAAAAAGTATATGCTTCAGCATTTTTGGAAAACCGACCACTAATTGGGTAAAATAGGACGTGAAAGTTTATTCTGAAAGTAAATCCTTATTAAAGGACTAATAAAACATTTTTGAAGCTATATGAAAATTGGTGTTTGACTTCTAGGTTAAGAAAAAAAATATTCAGCGTTTTTGGAAATTCTGTCGATAAGTGGTGCAATAACGAATGAAAATTCTTGTGAAACTATTTGGTGGTATTTAAATATGTTTAAAGCGAAGCCTATTGTACTGTCTGCCATCGGGTTCCCCTAAATGGCAGGCAGCACCGCATAACAGCCACGCTATGAGAGAAACAAACCAACAGCCAAACAGGCGAAGACATCAGGTAAACATGCCGAAGATTTCAGTCGATTAATAGTTACCTTTCCTTGCAGAGGTCGCCGCGACCGTGACATATCGGGCTACGGATTCCTACGCCGAGTTTCTATTGGCTCCAGCTCACTATATAGGCCCGGCTGGTCGAAGGCAGACCAGTCTTCGTCCACTGCTAATGGCAACCGCTATAGCAGAGTCTCCGAGAAGATATCACCGAAGCCGTTGTACTGCACCGTCGATCGAAGTACCAGCCGACCGAGAGAAACCACGTCTCCGGCAAGATCGACGGACGTCTGCATCTATTGTACAGCCAGCTATTGTATTGTAGAAGAAGTTACGTTCAATAAACTGTTGGAGAATACAACATCTATAAAAATTGGTATTTGGCTTCTGAAGTAAAATGTATTGTGGAATGGAAGTGAGTATGAAAATATCACCACAGGAGCTCAAAAGGGAGGATTAACAAAGACCTACTTCTGTGGCCTTAATTAACGTGAAAAGATTAGAAGATGTTGTAATTTATCAACAACATAAAAAAATTAAAGAAAAAAAATTCTATGCGAACCATACAGTCTACGCGAATGAAGCAGAGCGCTAAGCTAGTATAATTAATTTGGCGATAGTACTACAATATCCTACTGATATTTGTAGTTATAGTGGTAGTGATTGTAGTGGATGTAGTTGTAGTTATAATCTGTAGCAGGTGGCAAAAATAGCGGTAGAATTAATGAAAAGAAACTGGACGTAACGAATCCCTATGGCTCGGGTTCTACGACAAGAACTCCAGACTTTGAATGGACAGTGCTGCTAAAGGAAAACTGCACGTGGAGTAACGTATACGTAGTTACCGCAATGTTAGAGTGGTTGTAGGCGAGACAAATACAAAAATTAATATGGTAAATAATGTAAATTTACTTTAAGATTTAGTAGCAAACAAAATAAGTTACTTCTGTTTAACTCGATGTCTCTCCTTCAAATACTACGAACTGTGACCTCTCTGACAGGAAACCACGAATTCAGTCGCATAACTGAGACAATATTCCATATAGCAGGCGATTTGATTACAAGTCGCTCAAGAGGACCGGTGTCGGAAACCTTCTGGAAATCTAGAAATACGGAATCAATTTCAAATTCGTTTTCGATAGCACTTAACACCTACGTGTGAGTAAAGAGCTAGTTGTGTTTCAGAAGAAGGATGTTTTCTAAATCCGTGTTGGCTATATGCCAACCTCTCTTCGAGGTAGTTCATAGTGTTCGCACACAATATATCTTCCAAAATCCTGCGCTTGAAGACGTTGATGACATGGGCCTGAAATTTAGTGGATTACGCCTACTGCCTTTCTTGAATGTTCGTGTGACCTGTGCAAGTTTACTGTCTTCGTTTACAGTTCTTTTGTCGAGCGAGCGGTTGTACTTCTTTGTTAAGTACGGAGCTATTGCTTCGGCGTACTCTGAAAGGAACTTAATTCGTATACAGTCTGGGCAGGAAGATTTGATTTTACTAAGCGATTTAAGTTGCTTCACTACTCCGGGGATATCTGCGTCTAAGCTGCTCATCTTGGCAGTTGTTCCTGATTCGAATTCTTGGATATTTACTTCGTCTTCTTTGGTGACGGAATTTCGGAAGGCTGTGTTCAGTAACTCTGCATTGGCAGCACTGTCATCGAAAGTATTTCCATTACTATCACACAGAGAAGGCATTGTGTCTTTCCGATAGCATACACACGGCCAGAATCTCTTTCGATTTTCTACTAGGTTTAGAGACAAAAGTTTCGTTCTGGAACCTATTGTAACCTCTCGCACGGAAGTACAAGCTAAATTTCAAGGTAGGGATTTGACTTTCGCTTAAATCTGGCATGCTCTTTTCGTTTTTTCTGCATCAATGCTCTGACCTGTTTTGTGTACCGTGGGAGATTAGCTGCGTTATTTGTTAATTTATTTGCAATAAATTTCTCAATCGCTGTCGATACTATTTCTTTCAATTCAAGCATTCAGACTTACATTGTTAAATTGGAAGGAGAGGAGATAGTCTAACATGAAGACATCAAGCGTATTTTCATCTGCCTTTTTGAAGAGACATACCTTTCGCTTGTTTTTTGGTGGATTAGAGAGTTACGATATTCAGTCTTGCTACGGCTACTCTGTGTATTCTATTCCTGTCTCCGTTCTGATGCTCGTTATAAGCTCAGTATTATTTGTTGCTAAGAGGTCATGTGTGTTTCCCCAACTGTTTACTATTCGAGTGGGCTGATGATGTAGCTGCTCAAAATATTTTTCAGAGAATGCGTTTAGCACAATTCCGGGTGATGTTTTATGCGTGCCTCTAAACTTAAACACGAATTTTCGCCAGACCGTAGGAATAGCAGATGCCAGACTGAGATCCATATGAAGAATGTTAAGGAAATGCAACTCATCCACGAAGGAAGTGGCTTATAAGGCAAGGTTGGACTGGCAGGTCAATGGTGTGCACCTGTCACGCCTCCAGCGGCTCAGTACCACGAGCTCGCTCTGCCGTCGCAATATAGGACTCCAGGCGGCAGACACACGCCACAGTCCCACTTGGAGTCACTTCGTTAAGGATTTCCACGAAAATGAGGCCACAAAAATACTGTTTAGTTATGGCTCAGACACCATGCTTTAGCTCACAGAGCGTAATCCTTGCTGACATTGAGAACTGGACTCTAATTCTTGCTTCATTATTTGTAACGAGTCTTTATTCGCCTGGAGAAATAAGTAAATCTACTATTTTCTATGTTAACTTGTTCGCTAATCATTTCTGCTCCTGTCCAGCTTTCCCACGATGACAGTTGCTGCACCACTTCGTAGTCCACCTCTCCTTACCATTATGTATTTCACTTTGTGGCACACAACTACACTACACGTACACTCCTGGAAATGGAAAAAAGAACACATTGACACCGGTGTGTCAGACCCACCATACTTGCTCCGGACACTGCGAGAGGGCTGTACAAGCAATGATCACACGCACGGCACAGCGGACACACCAGGAACCGCGGTGTTGGCCGTCGAATGGCGCTAGCTGCGCGGCATTTGTGCACCGCCGCCGTCAGTGTCAGCCAGTTTGCCGTGGCATACGGAGCTCCATCGCAGTCTTTAACACTGGTAGCATGCCGCGACAGCGTGGACGTGAACCGTATGTGCAGTTGACGGACTTTGAGCGAGGGCGTATAGTGGGCATGCGGGAGGCCGGGTGGACGTACCGCCGAATTGCTCAACACGTGGGGCGTGAGGTCTCCACAGTACATCGATGTTGTCTCCAGTGGTCGGCGGAAGGTGCACGTGCCCGTCGACCTGGGACCGGACCGCAGCGACGCACGGATGCACGCCAAGACCGTAGGATCCTACGCAGTGCCGTAGGGGACCGCACCGCCACTTCCCAGCAAATTAGGGACACTGTTGCTCCTGGGGTATCGGCGAGGACCATTCGCAACCGTCTCCATGAAGCTGGGCTACGGTGCCGCACACCGTTAGGCCGTCTTGCGCTCACGCCCCAACATCGTGCAGCCCGCCTCCAGTGGTGTCGCGACAGGCGTGAATGGAGGGACGAATGGAGACGTGTCGTGTTCAGCGATGAGAGTCGCTTCTGCCTTGGTGCCAATGGTGGTCGTATGCGTGTTTGGCGCCGTGCAGGTGAGCGCCACAATCAGGACTACATACGACCGAGGCACATAGGGCCAACACCCGGCATCGTGGTGTGGGGAGCGATCTCCTACACTGGCCGTACACCACTGGTGATCGTCGAGGGGACACTGAATAGTGCACGGTACACCCAAACCGTCATCGAACCCATCGTTCTACCATTCCTAGACCGGCAAGGGAACTTGCTGTTCCAACAGGACAATGCACGTCCGCATGTATCCCGTGCCACCCAACGTGCTCTAGAAGGTGTAAGTCAACTACCCTGGCCAGCAAGATCTCCGGATCTGTCCCCCATTGAGCATGTTTGGGACTGGATGAAGCGTCGTCTCACGCGGTCTGCACGTCCAGTACGAACACTGGTCCAACTGAGGCGCCAGGTGGAAATGGCATGGCAAGCCGTTCCACAGGACTACATCCAGCATCTCTACGATCGTCTCCATGGGAGAATAGCAGCCTGCATTGCTGCGAAAGGTGGATATACACTGTACTAGTGCCGACATTGTGCATGCTCTGTTGCCTGTGTCTATGTGCCTGTGGTTCTGTCAGTGTGATCATGTGATATATCTGACCCCAGGAATGTGTCAATAAAGTTTCCCCTTCCTGGGACAATGAATTCACGGTGTTCTTATTTCAATTTCCAGGAGTGTATATGGTAACAGGAGTTTCAAAATTACAAGTTTCTTAGAAGTGTAATTTCTTTATTGTGCCTGTCGTGACATAAGATTCTGTCACATCTGTGGGAGAGAACATGTCAACTGAATGTTTCTTGTAAAAACTGAATATTTGCATGCTTTCCTGAAATTTTCATGTTAATAGGTTTGTTCTATGGTGGGCTATGCTGGAAGTATAGCTCTATAGCTCATTTGAATATAAATGTTGTCTGTGAATTATGGGGACATAAATTGTTCCTCTATAAAGCCACGACACCAGAATCATTGGAAATCTCTTAAAGTTTATTCTGAAATAAATATCTTTAAACCATACTTATGGTTGGTAGCAGCTTTAGTTACAAATTCTAATATATGAGGGTGAGTCAAATGAAAACCTTAAATTTGTAATAAGAAATCGAAATTCCGCGCCGTTATCCTGTAAGTTGGTAAGCGTGCTACAAACAGCATACAGAATGCCCTATAGGTGGTAGCATAGTGCAGATGCACACATACCGTCGCAGCATCAGTATAATGATGGGCGCCTCACTTGCGACTTGCGTCAGGGAAGAATGTCGTTCTGTTATTTGGTTTTTGCGTAGTGAAAGTGAGAAACCTATTGAAATTCATCGACGAATGAAGGTTCAGTACGGTGATGCATGTTTGTCACAGCAGCAAGTCTACGAAAGGAGTAGGAAGTTCACAAATTGTGTGACTTCAGTGGAAGATGCTCCTAGTCCAGGTCAAGCACAACGAGTTGTGACTTCACAGAACGTTGCAGAAGTTTAAGCCTTAGTGAAGGAAAACCACCGAGTGACACTGAATGGCATTGCAGCATGTTTACAGATTAGTCATGGGTGAGCACGCCACATTGTGCTTGATGTGCTCCAGTTTCACGAAGTGTCTGCAAGATGGGTGCCACGGCAGCTGACTCCTGAAATGAGAGAACGACGTATTGGTGCTTGTGAAGAACTTCTTCGGCGCTTTGAACGAGAAGGTTATGGCTTCTTTGCAAGAATCGTTACTGGGGACGAAACCTGGGTTCACTTCCACCAACCGGAAACGAAGAGAGTGAGCATAGGATGGTGCCATTCCTCATCACCAAAACTAAAGAAGTTTCGAACAGAACCATCAGCAGTGAAGGTTACGCTGACTCTTTTTTGGGACGAAAAAGGCGTCATTTTAGAGCATTACATGCCTAGAGGGACCACTGTCACCAGAGGCATCACACACAGATTTCCTAAAAAATCATCTGTGGCCTGCAATGAAATCTAAGCGATGTGGATTGCTGTTATCAGGTATCCTTTTGCAACATGACAACGCAAGACCACACACTGCTCGTACAACAACAACAAAAATGGCTCTGAGCACTATGGGACTTAACATCTATGGTCATCAGACCTTTTAGAACTACTTAAACCTAACTAACCTAAGAACATCACACAACACCCAGTCATCATGAGGCAGAGAAAATCCCTGACCCCGCCAGGAATCGAACCCGGGAACCCGTGCGCGGCAAGCGAGAACACTACCGCACGACCACGAGCCGAGGACGCTCGTACAACAGTTGCAACAATCACAGACCTGCATTTTGAGTGTCTTCCTCATCCACCATACTCACCTGACCTTGCCCCAAGTGATTTCCATAGGTCTGGACCACTCAAAGACGCAATGGGACGAAAGAAGTTCCGTTCTGATGAAGAGGTGCATGAATGGTTGCGCTGACTACCAAAATAAGTTTTTTCTAAAGGAATTGATGCACTTTGTAAGCGCTGGAGGACTTGCATTGAGCGTGGGGGAGATTATGTTGAAAAGTGATACAGCTTTGTACCACTTCTGCACAATAAATAATATTTAAAAAAATATTTAAGTTTTCATTTGACTCACCCTCGTATTTAAGAACTTCCAGCATGCTGGAGTAACTTGGGTCAGCAACTTCTGTTAAACAATAGACGAAAAACGAGTCCAAGTTGCAAATATTTTATTTTTCATTCGATGACTGGTACCGAGCAGCGACCCATTTTCAAATCAACGTAACAAAGTCGAAACTGCCATTTCCGAAGATATCAACAAAATTTGTAATGTACAGTCACCGTGCATTCTGTGAGTTATGTGTACGCATTGTGAATGTACATTACACAAAGTCGAAAATGACATTTCTGAAGATGTCAACAAAATGTGTTACGTACAGTTACAGTGGATACTGTCAGTTGTCTCTATACACTGTGACTGTACATTACACATTTTGTTAACACCTTTGGAAATGCCATTTTCAACTTCGTTATGTTGACTGGAAAGTGGGTCGCGGCCTGAAACTAGTCATCGAATGAAAAAAAGAAAATATTTGCAACTTGGACTGGTTTTTCGCTCTATTGTTTAAAATATTTGTTTTTTATTTTGTTGTTTGACCATTGTTTCCGCTTCACGGGTTGTTCTTGTTTTCCTCATTTTCAGTGTCATTATCAGAGGCAACTCATTGATTTCAGATACATGTCTACTGACCTCGGTATAACAACCACATAACCACATTGCTTATTTCACTTACTTTAATTGTGCAAAGGAGTACGTCGATTACATCACGGAAATTGCAAAATTTGTGACATCACATACGCTAACAATCGCTCAGCTGTCAATTATAGGTGTGAAAAAATTCTAAAGCTATAGATTTCAAATATAAATATAACAGGTTTTGGATGCAGGTACATTTTGTTTCCGTGTTTTTGGTGTGCGTTATGTTCCTGTGAGGTGAGTGACAAACAAGCTGATGTGAAATGATAGCCTAGAAACTTGGGCTGGACGTTGAACAAAATTAGCAGCTGTTGCTCAGACGTGGAGATTCGATCCGGCTATAACACATCGGAATGTCCGGAAGCCAGCGAGGTGGTACTATCAATATAACGTGTACACGTCTTGAAGAAAGGTACTATTTCTTCACTGGATACCTTGTCGCAGCTGATAGATTACATGGCAAATAACAGATTAGTGCGGTTGAATATCAAACCACCAGCAGCAAAAACTGTGCTTCCACGACGTTTGCATTTCTCGTTAGGTCGTTGACTGGAAATACTGTCCGCTTACATTATCTCCGCCGTTTTACTGAACTAGCGACTCGAATTTACAAAGGAAATACGATACGGTAACGACGCACCGCAACGAAATTCTACCTTGCAGGCTTTATTTGGGGCCTAATGGTTTACGCGGCAGGGTCGAGTTGTAGGACAAATGATGGCTGCCTCCCCCATTACCCCTGATGAGCACAAAAACTGTGTCGTAATTACTTCCGCACTCTTGACTGTGTTTAACAAATGCTAGTGAAGAGGAAGGGCTCATTAAGAGCATAACGACTTAATTGTCCATGCATTTTAAAACTGCGTGGATACCGTGTGAGAAAGAAAAACAAATCGACTACAGAATGAGGTGTGTGTCTCCACTAATGAGTATTGTACAGGCACAAGCCCTTAACTTACTACATGCATGTATCTGGTATAATGTGGATGGAAAGATAGAAGCTTCTTTGTTATAATCATTCAAACAGGTTTCCTCTCTTAAAGACACTATAACCGATTATTAATTTGCTGTTGCTTGATTCTTACGAGAACATTTTAACGCTCTCCTATGGTTTTCCTCGTCGTCTTTCATTTGCCGATTTCCCGAACATCATAGTCTTTCACAAAACAGTACTCAATAATTTGGAAGTGGAAAAGAAACGCAAACAAGCAAAACCGTGCCATTGCATACCAAATGAACCATTCACGAAGTAATGACACAAATTTTAATTTTTTCCTTTCAGCGTCGGGCTGAGGAGACGATGTTGTTTTCTAATTGTTTTGATGCGGCCAGCCACGAATGCCGCTCCTCTGCAAACCTCTTCATCTCAAAACATTTACCCAGCTTGCTCAATTATGTGTCGGACATATTCCAATCTCTGTCTTCTCCTGTAGCTGGTAATAACATGGTAGTTATTGCATGATGTCGTAACTCATGTCCTCTCATCCTATACCCTCCTCTTGTCAACGTTAACCACATGATCCTCTCATGAGCGCTTCACAGTGAACCCTCTTACACTATGTGATCAAAAGTATCCGACCACCCCCAAAAACATGCGTTTTTCATATTATGTGCATTGTGCTGCCACCTACTGCCAGGTACCACATATGAGCGACATCAGTAATCATTCGACATCGTAAGAGAGCAGAAAGGGGCGCTCCGCGGAACTCACGGACTTCGAACGTTGTCAGGTGACTAGGTGTCACTTGTCTCTTAAACATCCCTAGGTCTACTGTTTCCGATGTGATAGTGAAGTGGAAACATGAAGGGACACGTACAGCACAAAAGCGTACAGGCCGACCCCGTCTGTTGACTGACAAGAGACCGCTGACAGTTAAAGAGGGTCGTAACGTGTAATAGGCAGATATCTATCCAGACCATCACTATGACAGTTAGGCGGGAGGTGAGAGATGGTCGAGCGGCTGCTCATAAGCCACACATCACGCCTGTAAATGCCAAACGACGCCTCGCTTGGCGTAAGGAGCGTAAACATTGGACGATTGAACGGTGAAAAAACGTTGTGTGGAGAGACGAATCATGGTACACAATGTGGCGATCCGATGGCAGGGTGTGGGTAAGACGAATGCCCGGCGAAAGTTTTTGTAGTGCCAACAGTAAAATACGGAGGTGGTGGTGCTATGGTGTGGTCTTGCTTTCCATGGAGGGGGTTTGTACCCCTTCTTGTTTTGCATGGCATTATCACAGCACAGGCCTACATTAGTGTTTTAAGCATCTTCTTGCTTCCCACTGTTGAGCAGCAATTCGGGGATGGCGATTGTATCTTTCAACACGATCGAGCACCTTTTCATGTTCGAATGTTCAAATGTGTGTGAATTGCTAAAGGACCATACTGCTGAGGTCATCGGTCCCTAGACTTACACACTACTTGAACTAACTTACGCTAAGAACGACACACACACCCATGCTCGAATGAGGACTCGAACCTCCGACGGTCCTGTTTATAATGCACGGTCTGTGGCGGAGTGGTTACACGACAATAACATCCCTGTAATGCACTGGCCTGCACAGAATCATGACCTGAATCCTATACAACACCAAGCGTTATACAGGAACGCCGTACCAGGCCTAACCGACCGACATCGGTACCTCTCCTCAGAGCAGCACTCGGTGAAGAATGGGCAGCCATTCCCCAAGAAACCTTCCAGCACCTAATTGAACGTATGCCTGCGAGAGTGGAAGCTGTCATGTAGGCTAAGGGTGGGCCAACACCATACTGAATTCCAGCATTGTTGATGGAGGGCACCACGAACTTGTAAGTCATTTTCAGCCAGGTGTCCGGATACTTTTGATCACGTAGTGTATTTCTTACCTGTTCACCTAGTTTTCAGCATCCTTCAATTGCACCACATGTCAAACTCTTCGATTCTCTTCCTGTCTGCCTACAGTCGAAGATTCATTCCCGTACAATGCTATGATCAAAAAGTACGTTTTAAGACTTTGTTTCTCACATGAAGGCCAATGTTTGATGTGAGGAGACTGGAATGCTGTCTTTCCTTGTGCTAGTCTGAATTTTCCTCTCATCCTTACTTTGTCTACCATATGCTGTTCTGCTTGCAAGATAAAGTAGTTACTACACTTTGTCTACTTCTTTGCCCCAATTTTGATAAGTTTATTTCTTATGTCATTATTGCCACTCACTTCGTCTGTATTCGATCTACTCTCAATCCATACCATGTACTCAGTAAACTATTCATGCAGCCATCCATGTAATTCTTCTTAGAATCTCTGGGGATAGCAACGTCATCAACAAATCTTATCACTGAAACCCAAAATCTGAATTTCAGTCTTGCTCCTGAGCCATTCTTTATTTTCGTCATTGCTTCTTCAATGAGCGAAAGACTGTGGCCAGATGGTGGAAAGTGGGTGGAGGAAGTCATTTAAGAGAGACTGCTGTAATCTGAGTTTTGGTGCAAATGGTGGGATGGCCATTAAACTGTTATGTTAGAAGCAGGGACAATATGTTCCGTGGCTGGCGCAGGTGTTTAGTCAAGGCAAGATTGTAACTCCCATGATTCTAGAAAGCCGCCAGGTCCTTTAAGCAAACGAAAAAAAAAAATACATATATTTCGTAGGCACGACCCTCTGGGAAGCTAAACAGCTTTCCTTCAGAAATTGGAAATGGTAGGCCTGGAAAGATTAGATCTCTTTGTAAGGGAGGGGTTGTCTTTTTTCAGACAGGAGAGGTTTTGAGTCGCTGATTGGCTCCCCTCATGATATACAAAGCAGAGGCTTGCTCCCCCAGCGTGGGAACCCCGGTGCTGTGTCTCGATTTGCTACCAGGCTAGCAGAACAGTCAAGAGGGGGGATTCAGTGAGTGGAAGATAGTTTGATTAACTTGTACAACCAGGAAGCAGCTTTTTTCTGCTAACTGAGCTCCTGTATAAGACTTGGCGGATTGTGATTCTTTGCTATCTTCTGGTCCTCAAGTGGTGGTGAACTTCAGGTCTTTCGCTAGTGGGTGAGACTTGTGGTATGCAACTTGTGATGAAATAAGAGCCAGTGGCAGTTTCCAATTGTACCAACAGTGGGACTGCATATCGTTTCGGACACATCGTGTATCACGAAGGAGCACCTATTCGTCCTGAGTCGGCCGTCTGACGTTTCACAATTCCAGAATGAGCCATCGTGCCTGTGAGTCAAACTGGTTGATCAGACCAGCGAACGGGTGCACCTCACATTGAAATCTGCCGGGATTTCAGTGCTCTGATAGGGTACTTTCCTGCGTTGTAATAATCAGAATACCAGTCCGCGCAGTTTGCAAGTTTTCGTGGACGCGTCAGAACATTACAGCTGCGCCACGCGCAGCCCCTTGCTCACAGCGTGCCGTTTTCTGCTGCTGTCTGAATCGAGGTGAAAGGGTAAAGTATTGCCAGGGGTTGTTATACAACATTCCCAATTTCCTGTTCTTCGTCAGCCATAGTTTTTGGTGTATCTGGTCGTAAGTGAGTCCATTTGAACAGAATTTGACCTCACTGTGGATTCTTGTAAACGAAGTCCGATTGCGTTGTAAAACGGATTAATTCAGGGGAGAACTTGTATGGTTCCCACCCCACTGATTACTTTGCCAATAAGGAACCATTTCTTTTCCTGATTTAGGTTTGTCATTTTTTGTAAGATTTATCAACTCGTATGTAGTTATAAAAGGATGAACAAAACTAATTATTTTTGTAAATTTAAATGCACCATTGTTGTCATTCATACTCTCCCAGCCATTCACTGTTTTTATTTAATTGCGTTAGTACATTGATACGTAAAGCAATTCAGATTGCAATCGTTCAAATGGTTCAAATGGCTCTGAGCACTAAGGGACAGAACATCTGAGGCCATCAGTCCCCAAGACTTAGAACTACTTAAACCTAACTAAGGACATCACACACATCCATGCCCGAGGCAGGATAGGAACATGCAACCGCAGCGGTCGCGCGGTTCCAGACTGAAGCGCTTAGAACCGCTCGGTCACGAAGGCTGGCATTGCAATCGTATTAAATTACTTAATTTGGTGATTAATTTGAGCTGAACGCAGACAAAGACATAAAAAGTGCCTTGAATAAATTCATTAATTTCATATATAAATATTAAGAGCGTAACTCTCATGATTTGAAAATTTTTGAGAAGACAGCACTTTTCTGTATGTAAAACTAACATTTAGCATCACTTGGACATATATTTATGACAAAGCAAGCGATCGCTTGCAGGACGTGTTAACTGCAGCGACGCTTGTGCGCGAAAGTTCTGTGAGCATTCGGCAGTTAATGCGGTATTTGACGAAGATAGTTGTGGAACTAATTAGTGGAACATTCCGTGCGGTACTGCAACATGTCTGCAAGACATTATTGGAGGTTTACGATAGCATACGAGCAGTTGCATTGCTCAAAGCCGGCCGAAGTGTCATTGTTGTCGCCAAAGCAATGGGTGTCCAAAAATGTCCTCTCGAAATTAAAAAAGGACAGTGAAGATGGAAATACTGTGCGAAAGCATACCGTTGGTCATAGATGGACCACTACTCCCCAAGACGCTCGAGATGTAGTCATAGCAGCAGAAAGGAACTGATATCTCATGCAGATCGCTGCAGACCTTCCAATCACTCCCGGCACACATGTCTCTGCCAGAACGATTTCCCGGGGATTAAATGAGGTTGGATTGAATGCTCGGAAGGATTTTTAATGCACCCCACTTCAACCACGCCATCGTCGAAAAAGAGTTGGTTAGTGTAGGGAGCGTGAAGGTGGAAATGCTATACGGAATCTTTAGAAGAGTGCTCCAGAGTGATGGTCTCCGACGAATCCCTCTGTACTGCGGCAAGTGATTCTCTAGTGCGGGGGGAGGGGGGGGGGGGTTAAACGTTACACACTACAGAATATTTATGAACGTCGTCCGTATAGCCTAGGCGTTATGATGTGTGGACGCATTATGCACAATGGTCGAAAACCGCTGTACATCTTTGCGTCATGTACCGTTACAGCACAGCTGTACTGGAGAGGGTTTGTTCTGGATTATATCCGTCTGTTTAGTGGTGCGGTAGGTCCCGACTTCCTGTTTATGGACGACCATGCCCTCCGACGCAGGACCGCTGATGTGTCGAACACAATGGGAAGTGAATGTAATTAACATGTTGAATGACCTCTACATTCCCAGAGCTGAAATCTATACAGCATGCCTGGCATTGTATTGGCAAATGTGTATCTCTGCGAACACTCTACCTCTGGACCACGTAGGAAACGAAAACCGTCTTGAGAGAGGAGAGGGACAATGTACCCGAAGGTACATTGTTTTGTAGCCGGCATTAATAACAAGAGAACGAGTGCAAAATGTGCTGCAATGACAGAGGAGGTCATAATCCTTACTGAGAGTCCGATATAGATCTTTGTGTTGGAATTATGATTTATGTTAAACATGAATTATATTTACTTCTGAAACCTGCTCACCCATGTAGTGAAATCTGTACCATTTTTCGTTATAAATGTACCAGTCCACCTCTATTAGTTATACTTTGTGTTTCATGTCGTCCATATTGCCAGTCATTGTTGTTGCCCAGCAATGTCTGTTCCGCAGCAGTTGTCAGTCACTGTTTAATACCCCTCTTTCCCTATAGCTTGCACCTATTTACCGCAGAATCTTTAACATTTGTGATTGCTGAAGACAATTACTTCATGATAAACAATGCCGTTTAATGCCATTTCTCTCGTCTCTGAAACTGTACATTCCTTACATGGGTTTGTTCAGTATGCCTTGTTTCGCTGAAGACCTCCACCCTGCTTCCCCCGTCGGAGGTTCGTGTCATCCCTCGGTCATAGGTGTGTGTGTGTGTGTGTGTGTGTGTGTGTGTGTGTGTGTGTGTGTGTGTGTGTTTGTGTGTGAGTCTTCGTTAGCATAAGTTAGTTTAAGGAAGAGTAAGTAATCTTAGGGACCGATGACCTCAGCAGTTTGGTCCCATAAGACCTTACCACAAATTTCCAATTTTTTTCACTGAAGACGACAATTTTCCGATTTATCTTTTCATACAGGTAAACTGCGTAATTCAACTAGTCGTTTGTGTATTGTTCTGAGTACACGGAAGTGCGCTCTCATAGACGTACCCCTCAATACGTTTTCTATTTAACACGAAGTTTTGACCCAAAAAATAATTTATAAAACAAGCTGTCCTTTTTAAAAGCATTCTCAAGAGAAATTTCAAGAGTAATTAGTGCTTAGTTAGCACAGTGGGAAGTATAATGGGCATAAATAGATACTTGAGTGCAGAACTATGACTGATCTGAAACGATGACATGATACCATTCCTGAGTCCAGTGACGTCCTTGTGTGTACTGTTATCGGTGTGTCTCTACGGCCACTTCTGACGGCCCATGAAGCTCTATACGTCATTACGCTGTACATGTACGTTCTTGTCTGTATGCAAACAAAACCATTTTCTGTGTAAATGCACGTAAACGTAATACACATCGAGTGAACATTGTCTGACCATCGGACACTAGTCGTTCAGGAATGTTGAGATACTGCAAGGTGTTGAGTGTGGCCCTCGTTAACACACAGACTCCTTCGTATGACAATTGTGGGATCCCTACTCTAACAGCCCTACCACAACAAAGGTCAAACATTAATTATGATTGTAGCGTTGCTCACGCTGCGAAATATTGCATTTTCGGGCAACAACAAAGTTATATTATGTGGCAGGTGTCATTAGAGCACAGTTAATAAAGTCATATCTTGAAATAATGGATAAACAAGGCACTCACCTTTTCGTGTTTCCCACGCTGGTCTCGTTGCGAACTCTTGGCTCAATCGTCGAAAATCTAGGTAGTGATGATTCCAAGCTCGGATGCAAAGAGGCCTAGGTGTTATTCTGCGATATTCAAAAGTTTTATAGATGTGTTTCATAAACCATTCTTGAAGATTAAACTTTTGCGAGTTAGGACAATAGTGATGTAAAAAAATAATCAGCACTCACAATTTAAGTTACACTTCTTTTTTATTACTTTTTTTGCAGTATCACTTAACTCGTTGCAAAACATCACTTCAGAATATAAAACATACATGAAAATATCTTCCTCACTGTTTAAGTTCACATTTCATAAACTCACTACAATTTGCGTCTTTTTAACATGACGACCAAAGCTTGACTCTCTAATAACCGCTTACGCGCCCAAAAATCAGAGTTACAAGTACGTCAATGAACACAGTGACAAAATAAAGAATACACATAAGAATAATATCATTGCAATATATACATATCGAAGTATCGAAGTACCTCTACATTAATGAAATCAAATCTGAATGTTGTCACAGAAATATGTTAACTATTCTACAGAAACACAGTAGAATATTGCTGGTATCGACAGGCTGAGGTGAGGTGCCGTAATGGTTACGTAATTCAAGTACCATTACACTACCAACGCGAACAGCAATGTCGCGGAACAATGACCACATTCTTGGCGGAGAACCATTCTGCCGCTGTAGCGTACTGATACCAATTAGAGATTTCTGCTTCTTACATGAGGTATAACATGATATTTATGCAAACAAGCACATATAAAATGCGATTTCTGACAGAAACCTGCTTCATAACCTTTCCTTATATACAAAATGTGAACAGCATTACTCCTACCTACTTTCAGTGGATGCTCTGAAATGCTAATCATTTGGACATCCATCCATGTGGTAGTCTAGTGTTTCCATTGTGTTGGACTTCTAATGGCCAACACTGTGTCTACAGGGTGAGTCATAAATGAGGGAAAATATGTCGTGCAAATTGTCACACACTGAGCTACAAACATAAATTCGTTTTCCGCATGTTCCTATGTCAATAAATGACAATGCAATTGAATGGTAAAAATCAGGAAATACACTCCTGGAAATTGAAATAAGAACACCGTGAATTCATTGTCCCAGGAAGGGGAAACTTTATTGACACATTCCTGGGGTCAGATACATCACATGATCACACTGACAAAACCACAGGCACATAGACACAGGCAACAGAGCATGCACAATGTCGGCACTAGTACAGTGTATATCCACCTTTCGCAGCAATGCAGGCTGCTATTCGCCCATGGAGACGATCGTAGAGATGCTGGATGTAGTCCTGTGGAACGGCTTGCCATGCCATTTCCACCTGGCGCCTCAGTTGGACCAGCGTTCGTGCTGGACGTGCAGATCGCGTGAGACGACGCTTCATCCAGTCCCAAACATGCTCAATGGGGGACAGATCCGGAGATCTTGCTGGCCAGGGTAGTTGACTTACACCTTC
The DNA here is from genome assembly GCF_023864275.1 of Schistocerca cancellata. Classification (NCBI taxonomy): domain Eukaryota; kingdom Metazoa; phylum Arthropoda; class Insecta; order Orthoptera; family Acrididae; genus Schistocerca; species Schistocerca cancellata. Next base: position 360,305,791 of record NC_064634.1, read on the forward strand.
TAGATCACGTTGGGTGGCACGGGATACATGCGGACGTGCATTGTCCTGTTGGAACAGCAAGTTCCCTTGCCGGTCTAGGAATGGTAGAGCGATGGGTTCGATGACGGTTTGGATGTACCGTGCACTATTCAGTGTCCCCTCGACGATCACCAGTGGTGTACGGCCAGTGTAGGAGATCGCTCCCCACACCATGATGCCGGGTGTTGGCCCTGTGTGCCTCGGTCGTATGCAGTCCTGATTGTGGCGCTCACCTGCACGGCGCCACACACGCATACGACCATCATTGGCACCAAGGCAGAAGCGACTCTCATCGCTGAAGACGACACGTCTCCATTCGTCCCTCCATTCACGCCTGTCGCGACACCACTGGAGGCGGGCTGCACGATGTTGGGGCGTGAGCGGAAGACGGCCTAACGGTGTGCGGGACCGTAGCCCAGCTTCATGGAGACGGTTGCGAATGGTCCTCGCCGATACCCCAGGAGCAACAGTGTCCCTAATTTGCTGGGAAGTGGCGGTGCGGTCCCCTACGGCACTGCGTAGGATCCTACGGTCTTGGCGTGCATCCGTGCGTCGCTGCGGTCCGGTCCCAGGCCGACGGGCACGTGCACCTTCCGCCGACCACTGGCGACAACATCGATGTACTGTGGAGACCTCACGCCCCACGTGTTGAGCAATTCGGCGGTACGTTCACCCGGCCTCCCGCATGCCCACTATACGCCCTCGCTCAAAGTCCGTCAACTGCACATACGGTTCACGTCCACGCTGTCGCGGCATGCTACCAGTGTTAAAGACTGCGATGGAGCTCCGTATGCCACGGCAAACTGGCTGACACTGACGGCGGCGGTGCACAAATGCTGCGCAGCTAGCGCCATTCGACGGCCAACACCGCGGTTCCTGGTGTGTCCGCTGTGCCGTGCGTGTGATCATTGCTTGTACAGCCCTCTCGTAGTGTCCGGAGCAAGTATCGTGGGTCTGACACACCGGTGTCAATGTGTTCTTTTTTCCATTTCCAGGAGTGTAAGTAGTGGTGTTTCGGGTGTTACTGTGCGTCGACATTGGCCAAGAGGACAGATCGGCAACATGGCACAACGTGCGAGTGTTGTAGGTAGTCTAGCCGTTCACGAGAAGGCGAGGCGTGCGGCGTCAAGCGACGGTCTGCCTGACACTGCGAGCAATGACAGCGCCCACATCTATCTAGTACCGGTTACGCTGGCCGGCATTATGTATCGTGTCTAGCTGGCATAGAGAAAGGAACGTGAGGAGGGGCTGCAATTCTCTACATGCATGTTTTATAATTTGGTTTTTGTGTCCTAGACTTAGTTTTAAGAAACGAGTACATAATGCAGAATACTACACAGGTATGTGGCAGTTAGTACAAACGAATACAATAAGCTGTAAAAATCGAAATTAACATAGAAACACATGACCAGAAGTTGCAGTGGCGGTTTATAAGTACTGTTCTAAATGACGGCCACAGTGTGTGTGGCACAGTTGAACTCTTCGCAGGAAGGATTGCTGAACACGATCCAACATGTTTGTATCTCTTTGCGTAATATCACACGCATGTTGTATTCTGCGTTGAAGGGTGTTGACATGATAACGTGACCTTCATAAATCGCAGATTTCAGATGCCCCCACAAAATGAATTCCAGTGGATTTAGGTCTGGCGATCTTGCTGGCCATGATACAGGGCATCCACGACCGATCCATTTCGAAGGGAAGGCACTGTCCAGGTGGTGTCGCATTGTGCCGCTGAAGTGAGCGGGGGCACCATCATGCATGTACCACAGGTTCATACGACACGCCAAACTAACGTGTTCCAACAATTCCGCTAATAAAGCAGCCAGGAAACGCAGATACCGCTCTCCTGTAAGCCTATGTGGTAGAACATGTGGCCCTATGAGATGATGACCAATAATACCACACCAGATATTGACACCGCATCGTTGTTGTTACCTTCGTGTCACTGTGCTGTGGGGGTTTTCTTCCGCCCACTCGTGCAAATTATGCGAATTCACTACACCCTTCTTCGTGAACTAGGCTTCGTAGGTGAACAGTATTGTTCGTGAAAAATGCTGGTCGTGGGCCGGACACCGTAGGGTAAAGTTGCATAAGTCCAGACTTCTCTGGTAGTCTTCTGGCATTAGTGCCTGTACCTTCTGCATGCGGTACTCGCATAACAGTAGATTATGACATTCCGACCTCAGTGGTAAGAGAGCTGGTGCTTATTGTTTGGTCCTCCGCAACAGTTTGCAACACTTTTTCTTCGTCATCCGCATTGTACGTCGACGGTCGGCCACGACCACTAAATCCTGGAGGTGCTACACATGCACCATAATGCCTCAAGCGCTTGTCCACAGAGTAAAACGTTTTTGCGGATGGAAGGCGCCGGCTAGGAAATCTCTCGTGATACAGTTGCCATGCAACGTCAGCTCTTCCATCTGCAAGCCCAAGGTGAGGTTGTAAGTAGGCTGTTTATGTTTTCTTTATGTAAGTTTGATGTTTATGTTTTCTTATTGGCAACGTTACGTAGCGCTCTCTGTATGAAAATCACTGGCTGTGCTGTGTGCAGTATGTGGCTAGTTTGCATTGTTGCCTGCCATTGTTGTCATGAACTGCTATAGCTGGATGTGAACAGCAGATTGCGTTGGGCAGTTGGAGGTGAGCCGCCAGCAGTGGTGGATGTGGGGAGAGAGATGGCGGAGTTTTCATAATCTGTAAGACTGAATGTCAATTATGAATATTAAGGTAAATACATTGTTTGTTCTCTATTAATATCTTTCATTTGCTAACTATCCCTATCAGTAGTTAGTACCTTCAGTGGTTTGAATCTTTTATTTAGCTGGCAGTAGTGGCGCTCGCTGTTTTGCAGTAGCTTGAATAGCGAAGATTTTTGTGAGGTAAGTGATTTGTAAAAGGTATAGGTTAAAGTTAGTCAGGGCCATTGTTTTGTAGGGGTTATTGAAAGTCAGATTGCGTTGCGCTAAATAATATTGTGTGTCAGGTTAAGCACAGGCTTGTGTAATTGTTCTAAGTGGACGTTTCACCTGTAAAATTGTTCTGAGGGGACGTTTCATATGTCGACCCTTAGCCTAGGATACCTCACTGGAATCTTCTGATTTTTTCTTGTAGTTTGTGTATTTAGTGTAGCTTTTGTTTATTGCTAGTGCGTAATTGTAGAGAGAATCTCCTTTGTAGTTGCAGTCTTTCATTGTTGTACAGTAAAACAGTTGTGGCATGCATGTAGCTTTGCGCCAAGTATTTCGCTGCTGCAATTAACTAGATATTATTTTCAGTGCTATGTTAATGTGTTCTCTTGTTTTTGCTATTCAAGTTGTGCTTTTCTGTGTTGTCGTGTGAAATATTGTGACAATAATGGCGTGTGAAAAACGTAACACTCGGCTCCAAAGTAAACTAAGAAACGACAGTGAAGACGAAAGCAATGTGTTAGCGCCACTGTGTAATGAGTTAACTAATGTTCAAAGTAGTAATTTGGTAACTGTGCATAGGGAAATGGAGCGGGCGTCAAACAATGGCGTAGACAGTCAAACAGGTAGTGAACAGGGAAGCATTATCGATCGATCGGTCGGCAACAGCTCGCCTCAGGAATCCGAAATGATAGGACACAATTTTGCAAATACTGTAGATTCAGGTTTTGCGTCCTCACCGGTTTCTCAAATGAGTCAAGACACATTTTCTGCTTGTCAAAATGTGAATGCTGCCGGTGAAAACGCACTGCCAAAGAGCATAGAGAAACAGATTCCAGACACTAATACATTATTATTGCAATTAATGCAAAAAATGGAACAAAATCAGAAACAAACACAGCAACAGTTAGATACAATGGGACAAAATCTGCAAAAGTTAGACACAGTGGAACAAAATCAGAGACAAACACAGCAAAAGCTTCAAAAGTTAGACTCATTGGAACAAACGCTTGAACAAACACGTGAAGATTTAACTACTGAGTTACATAAAATCGAATCGAAATGTCAAAAAGTCTGTAATGACGTAAAAACACAAATTTGTGAGCATTTCCAACCTATTTTTTCGCTGCATGAAAATGCATTACAGAATCACGAAGCAGCCATAAAAGAGCTGCAAACCATTGTTCATTAAAATCATGAGACCTTGTGGGCTAAAATTGACTCAGTTGCATCTACCGATTCGGTAACGCAACTTGCAAAAACTCAGGAAAACTTAAAGGACACAGTAGAAAGACACATGGAGGAAATTAGTTCATTATCAGAGAAAGTAGCCGAACTTTCGGATCAGGTCACTAATTTATCTACAAAGGTAGATGATGATCTGAATGACACAAGACCCGTAGCCTTCACTGACACAGAAGAGTATGAACAAATAAGAAAATTCAAACAAAATCAGAATCAAATTAATACGCAATACAAAAGAGAAATGCGGGAAGTAAAAGATCAGCTGACACAGGTAATACAAGAATTTCGTATTTCAGAGGACACTCGCGCCCCAATAAGGGAAGAGGGACATAGAAATACGGAACAGCCACAAAATAATAACACAGGGCATTTCGGTAATTATGAAAGAAATTGGCAAGGTACACCGAATTTTGAGATGGAACCGCCGACACGACGTAGCAATGACCGACATGCTACTCGCCGACACGATGATTTTGACTATAAGCTGTTCATTACTACACGTAAATTCAAAACATTTAAGAATTCTGGCAACGACATTCATCCACAAGCATGGCTCCATCAATTCTCTCATTGTTTTCCTCCCAACTGGTCATTAGAACACAGATTAGAATTTATGTGTGGCTACTTGGAGAATGAACCAGCTGTAAGAATGCGATCGGTCATTCACGATTGCCACAGTGAAGGAGAGTTTTACCATGCCTTCCTCTCAGCATATTGGTCTCAAGCCACACAAGATCGCGTGAAACATAGCATCATGATGATGAAACACTTTGAACAATCTGAATTTTCCAGTCTTGTCAAATATTTTGAAGACATGTTGCACAAGAATCAATACCTGTCAAACCCATACAGCCCCTCAGAACTCATCCGCATTTGCTTAATCAAACTGCCCGAACATTTGAGACATATTATTTTAGCAGGACGTTGCAAAGACGATATTGAAGCTTTTCAGGGACTGTTACAAGAACTGGAAATTGACACAGACAGTCGCGGGATGCGAAAACAGGAAAACAATCATTACAGGTCACATCCGTCACAATTCCGTGACGACAGAAACAATAAATGGCCACGACAAACCTATTCTTACAACGTAAATCGTGACCAAAAGAGACACCACCCGTATGACAACCACTGGCACAGTAATAGTTACAGAGAAAGATCGCATTTCCGTAGTAATGAATATGACAGAGATAACCATAGAAACAGACAATATGGTAATCAGAACTATTATTATCAAGGGAGACAGAATAACTTTAGACGCAACGGTCCAGCACGTAGTTACGACTCAGGCAGAAATTCTCCACCACATGACCGACAAACAAGAAAGTATGTAAACTACCGACAAAACGACAGACGTGAATTTCATCAGAACTGGCGGGTTTCTAACAGAGCTGGGCCCTCTGGGCAAGGCGAATTGGTGGAAGTTCGGCCTCCTAATCCCAATAACGGCGCGCGCCAACAAAGAAACAGACAATGACTCGCACCGCAGGCTGCCGCGTGCGCCGGCTGGCTCCGAGAAAAATAACATTGACGCTAACCTTGAGTAAAATTCCCGTATTCTTTACGGACGAATACCGCATGATACTTGCATTCAAGTTGAAACTCTGCGTACTAGGAAGAGTAAAGGTTTACACCACATTTCTCATGTAAAACCATTTATTGACAGATAATCTGCTTTTTAACTTAGTCTTTGCAATTGTCACTTCACGCTACTTGTACAATTTGTCCCACTGAGAGACTGTTAACATGCAACTATGTTTTTAAAGTTAACTAACCATCCAGTCAAGAACATAGGTAACTTAGACAAGTAATTGCGAATGCATTGTTATTGCGAACAGACGACACAGTGTTGTTATTTATACATTCTTCCTTGTTAGTTGCACGATTACATAACGAATATACGGCTTACATACTTAGAACATATACCAGCACTGCTAATGAAATTTTCATGCAACATTTTGGTTTGCTTACGAGTGGATTCTGGATTTGAGGTGCTTTCTGTGAAATGCCAGATGACACAGTGGTTAGTTTATGTGACAGCTACACGATTTTATCACGACGCTGCTAATGCGTGACAATTTACAATGTTGCTTTTGCGGTGTATCTGTTTTATATCTGCACAGTTTTTTCTGAATTCTTCTATAAAGTGAGACATGTTTTAGTAGTAACTTTTGTGGTATAGCTACAATGAGACAGCCTTTTCCGTAGCACAACAATACTTTACAGCACAATAATTCCTTCATCGCGGCAATAAGCGTAATAACTAAGTTATCTATACGCAAAGCATTTCACTTTGTTTATCATGAGGTAAGTACATTGACTTCTGCAGAACTTAGCTTTCGGAGGACAATAACTACGACACTTCCCAGAGATTATCTTACAGCAAGACGCACATTTAGCGCTACAGGACACGTATTTGAGTGATTAATTTTGTACTTAAAACATTTATTTTTAAAGATTTTTGAATTACAAAGAAAGTTTTTCGCAATACATTTCATTCCATTGCTGAAATCTGTAACACCTGAGGGTATAATTACAATAAACCTCAGGGGGGTACACGCCTACTTTGTGTATCATGTGTTTGGCAAGCACAAGGAGCCCTAGCTAATATGGTATTTGCTTATACAACTTTACACATCGGTACCATATTTCTCTAACACATAAATTACACAGCTATCTGATCATTTAACTGAGAGAGACAAACCTTTTTATTACGTCAGTGACACATGTTTACGCAATTACAGAGTTGGATTATTTCACACTTAAGAAATTGTATTTTGTCTGTACTGTGTGAACTCTTCATATTTTTTCGGAACCATTGTGATACTATGAGAGCTTTGAATGATGTATTTGGTAAGGGAGTATGATTTTAAAGTACGTTGGAGGCAGATGACACTTTTGACATGAGCAGAGAATTTTGTTAGGTTTTGAAATTATTGGAGGAAGCTACGACGATTTTGAGATTTGACTGAGGTTTTATGATGTGATTTTTACGACGACGATGTGTATTATGCTGTTGCGGTAAGTTTATGATCCATAAGCTGATGCTATATGAGTTATTTGATTATGCTATGTATCTGTTATGATGAAATATGGAAAAAGTGTCGACGAATAAGGTAAGGAGTAATGAATAGTGGTTAGGGACTCTTGACTTGTGAAAAAGGATGTTGGAAACCAAGAATCGTACTTTAAGAGTTATGAAATGTGTGTGTAAATGCGTGAATGTATCACAATGCAAGCGAAAATATTTTGGACACTGTCATATCAATAGCATTTTGTTTCTACAGATTTGCAACGCTAATTCTTGACCTGTGAAATTTTGTATATGAGACTGTCACTGTAGCGGAAACTACTGTCGTAAATATTTCCGTAAGAAAGTTAAGTGACCACCTGCACATAATGTGACGTGGGCACCCAGGTGTGTCAGACACCTGGAGAACAAGCCTTTTCAGACGCTCAGGTAGAAAAGAAAGCCATTAGGGTGTGCCAGAGGCACAGGTGGAAGAGAAGGACAAAGAGAGGCCTATACATCTGTTAATGACATTCCTTTGTAGAGGGCATCGCTAATGCGACACGCTCGCTACTTGAAAACATATGATTTTTGTAATGCGTTGTGGGCACACAGCTGTGTCAAACACCTGGAGAATAAGCCATTAGGATGTGCCTTTCATCGCTAATGCGACACCCTCGTTACTTAAAAATTTATGATATTTACTGAAATGCCTAACAAAATGACAAGAAATATTTTTACATCTGCACACCTGATTATGACAAGAGTCTTTGTACGAGAGTTGAGAGCAATTAACTTATGAAATGAAATGTCACATGACTACTGAATGATATTTTTATGCTTTGGTTTGCGTAATTGCTTATTTCATTTGATATCTGGTTTCCAGCTGTGTTGCAGCATTGCTTTTATAAAATGAGATGCATTTGCTAATGTGAACTCTTTCTGTCAACAGATCTATTAAATGATAATTTTGTAATCCACATTCTTTAAAAAAGGAGCACTTGGAAAGGAAAGAACAATAAGAAGTAACTAGTAACAGTAACACTTAATTTTCTTTTCAGGTACATGGTAATATTTTTTTACAATCAGTTGTTATGGTGCACCACTTCAATTACATAGACATTAAGATGTGAATATGCATTTCCCTTGTCTGCATTGTTGTTTTTACTGTAATATTTTTTCTGGTTGCGCTATGTCATGTTTAGGTATAAGTTGCTGCTGTTTGTCAGGCATAGTGTTACTGAATTTGACTTTGTGTTACTCTTCTAAGCTAGTTTTTCTTGTTTCCTGCATTGCCTTATATTAGTTGTAATATTGCACTTGCTTTGATAATTTATGCTGCTAGCTTTGCCAATTTGCATTTTTTGTCATTTCTGTTTGTGTTGATTTGTTGTGATGCTGCATTGCCTCGTCCCTTGGTATATATATCTGAGCTCAGTAGATTTAAGTTAGCTTAAGAGGGGGTAGACTATATAAGAAACTGACTATGGAGAATAGGTAAAGAATGCATTGCGAAGAAAGATTTGGGCCCCAATGAGTATTGTACAATCAGAAATAATTATTTTGAAAGAAAGATGAATAGAATACAGGAACGAGGTATAGGTAGGATTTTCTTGTAAATAAATGATGAGGTAAGCAATATGTGAACATATAAATACAGAAAGCATTCTTGGATAGGATTTTTTTGGTGGAAGCAAAGGTTGAAATAAGACGAACGATCTATGGAATGAAGGGAGATCTCCAAGCAAAATACTGCAGTAAAACAAACCCTGTCCTTTCCTCTTTGCTGCTTTTTCCCAATATGTAATTGTGTGTTGTCCTTTCCTTTTGTGTTATCCCACTATGTGTTTGTGTACCCTTGTGTATTTGTGTTTTCCTGTCTTTATGTGTTTAGCTGATGAGAGCTATGTTGTAGAATTTTTCTAATACTCTGTTATTTTCTTTGTAAAGATGCTTAGACATTATTTATTCTGTTTTAATGCTCATGTGTGAAGTTGACGTTTCAAAAGTGATTCTGATCTTTTATTTTTGTACTCATGTCATCATTCCTGTAACACTGATGTATATGTTTATTTCTATTCTTTTGTAAAGCCCCTATTACTACAAATATTATCTGTATTATTATGTTTTTAATGATGTATTTTGTACCTTTGTTATTGTATTCTTATGTTATATAATTTTAATTGACGCCAGTTAATCAAATTAAGCAACTTGTACGCATTCATTTCACTGCACACATTCTGTTGGTCATAGTATATGGACAATATGTGAGAAGTAGGGACTGATAGTGTTTGCACGTGTGTTAATAATTCAGCAAGGGACTGGATAACAGCATTGCTGGTTCTAAGGACAATTCCAAAAACTTTGTGAGTGCACAAGTGGTGGTTATGGACTTGCTCTATTATCCGCAAGACTCTTCAATGGTGATTGTGCACCTGCACAGTCGCAGCAGATGGCTGCTGGCCATCTCTACCAGGACTACAGTGGGTCTGCATCTCTGATGACCCACCAATACCATTATCTCTACAAGGACTGCACTGGGTCTGCATCTCTGGTGGCCCACCAATACTCTCTACCAGGACTGCAGTGGGTCTGCTCTGTGATGACCTACCTACCAATATTCATCAGAACTTCGAATGACTCAGCTGTGGGTTTTGCTCCATTGTGGCGCATTACCTGTCAGCATGTCAAGAGTCAGCACTGTCTTTCCGTTGGAAGGACAACACTACTTCTTCAAGACTGCATGGAAATCCACTACTTCTGTGTGCAATTTCTTTTACTAATGAGACTTTGTGAAAAAAACTGTAATTACTATTATGATGAACGATAAGGACTGTCTCTATGGACTGTGAGAAAATTTTAGCTGTTGACCAACATTGTATCAATAAGTGTGTGCATTGGATATCTTTGTTAGTGTAATTATGAAAAATTTTATCAAATCATTATTGGCCACTGGCCAAAAACATTTGTAAAATTTTTTGTGGGGAGCATGGGGGCTATGTAAGTAGGCTGTTTATGTTTTCTTTATGTAAGTTTGATGTTTATGTTTTCTTATTGGCAACGTTACGTAGCGCTCTCTGTATGAAAATCACTGGCTGTGCTGTGTGCAGTATGTGGCTAGTTTGCATTGTTGCCTGCCATTGTTGTCATGAACTGCTATAGCTGGATGTGAACAGCAGATTGCGTTGGGCAGTTGGAGGTGAGCCGCCAGCAGTGGTGGATGTGGGGAGAGAGATGGCGGAGTTTTCATAATCTGTAAGACTGAATGTCAATTATGAATATTAAGGTAAATACATTGTTTGTTCTCTATTAATATCTTTCATTTGCTAACTATCCCTATCAGTAGTTAGTACCTTCAGTGGTTTGAATCTTTTATTTAGCTGGCAGTAGTGGCGCTCGCTGTTTTGCAGTAGCTTGAATAGCGAAGATTTTTGTGAGGTAAGTGATTTGTAAAAGGTATAGGTTAAAGTTAGTCAGGGCCATTGTTTTGTAGGGGTTATTGAAAGTCAGATTGCGTTGCGCTAAATAATATTGTGTGTCAGGTTAAGCACAGGCTTGTATAATTGTTCTAAGGGGACGTTTCATATGTAAAAAATGTTCTGAGGGGACGTTTCAAGGTGGATGCCGGCGTATTCCTCGATTGTGAAACATACCGTGGTACTGAAGTAACAGTTGGACGCGGCCGTTAGCAGCTGTCGACACGGTGAGTGTCGGGCAGAGTGAGCAGAGCAGAGGTGTTGTAAACACGTCATGCACTCCGCGGTTTTACTTCCGCCGTTGGCCACTCTTTCCGCTTACAGGACACACGTACCCTAGCATGAGACTGTACCATCCGTTACCGCCAGCAACGTGTGATTCACAAGTTCTGAAACAATTTGACATACATTACGATGGAATTTGTTCTTTCTCGTATCTTTCAAACGCTGGCTCATACACATCAGCCCATTCGTGTGTCATATGTTGTATCTATAGGTGAATGACATGCCGTGATCGTGAGGCTCGTCGATATCTCGTCCAGTAGTTAACAGCTGTTTTTGTTTTACGTATACAATACACCGAGGGGAACGAAATTAACAACGGTGCGGCACGTGTTACGCATAGCAGCATACGGTCCTTGATATTTTTCCTCATTTATGACTCACCCTGTATATCATCGCGAGTAAATTTACTTAGATGTTAATCATTTAATGCCGTCCGCTGGGCCCGAGCTGTTCTAGGCACTTCAGTCCGGAACCGCGTGGCTGCTACGGTCGCAGCAGGCTCGAATCCTGCCTCGGGCATGGATGTGTGTGATATCATTACGTTAGTTAGGTTTAAGTAGTCAGAACGTAACAGCTGCCACCACGCTCCGCCCCTTGCTCACAGCGTGCCATTTTCTGCTGCCGTCTAAATCGAGGTTAAAGGGTATAGTATTGTTGCACCGGCCCATGGTGGTTGAATGATTTTCATAGCTCCGTGTTCTCCGTGAACCATAGTTTGTGGTGTACATGGTCGAAGGTGATTCCATTTGAATAGAATTTGGCCTCGCTGTAGATTCATGTAAACGAAGTCCGATTGCGTTGTAAAGGGGATTAATTCTGGGGAGAACTTGTATAGTTTCCGCCCCACTGATTCCTTTGCCAATAAGGAACCATTATTTTCCTGATTTATGTTTGTAATTTTTTGTAAGATTTATCAGCTCGTTTGTAGTTATAAAAGGATGAACAAAAACATTTTTGGAAACTTCAATGCGCCACTGTTGTCGTTCATACTCCCCCAGCCATTCACTGTTTTCATTTTGTTGCGGTGGTACATGGATACATTAGCAATTCAGAATTCAGTCGTATTAAATTACTTAATTTCGTGATTTATTTGAGCGGAACGCAGACAATGACATCCAAAGTACCGTGAATAAATTCACTAATTTCGTATATAAAAATTAAGACCGTAGCTCCCATGATTTGAAGATGGTTGAAAAGATAACACTTTTCTGTTTGTAAAACTAATAATATTTGGCATCACACGGACATATATTTATGACAAAGCAAGCGACCACTTGCAGGACGTGTTCACTGCAGCAACGCTTGTGCACGAAAGCTCTGTGAGCATTCGGCAGTTAATACAGTTCGGTATTTGACGAAGACAGATGTGGAACTAATTAGTGGAACATTCCGTATAGGACTGCAACATGTCTGAAAGACATTATTGGAGGTTTACGATAGTGTACGAGCAGTTGCATTGCACAAAGCCGGTAGATGCGTCACTGTTGCCGTCACAGTGATGGGTGTCCAAAAGTGTCCTCTCGCAACTAAAAAAGGTCACTGAAGATGAAAATGCTGTGAGAAAACATTCCGTGGGTCAAAGATGGATCAATATTCCCCAAGAGGCTCGAGATGTAGCCATAGTGGCGGAAAGAAATTGATATCACACTCAGATCGCTGCAGACCTTGCAATCGCTTCCAGCACACATGTCTCTACCAGAACGATTTCACGGGGATTAAATGAGGCTGGATTTCATGCTCGGAAGCACGTTAAATGCACCCCATTTCAACCCGCCATCGTCGAGAAAGAGTTCGGTAGTGTAGGGAGCGTGAAGGTGGAAATGCTATACGGAATCGTTAGAAGAGTGCTCCAGAGTGATGGTCTCCGACGAATCCCTCTGTACTCTGGCAAGTGATTCTCTAGTGCGGAGATAGAGGGTTACACGTTACACACCACAGATTATTTATGAACCTCGCCGGTATGGCCTAGGCGTTATGATGTGTGGACGCATTATGCACAATGGTCGGAAACCGTTGTATATCTTTGCGTCATGTACCGTTACAGCAGAGCGGTATTGGAGAGAGATTGTTCTGGATTATGTCCGTCTGTTTAGCGGTGCGGGAAGTCCCGACTACCTGTTTATGGACGACCATGCCATCCCACACACGACCGCTGAGATGTCGGACAAAGTGGGAAGTGAAGATAATGAACGTGTGGAATGACCTGTACATTCCCCGACACGAACCCTATACAGTATGCCTGGCATGGTCTTGGCAGATGTGTATCTCTGCGCATACTCCACCCCCAGGTACATTGTTTTGTAGTCACCATTAATAACAAGTGAACAAGTGCAAAATGTGCAGCAGTGACAGACGAGGGTCTAATCTTTCCAGAGAGTCCGATATCGATCGGTGGAAGTATGATTTATGTCAAACATGAATGATATTTATTTTGGTTACCTGCTTACCCATGTTGTTAAATCCGTACCAGTTTTAGTTATAAATGTAGCACTCTACTTCTATTATTTATCTTTTGTGTTTCATGTCATCCATATTGCCTCTCATTAATGTTGTACAGCAATGTCTGTTCCTCAGAAGTTGTCAGCCACTGTTTACTATCCGTCTTTTCCAATAGCTTGCACCTATTTTCCGCAGAATCTTTGACATTTGTAATCGCTGAAAACTATTAATTCCTGATAAACAATGCAGTTTGATGCAGTTACTCTAGTCTCTGAAACTGTTAATTCCTTACATGGTCTTGCTCAGTATGCCCTGTTACGACAAAGACCACAATTTTCTGACTTTCCCTTTGATACAGGTAAACTGTGTAAATCAACTACTCTTTTGGGTATTGTTTGAGTACATGAAAGTCTGTTCCCCAAAAGTACCCTTCAATACGTTTTCTATTTAACACGAGGTTTTGACCCAAGAAATGATTTAGAAAACAAACTGACCATTTTTAAATGCATTTTCAAGAGTAATTTCAAGCGGGAAGTATAATGGGCATTAATGAATACTTGAGTGCAGAACTATGACTAGGCCTGAAATGATGGCATGGTACCATTCCTGAATCCAGTGACGTCCTTGAGTGAACCATTACGCAGGTATGCAAAAAAATATTTATAAAAATCTATTTTATTTATAAATCACGTTTCACATTTCCAGTACACTTCCAGTTCTCTTTACGCTCATAAGTCATTATAATAACGCTTTCGCTTTCTGTCGAAGCTTCTTTTATTGCTTTCCCGGCAGTGGACTCGTTGAGGAACACCTCTTTTTATCATCCAGCAGTAGTGCGCTATGATGTTGACATTCCATCTTCCTTGATATCATCTCTGCATTTCTCTGATGTCTTGGTGGAATCTTTTTCCCTGCTCTTCACTTTGTACAGCCACTTTGTTGACCAAGCAGCATTGAAATCACTTTAAAATCACCACATAGTGTCCATTATTGGTCTGAATAGCAGAGTTTTCTTAAAACCAGTTCTAGGTTTTGGTAACATTCTCTTAAGTAACCAAGCGTCCAGCTGGTATAGAAGCATACTTATTGCCATTGTGTAGAAGTACTGCTTTAAGGCTTCTTTTTGAAGAATCAATAAAAAGTCTCCACTCATCAGGAGCAAATTCTATTCTGAAACGTGCCATATGTCCAGGAACATCGCTGCAAAACACCAGGTCACCTTCCGGAGAGAAGAAAGATACAAACTCCTTTTCCCTCGGTCGATACCAAGAAAATGATGTACCCAAAGACAATCTAGATCCTAAAACCTCTGCCGATTCTTTAGAAAGGCCTATGTCTCTAACTAAATCGTTCAGTTCAGATTGTGAGAATGGAATGGTATCAGTTGTGCCTGGATCGTAGCAATCTCAGTATTCTTCATTATCACCTTGCTAAGCCAACGGCTCGTGATCATCTGTATCACCCAAATAATCTGTAGGAGAGGGTATTGGTACTTCAGGTCCATGAGGAACAGGGCGAATGGCTGTTTGAATGTTAGGGTAAGAAATATCCTTTTTGTTTTTCGAATTGAAACCTCGTACGTTGCAAGAACAAAAACAGCAGTCATTACTATGATTTTTGGGCTCCCTCGAAACCATTGGTATTTCAAATCGTAAGGACTACTTTTTACGTTGAAACCAAGCTTCAATTCTTCAACACACACTGAACAAACCTTGTGTGGGGTCCAAGGCCTATCTTGATCACCTAACTTAATACCAAAATAGGCGAAATATACTTTTTCAAAAAAATCTGAAATGTTTCATTTTTGCTTTTTAACGGCAAAGTTTCCAAAAATGTAGCAGAAGAAATTTGGCGAGTTTATACATCCTCTGGTAGCCATTGTCCATTGTCCATAAAACAACTTCACAACACGAACAAACAGTCACTACTTTAAAGCACTAGTAACAACCACACTTGAACAGCACAGAGTGAAGAGGTACTGTGAACTGAAGGACAATAGCAGAAGCTCACGGCTTTGTGATGGCGGGGGAAGGGGCAGAGCGGCAGACGGTCACTGACATGAAAATACTGCTGGTTTCTCCTAATTTTTATTTTACGCATATCTAGCATAAAAACGGCTAAATAACTGTTTATGGAGATCCTAAAAACCAAAATTCAAACTCACTACACTGCTGAAATATCGGAAAAAGCTAAAATTAGAGAAGCAGTTTGTGAAATAACTGTACGTGTTGCAATTTTTTCATTATTTTTCCCAAAGCGGCGTTGAAAACACTATAGAAATCACTTAATACACTCCTGGAAATGGAAAAAAGAACACATTGACACCGGTGTGTCAGACCCACCATACTTGCTCCGGACACTGCGAGAGGGCTGTACAAGCAATGATCACACGCACGGCACAGCGGACACACCAGGAGCCGCGGTGTTGGCCGTCGAATGGCGCTAGCTGCGCAGCATTTGTGCACCGCCGCCGTCAGAGTCAGCCAGTTTGCCGTGGCATACGGAGCTCCATCGCAGTCTTTAACACTGGTAGCATGCCGCGACAGCGTGGACGTGAACCGTATGTGCAGTTGACGGACTTTGAGCGAGGGCGTATAGTGGGCATGCGGGAGGCCGGGTGGACGTACCGCCGAGTTGCTCAACACGTGGGGCGTGAGGTCTCCACAGTACATCGATGTTGTCTCCAGTGGTCGGCGGAAGGTGCACGTGCCCGTCGACCTGGGACCGGATCGCAGCGACGCACGGATGCACGCCAAGACCGTAGGATCCTACGCAGTGCCGTAGGGGACCGCACCGCCACTTCCCAGCAAATTAGGGACACTGTTGCTCCTGGGGTATCGGCGAGGACCATTCGCAACCGTCTCCATGAAGCTGGGCTACGGTCCCGCACACCGTTAGGCCGTCTTCCGCTCACGCCCCAACATCGTGCAGCCCGCCTCCAGTGGTGTCGCGATAGGCGTGAATGGAGGGACGAATGGAGACGTGTCGTCTTCAGCGATGAGAGTCGCTTCTGCCTTGGTGCCAATGATGGTCGTATGCGTGTTTGGCGCCGTGCAGGTGAGCGCCACAATCAGGACTGCATACGACCGAGGCACACAGGGCCAACACCCGGCATCATGGTGTGGGGAGCGATCTCCTACACTGGCCGTACACCACTGGCGATCGTCGAGGGGACACTGAATAGTGCACGGTACATCCAAACCGTCATCGAACCCATCGTTCTACCATTCCTAGACCGGCAAGGGAACTTGCTGTTCCAACAGGACAATGCACGTCCGCATGTATCCCGTGCCACCCAACGTGCTCTAGAAGGTGTAAGTCAACTACCCTGGCCAGCAAGATCTCCGGATCTGTCCCCCATTGAGCATGTTTGGGACTGGATGAAGCGTCGTCTCACGCGGTCTGCACGTCCAGCACGAACGCTGGTCCAACTGAGGCGCCAGGTGGAAATGGCATGGCAAGTCGTTCCACAGGACTACATCCAGCATCTCTACGATCGTCTCCATGGGAGAATAGCAGCCTGCATTGCTGCGAAAGGTGGATATACACTGTACTAGTGCCGACATTGTGCATGCTCTGTTGCCTGTGTCTATGTGCCTGTGGTTCTGTCAGTGTGATCATGTGATGTATCTGACCCCAGGAATGTGTCAATAAAGTTTCCCCTTCCTGGGACAATGAATTCACGGTGTTCTTATTTCAATTTCCAGGAGTGTATATTTGAAACAATTTTCATGTCGCAGACCTGTGTTATCGGTGAGTCTCTACTGCCGCTTCTGATGGCCCATGATGCTCTATACGTCGTTGCACTGTATATGTGAGTTCTTGCCTGTATGCGAACAAACACACTTTCCGAGTAAATGTACGTAAACATAATACACATCGAGCGAATACTGTACGCATCTCTGACGCTAGGCATTAAGGAATGTTGAGACACTGCAAGGTGTTGAGTGTGGCCCTCGTTAACACACAGATTCCTTCATATGACAATCGTGGGATCTGTAGCAACGCGAACAGCAATGTCGCGGAACATTGACCGCATTCTTGACAGACACCCATCATGCCACTGTAGCGTACTGACACGTACTACTAGAAGTTTCTCCTAATGACACGAGGCGTAACATGATGTTTACGCAAACAAGCACAATTAAAATGCGATTTCTGACTGAGGAACCTGCTTCATAACCTTTCCTTATATACAGAATGTGAACAGCATTACTCGTACCTACTTTCAGGGGGTGCTCTGAAATTTGGACACTCATCCGTGTGGTAGTGTAGTGCTTTCATTGTGTTGGAATTCTAATGGCCAACACTGTATCTATATCTTCAATATAGATTATATGTCTTTCGAAATTTTACCTGGATTTTTTGTAAGAAAGTTGTTGCTACTGAAATATTTGATTAATGTACAAATGTTGGCAGCGATGTCGAGCTTTTGTCGATGCCATTGGTACACCAAACAGTGCCAGAGTCACATTATTAACGTGTAAGTAAATTGGTTCAGAAGTCATCGTTCGGTGAGGTGCCGAGCTACTTGTGCAGGATTGTGTATTCAGGTAAACTTGAACACGAGCTCCATTTCACCGATAAGAATGTCGAGGACCGCTCTACAACAACATTTGTTCCTCCTGATATTTTTACTGAATATATCGAAAGCAATCCTATTTTGCAACATATTTTGATATCTTAGCTATTTTTCTACGTAACTGAAGTTCAAATTTAAACATTTGTCGTAGCGTTCTGCATAATCAGTTGTCTCTGAGTTGTTCAAATTAGTCACTAACATTCTCCTTCAGTGCGTTATCATTTCCATGTGGTCTCCGTCTGAAAAATCATTCACTTCGGTATTATGGTACTCATTTGGGGCAAAGTCTGGGCTATAAGGTAGATATTCGACGTTTCCTACTGCAGCTGCCGAAGAAAATCCATGACCAACGCAACAGACTGCTGTTGAGCGTTATCGTGAAGAAACACCTTGCGGCTGGAGATCAACGCATTCCGTCTGTTATGGACAGTGCGGCGTAATGAATGCAATGAGTAGGATGCCCTTTTGATCCCAAACACCGTGGCCAAAATCTTTTTGGTGCTCAGAATATTGATTTTTTCGTTTTGTTGAGAATGTTGAGTGATGCCATTCCACTGACTAACGCTTTACTTCTGGATTTTTATGCGAAACGCAGGTCTCGTCACTAACAATGCGGTTCATGAACGCTTCACGTCCTTACCGTACCGAGTGCGAAAAGTTAGCCGTTCCCATTCGTTGTTTTTGTGTTGTACGTACTCCAGGAAGACCTGCAGAGGATTAATGCATGGTGCGACAGCTGGCAGCTTTCCCTAAACGTAGATAAATGTAATATAATGCGCATACATAGGGGCAGAAATCCATTCCAGTACGATTATGCCATAGGTGGTAAATCATTGGAAGCGGTAACGACCGTAAAATACTTAGGAGTTACTATCCGGAGCGATCTGAAGTGGAATGATCACATAAAACAAATAGTGGGAAAAGCAGGCGCCAGGTTGAGATTCATAGGAAGAATTCTAAGAAAATGTGACTCATCGACGAAAGAAGTAGCTTACAAAACGCTTGTTCGTCCGATTCTTGAGTACTGCTCATCAGTATGGGACCCTTACCAGGTTGGATTAATAGAAGAGATAGACATGATCCAGCGAAAAGCAGCGCGATTCGTCATGGGGACATTTAGTCAGCGCGAGAGCGTTACGGAGATGCTGAACAAGCTCCAGTGGCGGACACTTCAAGAAAGGCGTTACGCAATACGGAGAGGTTTATTATCGAAATTACGAGAGAGCACATTCCGGGAAGAGATGGGCAACATATTACTACCGCCCACATATATCTCGCGTAATTATCACAACGAAAAGATCCGAGAAATTAGAGCAAATACGGAGACTTACAAGCAGTCGTTTTTCCCACGCACAATTCGTGAATGGAACAGGGAAGGGGGGATCAGATAGTGGTACAATAAGTACCCTCCGCCACACACCGTAAGGTGGCTCGCGGAGTATAGATGTAGATGTAGATGTAGATCTAACAGAAGTCGAGGAACACACTTTCCTGTAGTCCAAATCACCACTAACGATTTGAGAAGAAATTGATGGCGAAATTCCAGTTTATCAATAGTGAAACGTCACCCTGTTTATTATTTTTCCTCAGTCTTCGATTTGAGTTCTTCAGTCACAACTCAAGGTCATCCTAGGCGTTCATCACCGTGAGTATCTGATGCCCTATCTTCAACTTTTTCACAAGCTTCGGGTGTCCACCTGCAAAACTTCCACAGAGTGGAGATTTTTTTGCTTAGAGGAACTGCATTACACTATGAAGTTCACACACGTCAGGATCGTTCATTTTGTCACATATTTTGAAATCACACAAATAGTAAATGACCGTTCCTGCTATCTGTAAGCATTTTGCAGGTACCACTGATCAGGACTGACGCAAGCGCTGTAATTAAAAGCGCGATGTAACCTCTCTGCCTGTAGCTAAGCAACTGCCTGCCATCCCCCCCCCCCCTCCCCCGACCCCTCCTGGCACCAGGCAACATTCGTGCTGTCTGCAGCGCCGACTTAACAGCAGTCGATATCAGCTTGCTCTCAGTCGTTTACTACCAATGGTTGGAGAGTGGCCATCAGAGGTCGAGTACTGACTGTCATGTGAAACACGTGTTCTATGAGCCTACTCATTTGCCTGTTGCTTGAAATTTGGTGGCTGGTAGCCTTCGGGTTTAATCTGCTGTTTGCGGCTGTAGACTTCTTGGTGAAAGTGGAATTACTGAATAGTGGGCGTTAGCACCCGTTGTACTTGCTTGATGACTGCTGCTATGTGTAGACAGTTCGAACGTTTGGAGCTATCCGCTGCCTCACAGGGATCATTATATTATGTGTGTCTTAGGTTGACCGATGCTAGCGTACGATGCTACTTGTTTCTGCCTATCTTAGCACGGTCAGTTTTGTTTAGCAGATTTATGCCCAGTTCTTAATTTATCAACCTATGTGTTAATTTAACTATATGGTTTTTTAGTGGAAGCGCTGTAGTGTTGTTTAGATTTCATTTAAACATTCTTTTATTCTAAGAGCCTGAGTAATTTCCACCTTACCACGAGTTTAAGTAATATTTCCTTGATTTTGCTAAGTTTGTGTATTACGATTGTCCATCGTCTCTTTTAACTTGCTGTGCTTACATGGCGCAACTGATGCGATGCCTACTGATGTATTTTTGTTCTTTGGAACATGTGTTAACAGAAACCTTTTCGGTGTGTTCTAGCTAGACCTGGATTTCATACTGTACCACCGGAAATTATTTTGATAGAAGGTCCACGTTACCTAATGCGTTCAAACGTCAGCTGAAAACTTTTCAATTATTAAGTTTTCATGTGTTTACTTACATTTCTTTGGAATTGCGAAAGCACTTTTGAGCATAAAGTGAAAGTTCCTCAGTTAGCAATTATTACATTTTTTGCTTGTTTCCTTGCATATATTGTTTTAGATAATACGGTTTGCAGATTTGAAGTGGTTTATTAAAACTTATGGATTAATAAAACAGACAAGGTATAACACTACTGCTCCACTTGTTATACCGGCATGAAGTTTACCTAGTGATGACAAGGTTTATTTCTGATTGTAAAATGAAGGCTTTCACGACCGGGTGACATGGCTGTTGATATACTTTCCGGGATGTGAGGTCGTGGTCCAAGAACTTTTCTGCTCCTTACGTTTCGTCCAGGACTGCGCTGGACTTCCTCAGAGGCGCTCCTCCACTGAGTCTTGCCGACTGACTGGTCGGGTGTCTGAGAGCGACTTATATATTGTGAGAAAGGGGGGCGTGGATCAGGTGACACGTGATGAGCAGTGATAATCCATAGCAAAGATAAGGTTGACTACCGATTACCACATCGTCAAAGATAAAAATTGTTAGCAATTTTGTAGCGCCACTGTCCATATATCGCTAAGTTTCATAGCCTCCTCTTTCCTATTAAAATTAACGTGATGTTTATAAATTTCAATAGCTTCTCTATATAGCCGTGGATAGTAATTTAACGTTGTAGATAAAACTTCGGTATCCGAAAACTTCACTTGGTGGTTGCCTGGTTGAAGAGCATGTTCCACTACAGCTGATTTATCTATTTTTCCAAGTCGACAAAGACTTTTATGCTCTTTCAGTCGCGTGTTTACGCTTCTTTTGGTAGGACCAATGTAAACTTTACCACAGGTACATGGAATTTTATACACACCACATGTCGACGGGGGAGGGCGTTTATCCTTCACAAATCGTGAAGCGTGAAGCGTGTTTACGCTACTTTTGGTAGGACCAATGTAAACTTTACCACAGGTACATGGAATTTTATACACACCACATGTCGACAGGGGAGAGCGTTTATCCTTCACAAATCGTAGTACTTGACTTATTTTCTTTGTTGATTTAAAGACCAGTTTTATGTCATGTTTTCGTAAAATCTTACTGATCCGATCTGTTACTTTTTTAATAAAAGGGAGAACTACTGTATTTTTCTGTCGTTGTGGTTCATTCTTATCTTTTGGTTTTCTGTTCCTTGGACGCAAAATTCTATTTATCTCTTTTCTTGAGTAGCCGTTTTTTTCAAAAGCCTGCTTCAGATGTTTCACTTCAGCATCCAAATGTTCAGGTGTACATATCCGATCCGCTCGATCGACAAGATTAATGTGATATTCACTGTTTTATTTATTTATTCGAATAAGTCTTTCAGAGGGTACGAAAAATCCACTTTGGTTTTGTTCTTTTAGTTAACTCTTCAGTGCTCCCAGACTTCCTTCATCCTTCGAGAGTGTCGTTTCTTTTCTTCCTGGGTCCACTTTCTTCCTTTTGCAGACGTCTTTCTTACCTGAAACCCTGCCTTTTGTGTTGCTTTCATAAAAAGTATTTTGTTTATGAAGTCTTCACGGGTTGTCAACGGACTTCATATATGAATTTCGCCCATGAAGCCTGCACTCACATATAAGTATTTTGTTATCCATTATGTCCATTCTAATTCTTATGTTTCTCATGTTTTTGCCAATTTCGGTGACCCATGTGGCTTTGGATTTATAGCGGTTTAGTAATTTGAATATCTGCTTGAATATCCATTCGATATATGTTGTCATAAAACTGTAGCCGTCTTTTCGTCGTTTCATTAGTTAGCTTATCCATTTTCAAACAGACCTGTCTGTTTGATTTTAATTTGTATTCAACATTACTATTACTTCTAGGCCCCAGTATTCTCCTTAGAATTGCTTTTTCAAATTTTTCCAGTTTTTAAAGCGCCCCAAATATTGTTAGTTTAGGTGTTTCTGTTAAATACGTAGTTTCAGACCTTACCACAGTTTGATAATGTATTTTTTCTGTTCCAGGACAAATTATTTTTGTTATACATGTTTCTGTCATTTGGAATGTCCTTCCCACTTTACGTACTTATTTACTGTTTTGTGTTGCTTGTTATCCATTCACCTAGGTATTTAAAACAGGTTGTTTAAGATATTTTGTTGTTATGAGTTTTAAGAATTGGAGGAGCATTTCAATGTGTTTTTTCAAATAATATTTTCAGCCCTACTTTGTCTGTTTCTGTAATTCTGTAATTTGTTCTTTGGCACGATCTAGTGACCCACTAATTAATGTCATTTCATCTGCGGAAGCTAGACAACTTATAGTGACTTTATTTGGGTTTCTTCCTAGGTGAACACCCTTAGTATTGATGGATTTTCTCCATTCTCTCCCTACCTACTATAACCCGCAATACAAAAGTATGGATCTTTAACCATCTTCCTGTCTTATTCCTGATTTTATTTGTGACATTTCCCATACAAATTTTCATTTCGATGTTTTCTGTGCGAAATTTAAAGTTATACCTCTTGTCGAGTTCGATTTCCTTTAAAACGTGAATCTGTACATTTCCATCAGCTTTGTCACATGCCTTTTTAAAATCTTGACTGTTTTATTAATTTATACTTACGTTTACTTCTAAGTATTAATGTTCACAATGATATTATCTTGAACTCTGGCATTTGATCAGTGTTTGCATAGAAAAACCAGTAATATCAGAAACTGAGTCTTCCTTGATGCAGAACACCTTGTTATTCGTTTATTTCTTTATTATCCCAAACTAGTTTCGGCGGCAAATATCACTATCATCAGTGGGTTTTTTAATCTAAAACATGCAGAAAATAGCGTGGTTATACAAACACGGTAAAACATTATTACATTTTTAGAATTCTTCTTTTGAAATATAGTTAGAAAAGTATTGATACTTTCATACTATTTATTTATTGTATTTTAAGCAATTATTGGTGCTGTTTGAGACATATTTTCTGTGCTCTTTTTTATGTTGCCGTATTTTTACTTAGCTAACATCTTGTCATCTGCAACCATGTGAGCGGCTGTTTGTAAACAAATATTAAAAGGTGAACTTCGTATGTATATATATTGCTGGCATACGAGGTTCACCATTTAGTATTTATTTACTAATAGCCGCTCACACGGTTGCAGATGACAAGATGTTATCTAAGTAAAAATACGGCAACATAAAAAAGAGCACAGAAAATATGTCTCAAACAGCATCAATAATTGATTAAAATATGCTGTAACATACAATAAATAAGGTAGTACGAAAGTATGAATAGAAAACTATATTTCAAAAGACGAATTGCAAAAATGTAATAATGTTTTATTGTGTTTGTATAACCATGATATTTACTGCATGTTTTACATTAAAAAACCCAACTGATGATGGTGATATTTGTCGCCGAAACTAGTTTGGGATAATAAAGAAATAAACGAATAACAAGGTGTTTTGCATCAAGGCGGACTTAGTTTCTCATATTAATGGTATTAATGTTCACGTTTATGAAAGGAACTATAAGTTTTTATTAAGTAATTTCTTTACTGACTGACGTTTTATGTTTTTGTGGTCTGGTTCCATACTACTGACAGCTCCTCGATAGGTACAGTATTTCAAGAAAGGTCTAGAAGGTGGCTGGAGAAGTGGGATACTTGAGTGGGGAGGGAGGGAGGGAGAGGGGAGGAGATCAGAAACTTCATTACTTTTAGAACGCCCTTCGTACGTCGAGAACTGAAACACAGCGAGGAAACACCGCGCGCTAATGAACGCGCGGCGGGCCCTGGCGGAGCCCGCGGCGATAACACGGCTGCAGAGCCCGCATGTCCGCCGGCTGCAGGCATCGAGTGTTGCGGGTTGCGCGGCTGCGGTAGGCGGCGCCCGGCGCCCGGGCTGATAGCCTGCGGCGGCCAGCGGCCGCTGTTCGCGCCTGAATGTTGATGAGGGCGCGTGTAGCGTGTAGCGCCGCCAACGTGTCCGCCGTATGCAAACTGCCGCCCGGCGCGTGAATATCTCAGCGCGCTCCAACTTGCGCGTCCGCCACACCTACTGCTGCACGCGCATCCGCTCGGCGCGTGGCTGCATTTGCTTTGCGGCTACGTCGCTTACTATTTCCTGTACAGCCGTGCCGTGGTGCCGATCCGCTTCGAAATTAGAGTATCTGTCTGAGTATATTACGTAACTGAAAGAAACCAGTACGTCTAATTGTAAGGACGTATAGTAAATTCAGATGTCACATCGACCACAGCTATTGATTTAGTGGTTAGCATCGCTACCCCTATGTCATGGGCTGCCTGGTTCCGTTCTAGGCCGCCTTAGCTTTCCAGATATGGCAGCAAAATATTAATGGTCTCTACAATAGCTTTGTACTTTTTTAAGGTTCGGAGTGACTGTTTGTGTTAATGTGTAAGATAGTCTGACGGTGCGAATGTGACCTTGTGTCGCTTTTCAGCACATCCTCTTCGTAAGTGTTTTAACCCCATTCGTCTCATGCAGGTAATGCACGGGTGCTGATGACATCGATGCTGAGCGCCCAAGACGAGCAGCAACAACAACAGAGAAAGAAAAAACGTCGAGACACTAGGCGAAGATTATTTATCAGTTACAGGAAGTGAAGTGGAATCCGGTAAGCAAGAGTGACTACCCGGCAATATGGACGCAAAGGCGGTAACAGCGTAGGACAAGGATTGAAGAAAGTATTAGTCATGACTTATCGTAGAGTGTCCCCGCTTTCGTCTGAAGCGATGTCACATAAACATGGAAATCCTAAGCTTGACTGGCCCGACAAGCCTATTTGAAACACAGGTGTATCGAAATTCAACGAAGATTTTACCACGAACAATGCGTCATGTTGACCAATATTTTCAACAATTGCGAATGGCCTTCGTTAGGGCGATGTCTTTCCAAATACATTGCTGCTACACTGATCTGCAAAGTAATTTAAGGAAGAAAGTAACTTTCGCATCATGTGCCACTGCCAAATAGGATACCTCGATGAAACCTGGACCACGCGTTGAAAGAGCTGCTCAGTACAGCATAGTAGCCGTCCGGGGTGGCCGAGTGGTTCTAGGCAGTACAGTCTGGACACGCGCGACCGCTACTGTCGCAGGTTTGAATCCTGCCTCGGGCATGGATGTGTGTGATATCCTTAGGGGTTAGTTAGGTTTCGGTTGTTCTAAGTTCTAGGGGACTGATGACCTCAGACGTTAAGTCCCATATTGCTCAGAGCCATTTAACCATTAGTACAGCATAGTACGGTACGGTACAGTACAGTAAAACACAGGGTGTTATAAAAAGGTACGGCCAAACTTCCAGGAAACATTCCTCACACACAAAGGAAGAAAATATGTTATGTGGACATGTGTCCGGAAACGCTTACTTTCCATGTTAGAGATCATTTTATTACTTCTCTTCAAATCACATTAATCATGGAATGGAAATACACAGCAAAAGAACGTACCAGCGTGACTTAAAACACTTTGTTACAGGAAATGTTCAAAATGTCCTCCGTTAGCGAGGATACATGCATCAACCCTCCGTCGCATGGAATCCCTGATGCGCTGATGCAGCCCTGGAGAATGGCGTATTGTATCACAGCCGTCCACAATACGCGCACGAAGAGTCTCTACATTTGGTACCGGGGTTGCGTAGACAAGAGCTTTCAAATGCCCCCATAAATGAAAGTCAAGAGGGTTGAGGTCAGGAGTGCGTGGAGGCCATGGAATTGGTCCGCCTCTACCAATCCATCGGTCACCGAATCTGTTGTTGAGAAGCGTACGAACACTTCGACTGAAATGTGCAGGAGCTCCATCGTGGATGAATCACATGTTGTGTCGTACTTGTGAAGACACATGTTCTAGCAGCACAGGTAGAGTATCCCGTATGAAATCATGATAACGTGCTCCATTGAGCGTAGGTGGAAGAACATGGGGCCCAACCAAGACATCACCAACAATGCCTGCCCAAACGTTCACAGAAAATCTGTGTTGATGACCTTACTGCACAATTGCGTGCGGTTTCTCTTCAGCCCGCACATGTTGATTGTGAAAATTTACAACTTGATCACATTGGAATGAAGCCTCATCCGTAAAGAGAACATTTGTACTGAAATGAGGATTGACACATTGTTGGATGAACTATTCGCGGAAGTGTACCCGTGGAGGCCAATCAGCTGCTGATAGTGTCTGCACACGCTGTACATGGTACGGAAAATAATTGGTTCTTCCGTAGCACTCTCCATACAGTGACGTGGTCAACGTTACCTTGTACAGCAGCATCTTCTCTGACGCTGACATTAGGGTTATCGTCAACTGCACGAAGAATTGCCTCGTCCATTGCAGGTGTCTTCGTCGTTCTAAGTCTTCCCCAGTCGCGAGTCATAGGCTGGAATTTTCCGTGCTCCCTAAGACGCCGATCAATTGCTTCGAACGTCTTCCTGTCGGGACACCTTCGTTCTGGAAATCTGCCTCGATACAAACGTACCGCGCCACGGCTATTGCCCCGTGCTAATAGATACATCAAATGGGCATCTGCCTACTCCGCATTTGTAAACATTGCACTGACTGCAAAACCACGTTCGTAATGAACACTAACCTGTTGATGCTACGTACTGATGTGCTTGATGCTAGTACCGTATAGCAATGAGTCGCATGTCAACACAAGCACCGAAGTCAACATTACCTTCCTTCAATTGGGCCAACTGGCGGGGAATCGAGGAAGTACAGTACATACTGACGAAACTAAAAAGAGCTCTAACATGGAAATTAAGCGTTTCCGGACACATGTCGACATAACATCTTTTCTTTATTTGTGTGTGAGGAATGTTTCCTGAAAGTTTGGCCGTACCTTTTTGTAACACTCTGTATAGTACAGAAGGCAACTAAAAGACATACGCAATGAAAGGAACAAACACATTCATTCAAAGACAATAATGTTGTCCTAGACAATTACGAAAGGTGAGATGATGATGATGATGTTTGGTTTGTGGGGCGCTCAACTGCGTGGTTATCAGCACCCGTACAATTACCCAATCTTTGCTCAGTCCAATTTCGCCACTTTCCTGGATGATGATGAAACGATGGGGACAACACGAACACCCAGTCATCTCGAGGCAGGTGAAAATCCCTGACCCCGCCGGGAATCGAACCCGGGACCCCGTGCTCGGGAAGAGTTACGAAAGGTGGAACATGCTTCTTAAGAGGGCGTGCACTCACCAAGGGAGGCAGTGCGTTCTTTGCAACGTGTTGCCATGCTGGCCACAAAGTTGGCACAGATTTTTCTTGCGGTGGGGCGTTCCAGTCCTCCACCAGTGCGGTTGTATGCTGCTCGATCGTCGTTGGTGCTTGTGGACGTTTCCCAAAAGCATTCAAGACCTGATCGATGGGATTTAAGTCGGGGGATTGGTCAGGCCTCCATATCTGTGAACACCGGGAACTCTTCGCTCAACGTTACTGTAACACTGTACCCCTTCCCCACGCGCGCCTTTTCCGGGGTGTATTCTTTCCTGACTTCGTTTTTATGGATGACAATGAGCGGCCGCATCTAGCTACGCACGGGGAGATGCTCTTGGAACGAGACGATATTCTTCCATTGGGCTGACCTGCCCTTCCCTCCGATTTAAATCCCACGTAAGAGAGGTATGGAGGAGTCGTATCGCAGCACTTCCACATGCACAAATGATCATGAAGCATTTCGCAGTCGCGCTAGTGGAGGAACGGAACTTTCTACAGCAAGAACTCCTTGCCAAACTCGTAGACAGCGTGGGAAAAGAGGATGCGTTACCGTCCGTGCTAATCACATACCCTTTTAAGAAACACCTCCCGCCTTTTGTAATATCCTGGAAACCATCATGAATCGCGGTGGCGTCAATGTAATTATTTTTTTGCGACAAAAAGTGTCATTTCTGTTCGTCTCATTGCGTATTTCCTTCAGTTACCTTCTGCACTGTGCTACAGTAGTTCATTCTATAATTTCTATGCAGGGCGAGTCAGGAGGAAAGGTAAACGCTTTGAGGAGTGATAGTGTTTGTGATACTGAACAGAAAACTTCATATTGGCAGATGCCCTATTCCGAATCTTTTCCGATGAAATGTATTGAACATTGTTACTTATTTTCTGTATTATTCAAACATTTCCATTAAGGAAGTAGTGGCACACAGCAGTCAGTCACAACTGACTGCTATCTGTTCCTCCTTCCTTACACTCTACGGTCGCTGTGCACAACAGTTCCTGATGGAATCAAAGTTGGGGTAAACCATTCTCATTGTTTACAGCGTACCGCGGTAGTGTAAAGGACTTTGGGATGGATACTTGATACAGAATATTTGTGATCTATAAAGGCTGGATACTACATGAAATTTTTCATTACTCGTACTTGGCATGGACTTAGTCTTCACGACGAGTCCTTTCCATAGTGGTTTGCTTTTGTTCTACCAGTCATATCGACCAGTGAGGCACCTGATTACTTGTTTTCCAGTTACTGACTTTTGTAAGACTGTGTTTTTCACCACAGTATTCGACAACAGCTCTTCTTGCTAAAGGAAATTTTCTGAAGAAGTATTTAATTTCTATGATAAAGAATGTAAATGTCGTATGACCATGGCCTCCCGTCGGTTAGACCGTTCGTCGGGTGCAAATCTTTCGATCTGACGCCACTTCGGCGACTTGGGTGTCGATGGGGATGAAATGATGATGATTAGGACAACACAGCACCCAGTGACTGAGCGGGGAAAAATCTCCGACCCAGCCGGAAATCAAACCCGGGCCCTTAGGATTGATATTCTGTCGCCCTAATCACTCAGCTACCGGGGGCGGAGAATTGCTATGGTCTTAACTGATTAGTTCTGCAAGACATTTCAAGAAGAACTTCTTTTTCTTACGTTGTTGTCAATATTTAGCTAAAGACTCTGAACTGTGTGTATTCAAAATCATTGTGTCAAGACACATTTTTCCAGTTTGTGTTCCAGTTTGTGTTCCATTATATTGGACGTAATAAACGCCACTTGCGACAGTAAACAATGAAGGCACAGTGAAACAGCTGGGCAAATTTTATTGAAAATAAAAACGAAAGTTGATGCTTACTCTCGTATGATTCCGGTTTCGTAACAACTGGTTTGGAATCAACACTGTCTAAGACCTGGGGTATAAGAGACATCAATGCAGTAACTAAAGTGATGGCTTGAACTAACAACTGAAAACTGCAGCTGTTCATTCCACCAATCAGTTGTGAGCAGGTAGCTTTAAGCAATGGACATGCGTCTGTGGTGTGTCGACGTTGCTGTTGAACCAATTGTGTTAGGGAAACGACCTGAACATCTCAAAATCTACTGTTCAAGGCATTTTCCAGGATGTTTTGGAGAGGAGAAGAGTGTGTGCCAAGTCTGTCCTGCCCTCCCGAACAAGTGGAGAAAATCATCACGGGTGATGAAACCTGACGTTATCAATGTGAACCTACAAAGGAACGACAAAGTACGCAATCGGCCTCTGATAGTTTTCAAGTTGAGTTAGGAATGATACACGTCAGTTGAACAACATCCTGAACACGGATGTTTCTCATGCTTGAATGAATGTTCTGTGCGTAGTACTTGGGGCGGGAGAGCGGAATACTTTGTAGAAAACCTTCATATTTAACCCTAGGATGCATGGTGCCGAAAACAAACATGAATGCATATGCAGGGCCTCCAAGACCCTGCCCTAATTTAAAATTTTCCTCTTTTCATATAACCATTCTTTGGAGTTAAATTTATTTCTGTCAAATTTATTGTCATATTGAAAGATTCCTAAGATACAGTAACAGGATCTGGTGGGCCTGATTAACATTTTATTAATTTTTATTACTTACATCCATTTACATAAAACATATACAAATAATTTTATTAATTCACTTATGAGTTGCAGTTTACATTTTATAACATTTATTTCGACCGATTTCTTCAATTAAAACATGCTCATTATTCACAATATTATGTACTATATAGGCAATATTTTGGCAACAAGTAAATTATTCATTGTTCACACAAAATTGCATTTTCCTTAGTTTTCAACATGCGACAAACAAGAAGCACGAAGAACGCCACTATGTTCCTTACAAATGTTGGTTTTACACTTCATGCATGTCATAGCACTTTTCCTGTGTTTATTATATGGACAGTAATTGCATCTTGTTCTTTTTCCTGAAACAGATAGTTGGTTCGGCAATATGACATCTTTTTGAACACCACATCTTTGCATGGCATCAACGATTTTCTTTGGAAGATTAGGGATCTGAATACGAAGTTCCATTAGTGGTCTTACAATTTCCTCTGCTAAATCTCTTAGGAACAAACGCCTTTTATCACTTCTTACACTATGGTATGTTAGATGTTGGGCGGAAAATAAAATTTCACTGTTCATTGCTGTGACGTCCACGATATTCATCCATAATGCAAATGTGACCATCTTCTTGTTTGTCTCTTGTCATTGTAATAACGAATTTTCTGGTCCGTTTGATACACTCCACCCTTTGTAGAGTTATAGAACTTTATTATATCTGGTTTCTTTTTTGCATGTGTTTCACCAATGTTTCTGTCGTGATGCATTGTGCTAATGAGAACCACGGACTTTTTCTTTTTGGGAACATAACTCACCATGTCACCTCTAAATGCAAACAAGGAGGAATGAATCGCTCTTGAGGCAGATGGTTTCATCCCATTAGGAATTTCTGGTTTATTTTGTTTGATTGTTCCCACCACTGTAATTTGCTTCTGAAGCATCTCTTCTGCCAGCTGCACACTACTAAAGAAGTTGTCAACAGTAATATTTTTTGATGGTCCTTCAATGCTTCTTGCAAGATATTTCACCATATTTAATCCAAGATTTTTCTGATTAGGTTCATGGGGGTTCCTTCCCGTGTAAACAATTCCGTCTAAAGCATATGCAGACATAGCATCACATAACCAAAATATTTTTATGCCGTACTTGGCTGGTTTAGAGGGCATATATTGGGTGAAGCTGCATGTTCCACGGAATGGGACTAGCTGTTCGTCAACTGTGATCGAATCATTGGGAATCATTCTATTTCTACACTTGTCAAGCAATAGTTCCCATACACAGCGAACAGCTGCAAGTTTGTCATCTGCAGATCGAGCTTCACAGGTACGCCTGTCATGAAATCTAATCATTCTCCTTATATCTTCGATTCTATTTACTGACATGGTGGCCTTATATGTAGGATTTGCCTTTTTATCAAAGAATAAGTTTCTAATTGGGACATCCCAACTCTTCTCAACACCAGAAAGCAGTAAAAGACAAAGAAAACCCTCCATTTCAGCAAGCGAAACGTTTTTCCACGTTTTACCACTTAAAGCAGCCACTCTTCTACCTTCAATATTTGTGCAGTTGGTGATTTCCTCTAGTATGTCCTTGGAGATGAAATGGTCCCAGGCATCCTTAGGTTTACAGGTTTTCAAACCACGGGCTGGACCAGGTGCCTTCTTTACGATATTATGGACAGGCGTACGAAAAGTTGCACGAGGATATAATTTCCAAATCGTTCCATTCCGACTAATGTATGTGTGGTCTTCTATACTTTTTTGTAATGGTTCTTCATTTTCAGACTCTGATGAAGAAATATTATCGGAAGGACTGTCATCTGTCTCAATATTCACATCTGCAGATTCATTGGCTGATTCTTAACTACTTGCATCTTCAAAATACACTCCTGGAAATGGAAAAAAGAACACATTGACACCGGTGTGTCAGACCCACCATATTTGCTCCGGACACTGCGAGAGGCCTGTACAAGCAATGATCACACGCACGGCACAGCGGACACACCAGGAACCGCGGTGTTGGCCGTCGAATGGCGCTAGCTGCGCAGCATTTGTGCACCGCCGCCGTCAGTGTCAGCCAGTTTGCCGTGGCATACGGAGCTCCATCGCAGTCTTTAACACTGGTAGCATGCCGCGACAGCGTGGACGTGAACCGTATGTGCAGTTGACGGACTTTGAGCGAGGGCGTATAGTGGGCATGCGGGAGGCCGGGTGGACGTACCGCCGAATTGTTCAACATGTGGGGCGTGAGGTCTCCACAGTACATCGATGTTGTCGCCAGTGGTCGGCGGAAGGCGCATGTGCCCGTCGACCTGGGACCGGACCGCAGCGATGCACGGATGCACGCCAAGACCGTAGGATCGTACGCAGTGCCGTAGGGGACCGCACCGCCACTTCCCAGCAAATTAGGGACACTGTTGCTCCTGGGGTATTGGCGAGGACCATTCGCAACCGTCTCCATGAAGCTGGGCTACGGTCCCGCACACCGTTAGCCCGTCTTCCGCTCACGCCCCAACATCGTGCAGCCCGCCTCCAGTGGTGTCGCGACAGGCGTGAATGGAGGGACGAATGGAGACGTGTCGTCTTCAGCGATGAGAGTCACTTCTGCCTTGGTGCCAATGATGGTCGTATGCGTGTTTGGCGCCGTGCAGGTGAGCGCCACAATCAGGACTGCATACGACCGAGGCAAACAGGGCCAACACCCGGCATCATGGTGTGGGGAGCGATCTCCTACACTGGCCGTACACCACTGGTGATCGTCGAGGGGACACTGAATAGTGCACGGTACATCCAAACCGTCATCGAACCCATCGTTCTACCATTCCTAGACCGGCAAAGGAACTTGCTGTTCCAACAGGACTATGCACGTCCGCATGTATCCCGTGCCACCCAACGTGCTCTAGAAGGTGTAAGTCAACTACCCTGGCCAGCAAGATCTCCGGATCTGTCCCCCATTGAGCATGTTTCGGACTGGATGAAGCGTCGTCTCACGCGGTCTGCACGTCCAGCACGAACGCTGGTCCAACTGAGGCGCCAGGTGGAAATGGCATGGCAAGCCGTTCCACAGGACTACATCCAGCATCTCTACGAACGTCTCCATGGGAGAATAGCGGCCTGCATTGCTGCGAAAGGTGGATATACACTGTACTAGTGCCGACATTGTGCATGCTCTGTTGCCTGTGTCTATGTGCCTGTGGTTCTGTCAGTGTGATCATGTGATGTATCTGACCCGAGGAATGTGTCAATAAAGTTTCCCCTTCCTGGGACAATGAATTCACAGTGTTCTTATTTCAATTTCCAGGAGTGTATTTCCTTCCTTTCAAGAATCATCTTCTTCAAACCACTGAGCCACAACACTTTCAAAATTATCAGCATTTTCACGTACTGACTCTCTTGCTTTGCATGTCGAAGCCATAGTAAAAGGCGTGTCTCTCGAACAGCAGCTTGTGCAGCACTAAATAAGTCATACTCGTAACAATATGGGCTTTGCAGCATCAGAGAAACTGCAGTAACAATGATGCTGACAAGAGCAGCACAGGATAACAATACTATGCAATAATGAAACATTTGACAGCAAAAAGATGAATAATACATCGACATCGCCAATATGTGAAAGTTTTGTGCATTATTTTTTAGTTATACTATTACTACTACAGCTACTGCTGCTGTTGGCACTCCTGTTGCTGGAAATACCACTACAGTTGTTGTTGAATTAATAACTGCTCCCAAACAAATGTTGAAGACAATATAGGCTATAGAACATTTATAACTGTGTGAGGGCTTCTGAAGCCCTGCTTATGCATTCACGGTATATGGGTAAACGTGTTGAATTATACAAAAACTTAAAAACGTATCCCGTTCAGACTTGATAGGAGGAATGTCAGTGTTAGTGAAAGAGTACTGGAAAGCAGTTTGAAATCAAACAAAATATTACAGATTAAAAAAGAAAATAAAGACATACAAGGGCCTCGGAGGCCCTGTATATGCATCCTAGGGTTAAAAACGCTGCTTAAACTTTCTTCTGTTTTTTATTAATCCATACTCGATACTTTTGGGACTGATGGGGAAGTCTCAGAACGGAATACGTCCAATATCGTAGTGATATGTGGAGAGCGTGAAACTAAAAGCGGATTTCCGCGAGTGTAACGGACAGTGCTGGCTTCATATAGAGGCTTAGATACGCTGAGAGTGCTTCGGAAGCGTTTAGCAGTAGAGGTGTAGAGTTATTTGGAGATTAGCAGAAGCTGTTCAGGAAATGTGGCAGTCTAGCCCAGCTGGACGGGAACTACACGTTGCGCGAACACATTACGAGCGCACTGCGTAGGACTGCCTGTACACTGCTGCCTCGTTGCACGTAACGCAGAAGATAATCTGGTCAGGACAGGGTTGTTAGTAGAGCAACCAACAGTTGGTGCTACAACACAGTTTGTGAAAGAAGGACTAGGGCTGATATTTTAGGAAGAATAGGGAATGGAAGCAATGTAGCAACGCCCCTGTTGCCATCGAATTGTGTTCTAGAGGCAGCGGACGAAGAGGGCCTTCGATGAGAAACAATTCATAAGGGCTTTAATTTACAACTTCCTTATGGAGCCAAGCGTGCCTTACAATCGATATCAGCCGCTCATTACACGTCCCTGCTCGTCGTATCCTAGTGACAGGTTCGCTGGTGTTTCGCAAGAGAGATCTTACGAGGGAACGTCCACATCGCACCCCCCTCAGATTTAGTTATAAGTTGTCATAGTGGATAGGCCTTGAATAACGGAACACAGATCAATCGAGAAAACAGGAAGAAGTTGTGTGGAACAATGAAAAAAATAAGCAAAATATACACTCCTGGAAATGGAAAAAAGAACACATTGACACCGGTGTGTCAGACCCACCATACTTGCTCCGGACACTGCGAGAGGGCTGTACAAGCAATGATCACACGCACGGCACAGCGGACACACCAGGAACCGCGGTGTTGGCCGTCGAATGGCGCTAGCTGCGCAGCATTTGTGCACCGCCGCCGTCAGTGTCAGCCAGTTTGCCGTGGCATACGGAGCTCCATCGCAGTCTTTAACACTGGTAGCATGCCGCGACAGCGTGGACGTGAACCGTATGTGCAGTTGATGGACTTTGAGCGAGGGTGTATTGTGGGCATGCGGGAGGCCGGGTGGACGTACCGCCGAATTGCTCAACACGTGGGGCGTGAGGTCTCCACAGTACATCGATGTTGTCGCCAGTGGTCGGCGGAAGGTGCACGTGCCCGTCGACCTGGGACCGGACCGCAGCGACGCACGGATGCACGCCAAGACCGTAGGATCCTACGCAGTGCCGTAGGGGACCGCACCACCACTTCCCAGCAAATTAGGGACACTGTTGCTCCTGGGGTATCGGCGAGGACCATTCGCAACCGTCTCCATGAAGCTGGGCTACGGTCCCGCACACCGTTAGCCCGTCTTCCGCTCACGCCCCAACATCGTGCAGCCCGCCTCCAGTGGTGTCGCGACAGGCGTGAATGGAGGGACGAATGGAGACGTGTCGTCTTCAGCGATGAGAGTCGCTTCTGCCTTGGTGCCAATGATGGTCGTATGCGTGTTTGGCGCCGTGCAGGTGAGCGCCACAATCAGGACTGCATACGACCGAGGCACACAGGGCCAACACCCGGCATCATGGTGTGGGGAGCGATCTCCTACACTGGCCGTACACCACTGGTGATCGTCGAGGGGACACTGAATAGTGCACGGTACATCCAAACCGTCATCGAACCCATCGTTCTACCATTCCTAGACCGGCAAGGGAACTTGCTGTTCCAACAGGACAATGCACGTCCGCATGTATCCCGTGCCACCCAACGTGCTCTAGAAGGTGTAAGTCAACTACCCTGGCCAGCAAGATCTCCGGATGTGTCCCCCATTGAACATGTTTGGGACTGGATGAAGCGTCGTCTCACGCGGTCTGCATGTCCAGCACGAACGCTGGTCCAACTGAGGCGCCAGGTGGAAATGGCATGGCAAGCCGTTCCACAGGACTACATCCAGCATCTCTACGATCGTCTCCATGGGAGAATAGCAGCCTGCATTGCTGCGAAAGGTGGATATACACTGTACTAGTGCCGACATTGTGCATGCTCTGTTGCCTGTGTCTATGTGCCTGTGGTTCTGTCAGTGTGATCATGTGATGTATCTGACCCCAGGAATGTGTCAATAAAGTTTCCCCTTACTGGGACAATGAATTCACGGTGTTCTTATTTCAATTTCCAGGAGTGTACAAACTGAGTAGTCCATGCGCAAGATAGGCAACATCAAGAACAGTGTGGACTAAGGAGCACCGTGGTCCCGTGGTTAGCGTGAGCGGCTGCAGAACGAGAGGACCTCGAGTGAAAAGTTTACTTTCTTTATTTCCGCAAAGTTATGATCTGTCCGTTCGTTCATTGACGTCTCTATTCACTGTAATAAGTTTACTGTCTGTGTTTTGCGACCGCACCGCAAAACCATGCGAACAGTAGACGAAAGGACGTGCCTCTCCAATGGGAACTGAAAACATTTGATCGCAAGGTCATAGGTCAACCGATTCCTCCACAGGAAAACACGTCTGATATATTCTATACGACACTGGTGACGGCATGTGCGTCACATGACAGGAATATGTTCTTGACCCACCTAACTTGTACACTTGGCGAATGGGTAAAAAGATTCTTCTACCTTGCCCGATTTAGGTTTTCTTGTGAATGTGATAATCACTCCCAAAAAAGTGATGAAAACATAACGGACGGACAGATAATAATTGTCTGAAAATAAAGAATTAAACTTTTCACTCGAGGGAAGACTTGACCCCAAGGACCTCTCGTTCCGCAGCCGCTCACGCTAACCATGGGACCACGGCGCTTCTCAGCCCACACTCTCCTAGATGTTGCCTATGTTGCGCATGGACTACTCAGTTTGTATATTTCGCTTATTTTTTTATAGTTCCACACAACTTCTTCCTGGTTTCTCGATTGATCTGTGTTCCGTTTTTCAAGGCCCATCCACTGTGCCAACTTATAACTAAGTCTGAGGGGGGTGCGATGGGGAGGTTCCCTTCTTAGCTGTATACCGAGCTTATTTAACCGTATGCGCGCTTCCTCCTAGCCTCAGTGTTTACCTGCTGTTAAACAAAATAAATCCGATTGTTCCAACCAGAACCGAGCAACGGTTCGCCGTGTCCTGGAATGTGTGTCTACAGTGTTTGAAACATTACTATGTCCCACTGCCACTGTGGTCGCTGTTTGCGTCTTCAGTCAGCATGTTTCTCATTTCTGCTATTCTACTACTTCATGTTGCCGATGCTCGCTTGCTAGTACTTACACAGTCAAAGGCTGGAGTAGGATGGAAAACGATAAGCTCCTTTTGTTACGGGTTACTTAAGTGTTGCTTGTAACTCTTATTCCTTGAGTGAGGCTTTGCTATAGTGACTGAATTTGGTTTATCGCATGCAACGCTGCCTAGCTTTGAGTAAGGACAGTTATTTTGCTTGCAGTTTTGTGGTTCATCATTCCGTGTTACCAGTACATGCCGGAGATTTTTTAAGCCTGCTTATATAATGCAACCAGGATCAAATTTTAAGGCTAATTGTTTTTATGTACATCACATTCCTGTGTTCATTTATTGAAGAAAAATTAGTTTTTGAAATTGTGCACATGCTCTTAAAGGCACGTGTTTAATTATGAGGGGTTAATCCTTTAGAGTCTGTATTCTTTTTTAAATATTCATGCGTTAATCAGTTACGTTATTATTGGTTTTTCCGTCTTTAACTTACTGCAGTTAATTAAAGCTGGAAATATGGATATATGTGTTTGTAGATTTTGTTTGTTACAGATTGAAAACAGTATTTATTTATAAAGTTGGTGTGCGATTTATTTACTGTGTTTCTGTCTCTTGTATCTGCAAAGTACTGATTTTCTGTTTGTTGTTAGCGGAGGTTGGGGTCGAAACTTCGTTGTACATATACGTTTGGCAATTCTTTTGTGATATTTTTGTATTGGTGTTGGTGTGAGCATTCTTCAAAAGCTGAACAATTTGTCCTACACTTCTACGCTCCAACATGTTCTTTATATCTGGTGTCAGATGTCCTGGTTAGATTTCAATCGCGTGCGCAGGCGCACACACATTATATAAAAAGATTTCATTCGTTGGTACACTCACAACCTAAACAAAAAAAACTAGTGAACAAAGATTTACAGGTTGGCAACACACAACCTACCCGACAAACACAAATGAACAAACATGAACACTATTACTATGCTGTGTACCTAACATACGTAACTGCAGCTCTACGTCTAAAGTGAACTGAATTGCAAATAACGACGATGCAGCGTAAGAGAAAGTGCTTTCAAAAAAGAAAAAAAAAAAAAAAACCTGTCAAGTGTATGTGTACAACGAAGTGCCTTTCGACCACAACGTTAACTATCAAAGCAGTGGTTTGCAGAATATGTGAACAAGAAGCAGAAACACCGTACGTAAACTACACGCCAGCTTTATAAATAAATACTGTTTTTAATCTATAGCAACAAAACGGTACAAAAATATTTATTCATATTTGCAAAATGATCAAAGAAGTTGCTTTGTAAATAAAATGGAAACACGTCTCTTTAGTTAATTACAGTAAGCTTCAGACGGATTAACCAAACATAAATGAACATCTGCTGCGGAAGACGGCCATGCGAACTAACATTATTTGTTAAATTGCTACAAAGGGCCTACTATTTTTTTCTGTTGTCACATAATAGTTAAGTGGTTCAATTTCATCCTACCCGTATTTTAGATTACCTAATGAGCCAAATGAAAGCTCGGTGAAGCTCAAGCTGGTTATCAATATATTTCTTTTAGAAGCTAGGATTGTAATAATTACAATCAGTTATTGATATTGTCAATTTTTTTACTGTTTAAATTTTCTTAAAGGTATTTATCTCATTATTTATTGCATTTAAATATTTTTGTGTGCTAAGTTTTAGGCATTTCTTTAAGTATCTGTGACTTGAACTACCATTCTCATTATGGCATCTGTTAAACGGTTCATTATCCGATGTTAAAATACCACTGAGGCAAATAAATGTGTTCAGAGCCTTCTTTTTAATTGTGGCTCAGCAGAATACTACTCTCAACTCAATGTTCCCTATCACTTCATTTACATTTTACATTTACCAATTAAAGATTCGTCCACTTTGCGATCTGCGAAAAATGCAGCAGAGGCATGGGATAATTGGACGACGACCTCTTGTTTCTTTGAAGTCACTACATAGTGTCAACATTTCACGTTTGAAGGACGCCGAGATCTTTGGAGACCTAGTACCTCGCAGAGCAGTGGTCGCCAAACACTTTTACTCAGGAGCCAATACCGACATAGGTACCGATCTTATTACTAAATGGCAACCTACGTAAATTAGTATGTTATGAGCCCCCAAGAGACTAGTTACAGTAAAGGTGTGATGTGTCAGCCGCCGTCCCTGGTCGTCAAAATTCGCCACTATTCGAATTTTCTCTGTTTCGGATTGCTGCCACCCTCAGCGAACCGAAACTTTTGATACTGTAGTTATCTAACGAAGTGTTGTGTCGTCTGTAAAAGTTGAATGTTTTCAGTGTCAATTTTCTTCTACTCGTTGCGTTGTAGTATGAAAACAGCCGTAATTTAATTTCATATACATTGCTACAAATAGGTATCAATTTGAAGAAGACCGTCCCTGTAATGTCCAATGTACACTTCCATGTCAAAATTTATACCGGAGTATGTATTTGGTACTAGTCGCGCACGCCCATGAGTTGTCAGCACTGGAAGTCAAATAACAATACATTCCCATTCCCACATCGTCTAATCTCGTAGTGGCCGAGCTACGTACCCCTCTGCCACGGAGATAAGTGGTCAACTTCGTTTAGCTCAAGGCAGAGTTGACCAACGTCAACTAAAAGCAAGGAAATCTTAAAATATTACTGTCTCTGTAAATATTTTCGTTTGTTATCAAGTAGGAAAACTACGCTTTTCGGATACAGCTGTTCGTCACTGGGTGCCTATCATTAGAATATGAAATGCGGCTGACAACCGCTCTCCTGTCCCTCACTCTCTCCGTTAGAAAGGATTCGGGAAGGATGATTGATCGCACCACGCTCTAATTTAATGATTGTGAATGATGTGGAACAGCTAAATGAATATGAAAGAATTTCCACTGGTAACAAACTTGTCCGTTATGTAAAAGTGCACTGATGGCCATTAGACTTGGAACGACAGAAAGGACATTATCCGAAACTTTGCTTCTTGTGCTTATACAGTACTGCTGTAAGAATACATAATTATATTTGCAGGCCATCGGGAGGAATACACGGCTACAAATTTGGTATATGCATCTAAAACTTCACAAAAATTGTGTTCAAAACCTTATAATTATCTTGACTACAGTGATACATAACTTTGAAAATGATGCGAGGGCGGCCAGCCGGTGTGGCTGAGCGGTTCTAGGCACTTCAGTCTGGAACCGCGCGACTGCTACGGTCGCAGGTTCGAATCCTGCCTCATGCATGGATGTGTGTGATGTACTTAGGTTAGTAAGGTTTAAGTAGTTCTAAGTTCTAGGGGACAGATGACCTCAGATGTTAAGTCCCATAGTGCTCAGAGCCATTTGAACCATTTGATGCGAGGGCGTGCTGAAAAGTAGCCTCCGAACTCACTATCGGTTCAGACATTGCATGCCACGCATATTACTCGGTAGAGTGTCTCGTTGCTGATGACCAACTCCTATGCCTCACTGATCTCCTCTCCCTCCACCTTAACTCCCTTCACTCCGCCATTTTTGTCTCCCTCGACCTCGGAAAAGCTTACGAACGTGTCTGGCTTCCTGGTCTCCTGTTTAAGCTTCGGACGTGCTCCCTTCCTATCAATTATGTCTATCTGATTGGCTCCTTCCTGTACCGTCGCCCCTGCTATGTTACCATCCATAACACTGATTCCTGCACCTTCCACCCCTTCGAGGGTGTGCCCCAGGGCTCTGTCCTCTCCCCTCTCATCTAATTCCTGTACACGGCAGATATGCCCCAACCCCCACCCTCAAGTACACCTCCTGCAGTATGCTGATTACACCGTCTTCCTTGCCCTCACTCCTACCCTTCAACGCTCCCAACGCCTTCTCCAGAATCACCTTTTTACCGCACGGTGTAACCAGTGTCTCCTGAACATGAATCCTTCCAAGACCGAGGCAGTAATGGCTCCTTGATTTTTACCTTAGCAACCGCGCCCACCCTGTCTGCCTACTCTCACCGACCTTGGCCTCACCATTGACCATCACCTCACCTGGATCCCTCATCTCTGCTCTATCCAGTCCAAAGCCCACAACTGCCTCCAACTCCTCAAACTCTTCTCTGGCCGGACATGGTGGTTGAAGCCCTCTGCCATCCTCCACACCTACAAATCCTTAATCCGTCACATCCTCTGTTATGCCAGTCGAGCCTGAGTATCCTCCCCCCCCAAATTCTATAACTCCCTCCAGATCCTCAAGTGCCATGCACTCCACGTCACCTTCCATGTATGCCTCCCATCCCCCACGTGGATGCTCTACTACCTGATTTCTTTCCCCCATCTGCTCTTTTCCTCAAACATATCTGCATCCTCCACACCTCCCACGGACTTGATCCCCCTCATCCCCTGATTACTCCTCCAACCCCTGCCCTCTGCTGCGCCTTCACCATTGTGTCCCCCCTATTGTCCACCTCTACACCCTTAATCTCCTTTCCCAAGGTGCCATCCATTG
Organism: Schistocerca cancellata; assembly: GCF_023864275.1. Classification (NCBI taxonomy): domain Eukaryota; kingdom Metazoa; phylum Arthropoda; class Insecta; order Orthoptera; family Acrididae; genus Schistocerca; species Schistocerca cancellata. Next base: position 360,348,094 of record NC_064634.1, read on the forward strand.
ACTCCCCCTCCTGGATGATGCCCTCTCTCCCTCCATTTATCCCTCCTATCAAGTCTGATCCAAACCTCCCCCTCCCTTCGTATGTCCTTTTCCTGGGCTCTCTCCCCCCACTTCCATCCTGTTTTTACTACCCTCCCTCTGACTCCCTTCTCTCCCTCGAGTCCTTTTGCTCTCCTCTCCACTCCCTTTCCCACTCCTTCTCATGTCCCCCAGCCCCCCTTTTTCTATGTCCCCTCCCTTCATCGGCTACACCCTTTTTTCTTTTCCTCTCCTCCCCCCTTTTCCCCCTCATCGGTCCAGACCCCCTCCTCCCCATCTGCCGCCGTGTCACCTCCATAGAGCTGTTTTAAGTGAGTGTTCAGTTTTATGCATCCCCTGTCAGTGTTGCGACCATCCACCATACAGTCTCTAGTTGTGATTTTCGCCTAATGCGAACAGAAACCAGACTGTCGCTGTGTTTTTTAATTGTGCCTGTCTATTTACTATGTGTTTCAATCAGCATCACCGGCCGTTTGTTTTGACATTTTCTTCCCACCTGTTATCTGCATGTTTTAGTTTTTACCAGACACCGTTTTATCGCCTGCTTTTATTGTTCTCATATCTCCTCATCCAGTTATTTAACTTTTGAGAAGGCTGCATAGCGTCGTATTTTGCTGCTTCCAGCCCCCCCCCCCCCCTATAGGGGAATCGAAATCCAATAAAGAAAAAAAAAGAAAAAAAATACTTTCCCGCTTAACTGACGCAAGTTGCAATCGTCTGCCGCTAGAGGGCTCCGAACTGTAGCTTGAAGCTCAGTGGTGTGTAACGTAACTATGTCTTTTCGTGTGAAACAGCTTGATGTAATAAAGTATGAAACGGCAGAAAAGCGCCTCGAATTGAAATCCGTATAAGAATGAAAGCTGTGTACAGTGACGATTGTATCGACGCCAGTAATGTGCGACATTGGGTTGTTCGCCAGTAATGAAGGCAACAGTGGTTCTAACCTCAACGTGTGTGACATGTCTTAGAGTCTTTCCAAAATTTACAGAAAAAATCCGAGGACTTCGATAGTGATGAAGCGGTGCAAGCAAAGGTCAGGTGGCGGATCCATCAACACAGTCAAACGTTCTACAGTGACGGTACCAAAGGGCCTTAAACTCTTCTGACTTTAATAACTTGAACGAAAACAATAAAAACTGAATTATTTAATCACATAGATGTTCACGACAGCTGCTGACGTTTTACTATTGAAAATGTTAAAAACATCCTCCATCGGCAGCAGGATAGCACGTGGAACTCTGCGGAACAGATCGACGCACATATGTCCAGGTTGCCATTGGAAAGGATTCACAGGCGGTCAAAGTCACCTCTCCCATGTCATCCAACGTACGCGGCTTAGTGTCGGAGACGGCATCCTCTAGAGTTCACCATAGAGAGAACTTTAACGAAGGCGGAGGATCTGGGTGGAAACTCAACAGTTCCTCGTCGGCCTGTCCATCCCTCAACAAATGTTACATCCGGGATTTCGGAACGATGGTGACGTGACGGTGCATCGTCTTGGGCAGAAAAAAGAAAAATAGATGAAACTTCATCATATCGGTTCAGTTGGTGAACCACAGGTACAGTTCATTCCTGCAACATGCTAAGGTACTTTCCACCTGTTACTGTTCTTTCAAAAAGAACGTCCCTGCAAGTCATCTGACAGACATACCACAACACATTGGTAACCCACGAAGATTAACAGCTAGTTCTTCTGTAACATAGGTATAATCTCTTGTCCAGTACACACAATATTGGGGACTGATAGTTCCATTTAATTTTAACATCGCCTCATCGGTCTAAACAATGACATTAGTCAACTCTCCATTATAGCAAACCCATTCACAGAATTCGAGACGCCTGTCCAGATCATCCACATTAATTGCGTGAAGCAACCTGGGTTTCCACTTTACTTGCTTTAAAATTCGGTGACCACTTGATTTGCTTCTTCCTGATTCATGCGCAGCTTGCCGCGTAGTCTTCTTTCGAGATGTTGTCAGAGTTTTTATCACTGCGCCCACTCCTCTTCGCGCGCCACTGCTTTGTTCCTGCCACCCGTCCCTTCTATAGATCACACACACTGTCTTCACTTTCAGACTGTTGCGTAACTTCGTTATTGACATACGTGACGGTGGTGCAGTGTCAGACTCTGTCTTCCAGCGTCTCTGCACTTCTTTCACGTTATCACATTCCCAACAAACCTTTAAAATCTACTTTCTTTGCTCTAATGAAATGGTTTCAGCCATCTTGTTGTTTACGTGCAGTTACTGGCAACTGAAAGGAGAAAAATGAACAACAAATGAAAGACTACACACGCTAGTCATGAGAACACGACATAATCACAATTTCATTGGCTTATCATTAACAGTTCGTCGGTGATTAAAGTTGAAACAATATAAATCAGATTTTAGGGTCCCCTGCATGTTGAAATGTAGATTAAAATATACAATGTTAATGTAGTATGTTTTTTAAAAAAGCTTTAAGACTTGAGCCAGCCATGACAAAACTCTACCATCTGGTGAGCGAGATGTATGAGGCAGTCGAAATACCCTCAGACTTCAAGTGCTGACAGGTGTGAAACTTACCGAACTATCAGTTTAATAAGTCATACTAACACGAATTCTTTACAGGCGAATGGAAAAACTGTTAGAAGCCGACCTCGGGGAAGATCAGTTTGGATTCCGTAGAAATGTTGCAACATGCGAGGCAACAGTGACCCTACGACTTATCTTAGAAGATAGATTAAGGAAAGGCGAACCTACGTTTCTAGCATTTGCAGATTTAGAGAAATCTTTTGACAACGTTGATTGGAATATGATATTTCAAATTATGAAGGTGGCAGGGGTAAAATACACGGAGCGAAGGCTATTTACAATTTTTACAAAAACCAGATGGCAGTTATAAGAGTTGAGAGGCACGAAAGGGAAGCAGTGGTTGCGAAGGGAGTGAGACAGGGTTGTAACCTATCCTCGATGATATTCAATCTGTAGATTGAGCAAGCAGTAAAAGAAACAAAAGGAGAAATTGGAGTAGGAATTAAAATCCGTTTAGAATAAATGAAAAGTTTGAGGTTTGCCGACGACGTAATTCTGTCAGAGACACCAAAGGACTTGGAAGAGCAGTTGAACGGAATGGACGTTGTCTTGAAAGAAGGACATAAGACTAGAAGAAGCGATCGGCAGATAGGACACTTTTGGAGGCATCAAGGGATCACCAATTTAGTACTGGAGGTAAGCGTGGAGGGTAAAATCGTAGAGGAAGACCGAGAGATGAATATACTAAGCAGATTCAAAAGGATGTAGGTCGCAATAATTACTCGGAGATGAAGAAGCTTGCACAGGATAGAGTAGCACGGAGAGCTGCATCAAACCAGTCTCAAGAGTTTTTACGTAAACAGTTGGGTGGCATTACTTTTCAGTATGCCTTCGTATTAGTATCAGAGCTTATACCTCTGGCAAGTACAGACATCTCTGTTCCAGCTGGTCATCAAATTGAACTCAGCTTGGACGACAAATATTGGCATGCTGCGTCATGCCTATGACAGAAATCATCAGTCGTATTGTCTGGAGAGCCATGTATTCTCTCGGCAACTGATTTTCAGATATTTTGAATATGTGGGACGTCTGTAGTGTACTTTCAGGGGCAACAGTCAAATCGAGATTGGTCAAGAAAGTAGGGGCAACTAATGGTCTTGCATCATCTTGTTGACAAATCCCTCATGGATACTTTAGAGATAGGACAATGGCCATAGCATGTCACAAATACAATGGCTCCCATCCAGATTACCGGCTAGCTCCAATGATGGTGTTGAGTTCTCATAGCCCGCTAGTATGCTGTATCAGCCGCGGCGATGCTTACCTCAGCTCATTGTGATGTTACGTTCAGTCTGTCGCCACGATGCGCTGACTGCATCTGTTGCCTAAAGATTTGTATAAAGCTTTAACTGTTACCATCTGCTATTCAGTGAGGAATATACGCTGTTAAACACGCAGCAACTTTCAGTTCACCGGTTCAGAGTACGAAAACTTCGTCATATTATGTAGCAAAGAGTCATAGATGTCCAGTGTTGGCTGTAATTACCGTGTGGTAGCGAAACTTGTTAGGTATTCCAACGTGTTAATGCGTGGAACGAAATATACTAGCAGAGTAATCGAAGTCCCATATAGCCCTAATCGGAATACCTAAAAATACGGGACGTATCAATAAAAAAAAAAAGAAACAAACTAATAACATAATACCAAACGACTGGAATAGACAAATGCAACAAATACCTAAAGAACAATTAATGCTCATTGGATAATGCAAACCCACCGAAATAATAACATATACTCTAATGATCTCTAACACATAAACGCCGCGTGGAGTGGGCGCGCGGTTAGAGGCGCCATGTCACGGTTTGCGAGACTCCTCCCGCCGAAGTTCAAGTCCTCCCTAGAGCATGGGTGTGTGTGTTGTTCATAGCATAAGTTAGTTTAAGTAGTGTGTAAGTTTAGGGACCGATGACCTCAGCAGTTTGTTCCCTTAGGAATTCACACACATTTTAACATTTCTAATACATAAACAGTGTAAAATTGGCTTTAAAACCTAGTATAGAAATAGCGTACAAGTTAAAAAACTAATTACTCATGCTTCATTGCTATTACAGTAGCATAGACATATCTCTAACGTCAACGATGACAGTTGCATAGCAAATGTGTAACTTGGTAAGTAAAAGACCCTAAATTCAGTATCTAAAAGGTAACAACAAAACACTTCACCAATATTCCTACTAATTCCAGGAAATTTACTGAACGTAAAATAGTGTTGTCAACATTAGTATCGTCCACTGTCAGTATGTACCCACAATGTTAGAAGTAACATACGTGATACATGTCAACGAACAACTGATTTGATTTGTGGTAAGGTCTTATGGGACCAAACTGCTGAGGTCATCGGTCCCTATATCTACACACTACTTAACCTAACTTAAACTAACGCTATGGACAACACACACACCCACGCCCGAGGGAGGACTCGAACCTCCGACGGGGAGAGCCACACGGACCGTGACAAGATCCCCTAGAGCGCGTGGGTACCCCGCGCGCCTAACGAACTACTGCCGAAGCACATATCGTGTGGAAAACCCTCTGCCTGAGGTGCTATTGGGTAAACCGTACCGCACTGATATGCTCTAACAGCCGCGGCCATTTCCAAGATCATATGGGCGTGATGAGCATGTCGGTGAAATTTGCCATTTTCACGTACGCGGCGGCACACACCAACGGTTCCCCAGGATTTCCTGGACTGTTAAATTATTAGTGCATAGTGTGCTATAGTTACTGATAAAATCACATGTGTTTGTAGGCTGTGAATAGCGGATATGTAGTATATTATTTTGTGGATTTATTGTCTTCGAAGAACATCCAACTGCAGCCAACTTTCAACGAACGTAAGCAATGCTGAAAACATATATTTGAGCCGTGGCGCGTGATTTTTCTGTTAAGCTTGTGACGAGTAAGAGATGGAGAATTTGCTCTTGATTGATAGGTGGATATTCGGTGATTGTCACCAGGGTAGAGGTGGAAGATGTGTGAAGTAGTGCTCTATGGCATCGAACAGGTAACAAGGAGCAATGTTTTGGTCTTCAAGCAGGGTGAGCGCTGTATTGTCGACAAGAACGCTGACCTGTTTGTCGTGTTCATCCTACTGCAGAAGAGGCCAGTGCAGCTTCGACTGCGGTTGATAGCTGTCAAGAGTTGTAATGCGTCGAGAGAGTTCGCTAGCCAGGTGCATAGCGAACGGATTTACCTCTTCTTCCGGCTGCTGTACCACCTCCTCCTTTTTATCATCAACCTCAGCAACAAGCAGGGGCGGATGTGGCGACACAAACTGGCGTCCCACCGGAACCTGTAGCAATACAGGAAACTGGGGAGGCCGCTGGAGACGTTGCTGAGGAAAAGGAGGAGGTGGTACAGCAGCCGGAAGAAGAGGACGAATAAGAGGCAGCACAAGTAGCTGCTGAGGCTGACAAACACTGCAAATACGACCACCTGCCGCTGCCAGACAAACCGCGAGCGGCTAGGCTGGTGATGGACATGGTAGCTGAGTCACTACGAGATGGAACATATCCTTACCTTTACCATCCATACCCCTTTACCCCTCCTGATGTTCCCAAACCCCCTCTTCTCCACCAGTCATATGACTTTGGTGGGTCAGCCGCAAATCTGCTCAACCTCGTCTTCAAAAGGATCCAGGCCTGATCAATTCCTATCCAGTCTTCACGCCACGGGACTCGCAATGAATCATTGATGTAGTGTCAAGGGTGCGGACGAAGTTTTTCCCTAGTTCCAGTTTTAACCTTCACCCCATCTGGTTGGAGTAAATGTCTTACGACAAAGACTCCTCTTTTTTAGGCATCCTCTGGTGAGGCTGTCATTTTCAGAGAGCGAGACAGCATCCCGACACTTCGCCAGAAGATGATGGGTACGAAACTTATTGAAACGTTGCGACGAGACGACGCCACAACTCAGCTGATAACCCGAGAAGAATTCATCAGTGGAATACGCCGAGAAAGTGGAGCCCTACAAATCCCCACCCATTAACGCAAGTCTAGAAACCTGCAGCCAAGACCATTACAGAGTCGACGAAGACCTTGGCTGTGACCCTTCACCCATGAACGTCGATGCTACTCTGTTAGATACTTTGAAACTGATTTGTTCAAATGTGTGTGAAATCTTATGGGACTAACTGCTAAGGTCATCAGTCCCTAAGCTTACACACTACTTAACCTAAATTATCCTAAGGACAAACACACACACCCATGCCCGAGGGAGGAGTCGAACCTCCGCCAGGACCAGCCGCACAGTCCATGACTGCAGCTCCTTAGTCCCTCGTGGCAAAAGTGATTTGTTTCCACTACTTAGGCTAGAGTTGTGACTGTTTTAAAATCAGAGAACTCAGGAACTTTCTTCATGTTGAACTTAACTTTACCCAGATTTCAAAGCTTGCTTCATATTTGAAGAGTTTTGTGATTAACTTCATTTGTTGAGGAATTTAATCATATGGTTTTGGGACTCAGGAGCTTTACGTTTCTCTGTCACTGAAGAACTATTTTTTGTTTGCTTGCGGAAGATTCCCGATTAAGAGCAGTTTTATTACCATAGTACAATTAGGATTTTTTTAACGTCGTTTTAAAGAAAAAAAACTTGTGGTCCTGTGGCTATCTCCCTCTTTAGTGGATACCTCCATGGAACACCATCCAGCACACATTGTTGAATATAGAACTCCAAAGCAGACCCATACTTGTTCCCATGTTCATCCAAGATACCATTAATTACGATTGCAGTGTGCATGGAATCATCGAGATTTGACAATGGATTAATGGAAATGAGTCGGCTGGTCACATGAATTTCTTTCCTTGGCACACTACGGTCATGGTCCCAATAAGGCATGATCCAGGTGAACGGCTAGAAGCCGGCCGGAGTGGCCGAGCGGTTCTATGCGCTTCAGTCTGGAACCGTGAGACCGCTACGGTCGCAGGTTCGAATCCTGCCTCGGGGATGGATATGTGTGATGTCCTTCGGTTAGTTAGGTTTAAAAAGTTCTAAGTTGTAGGGGACTGATGACCTCAGATGTTAAGTCCCATAGTGCTCAGAGCCATTTGAACGGCTAGAAGAAACATGTGAAAGAAATCATCTGCAAGCCCTCTAGCTTTTCTTCCTTCTGTTGGAAATAATTCCTTCTAAATACCAAGAATCCTCAGTAATTTTCCGATTAAAGTGATTTTCCACCCATCATGTAAGATTTCGGACCTGCTGGGATCAGTGAACGATAATTTGTTTTTGGGGAAGGCGGTAATCTAAAAAATACTCTTCCAGGCTCGGTGTGTCGAACCCAGAACGCCAGACGGCAGAGCTGAAGCCGGGACCCACTGAGAAAGTTCAAGAGCATCAAGGGGCAGTGCACATACAGCAGTATTCGGTAACATTCGTTTATTCAGATAATTTACAGTGCTCGATGTTTGAAGCGTAGTGTCAGCGTGCCGGCCTCGTGCTGTCCTGCGGGTGCAGCCGTATCAACAGACTCCTGCTATGCCGACACCGCTGCTGCCATCATCAAGGCCGCACTCTCCTGGAAGTCGGCCGCGCTCTTCCGTTCGCCGCCCGCCGATGCGTTGCAACTTGTGCCACGCTGCTGCCTGCGATTCTTGAGACTGCTTCAGTCCCTGATCCTAGCCGCCCTCCACCCCGTTTGCCCTCCTCTGCCCAACCACGGGATGAAGGTGGGTGTGTACTGGTCACCTGTGGCCCTCGGCCTACTGCTGCTCCCCGGACAGGACCAGACTCGAACCCGTGCCCTCCTGGATGCAGTGCTGCAACTTGCCGCTAGTGGTGCTTGGCAGATGACAACACCTGCCGCCGTCTCTGATGCTGTTGCAGTGCTGCTGCGCCTCCCACAGTGTATGCCTCGCCTGGACCCCGGTATAGCAGGTGGGAAGCGAACGTAGCCTGTAGACTCAAGTGGAACCGAGTCCCTCCTGGACCTGCTCCAGACCGTTGTCACTGCCCTCTTTCAGGCAGATTGTCCGATCTCCAAGTTACAGGCTCCCATTCCATCCCACCCCAGTACTGTGTCCCCGGAGGGGGAATGTAGCCAGAACAAGTACATAGACCACAACTTATAACATTGCTACCAGACTGGCCCCTATAAGTATAGACCAGCACAGGTCTGTCCCGACGATCAACTGACCTGGAACACTCTGACCCAAGCTAAAATTGTCCGTCTATTTATGTTTTTCCCTCGCTTCTGATGTAGTGTGAGAGAGAGAGACAGAAATTATGGCAGGGATAAATTCTCACACATCATTACTTACAAATCGCCACTCTTGGCTCTGGACTCGTGCCCCACCTCACACATCGGAATCACTTAAAGCAACGCTGCAGTTTTCTGTCTTGTTGTTGGTCCACTCAAAACGAACTGTGCGTGCAATACTGGTGTCGCAGAACCGTGCCTTCATTGAATTTTGACAAAATTTCCCTTCCCTTCGACTAAGATTAATACTAGCGCAGCAATACCTTGCCAGTTTGGTGTGGCCTATATAGGACGAACTACACGCATAGTGGAAAAACGCTGAACAGAACATACAGCGTGATAATCATTGAACTATATGGAATAAAACCGTCATAATTTCTGAACGGTTTGCGTTAGGACGTTCAAACTGCACGGTTGGTCTCAGGACATGATAGAAATTAGTATGCCCTGTATGGTTTTGTTTAGCGACGAAGTCCACTTTCATTTGGATGAGTTCGTCAATAAGAAAATTTGGCGAATTTGAGGGACTGAGAATCCACGTTTCGCGATCTATAAGTCCCTTCAACGGGTGACTGTGTGGTGTGCAGTGCAGCCATGGAATAATCGGAGCTATATTCCTCGCGGGCACGTTGACTACCCAATGGCACATAAACGTTTTCATCCTCATTATCTAAAGTGACCCTGATTTCGACAAGATGTGGTTCATTCAAGACGGAGCTCGAGTCCATAGAAGCAGGAGAGCTTTTGATGTTCTGAAAGAGCAGTCTGGGTAACTCATTCTGGTTCTGGGATACCCAGAGACCTCTAGCATAGGCCTAGATTGGCTACCATATTCTCCGGATCTGAACAAATGCGACTACTTTTTTGGGGGCTATATTAAAGACAAGGTGTACAGCAGTAGCCCCATATCCACTGCTGAGCCGAAAACAGCCCTTCAGGAGGTCATCGACAGCATCGATATTCCGCCACTTCAGCGGGTCGTGCAGAATTTTGCTATTCGTCTGCGCCACATCATCGTCAATGATGGCAAGCATATCGAAAATGTCGTAACCTGAATCAGAATGTCTTTAGTGACGTTTACATGTTAAACAAGTTGTGTGCACGCTGTGGTTTGTAACTTATTTCCGGTTTTATATACACTCCTGGAAATTGAAATAAGAACACCGTGAATTCATTGTCCCAGGAAGGGGAAACTTTATTGACACATTCCTGGGGTCAGATACATCACATGATCACACTGACAGAACCACAGGCACATAGACACAGGCAACAGAGCATGCACATTGTCGGCACTAGTACAGTGTATATCCACCTTTCGCAGCAATGCAGGCTGCTATTCTCCCATGGAGACGATCGTAGAGATGCTGGATGTAGTCCTGTGGAACGACTTGCCATGCCATTTCCACCTGGCGCCTCAGTTGGACCAGCGTTCGTGCTGGACGTGCAGACCGCATGAGACGACGCTTCATCCAGTCCCAAACATGCTCAATGGGGGACAGATCCGGAGATCTTGCTGGCCAGGGTAGTTGACTTACACCTTCTAGAGCACGTTGGGTGGCACGGGATACATGCGGACGTGCATTGTCCTGTTGGAACAGCAAGTTCCCTTGCCGGTCTAGGAATGGTAGAACGATGGGTTCGATGACGGTTTGGATGTACCGTGCACTATTCAGTGTCCCCTCGACGATCACCAGTTGTGTACGGCCAGAGTAGGAGATCGCTCCCCACACCATGATGCCGGGTGTTGGCCCTGTGTGCTTCGGTCGTATGCAGTCCTGATTGTGGCGCTCACCTGCACGGCGCCAAACACGCATACGACCATCATTGGCACCAAGGCAGAAGCGACTCTCATCGCTGAAGACGACACGTCTCCATTCGTCCCTCAATTCACGCCTGTCGCGACACCACTGGAGGCGGGCTGCACGATGTTGGGGCGTGAGCGGATGACGGCCTAACGGTGTTCGGGACCGTAGCCCAGCTACATGGAGACGGTTGCGAATGGTCCTCGCCGATACCCCAGGAGCAACAGTGTCCCTAATTTGCTGGGAAGTGGCGGTGCGGTCCCCTACGGCACTGCGTAGGATCCTACGGTCTTGGCGTGCATCCGTGCGTCGCTGCGGTCCGGTCCCAGGTCGACGGGCACGTGCACCTTCCGCCGACCACTGGCGACAACATCGATGTACTGTGGAGACCTCACGCCCCACGTGTTGAGCAATTCGGCGGTACGTCCACCCGGCCTCCCGCATGCCCACTATACGCCCTCGCTCAAAGTCCGTCAACTGCACATACGGTTCACGTCCACGCTGTCACGGCATGCTACCAGTGTTAAAGACTGCGATGGAGCTCCGTATGCCACGGCAAACTGGCTGACACTGACGGCGGCGGTGCACAAATGCTGCGCAGCTAGCGCCATTCGACGGCCAACACCGCGGTTCCTGGTGTGTCCGCTGTGCCGTGCGTGTGATCATTGCTTGTACAGCCCTCTCGCAGTGTCCGGAGCAAGTATGGTGGGTCTGACACACCGGTGTCAATGTGTTCTTTTTTCCATTTCCAGGAGTGTAGTTCAACAATTGTCACGCTATAACTGCTGCACTTATCTTCTGCAACCCTGTAAGTCTGATGTTGCGGAACATTGTATCTTAAACGGACATTCAATGGAGTATGACAAAGCTTTAATTTTGGCAACAGCAACATCCTTTTGGTACTCCATTACAAAAGAGTCCGTTGAAATACGCATCGCGGAAAATCTAATGCGGCTACCAGCGTGGAAACGGGGCTACCAATGCATGGAATCCCGTCACCTCTGAGATACGCTGAGGTGAAGACACCAGAATACTCCCATGACTACAGCGAGCGGCATCGCCGAAGATCTACGCAGTTCCACGAGCGAGGGCGCTGTCCACTGACGCAAGCGGGTCAGTACTCTCAGCGAGCTATATATGGCGAGGCGGAGAACATCTTCATCAGGCGTCGATGGCTCACTTGAAGATGACTGGCAGGTGCCCAGTCGAATTATCATGAAGCTTACGAAGACCAGCTGCAATCCTCAAATCTCTTCCAACATTTAATTCGCCGAGAAAATTTTAAATTCGCATCAAACGCCTTTACACGGAGGAGATGACTTCACATGCAAGAAATTACGACAAGTTAAGTGGTAAGAGAGCAAATGTTTTAAGTTCATTAAAATTTTTAATTAGATGCCGGGACCATGGAATAATACTAAAATTTGTCAGGGTGACAACTTTTTTTTAATACCACTACGCAGAAGATAACGGAGAAGGACAGTAATGCTATTGTTAAGGAGAGAATTTATTGTACGAGACGAAGGTTGGATACCATTTTATTTCCCACCTGCATCTGAGGGTTGCAGCACTTCTCTCTCCTATATCATGGGACTGGCTTGATAGAGTAACTTCAGCCACGCTTTGTTGGATATATAAGGATACAAGTTCGCGGAGGCTATTCGCCATAGGGAATAGCTGCAAGACGTTCCGTTGTTAAGTTCACAGAGAAGAATTTGAACGATGCGACGTTGTCTGTGTTAGGTAGAGGACTCAATTTAGCACGTACAACTAGTGCACTACCTCTAATAAGTTTTGTGGGTGGTGCTGAAGAAGCTGTACGACGCCTTACTATGGACGCTGCCGAAGAAATAAGAAGGCAAACTCGCCGAGCTCTTTTGAAGGCCCCTTCTCAACGCAGTAATGTAATATCTGCCGCAAGGGCTGCGCTACGAAATCTCCAAGAGGATCCAGACGCAGTGGTGCTGAAGGCTGATAAAGGTAACAGAACTTTTCTGTTACCTCGTAGATTCTATTTAGAGAGGTATGGCCTACTGAATGATACTATGTACAGGAAGTTGATCTCGACAATACAGCACGTATGCAACGTAACACGTGTACACTCCTGAATTCTTCCTCGTTACCTCCAGAGACCCTCAAGTGGTTACGACCACATGACAGTAAATGCAAATGTCGTGTGCCTAGGGCCACCCCCCGTCGGGTAGACCGTTCACCGGGTGCAAGTCTTTCGATTTGACGCCACTTCGGGGACTTGCGCGTCGATGGGGATGAAATGATGATGATTAGGACAACACAGCACCCAGTCCCTGAGGGGAGAAAATCTCCAGCCCAGCCGGGAATCGAATCCGGGCCGATAGGATTGGCATTCTGTCGCGCTGACCACTCAGCTACTGGGGGCGGACCACATGACAGTGTACCATCAAGACAGCAAGACTGTATGGTGCAGAAGGATGGTCCTCATTTACGGCCTATAGTGAGTAATATTGGCACCCCAGACATATGATTTAGCCAACCATCTTGCTTCCTTGCTGAGGCCATTGGTTGGCAAATGTCCACATCATATGCGGAGCTCAGCTAATTTTATCAACAGGCTGGCGGTTATCCACGTAAGGGGTTCGGATTTTTTAGTGAGTTTTGATGTAGTATCTCTTTTTAAAAAGGTACCTCTTGCTGATTCCTTTGAATTAATTGGCAAACAGTTTCAGGCTTGCGTCACTGCTTTTGTTTCCGCAATCTCTTTCCTCAATCTATTTTGTGTTTAAGCAAGAATATTTTGAAGAGTCTGACGGCCTGGTCATGGGCAGCCCCCTGTACCCCTGGTGGCTAACTTTTTATGGAGTATTTAGAGGAAAGAGAACTTGTATCAGCGGTTCTTAAACCAACAGTTCTTTGGAGGATGATACTTTCATAGTGTGGACCCACAGAGAAGATAAGTAAATGGAATTTTTACGTCATCTTAACTCTGTTCATAAGAACATTCGATATATTATGGAATTAGAGGAAGACGGTTGTATCCCATTCCCGGATGTTTTGGTTACACGAAAGAGTGACGGCTAATTGGGACATCCTATTCATTGATCTGTACTTACACTCTTCAAGTTGCCAGCACCAATCCCAAACAATGAGTGAGATTAAATTCCTTCCACACAGAGCCCACAGGTGGAGGCTTTGTCTGTTAGGCTCATCGAGCTCGAGGCGCAGGCGTCGGCTCGTAGTGGCGTTGGGGCAACTGTGGTGAGACCTATGCCTACTTCGGTGGCCTTGGAATGACATGGAACCCCTGACGTCGCTGCGTCTTCCGGCAGTGACCATCTTACCGGTCAGCCATCACTCCAGGGTGAATGGCGGACAGTGGTGGGCTCGCGCGTGCCTGGCCGAAACGCGAAGGTGGGATCTGGCCGCGTGGCAGCTGCCTTACCCCTTTCCAACAGGTACGGGGTGCTTCCTAGTGGTGATGACATCGTTTCCGAGCCACCACAGGATGCCTCGCCTGTTGGGCCAGTGGCCGATTCTCCGGCAAGGTCCCGACAGTCACAGAGGGCGGGCCTATTAGTTATAGGGAGCTCCAACGTTAGGCGGGTTATGGAGCCCCTCAGGAAAATATCGGGTAGGTCGGGGAAGAATGCCAGTGTGCACTCGGTGTGCCTGCCGGGGGGTCTCGTCCGTAATGTGGAGGAGGCCCTTCCGGCAGCTATTGAACGCACTGGGTGTGACCGGCTGCAGATAGTAGCACATGTCGGAACGAATGACGCCTGCCGCTTGGGTTCTGAGGCCATCCTTGGTTCCTTCCGGCGGCTGGCTGATTTGGTGAAGACAACCAGCATCGCACACGGAGTGCAAGCTGAGCTTAATATCTGCAGCATAGTGCCCAGAGTCGATCGCGGTCCTCTGGTTTGGAGCCGTGTGGAGGGTCTAAACCAGAGGCTCAGACGACTCTGCGACTATAATGGTTGCAAATTCATCGACCTCCGTAATTGGGTGGAGAACTGTAGGGCCCCCCTAGACAGGTCAGGCATGCACTACACACCGGAAGCAGCTACTAGGGTAGCAGAGTACGTGTGGCGTGCACACGGGGGTTTTTTAGGTTAGAGGGACCCCCCCTTGGGCGAAACGGTAAAATACCTGACGGCTTACCAGAGAGGACATTATCATCGTTGATAAAGAACGTCCGTCCTCAGAGACCAAAAACAGGAAAAGTTAACGTAATATTGGTAAACTGCAGGAGTATCCAGGGCAAGGTTCCTGAATTAGTATCTCTTATTGAAGGAAATAGTGCGCATATAGTATTAGGAACGGAAAGTTGGTTAAAACCGGAAGTGAACAGTAACGAAATCCTAGACACAGAATGGAATATATACCGCAAGGATAGGATAAACGCCAATGGTGGAGGAGTATTTATAGCAGTAAAGAATTCAATAATATCCAGTGAAGTTATTAGCGAATGCGAATGTGAAATAATCTGGGTTAAGCTAAGTATCAAAGGTGGGTCAGATATGATAGTCGGATGCTTCTATAGACCACCTGCATCAGCAACCGTAGTAGTTGAGCGCCTCAGAGAGAACCTGCAGAACGTCGTGAAGAAGTTTCGTGATCATACTATTGTAATAGGGGGATACTTCAATCTACCAGGTATAGAATGGGACAGTCACACAATCAGAACTGGAGCCAGGGACAGAGACTCTTGTGACATTATCCTGACTGCCTTGTCCGAGAATTACTTCGAGCAGATAGTTAGAGAACCAACTCGTGAAGCTAACGTTTTAGACCTCATAGCAACAAATAGACCGGAACTTTTCGACTCCGTGAATGTAGAAGAGGGTATCAGTGATCATAAGTCAGTGGTTGCATCAATGACTACAAGTGTAATAAGAAATGCCAAGAAAGGAAGGAAAATATATTTGCTTAACAAGAGTGATAGGGCACAAATCGCAGAATATCTGAGTGACCACCATCAAACGTTCATTTCTGAGGAAGAGGATGTGGAACAAAAATGGAAAAAATTCAGAAACATCGTCCAGTACGCCTTAGATAAGTTCGTACCGACTAAGGTCCAAAGCGAGGGGAAAGATCCACCGTGGTATAACAATCATGTACGAAAGGTACTACGGAAACAAAGAAAGCTTCATCATAGGTTTAAGAGTAGTCGAATCATAGCTGATAAGGAAAAGCTGAACGAAGCGAAAAAGAGCGTAAAGAGAGCAATGAGAGAAGCATTCAACGAATTCGAACATAAAACATTGGCAAACAATCTAAACAAGAACCCTAAAAAGTTTTGGTCATATGTAAAATCGGTAAGCGGATCTAAATCCCCTATTCAGTCACTCGTTGACCACGATGGCACCGAAACAGAGGACGACCGAAGAAAGGCAGAAATACTGAATTCAGTGTTCCGAAACTGTTTCACTGCGGAAAATCGTAACACGGTCCCTGACTTCAGCCGTCGCACGGACGCCAAAATGGAAAATATTGAAATAAACGATATCGGAATTGAAAAACAACTGCTATCACTTAGTAGCGGAAAAGCATCCGGACCAGACGAGATACCCTTAAGATTCTACAGTGATTATGCTAAAGAACTTGCCCCCTTTCTATCAACAATTTATCGTAGATCGCTGGAAGAACGTAAAGTACCTAGCGACTGGAAGAAAGCGCAGGTCGTTCCCATTTTCAAGAAGGGTCATAAATCAGATGCGAATAATTATAGGCCTATTTCGCTTACGTCAATCTGTTGTAGAATAATGGAACATGTTTTGTGTTCTCGTATTATGACGTTCTTAGATAATACAAATCTCGTTCATCATAACCAACATGGATTCCGCAAACAGAGATCATGTGAAACTCAGCTCGCCCTATTTGCCCAAGAAATTCACAGTGCCGTAGACACTGGCGAGCAGATTGATGCCGTATTCCTGGACTTCAGGAAGGCATTTGATACGGTTCCGCACTTACGTTTAGTGAAAAAAATACGAGCTTACGGAATATCGGACCAGGTTTGTGATTGGATTCAGGATTTCCTAGAAGAAAGAACACAACATGTCATTCTTAACGGTTCAAAATCTGCAGATGTAGAGGTAATTTCGGGAGTACCGCAAGGAAGCGTGATAGGACCTTTATTGTTTACAATATACATAAATGACTTAGTTGACAACATCGGTAGCTCCGTGAGGCTATTTGCAGATGACACGGTTGTCTACAAGAAAGTAGCAACATCAGAAGACTCGTACGTACTCCAGGAAGACCTGCAGAGGATTAATGCATGGTGCGACAGCTGGCAGCTTTCCCTAAACGTAGATAAATGTAATATAATGCGCATACATAGGGGCAGAAATCCATTCCAGTACGATTATGCCATAGGTGGTAAATCATTGGAAGCGGTAACGACCGTAAAATACTTAGGAGTTACTATCCGGAGCGATCTGAAGTGGAATGATCACATAAAACAAATAGTGGGAAAAGCAGGCGCCAGGTTGAGATTCATAGGAAGAATTCTAAGAAAATGTGACTCATCGACGAAAGAAGTAGCTTACAAAACGCTTGTTCGTCCGATTCTTGAGTATTGCTCATCAGTATGAGACCCTTACCAGGTTGGATTAATAGAAGAGATAGACATGATCCAGCGAAAAGCAGCGCGATTCGTCATGGGGACATTTAGTCAGCGCGAGAGCGTTACGGAGATGCTGAACAAGCTCCAGTGGCGGACACTTCAAGAAAGGCGTTACGCAATACGGAGAGGTTTATTATCGAAATTACGAGAGAGCACATTCCGGGAAGAGATGGGCAACATATTACTACCGCCCACATATATCTCGCGTAATGATCACAACGAAAAGGTCCGAGAAATTAGAGCAAATACGGAGACTTACAAGCAGTCGTTCTTCCCACGCACAATTCGTGAATGGAACAGGGAAGGGGGGATCAGATAGTGGTACAATAAGTACCCTCCGCCACACACCGTAAGGTGGCTCGCGGAGTATAGATGTAGATGTAGATGTAGATGTCGGATGTAGATACTTTGCCTAACGAACTTGCACACCTAAAGACAGTGTTCAGAAACAAAGGATACTCTACCCGGAAAACTGACAGAGCAATCTCAGCTAAAACCAAGAACCGGGAAGTGAATAAAGCGGAGAACACGCTAGCAAAGTCCCTAGCTTTTCTTTCCTTCGTTTGAAATATTTCCTTCAAAATTCGAAATCGTCCGCAGCAAAATTAGCGTGAAAGTTATTTTCCGTTCACCCTTAACATTTTGGAGCTGCTGGGATTAGTGAAAGATAATTTGTGATTGCGGAAGGCGACAATTTACGAAATGCCTGTGTGGTATGGGCTGTATAAGACAAACGACGCGCAGAGTGGAAGAAGGGTGCACATAACATGAATGTTGCCCTTGACTTCTGCAGCCCAGCAATTCTGCAATTGCGGAATATCGTATCTCCAAAGGACACTCAACGGTTTATGACAAAACATTAATTTTGCCCACGGTAACATATTTTTGGGACTACATTGCAAAAGGATCCTTTGAAATACGTATCGCGGGAAATCTGATGAACCATGACAGCGGCTGCCAGCTGGATAATGCATGGAATCCCGTCATCTGCGAAATCTGCTCCAGACGAAGACGCCAGAATACTACGACGACTGCGGCGAGCGGCAAGGCCGAAGACAGCTGATTTTGGTAGTTCCACCTGCGAGGGCGCTGCCGCCCGGCCATCTGGCCCGTCTC
This sequence comes from Schistocerca cancellata, assembly GCF_023864275.1. Classification (NCBI taxonomy): domain Eukaryota; kingdom Metazoa; phylum Arthropoda; class Insecta; order Orthoptera; family Acrididae; genus Schistocerca; species Schistocerca cancellata. The sequence goes on from NC_064634.1 coordinate 360,366,424, forward strand.
TAATTGTAACTCTGACGCATACCCTCAGCGCGCTATGCAGGGTGAGTCACCTAACGTTACCGCTAGATATATTTCGTAAACCACATCAAATACTGACGAATCGATTCCACAGACCGAACATTAGGAGAGGGGCTACTGTAACTGGTTAATACAAACCATACAAAAATGCACGGAAGTATGTTTTTTAACACAAACCTACGTTTTTTTTAAATGGAACACCGTTAGTTTCGTTAGCACATCTGAACATATAAACAAATACGCAATCAGTGCCGTTTGTTGCACTGTAAAATGTTAATTACATCCGGAGATATTGTAACCTAAATTCGACGCTTGAGTACCACTCCTCCGCTGTTCGATCGTGTGTATCGGAGAGCACCGAATTACGTAGGGATCCAAAGGGAACGGTGATGGACATCAGGTACAGAAGAGACTGGAACAGCACATTACGTCCACATGCTAACACCTTTTTATTGGTCTTTTTCACTGACGCACATGTACATTACCATGAGGGGTGAGGTACACGTTCGACGGGCGTCTCATAGGACGTGGAAGACGCATAAATTGGCCAGCCCGTTCTCCTGATCTTACACCTCTGGACTTGTTTCAGAGGGGTACGTTAAAGGAGAATGTGTACCGTGATGTGCCTACAACCCCAGAGGATATGAAACAACGTATTGTGGCAGCCTACGGCGACATTACACCAGATGTACTGCGGCGTGTACGACATTCATTACGCCAGAGATATCTAATTGTGTGCAGCAAATGATGGCCATCACATTGAACATCTATTGGCCTGACATGTCGGGACACACTCTATTCCACTCCGTAATTGAAAACGGAAACCACGTGTGTACGTGTACCTCACACCTCATGGTAATGTACATGTGCGTCAGTGAAAAAGACCAATAAAAAGGTGTTAGCATGTGGACGTAATGTGCTGTTCCAGTCTCTTCTGTACCTAAGGTCCATCACCGTTCCCTTTGGATCCCTACGTAATTCGGTGCTCTCCGATACACACGATCGAACAGCGGAGGAGTGGTACTCAAGCGTCAACTTTAGGTTACAATATCTCCGGATGTAATTAACATTTTACAATGCAACAAACGGCAATGATTACGTATTTGTTTATACGTTCAGATGTGCTAACAAAACTAACGGGGTTCCATTTAAAAAAACGTAGGTTTGTGTTAAAAAAACATACTTCCGTGCATTTTTTTATGGTTTGTGTTAACCAGTTACACTAGCCCCTCTCCTCACGTTCGGTCTGTGGAATCGATTCGTCAGTATTTGATGTGGTTTACTAAATATATCCAGCGGTAACGTTAGGTGACTCACCCTGTATAAGGCGGAGCGAATTACGTCTTCGTCAATCTTCGATGGCTTACCTGAAGATAACTGACAGGTGTCCAGTTGAAATATCGTAGAGTGATGTTTACGACGACCGGCTACAATACCGAAATCTCTTCGTACGTGAAACATGCATCGCACTACGGACGCGAGCTGCGGGGCTCGGAATTGCACTAAGTGGGACATTCATTAAAGCTCACACATGGAACTTGTGGCGGTAATCGCAAGCACCATGACAGCTGTGGACTTCGTGGACATTACTGCGGACCGCCTGTATCTCTTCATGCTTGAAGTTTTCCCCGACGGTGCTGGCATTTTCCAGCAAGGTAACTGTCATCGTCATAAGACCGGATCAGTATTGTCGCACAATGGTTTAAGGAGCGCGTGAAACAGAGTGTCATCCGAATTCCGGTGCTGAAGAAGATATGTAACCATCTTCCACCATTGGATGATAGCTACGGCAGACGACGGCTGTCGACAACGGCCGATTGCACTAGGGTATCCATTCATTTGACGTCACGCCATTGCGCGGAAGAACACAGAAGCTGAATTTTACGCGGTCAGTAGCTAGCCGGGGTGTGAATCAGACATTCAAAAAAGGTACGGTACCTATTGGAAATGAACGTTTGGCGTCCTTGTCCGAGAGGCCCCTTGCGGTGCAGGTCCGGCCGCCTTGGTAGAGGTCTTATAACATTGGACGCCACATTGGGTGGCCTGCGCGCCGGATGGCCATGACATAATGATGAAGACAGCACAACACACAGTCCTTGAGCGGGGAAAATTCTCGAACCAGCCGGGAATCGAACCTGGGCCCGTAGGAGGGCAATCCGTCCCGCTGACCATTCAGCTATTGCGGCGGACACGATGCCTTTTGAAAATATCCAAATAATTCAACCACGGTATAATATGCCGGGACATTTTTTCAATTGTGATATTTCCGGCCGTGAAAGTTTATATTTTAGAGCTCCGATAACTTGCAAGTGAGCTTCAGGAAAGTAGCGACAAATTCGCAAATATTGATTTGCGTGCACACGTGGTGCACAACTCTTGAACTGCTTTTAGAAATATCTGTACATTGCATAATGGAGAAAACTGGGAACCTAAAAATCGCCAGGAAGGAATGAAGTGGAACAATTGGACCCCAAGGTTTAGATCGTCATTCACCATTTACTGCACACAACATGATTTATTCATGAGAGGTTTCAGAATTAAAACAAGCAATAAACTTTACAAGAAAATGTAAAGGTGGCTTAAACTAATAAACTTTACCATTTTAAAACAATTCGACAATATAAAGCTTTTACAAAGAAAACCAATTTAATTTAAAGGATATTCAAAATTTGTTTCAGTGATCTTAACAACAACCTCTCAGAGTTCAAGAGATCAGTAATTAAAAATTAATTTCACGTGAATCAATTAACAATAATTTTACCAATTAACAAAGGGTTGAATGGACGAAGACAATTCCAGGTAACAAGCCGCAAGGGACACAATCATACTAATAATAATTCACCTGTAGAAGAAAAAGGTGCTGGCAGTGAAGAGCAAGAACTCGATCCAGAAAAACAAGGGTGCCACAAACACTACTTATTAAAAAAAAACTTTGAACAATACGTGATAATCGTTATTAGCAGGGACGAGAATACCGCTGGCGAAATTCTTTATGACTTCCAACATTGTTAGAAGAGCATTCACATATAACCCTTTTTCTTTTAAAAATACAACACTAGATAAATAACCCAAAAACATGGCAGTATTTTCATTCTTTTTCTTTTGAGTCATAAGTTCTGTGATTGGTTCGATGCAGCCCGCCACGAATTCCTCTCCTGTGACAACCTCTTCATTTCAGAATAGCAACTGCAATCTACGTCCCGAATTATTTGCTGAATGTATTCCAGCCTGCCTTCCTCTTCAGTTTTTACCCCTTACAGTTCCTTCTGATACAAAGTGTGTTATTTCATCATGTTCTAACAGATTTCCTACCGTCTTGTTCTTCTTGTCAGTGTTTACCATGTATTCCTTTCCTCACCGATTCTCCAGGAAAACTCTTCATTCCTTACCTTATCAGTCCAATTAATTTTCAACATAGTTTTCTACCATCACATTTCAAACGCTTGGATTCTCTTCTGTTCCAGTTTTCCCACAGTCCTCGAGTCAATACTACACGGTGCTGTGCTCCAAACGTACATTCTCAGAATTTTCTACCTCAAATTAAGGCCTTGTGTGATGGTAGTAGACTTCTCTTGGCCAGAAATTCCCTTTTTGCCAGTGCTAGTCTTGCTCCGTCCGGCATTAGTTATTTTGCTGCCTAGGTAGCATAATTCCTTAACTTCATCTACTTCGTGACCATCAATCCAGATGTTAAGATTCTTGCTTTTCTTACCTCTACTACTTCTCATTACATTCGTCTTTCTTCGATTCACTCTCAATCCATATTCTGTAATCATTAGGATCCTCCCTCCATTTGCCAGATTCTGTTATTTTTCGCTTTCACTGAGGATAGGAATGTCATCAGCGAATCGTATCATTGATATCCTTTAACCTTTTCTTTGCGTCATTGCTTCTTCGATATATAGATGGAAAAAGAGGGGTGAAAAATACATCGAAGTTTTACACTCTTTTTTAATCCGAGCACTTCGTTCTTGGTCGCCCACTCCTATTCTACCCTCTTTTTCTCTTCTATATATTATATATGGCCCATCTTTCTCTATAGCCTACCCCTATTTTTCTCGCCGACCGGAGTGGCCGAGCGGTTCTAGGCGCTACAGTCTGGAACCGCGCGACCGCTACAGTCACAGATTCGAATCCTGCCTCTGGCATGGATGCGTGTGATGTCCTTAGGTTACTTCTTCGCAGTTACATTCTTTATACCTATGTTTCTCTTTCCAGTTTCTGTTACTGTCTTTTTCGGAGATGTCCATTCCAGCTGAACCGCCTACTGAGCTATTCCTTGCCGCAGTATCTATAGCCTGAGAACTTCGAACATATCTCTTTATTCCTTAGTACTCCAGTATCCCACTTCTTTGCACATTGTTTCATCCTGGCTAGTCTCTTCAGCCTACTTTTCATCTTTAGTAAATTGTAATAAAGTAATATACAAACCTAAAACGCTTTTCTTTAACATAGAATTTAGTGACTGCTTGGAGAGCACAGTCTATTAATGCACTCCAAAACTGTATTACAGACTCTGAGGGGTAATAGAAACATATACAGCTTATCTTGTACATGATGTCCGTGCACGGAGTGGGATCAGTTAACACCGGCGCACACAATGGCAGACACGGTTAACGCCTCGCTAGCCGGACAGCTCGGCAGCCGGCGTGGGGAGAAACAGTGTACCGCTGCTCTACGTGTCCGCGAAACTACGATCTTAAGCCCCAACAGGGCTGGTACACTCACATCCGCGCGTAGCCCACAAGCAATCAAGGTGGGAGCGTAGACACCTCGAGTACAAAGCATACAGTAGTAAATATTAAATTATGGAGAGACCCAACTGCGTCCACACAAAATCAGATTAACACAACTAATCCCAGAATACCCCAATGAACCACTAAGTGCCATGACAATTTCAGATGAGTGTACAAAATATAAATTACAACAGCATGGCGCTGGCCGGGGTGGCCGCGTGGTTCTAGGCGCTATAGTCTGGAACCGCGCGACCGCTACGGTCGCAGGGTCGAATCCTGCCACGGGCATGGATGTGTGTGATGTCCTTAGGTTAGTTATGTTTAAGTAGTTCTAAGTTCTAGGAGACTGATGACCTCAGAAGTTACGTCCCATAGTGCTCAGAGCCATTTGAACCATTTGAAGAACCGCATGGACGAGGGTGGGGGGAGGGGGCGGTAGCAGTCAAATCAAGTGGGCCATCCAAGGAAATTTAAAGCTTAAAACGCTTGGGTCAAACTACTAGTTCACAAATATCTAATTATAGATGTGCCTTACAGTCATTGCTTACTCGGAGCAAAACTCCACAGAAAATATCTGGCGGGAATAACAAAGCTGTGGCGTACGACCTCTGCTCGGTTATATATAGCACCGCCAGGAACTGACTGAATGCCTGTACTGACAGCACGCAAAACGACGGGTAGTCGTAGGGATCACAGATTGGGAAGGTAACAATGTTAATGAAACAACTGAAACTCTGGCACCGATAAACTGAAATCTAGCGTACGTTTGTGGTGTGGCCACACGGACTGGATACTGTACCTACTTTTCTTCAACATTTAAATTCTCTCCATCCGAATATTAACTTCACTATGGAAGTTGAAAAAGATGGCACTTTACCGTTTCTTGATGTTTTGGTACGAAGGAAAGCAGATGGAACCTTGGGGCATAGCGTTTACCCCAAGCCAATGCATACAGATCTATATTTGCAGGCCACAAGCTGCCTTCATCCACCACAATGGGGTAGTGCATTACATACGCAAGTTCATAGAGCGCGTGTGGTATCTGACTCTGAAAGCCTGCCGAGTGAGATGCAACATTTGAAGACAGTCTTCCGTCAAAACGGTTATTCTGAGGGATAGATACGTAATGCATTCAGGCCCAAGTGAGTTCAATCTATGGAGCAGAATGAAGATACGAAGACACCCACATCTAGGGTGTTTTCTGACCATCTGCAAAACTGAGGAACCTATTAGGTTCGGTTAAGGATGATCTCTGTCTGAGGAAACGTGGTGTGTACAAGATTCCTTGTCAGTGTGGGGCGGCATATATAGGTCAGACATGTCGTACAGTACAAGAACGTTGCGATGAACATCAGCGCCATACACGCCTACGCCAACCGGAGAAGTCGGCAATTGCAGAACACTGTCTGAACACAGTACATCACATGATTTATGAAAAGACGGAAGTTTTATCCCCAGCATCCTCTTTCTGGGATTGCGTCATTAAGGAAGCAATACATATCCGTACAGCTGATAACCTCATCAACAGGGATGCGGGATTTCAATCGAGTGCAGCCTGGAACCCTGCATTGGCTGCTGTTAAATCACGACGAGAAAGCAAAGAGCTTTCGATAATAGACCCGTCATAACTTTGGCAGCATGTTAGTAAACACAGCGTCAGCGCACGCGCAGAACGGCCTCTCAGCGTTTCCCGGCAGAGGGCGTTTGAGTCTGGCGCCATCTATCTGCAAATTTTTGCGCATGAGTGGTTCCCGCGCCTGCGCAATCTCCACGCGCGTGCTCTATACACAGCGGCGTCGACATGCGGATCTTGTCAGACGTACATAGCCACCAGCGAAGTTCAACCACCTGATTAAGTCGGACAGTTGCTCCGAGGAAATATTGTGGGATTTGCATAACGTCATCCGGCGGCACACCACTGAAGACTGTTTACTATATTGTTGTTCTTTGCACTTCTCGCGTATTTCTCTGGCAGAGGAAATCATAATTAGTGTTAACAGTAGTTGTTGCTGTGCATTGACCTCCTCTCCGAGGCACGGACATCTTTAATAACGAGTAACAAATGTAGTATTTTCTCAATTGTAAGTATAGACACTATTCTTCTCAAACAGGGATGGGTTATTTGTGACGAACTGCATTTGTGAATATACAATGAGTTTCCAAAAATCATGGAATAACGAAATGTATATGTACCGATGGCGGTAGTACCACGTACACAAGGTATAAAAGGGCAGCGCATTGGCGGAAGCATCATTTGTACTCAGGTGATTCATGTGAAAATTGTCAGACGTGATTATGGCCGCACGACGATAAATAACGGACTCTGAATGCTGAATGGTTGTTGGAGTTAGTAGCATGGGACACTCCATTTCGAAAATAGTTTGGGAATTCAATATTCCGAGATCCACAGTGTCAAGAGTCTGCCGAGAATATCAAATTTCAGGCATTACCTCCCACCACGCACACCGCAGTGGCCGACGGCCTTCACTTAACGATCGAGAGCGGCGGCGTTCGTGTAGAGTTGTTAGCGCTAACAGACAAACAACAGTGCATGAAATACCCGCAGAAACGACGAACGTACACGTTAGACAGTGCGACGAAATTTCACGTTAATGGGCTATGGCAGCAGACGACCTACACGTGCGCCTTTCCTAACAACACGACCTTGCATGCAGCGCTTCTCCTGGGATAATGACCATCTCGGTTGGACCCTAGACAACTGGAAAACCATGCTTGGTCAAGTTGTCAAAGAGGCACTGTGCAAGCTGGTGACGGTTTCATAATGGTGTGGGCTGTGTATACATGGAATGGACTGTTTCACTGGCCCACCTCAATCGTTGACTGGAAGTGCTTACCTTTGGCCACTTGGAGACCATTTGCAGCCATTCATGAGCCTCATGTTCTCAAACGAGATTGAATATTCTGGACAGTTCTAGCGATTGATTTGGTCACCCAGATCGCTCGGCATGACTTCAAGCGAGCATTAATGGGACAACATCAGTAGTTCATTTCATGCACAAAATCCTACCCCAGCAACACTTCCACAAGTATGGACAGCTGTAGAGGCAGCATGGCTCAATATTCCTGGCACTTCCAATGCCACATCGAGTTGCCGCACTACGCCAGTCAAAAGGTGGTCCGACATGGTATTAGGTTTCCCATGACTTTTGTCACGTCATTATATGTAATGTTATGGAGAAGTTAAATGCCTGATTTCTTGAAGAGATGTCTATATACACTCCTGGAAATTGAAATAAGAACACAGTGAATTCATTGTCCCAGGAAGGGGAAACTTTATTGACACATTCCTGGGTCAGATACATCACATGATCACACTGACAGAACCACAGGCACATAGACACAGGCAACAGAGCATGCACAATGTCGGCACTAGTACAGTGTATATACACCTTTCGCAGCAATGCAGGCTGCTATTCTCCCATGGAGACGATCGTAGAGATGCTGGATGTAGTCCTGTGGAACGGCTTGCCATGCCATTTCCACCTGGCGCCTGCTGCTATTCTCCCATGGAGACGATCGTAGAGATGCTGGATGTAGTCCTGTGGAACGGCTTGCCATGCCATTTCCACCTGGCGCCTCAGTTGGACCAGCGTTCGTGCTGGACGTGCAGACCGCGTGAGACGACGCTTCATCCAGTCCCAAACATGCTCAATGGGGGACAGATCCGGAGATCTTGCTGGCCAGGGTAGTTGACTTACACCTTCTGGAGCACGTTGGGTGGCACGGGATACATGCGGACGTGCATTGTCCTGTTGGAACAGCAAGTTCCCTTGCCGGTCTAGGAATGGTAGAACGATGGGTTCGATGACGGTTTGGATGTACCGTGCACTATTCAGTGTCCCCTCGACGATCACCAGTGGTGTACGGCCAGTGTAGGAGATCGCTCCCCACACCATGATGCCGGGTGTTGGCCCTGTGTGCCTCGGTCGTATGCAGTCCTGATTGTGGCGCTCACCTGCACGGCGCCAAACATGCATACGACCATCATTGGCACCAAGACAGAAGCGACTCTCATCGCTGAAGACGACACGTCTCCATTCGTCCCTCCATTCACTCCTGTCGCGACACCACTGGAGGCGGGCTGCACGATGTTGTGGCGTGAGCGGAAGACGGGCTAACGGTGTGCGGGACCGTAGCCCAGCTTCATGGAGACGGTTGCGAATGGTCCTCGCCGATACCCCCGGAGCAACAGTGTCCCTAATTTGCTGGGAAGTGGCGGTGCGGTCCCCTACGGCACTGCGTATGATCCTACGGTCTTGGCGTGCATCCGTGCGTTGCTGCGGTCCGGTCCCAGGTCGACGGGCACGTGCACCTTCCGCCGACCACTGGCGACAACATCGATGTACTGTGGAGACCTCACGCCCCACGTGTTGAGCAATTCGGCGGTACGTCCACCCGGCCTCCCGCATGCCCACTATACGCCCTCGCTCAAAGTCCGTCAACTGCACATACGGTTCACGTCCACGATGTCGCGGCATGCTACCAGTGTTAAAGACTGCGATGGAGCTCCGTATGCCACGGCAAACTGGCTGACACTGACGGCGGCGGTGCACAAATGCTGCCCAGCTAGCGCCATTCGACGGCCAACACCGCGGTTCCTGGTGTGACTGCTGTGCCGTGCGTGTGATCATTGCTTGTACAGCCCTCTCGCAGTGTCCGGAGCAAGTATGGTGGGTCTGACGCACCGGTGTCAATGTGTTCTTTTTTCCATTTCCAGGAGTGTATGACTGCGGGTGAACACCACATTTTATTCTTCCGGCTCGATTTTGTGTAATTAATAATTTTTAACTTATTCCTAAGAAAATTAGTTCACAAAATATTGTTCAGCGGAAATATGCAAAATATGGCTGGAAGATGATTCATTGGGTTCCGATATTGATAATTATTCGAAGATCTGAAAATAGCTCAACGTCATTGCTTCAGCAACTCAGTAATATGCTTCTTCCACTTCAAGTTTTCATCAATATGTACAACCAAAAATTTAGAGCATTCTGTCCTGTTTACTGACTCCCGTTTATGCTGTACATCGGTTGTTGGCAATATGACTCTGTTAGCTGCACGGAATTCAGTAGAATGCTTTTTTTTTAATTTAGGTAGCATCCACTTTCAGCTTACCACTTAATAATTCTTTGAAAATCATTGACAGTGCATGAGGTTTATTTCAGTCTACTGAGATTATTTATAGCACTAGTATCGTCTGCAGAGATACTAGTAGGTATCAGATAGATTATATAATGGTAAGACAGAGATTTAGGAACCAGGTTTTAAATTGTAAGACATTTCCTGGGGCAGATGTGGATTCTGACCACAATCTATTGGTTATGAACTGCAGATTGAAACTGAAGAAACTGGAAAAAGGTGGGAATTTAAGGAGATGGGACCTGGATAAACTGAAAGAACCAGAGGTTGTAGAGAGTTTCAAGGAGAGCATAAGGGAACAATTGACAGGAATGGGGGAAAGAAATACAGTAGAAGAAGAATGGGTAGCTCTGAGAGATGAAGTAGTGAAGGCAGCAGAGGATCAAGTAGGTAAAAAGACGAGGGCTAATAGAAATCCTTGGGTAACAGAAGAAATATTGAATTTAATTGATGAAAGGAGAAAATACAAAAATGCAGTAAATGAAGCAGGCAAAAAGGAATACAGACGTCTCAAAAATGATATCGACAGGAAGTGCAAAATGGCTAAGCAGGGATGGCTAGAGGACAAATGTAAGGATGTAGAGGCTTGTCTCACTAGGGGTAAGATAGATACTGCCTACAGGAAAATTAAAGAGACCTTTGGAGAGAAGAGAACCACTTGTATGAATATCAAGAGCTCAGATGGCAACCCAGTTCTAAGCAAAGAAGGGAAGGCAGAAAGGTGGAAGGAGTATATAGAGGGTTTATACAAGGGCGATGTACTTGAGGACAATATTATGGAAATGGAAGAGGATGTAGATGAAGACGAAATGGGAGATAAGATACTGCGTGAAGAGTTTGACAGAGCACTGAAAGACCTGAGTCGAAACAAGGCCCCGGGAGTAGACAACATTCCATTTGAACTACTGATGGCCTCGGGAGCCAGTCATGACAAAACTCTACCATCTGGTGAGCACGATGTATGAGACAGGCGAAATACCCTCAGACTTCAGGAAGAATATAATAATTCCAATCCCAAAGAAAGCAGGTGTTGACAGATGTGTAAATTACCGAACTATCAGTTTAATAAGTCACAGCTGCAAAATACTAACGCGAATTCTTTACAGACGAATGGAAAAACTGGTAGAAGCCCTCCTCGGGGAAGATCAGTTTGGATTCCGTAGAAATGTTGGAACACGTGAGGCAATACTGACCTTACGACTTACCTTGGAAGAAAGATTAAGAAAAGGCAAACCTACGTTTCTAGCATTTGTAGACTTACAGAAAGCTTTTGACAATGTTAACTGGAATACTCTCTTTCAAATTCTGAAGGTGGCAGGGGTAAAATACAGGGAGCGAAAGGCTATTTACAGTTTGTACAGAAACCAGATGGCAGTTATAAGAGTCGAGGGGCATGAAAGGGAAGCAGTGGTTGGGAAAGGGGTAAGACAGGGTTGTAGCCTCTCCCCGATGTTATTCAATCTGTATATTGAGCAAGCAGTAAAGGAAACAAAAGAAAAATTCGGAGTAGGTATTAAAATTCATGGAGAAGAAGTAAAAACTTTGAGGTTCGCCGATGACATTGTAATTCTGTCAGAGACAGCAAAGGACTTGGAAGAGCATTTGAACGGAATGGACAGTGTCTTGAAAGGAGGATATAAGATGAACATCAACAAAAGCAAAACGAGGATAATGGAATGTAGTCAAATTAAGTCGGGTGATGCTGAGGGAATTAGATTAGGAAATGAGACACTTAAAGTAGTAAAGGAGTTTTGCTATTTAGGGAGTAAAATAACCGATGATGGTCGAAGTAGAGAGGATATAAAATGTAGACTGGCAATGGCAAGGAAAGCGTTTCTCAAGAAGAGGAATTTGTTAACATCGAGTATAGATTTAAGTGTCAGGAAGTCGTTTCTGAAAGTATTTGTATGGAGTGTAGCCATGTATGGAAGTGAAACATGGACGATAACTAGTTTGGACAAGAAGAGAATAGAAGCTTTCGAAATGTGGTGCTACAGAAGAATGCTGAAGATAAGGTGGGTAGATCACGTAACTAATGAGGAGGTATTGAATAGGATTGGGGAGAAGAGAAGTTTGTGGCACAACTTGACTAGAAGAAGGGATAGGTTGGTAGGACATGTTTTGAGGCATCAAGGGATCACAAATTTAGCATTGGAGGGCAGTGTGGAGGGTAAAAATCGTAGAGGGAGACCAAGAGATGAATACACTAAGCAGATTCAGAAGGATGTAGGTTGCAGTAGATACTGGGAGATGAAGAAGCTTGCACAGGATAGAGTAGCATGGAGAGCTGCATCAAACCAGTCTCAGGACTGAAGACCACAACAACAACAACAACGTCTGCAGAAAGAAAAACCAATTGTGTTTTATGAATGCAAAGTGGAAAGTCGTTCACAAATATAAGAAATAGGAGTGGTCCCAAAATTGAACCTTGTAGGACTCCCTTCTTTCCCACCCCCACCCCCTTCCCAGCTACTAAAATATTTTTTCCCTTCAATATTATCTCAATTATCCACAACATTTTGCATTCTGTATGTTAAGTACGATTCAGACCAGTTGTGTCATCAACTGCTAAGAGAGTAAAATGATTTAACCTTTCATAAGCCTTGGAGAAATCACAAAAATAGCAGTTTGCAATATTTTATTATTTAAACGTGATAATATTTAGCGAGAAAATTGGTAAAAATCATTCTCAGTCGAGCGACCGTTGTCGAATCGAAGCTGTTACGTGACTAGTAAATGTGATACTACTCTTGAGTATACCGCTTTCTCGATTAATTTTTTAATAAGACGTCTGTAAATAAATTAGACGATAATAATTCTTGTCACTTTCGTATGAAGAGGTTTAACAGTTATAGATTTTAATCTGTCTGGGAAGTTTTCCTGCGCCAGTGATGCAGTATACATAGGGACATCACTTATTAAGTTAGAACATGTTTTCAGAATTCAGTTTGAAATTCCATCAACACCGTACTATTTTAGAATTTTTAAAATGCTATTAATTTCAGAGAATCTTTTGGTCTATTAGGACGAGTTAGATTGCAAGTGTTTCATTGGTGTGCACAGTAAACAGAGCAACTGTTCAGAAAGGTTATCGTCTTTTTTTTTTTTTTTTTTTTTTTTTGCATCGACTTAGGCCGCTGAAGCAAGTGCGTATAGACTGCGTCTGGTCGCTGGAAATTCCGCAACGGTGCGGCAATGGCCCTCGAAGGAGCCCTGTGTAATATGCTTCCAGCGTTATTACGTTAATCTCTCTCAAGGGAGCGGTAGGACAATGGAACCAATCTACCTGAGTCGTCACAGAAATGACAGATAGCTTCTTCTCGCATCTGCACCTTGGAAGCGTTCTTTGGATAGTGGTCTACTATATATACGACATTTTAAATTTACTCCTATCGCTGAAATTCTTTTTTGCTTCTATTATTTCACCATTCTTAACCACTAAAAACTAAACTATCTCTTAGAATTTCATCTGTGATGGGAAGCCATGGTTCTGAGTATAAATGTGTTGGTGATATTAACTATGGTAATGAGAGACAATCAGCCGAATGAGCCCTGGGATACCGTTCCCTTGGGGAAATACACCGAGCAATCTACCACAAATGAATAATTGTATCTTGACATATTTATTGCCAAGCTGCTGCTATTGACGAAAATTGTCCCTGGGAGACATACAGTCCCGCAAATAGCGAATTCTAGTACGAGGGAGCAGTGCGGGTGGTCAACCACGAATTCTATTGGAAATACACTACTGGCCGTTAAAATTGCTACATCAAGAAGAAATACAGATGATAAACGAGTATTCATTGGACAAATATATTATACTAGAACTGACATGATATTACATTTTCACGCAATTTGGGTCCATAGATCCTGAGAAATTAGTACCCAGAACAACCACCTCTGGCCGTAATAACGGCCTTGATAAGCCTGCGCATTGAGTCAAACAGAGCTTGCATGGCGTGTACAGGTACAGCTGCCCATGCAGCTTCAACACGATACCACAGTTCATCAAGATTAGTGACTGGCGTATTGTGACGAGCCAGTTGCTCGGCCACCATTGACCAGACGTTTTCAATTGGTGAGAGATCTGCTGGCTAGGGCAGCAGTCGAACTTTTTCTGTATCCAGATAGGCCCGTACAGTACCTGAAAAATGCGGCCGTGCATTATCCTGCTCAAATGTAGGGTTTTGCAGGGATCGAATGAAGGGTAGAGCCACGGGTCGTAACACATCTGAAATGTAACGTCCACTGTTCAAAGTGCCGACAATGCGAACAAGAGGTGACCGAGACGTGTAACCAATGGCACCCCATACCATCACGCCGGGTGATACGCCAGTATGGCGATGATGAATACACGCTTCCAATGTGCGTTCACCGCGATGTCGCCAAACACGGATGCGACCATCATGATGCTGTAAACAGAACCTGGATCATCCGAAAAAATGACGTTTTGCCATTCGTAAACCCAGGTTCGTCGTTGAGTACACCATCGCAGGCGCTCCTGTCTGTGATGCAACGTCAAGGATAACCGCAGCCATGGTCTCCGAGCTGATAGTTCACGCTGCTGCAAATGTCGTGGAACTGTTCGTGCAGATGGTTGTTGTCTTGCAAACGTCCCCATCTGTTGACTCAGGGATCGAGACGTGGCTGCACGATCCGTTACAGCCATGCGGATAAGATGCCTGTCATCTTGACTGCTAGTGATACGAGGCCGTTGGGATGCAGCACGGCGTTCCGTACTACCCTCCTGAACCCACCGATTCCATATTCTGCTAACAGTCATTGCATCTCGACCAACGCGAGCAGCAATGTCGCGATACGGTAAACCGCAATCACGATAGGCTACAATCCGACCTTTATCAAAGTCGGAAACGTGATGGTACGCATTTCTACTCCTTACACGAGGCATCACAACAACGTTTCACCAGGCAACGCCGGTCAACTGCTGTTTGTGTATTAGAAATCGGTTGGAAACTTTCCTCAACACGTTGTAGGTGTCGCCACCGGCGGCAACCTTGTGTGAATGCTCTGAAAAGCTAATCATTTACATACCACAGCATCTTCTTCCTGTCGGTTAAATTTCGCGTCTGTAGCACGTCATCTTCGTAGTGTAGGAATGTTAATGGCCAGTAGTGGAATAGACAGGTAGAGGACAGTATCTAAATAATAAGAATGTCAGTATATCTTCTAATCTTAATTTATGAACTGATTTAGGCTACAATCACACATAAGTAAGTAAGATCTGGAGATCGTAAGCTGCTGGAAAAACCTTTAGATCATCTTTGTGTTCGGTCCGCAGTCACTTCGTCTTGGATAGGAAGTTTTTATTAATTAAAGTAACTGTACCAGTGCTGTATGATGTGGAGAATTTTATTCACAAAGTTGATTCTGCGTAACTCTCCACATGGGCATCCGCAAGGATAAAGTGTTAGTAGACGGTGGGAGTGCGGGGAGTGAAGACTTTTCACTCTCATGTATTGTCTGGTACAGACGTTTTATTCCTTATATAATTCCCAAGCATTTCTAGAATTATTGATTTAAACTTCAGTGTGCCACTTCCAGTCGAAGGAAAGTTGGTTAGACATAGAGCATAGGCTCTAACTGGGGAAGAACGACAACAGAAATCGGACTTTCAAAGGATTTTAGAGAATCCACGGGAATTCTAAAGATGAATGGCTGGAATGAGATTTTAGCCGCCATCCTCCTGAACGCAAGTAGTATTGTCTTAAACTGCTATGCCACCTCGCATTATAACGACTTGGAATGTGGGGGATTTAATCGTATGAGGACGTCGTTTCAGTTCGTTAAGTTCGAAGGTATCATCGATGCTTATATTTATGGCATGAAAAGGTTTGTGTAGTATATAAGTAATGAAATACGCTTATCCTATAGGTATCAAATGAAATTTAGCTCCACAAATAAATAACTTGGGGAACGTAAGACACATTTCTTGGCTAATGCAAGAAACCAGAGAGGTAGTTCAAGAAAGGTGATTGGGCAGATATCATGCCAGGGCTACTGCTGATGTAATGAGGATGACTGATGATGCCTCAGGGTCGTTACGTGACCAGACCTGGTGCAGTGGCTAAACAATTTCGTACCGAGCCAGTACAAATAACCGTCATTTCAAACCAAAGGGATCGCATTCTGGCTGCCACCATCTACGCTGAAAAATCTACGGATGTCCACAAGGCAACATGTTTCTACAAGCAGCCATCACGAGACTTGGCCTCCAGTAACTGTGGAACTACCGTTGGCTCCAAGTCCATTGATGTGGGTTAGTGGCTTCCAACTTCTGGGCCATCTGTAGGCGTACATCCAGACAGTACTAGCCTTTTGCCCTGGAGGGCAGCTGTTCGAGACCAGAGCATTACAGCTACTCGACCAATTTCGCCTTGGCAGCCACGATGTCACTGTACGCTTCTGCTCACAAAGGTAGGCACTCCTACAGAGTGCAGTCTTCCTCTGCAATGACCACTGTCGGGTTCCGTGCCTACAATGCCTCCTGACCCGAGCTGCGAAGCTGCGCCCAGACGGCACTCTCGCTGCCACACACACTGTGCGTCAGCTTTCCTGCTGAGCCACTGGGGATACGGTAGGCCGCAGGCCGCCTGATGAGTGTCATCCCATGCGCTTCTTCATTCATACGCCCCAGAACGCCTTGCCATGACACAGTATTTTTGTGAGTGTTGTAGTCTGTTCTTCATTAAAATGTGTAACTGCTAATGTATTTCTCTGAGCAACATCAGTCATGATCCTGACAACAACTCACCACCTCAATCCAACCTGCCACTGTGAGGGTCACCCACTCTGGGCGTCTACTTTGTGATGACAGTAGGTCGCGTTGGCATCAGTCATCGCCAAAGTGGACAACTACAGCAGGTCCAACTGTCAGCATCGAGACTTGCAGTAGAATAGTTTATAGTGTTTCTTTTACTACAGATATAATGGAGAATCTATTGGTCTTTTGCTGAGAGCTAAATTTCGTTATTATTTGTAAAGTGCCGCAAGTACGAGGGCGAGTCAAATGAAAACCTTAAATATTTTTTTAAATATTATTCAGGAATCATGAAAGAAGGTTGTATACATGGAAGAATCCTGGAGATACTAAAAGGTTTCAGATAGATTTATAATGGTAAGACAGAGATTTAGGAACCAGATTTTAAACTGTAAGACATTTCCAGGGGCAGATGCGGACTCTGACCACAATCTA
This sequence comes from Schistocerca cancellata, assembly GCF_023864275.1. NCBI lineage: Eukaryota > Metazoa > Arthropoda > Insecta > Orthoptera > Acrididae > Schistocerca > Schistocerca cancellata. Next base: position 360,383,551 of record NC_064634.1, read on the forward strand.
TTGGTTATGAATTGTAGATTAAAACTGAAGAAACTGCAAAAAGGTGATAATTTAAGGAGATGGGACCTGGATAAACTGAAAGAACCACAGGTTGTACAGAGTTTCAGGGAGAGCATAAGGGAACAATTAACAGGAATGGGGGAAAGAAATACAGTAGAAGAAGAATGGGTAGCTTTGAGTAATGAAACAGTGAAGGCAGCAGAGGATCAAGTAGGTAAAAAGACGAGGGCTAGTAGAAATCCTTGGGTAACAGAAGAGATGCTGAATTTAATTGATGAAAGGAGAAAATACAAAAATGCAGTAAGTGAAGCAGACAAAAAGGAATACAAACGTCTCAAAAATGAGATCGACAGGAAGTGCAAAATGGATAAGCAGGCATGGCTAGAGGACAAATGTAAGGATGTAGAGGCTTATCTCACGAGGGGTAAGACAGATACTGTCTATAGGAAAATTAAAGAGACCTTTGAAGAAAAGAGAACCACTTGTATGAATATCAAGAGCTTAGATGGAAACCCAGTTCTAAGCAAAGAAGGGAAAGCAGAGAGGTGGAAGGAGTATATAGAGGGTCTATACAAGGGCGATGTACTTGAGGACAATATTATGGAAATGGAAGAGGATGTAGATGAAGATGAAATGGGAGATAAGATACTGCGTGAAGAGTTTGACAGAGCACTGAAAGACCTGAGTTGAAACAAGGCCCCGGGAGTAGACAACATTCCATTAGAACTACTTATGGCCTTGGGAGAGCCAGTCCTGACAAAACTCTACCATCTGGTGAGCAAGATGTATGAAACGGGCGAAATACCCTCAGACTTCAAGAAGAATATAATAATTCCAATCCCAAAGAATGCAGGTGTTGACAGATGTGAAAATTACCGAACTATCAGTTTAATAAGTCACAGCTGCAAAATACTAACGCGAATTCTTTACAGACGAATGGAAAAACTGGTAGAAGCCGACCTCGGGGAAGATCAGTTTGGATTCCGTAGAAATATTGGAGCACGTGAGGCAATACTGACCTTACGACTTATCTTAAAAGAAAGATTAAGGAAAGGCAAACCTACGTTTCTAGCATTTGTAGACTTAGAGAAAGCTTTTGACAATGTTGACTGGAATACTCTCTTTCAAATTCTAAAGGTGGCAGGGGTAAAATACAGGGAGCGAAAGGCTATTTACAATTTGTACAGAAACAAGTTGGCAGTTATAAGAGTCGAGGGGCATGAAAGGGAAGCAGTGGTTGGGAAAGGAGTGAGACAGGATTGTAGCCTCTCCCCGATGCTATTCAATCTGTATATTGAGCAAGCAGTAAAGGAAACAAAAGAAAAACTCGGAGTAGGTATTAAAATCCAGGGAGAAGAAATAAAAACTTTGAGGTTCGCCGATGACATTGTAACTCTGTCAGCGACACCAAAGGACTTGGAAGAGCAGTTGAACGGTATGGGCAGTGTCTTGAAAGGAGGATATAAGATGAACATCAACAAAAGCTAAACGAGGATAATGGAATGTGGTCGAATTAAGTCAAGTGATGCTGAGGGAATTAGATTAGGAAATGAGACACTTAAAGTAGTAAAGGAGTTTTTCTATTTGGGGAGCAAAATAACTGATGATGGTCGAAGTAGAGAGGATATAAAATGTAGACTGTCAATGGCAAGGAAAGCGTTTCTGAAGAAGAGAAATTTGTTAACATCGAGTATAGATTTAAGTGTCAGGAAGTCGTTTCTGAAAGTATTTTTGTAGAGTGTAGCCATGTATGGAAGTGAAACATGGACGATGATTAGTTTGGACAAGAAGAGAATAGAAGCTTTCGAAATTTGCTGCTACAGAAGAATGCTGAAGATTAGATGGGTAGATCACATAACTAATGGTGAAGTATTGAATTGGAGGGAAGAGGAGTATTTGGCACAACTTGACAAAAAGGAGGGACCGGTTAGTAGGACATGCTCTGAGGCATCAAGGGATCACAAATTTAGCATTGGAGGGCAGCGTGGAGGGTAAAAATCGCAGAGGGAGACCAAGAGATGAATACGCTAAGCAGAATCAGAAGGATGTGGGTTGCAGTAAGTACTGGGAAATGAAGAAGCTTGCACAGGATAGGGTAGCATGGAGAGCTGCATCAAACCAGTCTCAGGACTGAAGACCACTACAACAACAACATTATTTATTGTGCAGAAGTGGTACAAAGCTGTATCACTTTTCAACATAATCTCCTCCACGCTCAGTGCAAGTCCTCCAGCGCTTACTAAGTGCATAAACTCCTTTGGAAAAATATTCTTTTGGTAGTCCGCGCAACCACTCATGCAACACATGGCGTATCCCTTCATCAGAACGGAACTTATTTCCTATCATTGCGTCTTTGAGTGGGCCAAACATATGGGAATTATTTGGGGCAAGGTCTGGTGAGTATGGTGGATGGGGAAGACACTCGTTTCCCGTTGGTGAAAGTGAACCCAGGTTTCGTCCCCAGTAACGATTCTTGCGAGGAAGCCATCACATTCCCGTTGAAAGCGCCAAAGAAGTTCTTCACAAGCATCAACACGTCGTTCTCTCATTTCAGGAGTCAGCTGCCGTGGCACCAATGTCGCTGACACATTGTGAAACTGGAGCACATCGTGCACAATGTGGTGTGCTGACCCATGACTAATCTGCAAACATGTTGAAATGTCACTCGGTGTCACTCGGCGGTTTTCCTTAACTATGGCTTCAGCTGCTGCAGTGTTCTGTGGAGTCACAACTCGTCGTACCTGACCTGGACGAGCAGCATCTTCCACTGAAGTCACACCTTTTGCGAACTTCCTACTCCATTCGTAGACTTGCTGCTGTGACAAACATACATCACCGTACTGAGCCTTCATTCATCGATGAATTTCAATAGGTTTCACACCTTCACTACGCAAAAACCGAATAACAGAACGCTGTTCTTCCCTGGTGCAAGTCGCAAGTGGGGCGGCCATCTTTATACTGATACTGCGACGGTATGTGTGAATCTGCACTATGCTGCCACTTGTAGGCCATTCCACACGCTGTTTGTAGCACGCTTACCAACATACAGGATAACGGCACGAAGTTTCGATTTGTTAGTACAAATTTAAGGATTTCATTTGATTCACCCTCGTAAACTTAAACAGTGTACTGAGGTTATGTATATATGAATAATAATTTTTACCTGAGGACAGTTCACCTTATCATAAGCAAGTGGTGTGCCTCATTATCTAGAAGTGTATGAGGTGTAAACCGTGAGTAGCGATTCAGAAGCTGAAACTGACTTCTTTCGATAAAGATTAGGACATTTTGTTTTACTTTTCTTGTTGTTGCAGCTTGTTATAGCGTTTCCCCCATGTCAGAGTCTGAGAAATTTTTACTCGACCATTTGCAGAACGGACCTGCAACATATGTAAATGTACCTTATTCGAATTAGGGTCACACCCACGACGTACATAACTCATTGATTTCAAATTTACGAGTAACGGTTTCTTGCAGCAGTGTAAAGTTGGATTCGCATTATTCTGGGGAGAAGGAAAGTGCTTTGGAAACAAACTGGACGACACGGCCAATTACCCGTAGGCCGGGAGGGCTAGGCGCCCTGCTGCGCTTCTTCGGAGAAGGGCCAACAGTGACTGGCGGTCACACCATCCATGGCGCCCTGCTGTGGACGGGTTTTGTAACAGAAAGAACTTCCTGGAACCTTCGCTTGTGCAAACAGTTTATGATATAGAGTAAGGAGCAACCTTACCAGGAAGCGCTGTTGTCTGCCGAATGTAGAAACGTCTTTTGGGATATTGACAGGCAGATGAAAAGAATACCACAGTCTTTGAAAGCGTGGGACGCCGCTGCATGTGCGGCTCTTGCAGAAAGATTTTCTACAAGAATATAAGAAGTCCGTACATTGTTTGACATAGAATGCTTTTCCGGGACGGCATTCTCAAAAGGACGCTCCCTTACTAGCTGAAGAAAGAGACAGGAAGAGCGAGGAACGGGTTTTTCCGAGGAAGCTATTAGAAAAACTTTCACTGGTTAACCAAGTTAAACATAACCCAGTGAAGGGCACCTGTGCTCTCAGAGGCGCATTTTTAGTGGCCGGAGCTGGCAAAAAGCAGAATCCAGTCAACCGGGACAACGACATAGCGAAAAATGTGGTAAAGCGAGGTTTCTTCGACGGACGCCCTCGCACTGTAAGAGACCACATCGGAGAGTTCAGTGCGACGCTTCATCAGAAACGTATGACGCTCCTCGCATCCTGTTCGCCCCGCCTTCATTGATGACGCCGTCTTAGAATGAATATCGCCGGCGCCACAGAAGACTGAGGCCGTAGCATTTCTATCACCAGTCGCCGCAGTATGGGCAGACCGAGCTGCTTTTGCGTGAGGTGTAATACCGGTATACAATTATAATACCTTAGACCTTCCATCTAATGACTTATCTTGAAAATTGTGAAAGGTTTGCTTCCAAATTTCAAAACAGGTGCCAGGTACTACCTTCCATAAATCTGTGCATTGCATTTAGCAGTTCTGTACTTCACTAACTCACTTCGTGACAACCACTCAGTTCTTACGTGACTTATTATCAGTTTCCCCCGACACCGACGTCAGGTCAGTAGGTTTGCGTTCACACAGGTCACCTTATCGCGATGTTGCCACAGGATGCCCTTATAAAAAGTTATTGAGAATTAAATATTGTAGTCCTAATTATTGAGTATTAAAAGCTTATTGAGAAGTAAGGATATCTGTCCTAACTATTGACAAATAAAAACTGATAAAGGTAAATAAACAACAAGATGGCGTATAGCGTGAGAATTCGGCATGTGATTCCACGAAAAAAAGTAAATTTTAGAGTTAAAAGAAACTGTGTGCAAATCGTAAAGAGGAAATTGCAAAGCAGTATCAACATATGCCCAGTTTACTGTTTATTATAAACACGCTAAAGATGGATATCATGAAGGTTCAAAAAGAAAATAGTGAACTGTACTCTTCAGAATCCCGCCATCATAATTTGACTCTGTCAGAGAATTTAATGGAAGTAAAGTTAAAAGGATGCAAACAGAAAGTGGAAAATGTAGAAATCTGTGAAAGGAAGATAAGTGTAGTTCGCGAGAATTACTTTAAGGTTCCTTCAAAATCGGAGTGTGATAGTGTTGTAGCCAATTAAAGTGAACCAGATGTAAACACCAAAATTATAGCACAGTGTAAAGTGCAGAATGCTGCTCAACGAAAAATTGTAGCACAGGTGAGAAGCTGCAATGTGGTAAACCTCCAGAAATAGCTGTTCATTCTGACAGTCCTTGACGCAACCTTGCAGAAATATTTCTAAGTGATTTCATCGTGAAAGAGTGTCAATATGTTAAGCATGGTGCACCCTTACACGAAATTACCAAAAAAATCGAGGAGGACAGTTCAGAGAGAAAAAACCGTAATTTTGTGTTGATTGAAATGATATTTATAGAAATGAACTGGCTACCACAATCCGCAATCCAAGGCAATTTCTTCACTTTGCAAGTAAGAGAATCGTTATTGTAGCAGGAATACCACACAGACACGATCTTAAGCCTACTCCCTGTCTAAATTCTGAAGTCAAAAAGGCAAAGAGACAGTCTCACAAGATCTGTAAAAATGTAGACGAATGCGTGTTTCCTTAGTGTGGACTTACTTCAAAGTTGGAATCATACAAAGCATGGAATGCAGCGCAACAGAAGTCGCAAAAAACTACTCATTGAAAAAATCATTCAAGCGTTAGAAAAATTCAGCCGGCAAGAAAGCAGTCTGTAAAACCTAACGTCGCAGATACGTATCCAGGAACAGTAGAGCTGCCATCACCACCAGTGAACAACTATAATCCAAAAATCAGTGGTACAGAAAACATAATCCCAAGTCAAGTGACCACAGAAACAAAAACAGCAGAAGCGCTATTTCAAACGAAACATTGAAGCCTACAAAACTTGCAATAAAAGAACAAATATTTGCCTCAGTCTTACCAAAAATAGTTGAGCTGCCATCAACATCAGGAACATCACAGCAAACACCAAAAATAACGACTACATTTACATCTCAACAAGATTTACTGCAACACCAGCATAAGGACAGAAGACGTTCACAACAGAAAGAACAAACACTGTGCACAGGAGAAAAGTATTGCTCCCTGCCCATTTGAATTATTTTTTACTCTGAAGCAGACAGAAGGGGAAGCACACAGGATAAATGGTCACGACAGCTCCCGTAACTTGTAAGGGTACATTATAGAAGCAAAACTGCCACACTATGTAACAAGTAAATTTCAAATTCCTAAGTTATTTGCAATTTTCTTGATGCTTCATAAAAATATGTAGCCACTGATAAATAAAGTGCGTAAACTTCATGCTCTTCGAGATGCTGAAATAAAATTTGTTACTGTTCTTTGCGTAACAGAAAATTGGCTTGAAGAAGAAAAATTAAAAATGATGAATCTCCAAAATTTTGTGTCAGGTAACTACTTCTGTAGAACTATACAGACCCATGAAGGAAGCCGTACACATATAAATAGTGGTATGAAATTTGCACCTACTCGTTTCCCAAAAGACGTACTTAAAAAAAAGAGTTTTATAGACATCTGGAGTTGAATTAGTAGCACGAAATGTAGCTGTTATTTGCTTGTATAGGGCTCCAGCAGGCAATAAGCCGACCCTGTTAAGAAGTTTGGAATCATACCTCCATATCTTCACAAAAATGTGCAAAAATATCATAATGTGTGGCGATTTTAATACTAAGTTCCTGAAAGAACCAAAATAAAAAACCGATCTTTTGAACCCCCTTTTAACTTTTTAAAGCCTAAAATAGAAGCAGCAACACAGATAACAGTAGGATCAGTGTCAACCATTGACAGTAGTGTCCCCCCCCCCCCCGCCCCAAAAAAGGAAAAATAAGAAAAGTAGTTGGCTCACACCAGACCTATTGATATCACTTAAGAAAACGAGATTTCTATATTAAGTATCAAAACAAACAGGAAAACCACCAGATTTTGATGCTTAATTTAGGAGAAATAAGCATATCCTAAACAAAGTCTTTACAATGTATAAGAAAATGACAAATGAGGATTCTGTAAAAATTACAATGAAGGCTATATGGGACATAGTAAGAAAAGAAACAGAGAAGCAATGTGGAGAACACCAGAATATTGGCTTACTTCAAACTCAACCAAAATATCAGACCCAAAAAGAGTTGCAAATAAACTGAACTAATACTTTACAGAAATAGCAGAAAATCCTATCAAAATGCGACCGCCAAATGTTAGAACAGAACAAGTTCCAAATGAGTGTCCAAATGAGTGTCTTTTTTAAATCCAATGAATGAAAAAGAAATATCAGATGTCATTAGAGGACTAAAATTAAAATTCTCACCTGGCACTGATAGCATCCCTGATGGCGTTTTAAAGAAATGGTCAGCAGTAATAGCAAAATCGTTTGCAGAGTTTGTAATTCCTCACTGACTACTGGGATTTTTCCTGAAAAGTTAAAGTAGCAAAAATGTGGCCTATGTTTAGAAAGAGCCAAAGAATGGAAGAGGTGAAAAGTAACACACCAATCTCCCCAATGTCTAACTTTCCTGAAATATTAGAAAAAGTTTCTTATAATAGGCTGATTCATTTTATCGAACAAAATAACCTTTTCTCGAAATCGCAGCATGGTTTCCATAAATGCAGGTCCACAGAAACTGCCGTATTTGATTTTGTGAATGAAGCCCTGGTCTCAGTAGATCGTTAACAACACTTATCTGTTCTATTTTTGGAGATCACCAAAGCTTTTGATGTCATTAACCATAAACCCTACTTTATAAATTTGAACATGTAGGTGTCAGGGGTCTGGAACACAAATGGATACAAACGTACCTGAACAAGGGACAACAGATAGTGGAACCTAAATATCAAGAAGAACGTACATATGTATCAGTCAGGGAAACGAAAAGTTAAATATGGTGTTCCCCAAGGTTCCATTCTAGGTCCAGTCTTGTTCTTGCTGTTTAGAGTCAGAAACATCTTCCCAGACATGTATAAAATTTGCAGATGACACCAACATTCTGGTAAAAGGGAAGACGATAGATGAACTGGAGAATAACTCAAAGAATGCACACGACACATAACTGATTGGTTCTCCAGAAAGAGTCTTACCACAAATGCAGAAAAGATAGTAACTGTGCACTTACATACAACACAAAGGATATACCCCTCAAAAGCTACCATAATGTTGTCCAGCAAACAACTGGAAACAGTAAACAGCACAAAATTTCTTGGAATATGAATCCTAGAAAACTTTGGGACAAACATGTGTGCTTCATCAATAAGAAAATAAATGTCACCTGCTGTTGCATAAAAATTATCACTGGTTGCATGACACAACAAATGATAAAAAATACATATCAGTATTGAGATGCAGCATAATTTTTTGGGCAACTCACCTACCAACAGAAGTTGCTTTATTGTCCAAAGAAGAATTATAAGTACCATAGGAAATGACACTACTTGAAGCCCAGACAGGCCACAATTTAAGAACCTACAAATTGTTGCACTACCTTCCTTATACATTTTGGAAGTTGCATGTTTCATTAAGAAAATAGCTCATACTGAAGACAAACTGGCGCAAAAAAATGAAACAATTCATGAGTACAATACACGATAGAAAATGGAACTGCATAGTGAATATGCAACAACAAAACTTACACAAGGCGGGCCCCCACTCGCAGGGAAAAAGCTTTACAGCAATTTACCATATCACATTAAGACTAATAAATTTAAGGAATTTTCAAATGGCTCTAAAATGTATCTTTCAAATAAACTGTTTTATAGTTTTGACAAATGAATGCAATCCTAAACTGTACAGAAGCTACTAAAGCAAACTCGTTTCTAAAATCTGGATCCTGTAGAAGCCTTCAGTTAGCAACATAATCAGCGTATGTCATATAGATTGTTAATATTTTCTAATTTTTAGATTTGTGTCTTTTGGACAAATACGAAAGGTATTAACAACGATGAAGATGCCACAAAAACTGTAAACATGATTCTGGTTTTTTAATTGATAGGGGTAATCGTAATTAATTTATAAGATAGGTGTCATGATTTAACGTAAATTTGTTTCCTTTTACAAAAATAAATAAATAAAAAAGTAAGTTATGAATAACACAATGATGTAAAATTTCTATAGCTTCTTAACTAGCAAAGTAATATAAGTTCTTGAGAAGAGCATGATGACAGTAATTTGTTTGTATACATTGCATACAGTTTTATGTATGTAAACTTATTTATATTGTAGTAGATATACAGTTCAAAGTCATCATATAAATTCACGTTGTCTCATCTCATCATCTCACAAAAATTGACTTATTCAATATCAATTTGCAACTATGTGGAAAAATGATGAGACAGAGCAATAAAACAATCAGTCAATCAAGAAACAATATCTGCACTAGAAAATTATTAAGAAGAAGCGATATTTAAAAATTGTAGGAAACGTGTGCTACTTTCCAACGTTTGGAATGCTTTGAGCAATAAATTTATCTCAGTATGTTTAGGCGTGTGAAGTAGTCGTCATGGATAGTCGCTGAGGTGAGAAGGTTACTGTGTTACGATAAAATTAATATTTAATGTCCTTGTCTTCCTTCTGTTCTTTTCGTGTCATCTGTTGTTGGTTGCGTGCATACTAAAGGGTTAATTATGTCGTTAGCGAAACCACAACTAATTATCTTACGGTAAATTCTGCCAATTTTAACAGCTGAGGCAGCTCGACTGCAAGATGACAATGCTTGTATGTCTAAGGAAAAGGAGGCTAAGGAGCAGACCTGGCAGACAGAATAAATGTTGACAAATAGAACAGAGCCTTGAGCAGAATAGTTACCCCTCACTATGCAGAGAAGAGGTAGAAACAAATTGTCAAACAGTGGATTAAAAACGAGCACAAATATGTTCCTCCAGCAAGAAGGAATTTGAGGATTGTGGAGTGGCTGCGATGAAGGAAAACGGATAGTACTCGCACAGATGCAAGAGAACAGCAACGTTGTAGAAGATAAGGTGAGTAATGTAGAATTATCCGGTCCAATGTCTTATGAAACTGCAGAGACAGAATCGTGTGTAGTCCTGGACGAGGTAAGAGTGTGCTGTACAGAAGTAAATATACATGAAATATATTCTTTGTTGCGATTTTGGACAACTGTCAGTTGTATAATGGAAGGAACATTGTATCGCTCATCTTAACAACCCAGGCACTATAATATCGTATTTATCCGTCGATACTAGGCAGCGACTTTGAACTAAAAGGTCCTCCCTGTAAGCAAATAGCCCGCATCTCGTGGTCGTGCGGTAGCGTTCTCGCTTCCCACGCCCGGGTTCCCGGGTTCGATTCCCGGCGGGGTCAGGGATTTTCTCTGCCTCGTGATGGCTGGGTGTTGTGTGCTGTCCTTAGGTTAGTTAGGTTTAACTAGTTCTAAGTTCTAGGGGACTTATGACCACAGCAGTTGAGTCCCATAGTGCTCAGAGCCATTTTTTTTGTAAGCAAATAAACATACATCAAAACAAGTTTTGCATCATCTCGGTTCCGAGAGTTCCGAAACCGGTACAGAAAATTGGAATAGAGATCAACATAAACATCATTTCCGCTCTTTTTATTCCTCATGAAAACCACACATTGCATGTTGCACCACCATACAGTGAGACCTTCAGAGGTGGTGGTCCAGATTGCTGCACACACCGGAAACTCTAATACCCAGTAGCAAATCCTCTTTCACTGATGCATGCCTGTATTCGTCGTGGCGTACTATCCACAAGTTCATCAAGCACTGTTGGTCGAGATTGCCCCTCTCCTCAACGTCGATTTGGCGTAGATCCCTCAGAGTGGTTGGTGGGTCACATCGTCCATAAACAGCCTTTTTTAATCCATCCCAGCCATGTACGATAGGGTTCATGTCTGGAGAACATGTTGGCCACTCTAGTCGAGCGATGTCGTTATCCTGAAGGAAGTCATTCACAAGATGTACACGATGGGGCCGTGAATTGTCGTTCATGAAGACGAATGCCTCGCCAATATGCTGCCGATCTGGCTGCGCTATCAGTCGTAGGATGGCATTCACGTATCGTACAGCCATTACGGCATCTTCCATGACCACCAGCGGCATACGTCGGTCCCACATTATGCCACCCCAAAACAGCAGGGAACCTCCACCTTGCAGTATTCACTGGACAGTGTGCCAAAGACGTTTAGCATGACTAAGTCGTCTCCAAACACGTCTCCGACGATTGTCTGGATGAAGGCATATGTGACACTTAGCGGTGAAGAGAACGTGATGTCAATCCTGTGCGGTCCATTCGGCATGTTGTTGGGCCCATTTGTACCGCGCTGCATGGTGTCGTGGTTGCAAAGAAGGACCCCGCCATGGACGTCGGAAGTGAAGTTGCGCATCATGCTGCCTACTGCGCACAGTTTGAGTCGTAACACGACGTCCTGTGGCTGCACGAAATGCATTATGAAACATGGTGGCTTGGCTGTCAGGGTTCCTCCGAACCGTAATCCGTAGTAGTAGCCCCTGGGCAGCTTGAGCGAGGCATGTCATCGACAGTTCCTGTCTCTCTGTATCTCCTCCGTGTTCAAACAGCATCGCTTTGGTTCAATCCGAGACGCCCGGACACTTTCGTTGTTGAGAGACCTTCCTGGCACAAAGTAACAATGCAGACGCGATCGAACCGCGATATAGACCATCTAGGCATGATTGAACTACAGACAACACGAGCCGTGTACCTCCTTCCTGGTGGAGTGACTGGAAATGACTGGCTGTCGGACCCCTTCCGCCTAATAGGCGCTGCTCATGCATGGTTGTTTACATCTTTCGGCTGGTCTAGTGACATCTCTGAACAGTCATAGGGTATGTGTCTGTGATACAATATCCACAGTCGACCTCTATCTTTAGGAGTTCTCGTAACTGGGGTATGCAAAACTTTTTTTGATGTGTGTACATAGCGAATGCACGAGTGTAGGTTTTCGACTCATGGCGCAGGACGTATGGTACCTAATGGGAAGGAGACCGCTCGCGTAAGCAGGAAATCCGGGTTAAAGCCCCAGTCCGGCACAAATCTTCATTGTTTCCATTCCATTATACAGTTTATGTTTATCCTGATTCATAACTGCGAATACATCTCGTGTATTTCATAACGACCTTCATCAGAAGTCAAAATGGATGTGGATAGGAACATAAGTGATTTTGATGCAGTAGTATTTACCACGTTTGTTGATAATGGGTGTTGGTTCAAGACCGTTGTGCTTGAGACAAATGTACAGGGAAGTGTATGTGCCGATTACTTTTGCGTTATGCAGAACGGCTCAACGAATATTAATTTTGTTATATATAACGCCGAGGATGTACACGAAGCTATTGATAAGGTTGTCTGTGTTGTAGATGTTGTGGGGAATGAAGTAGTACACAAGCATTTATTTATGAAGGATGCCGATTCGTCGCCACCAGTTACGGTGCCGCTTCCTCAGAAAGGAGAAGGAGGTGGTAGGAGAAGAAAGACGAAACGTGTTTGTAAGGCGGAATAATGCTAAATCCCGTCAGGAGTGAGTGCCTGGAGATAGGTAGGTCCACAAAAGTAATGAAGCTTGCAGCGTAATACGTACTAGAGGTAAGAGGAAGCTTCATGCAAAAACTGACGTTCGTCGACTCACAGTGAGAGTTAGGGAAACATTTTTCCGGCTAAGGAAAGCTCACACCAATAATAACCAGCTGCTAGGTCCGTCTGTCATGAAGGATAAATCTATTAAGCTGCAGGTGAAATCGCTAAGGTTTAGTTCGCGGGATGTAGTACCACTAACCGCAAGGTAACCTAACTTGTAAAAAGGGATTCAGTATGCGAAGAGCGTTATAATGAGGGAGAAAAGGGTAAATAGTCATCACCGTACTGTGTGTGGTGGTACCGTATGTGGACCTTCCGTGGGCATAGTTTTAGGGGTGTGTTTCCTAGGAAACGGAAGGGAAACAGTCGTTAAGAAACCACCGGATAAACGAAAACAGATGCCGAGAATGACAGATATAATGATGATTAAATGCAATTTTTAAGCATAATATGTCAAGAGAGAAAGAGTTTCCCATTAGCGTTTTTAGTTTTTGCAATGGTAGTAAAGGGCTCGTTATTACACGTGAAACTTTATTGTGATTAATGATTTTCTGTGATTAGGATGTTCAATGGATGACCATGTAGGTTCATTGGGTGCTCTGAGTGACCGGACCTTGTGCTATAGTGCAGCGATCGGGACGTAACAGATTAATAACGTAGTTGATTTAACCAAATTCTGTGTAATGAATAGTACGTGATTTAAACGAATCATGGCACGTCGAGGATTTGCCAGCAATGTATATTTGTAAGAATCATTTTTAACAGTTGCAGTTATGCGAAGGAGTGTTATTTATTGTTATAGAGTACACTGGAAGTAATATTGTTTCGTTATAAGTAACTGTGAGAATTGGCGTATCGTGGGATGGAATTGATAGGGAATGACTACCTGTTGAGCATAGGTTACGACGAAGTGGAAGTATAGCCTGTGAAATGATTTGTTAAAGAAATTTGGTGATAAGAGTCTTGGTAATTATAGTTTACTGTTTTACTACATGACAATCAAATATGTATCGCAGACAAGAAGTTAGTCAGATATACCATACGAGGACCAGTTAAGTAAGAGTAAAATAGGAAACTATTTGGTAAACGAGAGGAGGCATAATGCACGGAATAACTGAATCAGATTAGCTAGTGTAATCTGTCTTCTGAATAGTTTCTATGGATCAGCAAATTTAATAGCTTACTGTACCAGTCTGTAGCTAGTGATTCAGTGGCTAAAGCTAGAAAATGATGAACAGAATTAAGAGTACAACGGATGGACCGTATGGTCTAAGTGAGTTAGCATAAATGGGAATAATGGGTTTATAAATAATGTATTTCCCAGAAGCCACGATTTTCTTTTATTTAAATATTCCGGGAAATGATACCCTTTTTCGAGTTGATTTTTCTCTCTGTAGTATTGTTTTAGTCGTGTGAGGCTATGCATTGTTTTATTGTCTTTAAATTTCGTTGTGATCCACATATTAAAGACCATACGCAGTGGACCACAAAAAAGGGAAAGACAACATAAGAATGCAGAACTTCACCGATAAAAAACGTTACGAAATGATAGTATACTACACAGAGAAAAATGCTCTTGCGAATGAGAATCATTACCCGAAATGTTCCCTTCAAAATATAGATAAAAGAAAATCGTGAGTGTTTATGATAGATAGACTTATAGATAGATAGGCTGATGTTTATAAACAAAGCCAATGTTTTCACAGTGACAGACTTTCTTAAACCATTTCTAATGGACCAACTCAGCGTAAATGTGAATAAGGGCACAGGATGATTCTTATCAACGTTATAAACACTCGAAAGGAGGTCGACGCCGCAGCAACGAGTAATTTAAAATAAGATACGTGGAGCCGCAAATGCCGCGAAATATCCCAACCCTGGATGACCAATGTTGAAAATGTGACGCCGCCAGATGATTCATCTCTCCCCAAGTATAGCAACTGGGCTCGTCGCTCCTAGAGTCGCCGGTAGGCGGCACTGCTACACATCGCTGCAAATTTCGAACACCTTTTGTCACTGTGACAGGTTGTAATTGTAGAAGTTAGATAATTACTGTCCTCGCTGTAACCAAGCAAAATCTGTTCTTATTGTGTGTTTCTTTCCTTTAATCCATTCGTTTTTGTTTGTTTACAGACGTCATTTAGTAAGGGAAACATTGGTCATCGATTACTAGTAACGAAAAGATTCACAAGCTTATACTCATTTACTTGTCTCGCAGTACGGTTGGTTGCTGTTGTGTTCTGCTTCGCAATACACCAGACCGATAAATAAAACAATAAATCTTACCTCAATGATAACATGTAGTCGTCTAACACAATTAAAAAAGTACTGTTTTCCAGCGCGAGACTCGAGACCAGAGTTCCACTCGCTGAGGGCGTGCACGTAGGCCCGGACTACTTGACTTGGTTTGGGATGATCAGGTGCGACAGTCCGATAGACTTAGCCGCTGCACTTTCGGCGATATATGTCATTTGGCGACGTCGCACGTCCCACATTTGTCCTCCACTTTTGGGGTATTTCCGGATATTTGCAGCTCCACGCGTCGTATATTAGATTACTTGATTCAGCGTCATCTACGTCGCTTAGGAGGTTCTTAAACCTTAATGAGAATCAAATTGTATAATGGACAGTTTGTATATGTTGTTGTTGTGGTCTTCAGTCCTGAGACTGGTTTGATGCAGCTCTCCATGCTACTCTATCCTGTGCAAGCTTCTTCATCTCCCAGTACCCACTGCAACCTACATCCTTCTGAATCTGCTTAGTGTATTCATCTCTTGGTCTCCCCCCACGATTTTTACCCTCCACGCTGCCCTCCAATACTAAATTAGTGATCCCTTGATGCCTCATAACATGTACTACCAACCGATCCCTTCTTCTGGTCATGTTGTGCCACAAACTTCTCTTCTCCCCAATCCTATTCAATACTTCCTCATTAGTTATGTGATCTACTCATCTAATCCTCAGCATTCTTCTGTAGCACCACATTTCGAAAGCTTCTATTCACTTCTTGTCCAAACTATTTACCGTCCATGTTTCACTTCCATACATGGCTACACTCCATACAAATACTAGATTTTACTAATGAACCAGGAGTCAAAACTAGAAGACCTGGTTGCCTGAAGGACGGAAGCCTTTTTCCCTGCAAATAAACTGTATGGTGCAGCTAGTGCAAGAAGCCATAGATGCAGGTCAAGACGGACGGTTGGGCACAAGCTGCGCCAGCGCTATCAGCTGATGCAGCGAGCAGGGCTGCTGAACGTCAGGATGGTTACCTCATGTCGTCGCCAGAAGCGTAAATAACACCGACATAGCCGAGAGGCAAAGATACGATAATAGGGGTTACTTCACACTGTGACGCGGACTCATTGTGGCTTGCGTGACCAGAACCAATGCATTAGTAAAACAAGTACGCACGGGGCCGGTACAACCAATCATCGTTTTTTGCCAAAGCGATCGCAGTCTGGCAGCCACAGTCTATGAATGAGTGCTCTACGTTGGTCAACCAGGTGACATGGTTACACGAAGAGGTACCACGACATTAGACTACCACTAACTGCATTGCTCACAGATGGCTCTAAGTCTGATACTGTGGTCATAGTCTTCGAGCCGATGGGCCACATGAGACCTCCATCCAGCCCTAAAGGGCAGCTATCCTGCACCAAGACAGAGCAGCCAGCCGACCATATCCACCTGGACAGGTGACCGCTGACTGCGGTTGACGGTCCTTTTGAAAGCTGTCTTCGTCTTCTAGGACCGCGGTAGGGTGCCACCCCTTCTGGTGCGTCCTGCCCTGAGCTTCAACGTTCCGCCCATACGGTACACGCACTGCCACTCACACTGCATATTAGTATTCCTGCTGAGCCACTGGAGTAACAGAAGGCAGCGAGGCACCTGCTGCATCAGTATCTTCCCACCCAATGCCTTCATCACACGCCGTGAAGCGCTTTTTTGCTGCACAGTATAGCTCTGAGTATCGTAGTTTGTTCTTCAATAATACACTACTGGCAATTAAAATTGCTACACCACGAACATGACGTGGTACAGACGCGAAATTTAACCGACAGGAAGAAGATGCTGTGATATGCAAATGATTAGCTTTTCAGAGCATTCACACAATGTTGGCGCCGGTGGCGACACCTACTACGTGCTCACATGAGGAAAGTTTCCAACCGGTTTCTCATACACAAACAGCAGTTGACCGGCGTTGCCTGGTGAAACGTTGTTGTGATGCCTCGTGTAAGGAGCAGAAATGCGTACCATCACGTTTCCGACTTTGATAAAGGTCGAATTGAAGGCTATCGCGATTGCAGTTTATCGTATCGCGAAATTGCTGCTCGCGTTGGTCGAGATCCAATGACTGTTAGCAGAATATGGAATCGGTGGGTTCAGGAGAGTAATACGGAACGCCGTGCTGGATCCCAACGGCCTCGTATCACTAGCAGTCGAGATGACAGGCCTCTTATCCGCATGGCTGTAACGGATCGTGCAGCCACGTCTCGATCCCTGAGTCAACAGATGGGCACGTTTGCAAGACAACAACCATCTGCACGAACAGTTCGACGACGTTTGCAGCAGCATGGACTATCAGCTCGGAGACCATGGCTGCGGTTACCCTTGACGCTGCATCACAGACAGGAGCGCATGCGATGATGTACTCAACAACCAACCTGGGTGCACGAATAGCAAAACGTCATTTTGTCGGATGAATCCAGGTTCTGTTTACAGCATCATGATGGTCGCATCCGTGTTTGGGGACATCGCGGGATGTTGCAGGTCCTGTACGGGCCTTTCTGGATACAGAAAATGTTCGACTGCTGCCCTGGCCAGCACTTTCTCCAGATCTCTCACCAACTGAAAAACTCTGGTCAATGGTGGCCGAGCAACTGGGTCGTCACAATACACGTCACTACTCTTGATGAACTATGGTATCGTGTTGAAGCTGCATGGACAGCTGTACCTGTACACGCCATCTAAGCTCTGTTTGACTCAATGCCCAGGCGTATCGAGGCCGTTATTACGGCCAGAGGTGGTTGTTCTGGGTACTGATTTCTCAGGATCTATGGACCCAAATTGCTTGATAATGTAATCACATGTCAGTTCTAGTATAATATATTTGTCAAATGAATACCCGTTTATCATCTGCACTTCTTCTTGGTGTAGCAATTTTATTGGCCAGTAGTGTATGTGTGACTACTAATGATGGGTCACTGACAATAAGCCACTGCCTCAGGTCAATCTTAACGCTGTAGAAATAATCCACCCCGTATCTCTATGGTAATTTCCCTTGAAAAGAATACAGTGAATAACTGTCAAACATTCGAGATGTAACGAATTTCGAGCACTTCCTTTAAATTTACTACTTGGGGCACAACAGATCTCCACCGAGTCATCTTTATCAACTTTGGGATCTTAGAATCTAGCACCGTCTGCCGTAAACATCCGTGTATGTCAGGGCTTTCCACACATGTAAACACGCATCTATACGCATTAGATTTTAGAACCTGGCACGTTCTGTCGTAAAAATCCGCGTATGCCAATGCTTTCCACACATGTAGGGGCGCATGCATATGCATTAGCATGCACACATGCTCGGAAACTGACAACAGAAATAGAGAAAGAGAGAGAAAGACACACACACACACACACACACACACACACACACACACACACAGAGAGAGAGAGAGAGAGAGAAAGAATGAGAGCGTGGAGTAAGACCTGAAGTGTCTCTGCAAAGAGTTATATAGCTCCTAATCTATTTAGACGTAACGCAGGACGTTTGGCGTCTTATCTACCGAAGTCGGTACAAATTTGTTTCTGTGTGATATTCATTTTAAATAGAGAAACCAATTACTTCTTTGCAAGTTATCGTTCTACTATGCTCCATATCAGATCGACGAAGAAACTTTAATTTTGTCCCGTTTCTTTTAAAGGTCGTTCGCACAGTCGCTATAACTTCCACCCCGACGGGAAGCAAACGACATAAATAGCCAGGTAAGAAGCGCGCGGAAACAAGAGAACGCGATAAAAGCGACTGCGCTAATTGATGTTCCTGCGGAAGAAGTGGACCGTGTGGAATTAACGAGCGCCTTTCGCAACCGGAAAATGCGCGAACTACTTCCAGGAAATGTAGGCTGTGCCAGCTGACAAAAGGGAAACAACAAATAAAGCGAGAAAAAATTATTCAGTCATGTTCCAGGAGCGACATCATGTCGCAAGGTAATACTGTAACGTAAATTACTAACAAAGCAACTGCACCAAAGAGAAGTAGTGATAAAAATGTAACTAGACTTTGTGACGTTTAGTACTCACTTGATGTTCTGCAAATATTTGTGAAATGTTGCATTAAGGGTCTCACCAAGTCTGGACTGTAGTGCACATAGTGCTCCACGTGACATGGTCACCACTAAGGATATTTAAAGACGTGAAGATGTCACCAGGTTTCGTGCGCGAAATAAAATTGTAACTCTGTGATGAGATAATGGGTGAATGAGCCAATAGCGTGATACTATGCATTAAAATCTAGAAATAAAGGGTGGACGTGTTTCAAAGGGCCTTTGACGAAGACAGTAGATACAGTTCCGCTGACGTATTGGGTGGCTTGGATATACTCTGTCGGTTACTGTAGAGATTGTAAATGTGTTGCATTCTGCGGCGTGAGTACGGGTGAGTTCGCAATAGCAGTTTTCTTCTAAAAGATAGAAACGTGTGGCTTTCAGAGAATGAATTGATAATCAGCCAATAAAAACATTATATTAATTCTTAGAACGTATATTTTTTTGTATAAAAATACATATTTTAAACTGCACAATGCCTGTTGAGGTTAAAAACTAACTTCTTCTTCTTTCGCTTACGCCATAGTCCCGCAGCGATCGCAGGGTCGGCGTGGTTACAACGGATTTGGCAATGTTAGTGTTAGGGATGGCCGGATGCCCTTCCTGCCACAGGACGGAATCAGTGTACCCCAACTGTCTGCGTCTAGTAGAAATCGTGAAATAGTGCGGACGTGTTTCAAATTCTGCGACGCGTGTAACTGACGCGGAACGTGGGGAACAGCCCGGTATTCACCTAGCGGGATGTAGAGAACCGCCTAAAAAACACATTCAGGCTGGCCGGCACACCGGCCCTCGTCATTAATCCGCCGGGCGGATTCGATCTGGGGCCGGCACGCCTACCCGAGTCCAGGAAGCAGCGCGTTAGCGCGCTCGGCTACCCTGGAGGGTCAGATTAACACACTAACATTAGGATAAATTCGAACGTCAGTACTGTTTCTGGCAGGATTCTAGTGCAAGTTCTTTACGAAATATCGTAGTTTGCGAGTTTTCACACCGACATTTGTTTGTGCCATTCAATCTGCTTTGTTGCTATTTAAGATGTTGTTATGTTTGCTTACAGTGTGATACGACAGTCAATTAGTGGGCAACAGTCCATGCAGTGCGTCATGATTGGACGATGGGAGTTACCAATGCAGAAAAAACCGATACGCTCAGGGTGTATGGAGAGTTTAGGAAGAATGCAGTTCGTTTTTGTACGGTGTATGCGACAAGATATCCCAACAGACGTCAACCATCTCGGCAATTATTTATCAACCTCTTCAACCAGTTACGTGAAAGAGGTAGTGGAATACCTAGACAGCGTAACAGAAGGAAACAAGTGACGACAGAAGGGGGTGAAATTAATATTCTTGTT
This sequence comes from Schistocerca cancellata, assembly GCF_023864275.1. Classification (NCBI taxonomy): domain Eukaryota; kingdom Metazoa; phylum Arthropoda; class Insecta; order Orthoptera; family Acrididae; genus Schistocerca; species Schistocerca cancellata. The sequence goes on from NC_064634.1 coordinate 360,403,852, forward strand.
GCTGTTGCAGTTGATTCGCACGTTAGCTCCTGCGGAGTCACACGAGGAAGTGGTACAAGTCAGGCAAGGGTCCTACACAGTTTGCATCGACATAGGTTCCATCCCTATCACATCTCTCTCCATCAAGAGTTGCACGGAAATGATTATGAGAATCGTATTAACTTCTCTACATGGGCATTAAGACAGGATATTCCAGGAGTAAAATGTATCTTGTTTAGTGATGAAGTCACAATTACCAATCATGGCCAGATAAACTGCCGAAATCTGCACTAATAGTCTGTTGACAAGTTCCGTTGGCTTTGTCAGATGGAACGTCCGCGTCCATGGAGTGTAAACGTGTGGTGTGGGATATTGAGCTACAGCTCATAAACCCGTTTTTCCTAGACGGAACACTGAACGCTCCAAGTATCGCAGCCTCCTAGCAGACCATCTTCCACGGATGCTTTTAGATTTTCATTTTAAGGCTAGAACGAACCTATGGTTCCAGTATGATGGCTGTCCAGTCCATAGTGCACGAAGTACTACAGCATGTCTTTTCTGGCTGTTTCCAAATCGTTGGATTTGGTGGAGAAGACCTGTAGCTTGGTCGACCCGTTCCCCGGATCTGATGCCTGTATACATTTTGCTGACCAAGATAAGCCTACTAGTATCAAACGTAGGCCTTAATTCGAGGAAGAAATTTCTGATAATGTAAGTTTGCAGCACAGCATTGTGTGGTAGTGAAACATGGACTGTGGGAACACTGGCACGGAAGAGAATCGAAGCATTCGAAATGTGCTGCTGCCGACAAATATTGAAAATTAGGTGGACTGATAAGGTAAGGAACGAGGTAGTTCTGCGCAGAATCGGAGAGGAAAGGAATGTGTGGAAAACACTGACAATGAGAAGGGACAGGGTGACAGGACATCTATTAAGAGCCAGGAAATGACTTCCGTGGCACTAGAGGGAGCTGTAGAGGGGAAAAACTGTATAGGCAGGCAGAGATTGGAGTACACACAACAAGTAGTTGAGGCAGTATTGCAAGTGCTACTCTGAGATGAAGAACCTGGAATGTGAGACGAATTCGTGGCGGGGCACATGAATCCAGCGAGAACTCTAACGACCCCTCCCTTTTTTTAAAAAAAAAAAAACTTTTTTGTGGGATAAGATGAAAGAAGCCCTTTACAACCTCTATAAGAACGTGCCAACTACGCCCGTGTTACTGCAGCACGCTCGGATATCTACGCTGAGATGCTAGCACATTTCCAGCAGTCGTTCCATTCCAGATTGTAAGCATGTAATGCCGCTACCGGTGGTTATTTCGAACACAATGTGTGGTGGTCAATTGTCTCGTTGTAGGTCAGTTTTTACATCACTAGTGTATGGACTTATATTGTTCTCTAGTGTGTGGTACCACGGGTGTTGTACATTTGTTGGTGTGAGAACCTTTCAAAATACGATACCTGGTAAACAAATTGCACTAGAATTCTACAACAAACAGCACTGAGATTCTAATTTATCCAAATGGTTCAAATGGCTCTGAGCGCTATGGGACTTAGCAGCTATGGTCATCAGTCCCCTAGAACTTAGAACTACTTAAACCTAACTAACCTAAGGACATTACACAACACCCAGTCATCACGAGGCAGAGAAAATCCCTGACCCCGCCGGGAATCGAACCCGGGAACCCGGGCGTGGGAAGCGAGAACGCTACCGCACGACCACGAGCTGCGGACCCTAATTTATCCTGCGTTTAATTTGTTTATGACAATAGGCGTTGTTCCATTTAAAAAGTTTATGTCTGCACGGAAATACACTTTCTAAGTATTACTACAATGTGTTGATTGACTAACAATAAGAGCCCCTGACTACCAATCCATTCTGTGAAAACCGCACATGAAAAGCACTTTCAATTCCCGCAATATTTGCCGTGTAAGTATTAGGTGATTCACCCCGTGTAACATCTTCACACGTGGGGAAAACCGTACTTAGAGGAAACATACATTTAAGACTTTCAATAAATGTATGGGACTATTACGTTACATGTCACACTAATACACACGAGTGGCCCGCAAGGTACTGGAGGAAGTAGAACATATATTCCATAACATCAGCGATGTAAGAGAAATAATCACCTTACCCATGTTACAAGAACGAGTGTTATGCAAAGCAATTAATGCGCGGACTTAGCACGCTAATGAAAAAAACACCGATGTACAAGACTCACTGTAACGAGAATACACTCGTAAATCGCGAAAGAAACGAAAGAACTAAGTAAGAAAGCCATGAAAACACGGTGCCTGTCTGTTGAAATCAAACACCGGAGTGGGGTAGCATTACTACGACCAGCGAATGAAGAGTACAGCACCAGGGTCAAACACCGAGTGCTGAAAAAGTTTACTTCTCAAACTTCTTGGTCTCTCTACGGAAAAAAATCAGTTAGACTAGAGCCGGCCAGTCACACACTCGTCGCCCGTTGTAAACCAATGAGGTGAGAGCAGACCACTGAAAGAATTTAAAGCAACCGACCCACGATGCGCGACGCTGTATCGGCGTCCTACGCACAAACGCTTCAAAAATTTAACCGACAATTCGGCCACGCGAACACGAGGAAGATCATCTTCAAGCGTTAGCCTGCAGTCTACAGCCCGTTGTGATCACTCACGAGGGCATTGTCCTCTGTAGCTTCTCATTTCACAGAATTTTGGAAACGTAATTAACTAGCCGACTGTTGAGAAAAGCCAGCCTGAGTGGCCGAGCAGTTCTAGCCGCTACAGTCTGGAACCGCGCGACCGCTGCGGTCGCAGGTTCGAATCCTGCCTCGGGCATGGACGTGTGTGATGTCCTTAGGTTAGTTAGGTTTAAGTAGATCTAAGCTCTAGGGGACTGATGAACTCAGAAGTTAAATCCCATAATGCTCAGAGCCATTTGAATTTAAATTTTTGTTGAGAAAATAAGGAAACTGATCTCCCATGGACAAGGCGCTCATGCTATGAGCAATGCGTGAGCATGTTCATGCCCTTGATTTGTGTGGTACACGGCGAATACCTATTACTTTAGTGGAAATATTGTGTTGTCTCATCAGGTCCTTCGCTTTTCGTTACAGTGTAGTCACAAAGAACGACTGGGATCATATCTCTCTGGAACACAACTACGACAGACAGGTTGGCCGCCATTCTCTTTACACACTTCTCCACACAAGGTTGTGCGAAATACACACTGATGAGCCGAAGAAACTTGTACTCCTGCCTAATACCGCGTACGCCCTCGAGAGCACTCGGATGTGCTGCAACACGATGTGGCATGGACTCGCCTAATGTCTGAGGTAGTGGAGGGAATTGACATCATGAATCCTGCAAGGCCGTCCATAAATCCGTAAGAGTGTTTGGAGACCTCTTCTGAACAGCACGTTGCAAGGCATTTGCTCAATAATGTTCATGTCTGTGGTGCTTGGTGAACTCAGAAGAGTGTTCCTGGAGCAACTCTGTAGCAATTCTTAATGTGTTGGGTGCTGCATTGCCCTATTGGAATTGCCCAAGTCCCGGAATGCATAATGACATGAAAGGATACAGGTAATCAGACAGAATGCTTATTTGGGTGTCAGATCGTATCTATACGTATCAATGGGTCCCATATCACTCTAACTGCACACTCCCCACACCAACTTGAACACTCCCCTGCTGACATGTCTCCATCTCGTACACGTCCATCCGCTCGATACAATTTGAAACGAGGATCGTCCGACCAGGTAAAATGTTTCCAGTCGTCAACAGTCCAATGTCGGTGTTGGCGGACCAGGTGAGGTGTAAAGCTTTGTGTCGTGCAGTACATGAATCGGCCTTCGGCTTCGAAACCCATATCAAAGGCTCTGAGCACTATGGGACTTAAAATCTGATGTCATCAGTCCCCTAGAACTTAGAATTACTTAAACCTAACTAAACTAAGGACATCACACATCCATTCCCGAGGCAGGATTCGAACCTGCGACCGTAGCTGTCGAGCGGTTCCAGACTGAAGCGCCTATAACTGCTCGAACACAGCGGCCGGCGGAAGCCCATATCGATGATGTTCAGTTGAATGGATCACACGCTGCTACTTGTTAATAGCCCAGCACTGAAACGTGCAGCAATTTACGGAAGTGTTGCACTTCTCTCACGTTGCACCATTCTCTTCAGTCGCCGTTGGTACCGTTCTTGCAGGATCTTTTTCCGGCCACAGCGATGTCAGAAATTTGATGTTTACCGGATTCCTGATATTCACAGTACACTTGTGGAACGGTGGAACGGTAAAATCCCCACTTCATTGCTACTTCGGACATGTGACCCATCACTGTAACACCACGTCTCAGACTCACTTAAATCTTGCTAACCTATTGTAGCAGCAGTAACCGATCTAACAACTGCGCCAAACACTTGTCGTCTTATATAGGCGTTGCCGAGCGTAGGGTCGTATTCCACTTGTTGACATATGTCTGTATTTGAATACGCTTTCCTGTACCAGTTTCTTTGGCGCTTCAGAGTAACAAAATAAAGCGGATGGATCTTGTGAACAAACTATTTGCAGTAGTATACGTCATTATTGCCATTTCTCTGGAAGCTTACAAATGCCATTCTACCAAAATGTGGGGGTTTTCAGGTTGATGAACTCTTCGAGTTTCAGTCTACAGTCATCTAAGGAGGAGAGGCGTTTGACACAGGATATCGTGCAGGTAACAGAATATATGGAAGTCGGTAGGGGAAATGTCTGATGAATACGCCGCCTGAAGCAGCACATTCCACTCAAAAGAACGCAGCTTTAGATGGGTCACCATTGATGTATGCGGTCTGGCGTTGTTGTGGTGAAAGACGACATCGTGTACCAAATCCGGTCGTTTCTCATCAATGGCTGCCTTGAGACGATCCAACTGCGAACAGTATTTCTCGGAAGTGGTAATCTCATACGTACTAAGTTCGTAATACAGGACGACTTAGCAATGCACAAAAGAACATTTCTCGGATGCAGCCCTGATTTAGGTATTGATAGTGGTGGCTACTACCCTGCCTTTCGCCACGGTTTACTCTTCCAAGCGTTGTTATCCACGATGCACTTATAATGTCCAGTTATACTATGTGATCACATACGGATTTCACATTAGGTGCATTATGCTGGCAGATACTTCGTTAGACATCGTGAGAGAGCCGAATGGGGCTCTCCACGGAACTCACGGACTTCGAACGTGGTCAGCTGATTGTGTGTCACTTGTGTCATACTCTTTACGTGATATTTCCACACTCCTAAACATCCCAGACATGTCAGTTTAATAACAAGAACACGAAACTCGTTGTATCTGAAATAATTGATAAACATTTAGTTTTTTAAGGTACATTACTCTGACATCCGAGAAATACACTTACTTCAATAGTGTATACAAAGTACATCTTTTGTGCAATTAACATGAATACGGATGTTACCGTTTTGATTCAACATTCTGTTATGATTAAACCTTCCTATCGAACGAGTTATGAAAGAAACCTAAACTGCTCATTGATATTCCCGTAACTTCAGGTTGAAACAGAAACAGAAAATAATTCAGAACGATTGAGAGAATCATTTTGAATGATAAAACGTATTCGCCAATTTTTAGTTAAGTCGTTTCATGTAGGTCATTCTCTGCTATCGTAAGGACAAACATATATTACTTATAGCGGAAATAATTGAGCACTAAGAAGTAGACAGCGCACTCATTCGCCGTTTTCTGTACAGTGATATACCTCTCAATATCGCAAGGTAAGATCAAGTTGTATTGGATTATTTCATACGTTGTCCGCCCCCGGTAGCTGAGTGGTCAGCGCGACAGACTGTCAATCCTAAGGGCCCGGGTTCGATTCTCGGCTGGCTCGGAGATTTTCTCCGCTCAGGGACTGGGTGTTGTGTTGTCCTCATCATCATCATTTCATCCTCATCGACGCTCAAGTCGCCGAAGTGGCGTCAAATCGAAAGACTTGCACCAGGCGAGGGGTCTACCCAACGGGAGGCCCTCGTCACATGACATTTCCATTTCATACGTTCGTTCGTTTTGCTCTCACGTTCCTTGTACAGCGCCTACACACTCTGCACCCGCCGTACACTGGGGGCAACACAGTTGCCTAACGACCAGTATGATGTAGAGTTCGACACGACAGCCTGACGCGCCATTCGATATATCAGCGTGTGTTTGTGCCTGGCGTTGGATGAACGGCGCGAACGTATCTTTAAAAGCTATGGAAAGCAAGAAGGAGCATTTCTGACATCTTATGCTGTATTACTATCGTAAGGGGGAAATATTTGTGCTGTACACGGAGACGTTGCAGGAACGGCTCGAGTATGTCATAAGTGGTCTAGTCGATTTCGAGCCGGGAATTTCACACTAACAGACAAACCTCGATCTGTACGGCCAACGATTGCGGATGTGGAACAGCTTAATGACATGATAGGTAACAATCCACGAAAGGCAACGTGCGTGTTGGCATTGGAGCTCATTGTTGCTTGTGATACTCTAGCCAGCAACTTAAAGAACCTAAGTTACCTATAAATTCGTCATATATATGGGTTCATCATGAATTGAGTCAACCAAATTTCATTCAGTGCGCGTTCATCTGTGAGTCCTTATAGAGACACAATCAGAATTCTCCTTTTCTGCAACGGCTGGTACGTTATGTGATCAAAAGAATCCGGACACTTAGGTGAAAATCACTTACAAGTTCTTGGCGCCCTCCATCGGTAATGCTGGAATTCAATATGGTGTTGGCCCACACGGCCTGAATGACAGCTTCCACTCTCGCGGGTATAGTCCAATCAGGTGCTGGAAGGTGTCTTGGGGAATAGTAGCCCATTCTTCACGGCGAGGTAGCGACGTCGGCGTTCCAAAGCATCCCAAAGGTGTTCTGTAGGATTCAGGTCAGGACTCCGTGCAGGCCAGTCCATTACAGAGATGTTATTGTCGTGTAATCACTCCGCAACACGCCGTGCATTATTAACAGGCGCTCGGTCATGTTGAAAGATGCAATCACCATCCGCGAATTGCTCTTCAACAGCAGGAAGCAAGAAGGTGCCACTCAAAACAACAAGGGGTGCAAGCCCCCTCCATAAAAAACACGATCACACCATAACTCCCCCGCCTCCGAATTTTATTGGTGGCACTACACACGCTGGCAGATGACGTTCACCGTGCATTCGCCACACCCACAGCTTGCCATCGGATCGCCACATTGTGTACCGTGACTCGTCACTAGACACAACGTTTTTCCACTGTTCATTCGTCCCACTCTTTATACCAAGCGAGGCGTCATTTGGCATTTGATGTGTGGCTTACGAGCAGCCGCTCGACCAGGAAATCCAAGTGTTCTCACCTAACGCCTAACTGTCATAGTACTTGCAGTCGATCCTGATGCAGTTTGGAATTTCTGTGTGAATTTCTGGATGGATGTCTGCTTATTGCACATTACGACGCTCTTCGACTGTCGGCGGTTTCTGTCAGTCAACAGACACGGTCGGGCTGTACGCTTTTATGTTGCACGAGTCCCTTCACGTTTCCACTTCACTATCACATCGCAAACAGTTGCATCAAAACTCGTAATTTTAGAATCTCGCCGCCTCTTGGTTCAACCGAGTTGAGTCTATACCTACGGAATGGGATGTCACTCATTCGTTAAAAGTGCAGTAGCTTGTTATAACTGGTTTTTATCAAAATTCGTGAAACGTTCGATAAGTGTTATTTACAAATGAGTCTGTACAGAACACAGCATCATAACATCTCGTAAAAATATATACATTAAAATACAGAGCACTAAGTGACAAGGAAACGAGGGCGAAGCGATAAACTTAGACCGTTCATGCTCGAGCCGTAGTATTTGGCTAGACTACGCTCGTTCGATTGTCGTTAAAATGCTTACACCAAATTCTGGATGTTCAAAAAACCAATTGGCTCTGAACAGTATGGGACTTAACTTCTGAGGTCATCAGTCCCCTAGAATTTAGAACTACTTAAAACTAACTAACCTAAGGACATCACACACAGCCATGCTCGAGGCAGGATTCGATCCTGCGACCGTTGTGGTCGCGCGGTTCCAAACTGTAGCGCCTAGAACCTCACGGCCAAAACTTCGGATGTCTCAATGAGTGTATTTTAGAATTACACCCTGTAGCGCTGTAACCATTCATGCTCATGACGAGACATGGTGCAATGCTTGCTGATTTCCTATGTAATGTTCTACCGATGTTACTACAAGATGTTTCACTGCATGGCAGAATGGTGATGTTACTACCAACATGATGGATGTCGGGCACGTAGCCGCGTGAAGCGGTGTTGAATAGCATATTTCATGACAGGGGGATTGGTCGTCGAAGCACCATACCGTGGCCAGCACGTTCACCGGATCTGACGTCCCTGGATATTTGCTATCGTGATCCTCCGACAGCGCCTGACAACATGCGTCAGCGCATTGTCAATGCATGAGCGAACATTACGGAAGGCGAACTACTCGCTGTTGAGAGGAATGTCGTTACACGTATTGCCAAATGCATTGAGGTTCAAACGTACCTACGTTCTGTATTTTAATTTAAAAAACCTACCAGTTACCAACTGTTCGTCTAAAATTCTGAATCATATGTTTGTGGCTATTGCTGCGCCATCTGTCACAAAGCGAAAAATGTGGTCCGACTAAAACATTCATATTTATTTACGTACTACACGAATATGTAATAAAAATGGGGGTTGAGTCCATGTCACGTCGAGCTGCTGCACTACGCCGGGAAAAAGAAGATCCGATAGGGTATTAGGTGGCATCCCATAACTTTTAGCGCCTCAGTGTATGTTAGAGATTGTTGTAACAAGGACCGAGGGCGTGCTGAAAGGTGTTGTCTCTGAATTTTTTATTCCGTTCTCAATGTCAGTTGAGGTATTACATGCAAGTTACATCCTAGATAATTTGATGACTGTATCCCAATCTCTTTCTTCCTGTACAATTTTTTACCCTCTACAACTGTCTCTAGATCCTTGGTAGTTGTTCTCTGATGTCCTAACGGGTGTCCGTCCTTCTCGTCAGTGATTTCCATATATTGCTTTCCTCTTCGATTCTGCGGAGAATCTCCTCATTCCTTACCTGATCAGTCCACGTAACTTCCACCGTTCCTCTATATCACCACACCTCAGATGCTTCTATTCTCTCATGTTCCGGTTTCCGTCAGCCCATGTCTCACTGCCATACAATTCTGCACTACTAACGTACATTCTCTGAAATTTCTTCCCCAAATAAACACCAATTTTTGATACTAGTAGTTTCCCATTTATCCAGCGCGAGTTTGCTTCTGAAGTTCTTTTCCGTTTGTCACGGATTATTTTGCTGCCAAGATGTCAGAACTCCTTAACTTGATCTACTTCGCGATCCCCAATTATGATGCTAAATTTCTAGCTGTTGTCATTTCTGCTACTTCCCATTACTTTAGCCCTTCTTCGATTTGCTCTCAATATTCTGTACTCATTAGACTGTTCATTCCATTCATCAGATTCTGCAATTTGTTTTCACTTCCGCTGAGGATAGGAATGTCATCAATGAATCTTATCATTGATATCCTTTAATCTTGAATTTTAACCCTACTCGTGAACCTTTGTTTTACTTCCGTCATTGCTTCTTCGACGTAGAACAGCAGGGGTGAAAGTCTACATTCCTGTCTTACACACTTTTCAATCCGTGCACTTGGTTCTTGGTCTTCCACTCTTATTGTTCCGTCTTGGTTCTTGTACATATAGTATATTATCGTGGTCTTTCCCTATAGCTTATACCTATTTTCCTCAAAAGTTCGAACATCTTGCACAATTTTACACTGTCGAATGCTTTTCCCAGATCGACACATCCTATGAACGTGTCCTGATATTTCTGAGTCTCGCTTCCATTATCAACCGTAACATCAGAACTTCCTCTCTGGTATCTAAAGCCATACTGATCGTCATCTAACACATCCTAAATTTTCTTTTCCATTTTTCTGTTTGTTAGTATTGTCAGCAACTTGGACGCGTCAGTTGTTAAGCTAACTGTGCGATAGTTCTCGCACTTGTCATCTCCTTGCAATCTTCGGAATCGTGTGTATGATTTTTTCCGGAAGTCGGATGGTGTCTCAAACATTACGCACCAACGTGAATAATGGCTTTGTTGCCAATTCGCTCAATGATTTTAGGAATTACGATGGAATGTTATCTATCCATTCCATCTTATGCGATTTTAAGTCTAGCAAAGGTCGCCTAAATTCCGACTCTAATAACTGTATCACCTACCACTTCCCGTTCTACTCCTGCTTTTTTTCCATCTCGTCATCATACACGGTGCCCCCTCACAGAGGCTTTCTATGCACTCTTTCCACCTATCCGCTCTCTCCTCTGCATTTAACAGTGGAATTTGCAGTGCACTGTAACAATGGAATTCGCATTGCATTTTCAATGTTACCACCCTTGCTTTTAATTTCACCGTACGTTGTTTTGTCTTTCTGTATGCTGGAGCTGTCCTTAACGACAGTCATTTGTTTTTCGATTTTGCCACACTTTTCAAGTAGCCTTTTCATCTTAGGTTCCCCGCACTTCCTGTTTATTTCATTCCTAAGTGACATGTATTTCTTCGTTCCGTGATTGCCTGAAAATTTTTGTACTTCCTTCTTTCGGCAATCAACTGAAGTATTTCTTCTCTTACCTATGATTTGTTCGTAGCTACCTTCGATGTACCTATGTTTTTTTCTCCAACTTCTGTGATGGTCCTCTTTAGATATGTCCATTCCTTTTCAGCAAAACTGCCTACTGAGCCATTCTTTATCACAATATCTACGGCCTCAGAGAACATCAAGCGTATTTCTTCACTCCGTAGTACTTCCGTATCCAACTTCTCTGAGCGTTGGTTCTTCCTGACTAGTCTCTTAAATTTCAGGCTACTCTTCATCTTTGTGAAATTGTGATGAGTCTATATCTGCCTCTAGCACGCCTTAGAATCCAATACATGGTATCACAACTTCCGCCTCAGTATGATGTAACGTAACGGGATCTTCCCGCATTTTCCGGTCTTTTCCAAGTATACCTCTATATGTGATTCTTGAACAGAGTGCTCGCTACCATCATCTGAAATTTATTGTAGGACCCAATTATTCTTTCTCCTATCTAACTCCTGGTACCAAGCCCATATTATCCCGTTACCCTTTCTTTTACTCCTTCCCCTACAATAGCATTGCATTCCACCATGACTATTAGATTTTCATCTTCCTTTACTACTGAATTATCCGTTCAGTATCCTCATATACTTTCTCTGTCTCTTCGTCTTGTGGCTGCAACATCGGTACGTATACCTGAACTAATGCCGTCGGTGTTAGCTTTTTGTCGTTTCTGATGAGAATAACCTTATCACTGAACTATTCACACCAACTCAGTCTCTGCCCTCCTATTCATTTTGTGCCACTGTTGGTATTACCCTATGCTCGTCTTAGCAGATTGTCTTCTTTCTATTTCCCTTCACTAACCTCCCCCCCCCCCCACTGTATTTAGACTGGGCCTCTGCATTTCCGTTTTCCGGTTTTCTAGGTTGGTTTTCGAACTTCTAACAAACGCTATCGTTTAGTGAGCTGTTCAATCATTTTATCGTGGTCACCTTCACCTTAGCAGTTCCCTCCTGGAGATCCGAATGGGGGACTAGTCCGAAATCTTTTGCCAATGGAGAGATCATCATAACACTTTGTCACCTGTGGATTACACATTGTGTGTCTTTACCGCTCTGGTTTCCATTTCCTTCTATATCCTCATGCCGTTGATCACTGCTGATTCTTTCGCCTTTAGGGGCAGTTTCCTACCTCAAGGGCAAGTGAGTGACCTGAGCCTTTGTCCCGTTCTCCGCCCTTTCTTGCAAGGACGTTGGCAGAATGAGTGTGACTTCTTATGTTGGAAGTCTCGGGCTGCCATTGCTGATGGCTTTATTCAAAATTTAAGGAGGGGTGGGATTTGAATCCTGGAGAGAGGACGTTTCGATTAGTAATCAAAGGCTCTAACCGTAGACCATATGTGACATAATACTTAGTAGTACATAAAACAAATATCAGTTCTCATTTGGTACTTAAATAAATATCTGCAAACCATTTGTTTACAGAAAAATAACTGACTCTCTTCATGAAATGACCATATGTTTACATGTATATATAAATGGAAATTTTTATATACCAAGCATGATTCATTTCTGCTCTCCATAACTTTATCTTAAAGCACTAGGACTAACTGTGAATGTACAAGAAAAATTATATACATTTAGTGGTGGATACTCTGTAATAAGCAGTGTTCCATATATCCAAATACCAGAAGAAACTGATTCTACTGCATACATGTAAATAATAAAACGTACAAAATACACGAGCAGTAACGCGGTATCATGATCTAGCACATGCTTTATGTATTCCTACTCACTCTGAACAGCTTTAACTGAAGTACACAGTTCGGGTAATGCTTCCGCATCAACCAGCTGTATCGCATCTTTCCATTCGGTTCTTAATGTTTCATTGACATGTTTGTCCTCTTCACCTAAGAACTTCATGAACTCATTACAAAACCTTTGCTCTTGAGCATGTGGATGCCCCGGAACACTTCAATTCTTTGAGACAGCTGCTGCACTGTAGTATCAGTCGTAATCTGAGTTTATTTACAGTTTCAGGTATGCCCTTTATTTGAAATATTCGACAGACCAGTGGATATTCACTTCACTAGTTACGTGTTACTCTCTGCAAGTGTAATTTTTAGCGGAGCAGAGTCCCTGAAGTTTGAACGTTTTCATAAACACGTTTTCAACCTTCTTATTTGAAACTGACGTTTTTTATCTTTCTTGCAGGAAGGCTGGAGACATACTTTGTTACTACTGCTAACAATTAAGATACAAAAAAAAGGATATTGTACTTGAGTAATAAAAAGTGGCTTTTATTCCCTTTTGGTGAGTTATTACCTTTGCCTTTTTTCATTAGACACATTTTGGGGTACGCGTCTCGTCATCAGATGTTCATTAGGGTACGAAAATTCGGCTTGTAGCTATGAACTGCTTCTCTTAAGGGTAATATTGTTGTGGCATGTGCCTGCTAAACTCTTGAAATATTTATATGGAGAGAAAGAGCAGCATTTCTTAAATACGAAAGAATGCTAATTAACGAGAGCATATTAGTTCACATGTTTTTATTCTTAGAGGGACATGTTCCCCTGTCTTTCTTTCCAGGTAAGTGTCGTTATTCTTTTTCAGGTCAGTAGGTGTATTTTAATTACTAAGAAAATCAGTTTTGAGGTATTAATATCTAATGTTAAGTTATTTTGTATGTTAATGAATGTCTGATGACGAGGTGTATTTCTCGAAACATGTGAAGTGAATTGAATCTGTTGCGTCCTGCCTACTCGTCGAATATGGAGTGCCTAGGAAACATGCTTCTCGGATCGCTAGACAACAATTCAAGCAAATCATATAAATGAATTTTTATTACAGTAAGATAAATGAAAATGCTTAACTTTCAGAATTTACAATGATGTGTCGCAAACAGATAAAATAAGAAATATCATCAGTACAGACAATGCCTAATACAAGTGAAATTTTACAGTTCCTAAGTCGCTGCCGTAGAGCTCGTAGAACGGCTAGTCTTCAACTTGCAGTACAACTGGTTTGTCAGGATCAAAGTGAACCAAACGTCGATCACTGAGCAATGCGTCTTTAAGTTTTTGAAAAGCTTCTTGGCACTCACCTGTCCAAACAAAGGGTACGTTCTTGTGACGCAAACGATGCAATGGAGCTGCAATTTTTGCAGCATTCGGTATGAACCGAATATAATAGTTCATTTTCCCTAACACTGACTGCAGTTTTGTGACATTGCGAGGAATGGCAAATCTTATATGGATAACAAATGTGACTGAAGAGGATGTACACCTTGACAGTTAATAACATGACCAAGATACTGCAAGTCAGGTTTTAAAAAATCACACTTGTGCAGTCGACACTTTAGTTCTTGCGTCAGGCAACACAGGAAACAAAACACGCAAATTTGCAATGTGTTCTTCACGTGTGTGACCTGCTACGACAATACTCTCCACATAATTTGAACAGTTTCGTACTTGAGCAGTCAGCTGTTCTAAATACCGTTGGAAAATGGCGGGTGCAAAAGCATTGCCAAAAGGCAAACGCAAATATTTAAACAAGCCCAAATGAGTGTTAACAACATACACTTTTTGAGATTCTTCATGTAGTGGTATTTGAAGATATGCGTCGCGCAAATCAGTTTTAGAAAAGTAACGACTAGCGCCTAATCTGTCCACAAGATCCACTGGGCGTTGCAATGGATAAGTATCAATCACAGTTTGTGGGTTGAATGTAGACTTAAAGTCAACACAGAGTCGAATGCGGCCTGCAGGTTTGGAGAGCGAATCCAGTGGATTTGCCCATTGACTAGATGATATGGGCGCAATAGTTCCGCTATCTTGCAATTATTTAAGTTCAGCAGCGACTTTGTCCCATAATGCAATGCGAAAAGTTGTGGCACGACAAAATTTCAGCTGAGCACTGTCTTTCATAGTAATATGTGCAACAAAATTGTTAGCCTTGCATAAACGTTCAGAAAAATGTTCAGGGAATTCTTTCAGCAAGCTAGCTACACTGTCTTTTGCATTGAATGCAGTCACCTACAACTCATTGTCATGAAGGTCGAAGCCAAAGAAATGAAAAGAATCAAAGCCAAATATGTTCTCATAATCGCGTGATTCTAGGACAGTGAAAGTTACAGTTGGCATAACAGAGGCAAAACCTGCTAAATATCCACTATCACAATGCCGATTTAATTTGGAATAACGTATCGTCCTTGCGTATCAATCTTGCTTCAAGGCTTTTCAGATAAAGTTTGGCCCAGTTTGGTAGAGAAGACAAAGACAGCCTCCTGTTACAAAAGGAGATGAATCTTGGTCAGGCTAAGTTAATCTAACGTAAGTAGCCTCTGACTCTTCGGCCTCGATGGGACTCCTTTACGGCCGCAATAAATTAATTTTATGATACCACGACACAGTCGGAAAGCTTTTGCGTATTTTCTCAGAGTGCTGTTGTATCCACATTTCTCAAGTTTTGTCACTTATTGTTCCACTTTTTTGTGAAGTATTATTTTATCCTTTGTGTTCTGACAGTTGCTGAAATTATGGTTTTTGTTTGTTGGCCTCTTTATTTGTCTTTACTGATACGCACATGAGCAAAGAGACTTGTCCAGGTAAATTTTACCTATTGTGTAGCGAACATTGTCGTACGGAAACTACGAATTTATAACACATATTGTTTTTTCGACAGTGCGCTATAAACGTTGAAGTAACACAACAACCGGATTGAAACAAATAAATAGAGGATGTTTCCGCAGGAGCATGCAAAAATTTAACAGGTCATAGAGGATGCTCCACTGAACAATTTGAGGTAAGGAACCTGGGGTTGGAGACGCCAGCTTTAGGAGACAACAGGAATAAAATTGCATTACTGTGCAATTTTCCCTTTACGTTAGTTACAGTTAATTGCAAATACCATTATTGACACAGTGAACGTACTGTGCTGAAACTAACGGCCATAAACCTCTGTAAGCATGTCATTGGCGAACAAGATTCTAACGCCCCGTGACAAATATCCATGGTGTGTTACGAAACGTATCACAGGCAGCTACAACTCACAGACAGCTGCAATTCTTGGAATTACTTCTATCCCCGTATTCAGTGGTCTCATACACAAGTGACTGCAGATATATCCACAGGAAAAAATTAAGGGAATTCATGCCAGGTGATCTCACAGGCGTCCTCTTCAATATCGGATGTTTGAGTGGTCGTCGTGTTGCCAGGTCTCTCGTTTCTTCTTCCCAATGAATCAATCTCCCGCATTAGTCGATCGAGAGAAATAAACTCTGGTCGTGATAGAGGATGCCTGTCAGTAAACCGTTCACTGTTCAGTCTTCCAGCAGCAATAGCATTGAAACGTGCTTCCTCATACACAAGGTGTATGTTAGTGTGTTCTGCAAGACTATATCGGTACTGCTCCATTGTATTGTACTGTATGTTCCTGAATAGCACTGAGTAAAGAATTCGCCCGCCGTTGATTCATAGCACATTCTGTCATGTTGTTGTTGTTGTGGTCTTCAGTCCTGAGACTGGTTTGATGCAGCTCTCCATGCTACTCTATCCTGTGCAAGCTTCTTCATCTCCCAGTACCTACTGCAACCTACATCCTTCTGAATCTGCTTAGTGTATTCATCTCTTGGTCTCCCCCTACGATTTTTACCCTCCACGCTGCCCTCCAATATTAAATTGGTGATCCCTTGATGCCTCAGAACATGTCCTACCAACAGATCCCTTCTTCTGGTCAAGTTGTGCCACAAACTTCTCTTCTCCCCAATCCTATTCAATACTTCCTCATTAGTTATGTGATCTACCCATCTAGTCTTCAGCATTCTTCTGTAGCACCACATTTCGAAAGCTTCTATTCTCTTCTTGTCCAAACTATTTACCGTCCATGTTTCACTTCCATACATGGCATATTTACATTGTCCCATGATAGAATCATACAGCTTTACTGTATGATTCTATCATGGGACAATGTAAATACGACCCACCTTGTGAGCGAGTAAACAAAACCTGTAACAAGACTTCCTAGCAATTGCCTGAGAAAGCTTTTCAAATGGCCAATCACTTCATTCTGGCCCATTGTAATTAGACGGCAGAATAGGAGGGATGATACAAGGAACTTCGAAACTATTGAGTTACATTCGACACTTCATTATGTCATTTAATTAATGGCCGCAGGACCAACATCCAGCTTCGCAAATGTCTCAAGCAAACACTGTCTTATAAGCCAGTGAATAATCCAATACGATTCAATTATAAAACCATAAAACATGAATGTAAAGGCACTTTATTCACCACAGTTTTACATAAATCGCTATTCATACACTTGGCAACGGGTAAACATAAACCTTTTACTACCATCTCGACAACAGTCAACCTCTGGCCATGAAAATATGTGATGTTAGTATTCTCCAAGTACGCGTCCTTCAGTGCAGGAGTTTTTTCTATGACATGGCGAAGATCTCGGTTGCAGAAGTCTGGAAGTTTAAGAAACATTTCACTTAAAAATGAAGTTCAGCGTCATTCTCGATATTCGTGCAACGCAATGGTTTCCTCAGTCGAGGAAATAGGAGGATGTCATTGGGTGCCATGTCTGGGACCTGAGACAAAATCTGATAGCCCAAAGATGCCAAATTCGTGACTGTATCACGTGGAGATTGAATTGGAAAATGTCGCATCGACGCTTCGCCTTAACAGCGTTCCGTAACAATGCCGGGAGGTTTCGGCAGCAAGCTCCTGTGCCGGTTTGCACTTAAGCTGTCCTCTCACGGGACGTGAAAACGCATGTCGACAAGAAGCTGGTGACGTCACAGTGTTGAATTCGAAGTTCTAGTACGTTGCGGAGCGTGAAATATCGAATCTGGCATGTTACATTTTTGCCTTGCGGGGAGGAACGTGGTCAATGAGAAGCGACACCGTTTACATCTCAAGCAGCACGTAGAAGCCGCCATATTGTGTGGCATTAAACACTGTATTGGTTTGGTTTTCTTTCTTATACTAATAGATTACGTGGCGCGAATATAAGCGTTTCGAAGCATCAGCAAATTGAGGATCTCTCGAAAAAGTGCCGTTTTTTCTACGATTCGCTGCGATAAGAGGACTGGAGACTACACATCGGTAGAAAACGGCTTTCTGTAGTTGATGTTGTTAGTGCTATAATTTGTGTACTACGAAAGTGTGCCATTCCTGTGCTACGACACAATGATGATCTGTGAATAACGCGTCTTTTTGGTACATTTGCGTATTAAATATCAAACAATGACATTTTTAGAGATAGTATTTAGACAGCTCATACCACGAACGGAAGAACGGTAGCTCCATGATGAAACTGAGGCGCACCTGGCAACTTCATGAGCTGTAAGCTGAAAACAGAAAGGTAGCAGATTCACGTCGACTTCCTTCTAGGTTTTTTACTTTTCACATTTTGTTTCCTGAAAGATTCTGGGTCTTTCTTATTCATTTATAGAAGTATTATCACGAAAGTCGATTTTATTTATCATTGTGCATTTACTGCAATTCTTTATGCAAAGGCGAACGACTGGAGTGCTTGCCCAATGGAGAGAAATCTTAACGTGACTGCCAGTCCATGTCAGGAAGTACCTTTCTGTAAAATATGTATGTGTATCACTGGCTTTATGGACTGGCTCATGTTTCTATTTCGCCGGTAAATATCGATCTCAACGATGGTGAGCCACATCGAAAAAATCTCCTCTTCCATTCGAATGAAACTGCCTGACGACTCGCTATATTTAAGTCTGTCTGATGAAGTACGTTGTTTCAGAGTGACATCGAAAATGTGGATTTTACGAATGAGTTAACTGACATTAGACTATATCTTAGCTGTATTCAATTTAAAACCGAAATTCGGATGAAAATGGAATTTATTTAACAAATGACTTCTACTAGTATGTATCTCAGAGCGCTGTACAGCGTTATTTAATATTCCTCTATCAGAAATTCACTGTTCAAGGCGTCGACGAGTCCGGAATCTTCTTCTCGATTTACTCCGCTCTTCTTCGACAGTCGATAAAGAGTTAAAGAGCTGTTTCATGTGTGCGCATTTTCGTAAAGAAACTGTGTGTTTGGCGAACCAAATAAAGCCGACAACAGCCGCGGGAGAGCGCTAAAAGCGCAAATAACCTTAAGGAACTCCTCCTGTTTGCTGACGGCGCTCTTTCTCGTGAGGTCGGACGTCCCGTTCACGTCCACGTCAATGTTTGCTGTCCTCGGCCCATGTGAGGACGGCTTTAGGAGCATAATCGGTTAGTATCAAAACAAAGCAATTCCAAAAAACACTCAGCATCACCTAACGCGCGATGCCTGGGCATTCCTATTTTCCACTACTTAAATTTTTATTATAGTAGTACGCCAAGCACTTGCCCATAATGATTAGGTGGCTAAAGAAATCATCTAGATTGCTATGCCACAGTTGCAACACTTCAACACTTGCGGTGTTACCTCGGCTTGGTAGTGGCTTTTAATGGGCGTAAGCTCTCGCGGAATCAGCGGTCGGGGATCGTTGTGATTTTCAAAACCCCCTAGACTGTAACAGTTCGGACTACCAGCACCGGTGTCTCTCTAGTGATTCCCGGACCTTCATAGAGAACTGGTCTGCGTCTTCGCTCGTCGTCATTCAGACTTCTTCGATCACGTGGGCAATGTCTGTGTCACCTAACCACTGTGTCATTGTAATGATGCTTTGTCGTCATACGTGTCCAGCAAGTCAGAATGGACTGTTCCTGTGGTGTTGTACAAAGAGCTGGGAGCCAGAGCAAAGTCAGCACGTCGTACCGAAACCACTCAAGAATACTGTCACTACACGTCGCACCTATGAGCAATGCTGTCGTAGCCACACCTTCTTGAACCTCGCTACACCGCTGCAGTCGATGATCTACTTACGGCTGAGCAGAGGAACGCTAAGCCCCAGTTCTCAGTCGGTGATCAAGACGGCAGCAGCGTCTTAGAAAAGCCGCCAGTCTATTAAATGTCTTGGGCAGAAAATAATGTTAACATTATGTCCGTTATTCTCCGAGCGGAGGGTCTTGTAAATTCGTCTGTATCAAGTGGTACTTTAATATGTAGAGATGGTTGTAAATACTCAGGATATTCTTGTGGAAATGGGCTGTACGCAGTTAAGTAAATCTTCCTATCTATGTTATACTGAAGTGAAATAATATTTTACGTGTTATAGTTCCGCTCAAACTCCTGCTGGAGCAAACCAAAAAACCCACCGTTGTGTCGGCGAATGTATTTCGTACGGCAGTATTGTGCTCTTCCAAATGCAGAAACCAAATTACCACACGATCCTGCACGCTATCAATGAGGTCTGCCATTTTATTTTGGTACCTATAGTGGGCTGCTACGGTACTATAGCGATGGGATTACACTGTGTTTGACAACTGTAGACATATAGCTCAAAACGTAAAATTAATTATGTAACTTTATCTTTTAAGGAGATAATTAAAGCTTTATGATGTACACTTGTATATGGTACACCAATTTTTAATGTCCATATTATACACTCCGGGAAATTGAAATAAGAAGACCGTGAATTCATTGTCCCAGGAAGGGGAAACTTTATTGACACATTCCTGGGGTCAGATACATCACATGATCACACTGACAGAACCACCGGCACATAGACACAGGCAACAGAGCATGCACAATGTCGGCACTAGTACAGTGTATATCCACCTTTCGCAGCAATGCAGGCTGCTATTCTCCCATGGAGACGATCGTAGAGATGCTGGATGTAGTCCTGTGGAACGGCTTGCCATGCCATTTCCACCTGGCGCCTCAGTTGGACCAGCGTTCGTGCTG
This sequence comes from Schistocerca cancellata, assembly GCF_023864275.1. NCBI lineage: Eukaryota > Metazoa > Arthropoda > Insecta > Orthoptera > Acrididae > Schistocerca > Schistocerca cancellata. Next base: position 360,424,292 of record NC_064634.1, read on the forward strand.
GACGTGCAGACCGCGTGAGACGACGCTTCATCCAGTCCCAAACATGCTCAATGGGGGACAGATCCGGAGATCTTGCTGGCCAGGGTAGTTGACTTACACCTTCTAGAGCACGTTGGGTGGCACGGGATACATGCGGACGTGCATTGTCCTGTTGGAACAGCAAGTTCCCTTGCCGGTCTAGGAATGGTAGAACGATGGGTTCGATGACGGTTTGGATGTACCGTGCACTATTCAGTGTCCCCTCGACGATCACCAGTGGTGTACGGCCAGTGTAGAAGATCGCTCCCCACACCATGATGCCGGGTGTTGGCCCTGTGTGCCTCGGTCGTATGCAGTCCTGATTGTGGCGCTCACCTGCACGGCGCCAAACACGCATACGACCATCATTGGCACCAAGGCAGAAGCGACTCTCATCGCTGAAGACGACACGTCTCCATTCGTCCCTCCATTCACGCCTGTCGCGACACCACTGGAGGCGGGCTGCACGATGTTGGGGCGTGAGCGGAAGACGGCCTAACGGTGTGCGGGACCGTAGCCCAGCTTCATGGAGACGGTTGCGAATGGTCCTCGCCGATACCCCAGGAGCAACAGTGTCCCTAATTTGCTGGGAAGTGGCGGTGCGGTCCCCTACGGCACTGCGTAGGATCCTACGGTCTTGGCGTGCATCCGTGCGTCGCTGCGGTCCGGTCCCAGGTCGACGGGCACGTGCACCTTCCGCCGACCACTGGCGACAACATCGATGTACTGTGGAGACCTCACGCCCCACGTGTTGAGCAATTCGGCGGTACGTCCACCCGGCCTCCCGCATGCCCACTATACGCCCTCGCTCAAAGTCCGTCAACTGCACATACGGTTCACGTCCACGCTGTCGCGGCATGCTACCAGTGTTAAAGACTGCGATGGAGCTCCGTATGCCACGGCAAACTGGCTGACACTGACGGCGGCGGTGCACAAATGCTGCGCAGCTAGCGCCATTCGACGGCCAACACCGCGGTTCCTGGTGTGTCCGCTGTGCCGTGCGTGTGATCATTGCTTGTACAGCCCTCTCGCAGTGTCCGGAGCAAGTATGGTGGGTCTGACACACCGGTGTCAATGTGTTCTTTTTTCCATTTCCAGGAGTGTATGTTGAATACAGGGGCGGATCAATAACAGGTTTATGTGATGCGCTGAGGCGAGAGACACCAGAAATACACTCGTAGTGTCTTCCTGACGGGAGGGAGAACCACAGTGGTGTACAGGTGTTACCACTAAACCATTGCTGAGCTGGAAGCAGCCAGTCAGTAGGTCATCGGGAGCATCATTGTTCCGACACCTCAACAGGACACGAAGAATTCCGCTATTCGTCTACGCCACATCATCGCCAATGATAGCAGGCATATCAGACATGTTATAACTTTGCCTTCGTTACACATCGATACCATATAGTAGCAGAGGGTCTTCATTGAGAACACATTGACCACTGAAGGCTTAATGTGAGAACATCGCAGTCTGAGAATACTGGCACACAAAGGTTTGAGAAAACATTATGAAAGATGAGGAAATAAAACTGGTCTGTAATACACAGGGTGTTTCACACCGAATATAAGAGTTTTAACGCTTTGTAGGATGTGCAGGGTGACAATTGTAGAACTACATTAAATAAAATCGTCGTAAATTCTGAACGGCTTGCGTTAGGACGTTCAAACTGCGCGGTTGGCAGTAGGGCATGATGGGAATTAGAATGCACGTGTGTGACTTGGTCTAGCGAAGAAGCCCACTTTCATTTGGACGGGTTCATCAATAAGCAAAATTGTCGCATTTGGGGGGGCTGAGAATCCGCATTTGGTGATCGAGAAGTCTCTTCACCCTCAACGGGTGACTATTTGGCGTGCAATGTCCAGTCGCGGAATAATCGGTGCGATATTCCTTGATGTCACCGTGACTGACTTATGGTACGTGAAGGTTTTGGAAGATTATTTCATCACTGTTGTCCAAAATAACCCTGATTTCGACAAGATGTGGTTCATGCAAAACGGATCTCTATCCCAACGGTGCAAAACAATGTTTGATGTCTTGGAGGAGCACTTTGATGACCGTGTTCTGGCTCTAGAGGCCATGGCATGGGCCTCGATTGGCCGCCATAATCTCCGGATCGGATAACGTGCGACTCCTTTTTATGAAGCTACATTAAAGACAAAGTGTACAGCAATAGCCCCAAAACCATTGCGCAGCTGAAAACAACCATTACGGAGGTCATCGGCATCATCGCCACTCCGACACTCAACAGTTCACATGTATGAAGATGGTATCTGTTCTTTCCGACATGTCAACGGGGACAGTTAAAAATGTGTGCCCCCACCGGGACTCGAACACGGGATCTCCTGCTTACAGGGCAGACGCCCCATCCACCTAAGCCATCGCGTACACGGAGTATATTGCGACTGCAGGGACTTATTTCTGGCATGCCTCCCGTGAGACCCACATTCCCAACTTATTTTCCCGCACTGTATTCGTAGTGCCCCTGCCCATTACACTCATTACTCGCGGCAGACAATCTTACCGAGTCCCGTAAGAGTTCGGGCAATGTTTGTGCATCCGCACAGAATATGGTCAAATGGCCGGTAGGCCTTAACTGTATATATCAAGATGGTATCTGTTCTTTCTGACATGTCCTGGTGTTCATTGCATATATATTTACCCAGGCAGCTGTCAGTAGTATTGTCTGGTGTCACTTTGCCATTGACCTAGGTTTTACCCCACTTAGCCCGACCGCTGGTTTCTGAAATGTTATATGCAACTTCTGTTTTGCTTTTTTATGTATTCTACTGCGCGTAAAAACTATTATTATTAGCTCCGTTCTATTGCTTATTTTCAGTATAACACCTGATAACTGGCATATAAGGGCCCCAAACCTTACTACTGAAACGGTAGTTTCAATTTCTGCTATAATGCTCAGTTTCGGATGCTCCTCTGGAAGGTTTGTTTGTTTTAAAAACATAATGATTGCGGCCTCCAGCTGCTGATAAAATTCTTTATTTAACAACCGTCGACAGTCTATCATGATTAAAGTACTTACAGCAGCGTATTAGGCTAATATAAAATCGCTGATGTCTGGTATTAATACCATGAATGTGTCACTGTTGTCACGTCGTATCTGCAGCGTCAATAAGTAAACTGAGTTAGGTGGTGCACTCTTTCATGTTACATCAGTATTCGGTGTTAACGCTAAGAACGGACGCATACAACACGACGTTGTATTGTTTACGCCGATTGATGATTTAACCACCTAGGACACTTTATGTATTCAGGATGTGATTTATATTAAGCTGCGACAACAGTGACAAATTCTTGGTTTTATTATCTTAGATCAGTGGTTGTATATTCGCCTAATATGGTGCTGTAAATGCTTTTAAGAAATTGATGATGGTCTGTCGACCGAAACTGCTTGTTAAATAAAGAATTTTATCACAAGCTCGAAGCGGTAGTCATGATATTTTTCATGTACTTGCGATGTGTGACATTACCGTCCGAAAAAAATGGTTCAAATGGCTCTGAGTAGTATGGAACTTAACATCTGAGGTCACCAGTCCCCTAGAACGTAGAACTACTTAAACCTAACTAACCTAAGGACATCACACACATCCATGCCCGAGGCAGGATTCGCCGGCCGCGGTGGTCTAGCGGTTCTGGCACTGCAGTCCGGAACCGTGGGACTGCTACGGTCGCAGGTTCGAATCCTGCCTCGGGCATGGGTGTGTGTGTTGTCCTTAGGTTAGTTAGGTTTAAGTAGTTCTAAGATCTAGGGGACTTATGACCTAAGATGTTGAGTCCCATAGTGCTCAGAGCCATTTGAGGCAGGATTCGAACCTGCGGCCGGAGTAGCCGAGCGGTTCTAGGCGCTACAGTCTGGAACCGCGCGACCGCTACGGTCGCAGGTTCGAATCCTGCCTCGGGTATGGATGTGTGTGCTGTCCTTAGGTTAGTTAGGTTTAAGTAGTTCTAAGTTCTAGGAGACTTATGACCTCAGAAATTTAGTCCCATAGTGCTCAGAGCCATTTGAACCATTTTTGAACCACAACGGCCGGCACCGTCCGAAAATTAGTATCTACTTCTTTACTGAAACAAACAATGTACACCTTACTGTAGCAACTGCTCGAAGTGACGACAGACAGTATTACAGCATTCATTATAAAACAACCGACTGACAGAACTTAGCTGTGCGGTGACAACAATTCAGCCCCATTGCTTGCAAATTGTTTATGGTAGTGGAGTAACTGCTAATCCACCATTAGTCCCCACACTATATTATTCACATTGTGCATTAAATAGGCAATCTGAAGGGTGCTTGGTGATGTACCTTCTGCTACATGATCCAGCACAGTCCTCACTCTCTCTACTGGGCAAACAATTCTTTGTAAAGGACCTTAGGTGGCTCTCAGTGGCTTGAACAATCCAGTTTTTCGTAACTTTCTATCTTATGCCACAAATTTGTTCGGTTATGATAATGGTGAAACTTTTATCTGAATATTTGTTCCGATTTCGTCAAACAACATCCTGCTGCGTCGAACGTTCTGGTCACGTATGCATGTTTCTGGGTCAGGCGAGCCTGCATGTTCGACGAAGAGCAGCAAACTGTAAACATCAGGTGAAATAGATTTGTTGAAATGAAGAGAAGATATGTGGGGGATGAAATTAGTGGACGTCTAATAACATGAAAAGTTATCAGATAACACGGATAGAATACGACATGATCTCTCACCAAGCCCCTCCTCGCAGTGGTACTACTCTCACTGTCTAGTGTTCGGATCTCGTAAACACGACTGATAGCGAAAATCTGGAAATCCAGGGTTCACAACCGGCCTGGCACAGAATTTTTTGGCTAACGTTGCTATATCCGAAACTGTTAATACTGCTGCTGCCAGGTAGTTAAAGAATATGCGTGTTGCGGTAACACCAAGTGTGGTTTTTCAAGCCTGATGACTGAGTGTACTAATTAGAAGAAAGTTTCAAACTTCTGACACTCTGTGATATCATGAATTCTAGAAATACTTGTGTACTCCTATCTTCTACACGCAGTACGTGCAGTATAATATTCAAATTCAGACAGATATCAGGGGCGTGCGTTCACTGTCTGCAGTGTTGCCTGCTGATGTCAATACATATCAGGCAGTAGTGTGACGTGTCCATTTAACCGACCGAGTACCCTTTCCGTTGGGAGCTCTGCTCCATTGAATGGTAATCGCTCTGTGATCCGATTAAGGCGTAATGGATTGTGTTCACTGACATTAAACCAGATCATTATCTGAGCCCCACTTAGTGCTTATATAACTTTCATCATGCATCACATTGTTCAATAATGTGGTCCATGTGCGATACCGATTGCATAAGCGCCGCCAAATGGCCCTCATCTGACATCGCTGAGTGATACGTAATCTCTCGGTTTTGCGTGTGTTCGCAGGCAATTTGCCTGTTTAAAAGAAACTTCGATCGCAAATAACTGGTCGTTGAAGGCCATCGCTGAACATTTAATGTAAGGGGAAAATTTTTTTTTAACTGTTTGTACAGTACTATAACGAACTGAGCCCAGCTTGTAAAAAATATGACAAAATACAGTGTTCCCGGCGGGGTCAGGGATTTTCTGTGCCTCGTGATGACTGGGTGTTGTGTGATGTCCTTAGGTTGGTTTGGTTTAAGTAGTTCTAAGTTCTAGGGGACTGATGACCATAGATGTTAAGTTCCATAGTGCTCAGGGCCATTTGAACCATTTTTGAAAATATAGTGCGTATTTATTACTGAGTATTTAAGTTGTTGATAAGTACATGTTCCTCCAGTTGCTGACGGAAATTTTATTTATTGGAGAAACAGTCTTCGTACAATGATAATTTGTGATTGATGTTGTGCGGACTGTCTATATGGTTACGTCTTTGGATAGCCTACAAAGCCGAAAGCCGCTTTCCAACGAACGATAAGGTAAACATAGTTGTGAGACATCAGTACTGTGTATATAAGTTATATATGCATTGTACATGTTCCTCCAGTTGCTGGCAGAAAGTTTATAATTCATTGAGAGGCGGCTTTCAGCTTTCTAGGCTATCCAGAAACATAACTAGATAGATAGTACATACAACATCAGTAATAAATTATCGTTGTACGAAGATTGTTCCTCCGAAGATACGCGACGTTTTACGACTATGTACCTACACGATAAACACAAGCATGATGAAATACACAAAGAACCTATGAACAAATAAATCTTGTACAGTAGACAATACCAAAATTTTCCATAAAACTGCGTACAAAAATGAGATTTTTCATGGCGTCATATCTCAAGTTCTACTGATCACAGTGAAAAAGAGTAAAGCGTTTTGGATAGTCATTGGTCTTTGTATAAGTATCGGAAGAACGGCCATACTGTAGCTATCCTAAAGCACAGGGTCAAAATTTTTACGTTACACTCTACCGCCAACCCTGGCAAACTGGGCAGATCGTTTGAGTTCTTTGCTTTAGGTGTAGTGTAGGTTGAGCCCTAGACAGCTTATAAGAACAACATTTGTTCGTGGGTGGTTCTCGACAAACCCCAAAATCTTTGTGAGACCTGCGTTTCTCCTGGCGTGTACAACCTTCAGATAACTTCCGGGAATTCAGCCAGGTAACACTTTCAGCGACGGCCGATAATTCGGCTGGAGAACACCCCGCCATTTTCAGGGCAAACTGCAACGGACAGGTGGCGTACATGCAAATTTAATACCTCGGTTCTCGGGATGAAGCAGGAAAGATAACATACACACACTGAACACTAGTGCCACCAAAGATGACCAAAGTCAGAGCTATCGATAGTGAGACTATGAATTCGCAGGTGAGGTAGCATTGACTCTGTCCCTCTGTTTTTTGACAAGGGAGAGAGCCGGATTCCAAACAGAGTTTAAACAGAAACCTCCATCCCTTTTAACGAGGTTGCTCGCTAATTTAATCTCAACTGCCTCCCTAATAACACTGTCCCAATAGCTGGACGTGCATGCCAATATCTCGGTGTTATTATATAACATGGGGTGAAGCAATGTTAGGCAATAGCAAATCTACTTGGCTGATGTAATCGTGTGTGCCGTTTATGCTCAGTACATCGGTCCTCCACGGTCCTGATAGTTTGACCAATATAAGCCACAGCTACAAGGAATACCATATACACCCGCCTTACGCAGTCCAAGATCATCCTTAACGGAACTCAAAAGTGCTCAATTTTAGATGGCGGTCGGAAAACACATTTAACATCGTATTTCCGTAAAATACGACCGATCTTGTTGGATACCGGTCACCCTATGTTCTATAATAACACCGACATATTGGCATGCACGTCCAGCTATTGGGACAGTGTTATTAGGGAGGCTGCTGAGATTAAATTAGCGAGCAACCTCGTTAACAGGGGTGGAGTTTGTGTTTAAACTCTGTTTGGAATCCGGCTCTCTCCCTTGTCAAAAAACAGAGAGACAGAGTCAGCGCTACCTCACCTGCGAATTCATAGTCTCACTATCGATAGCTCTGACTTTGGTCATCTTTGGTGGCACTAGTGTTCAGTGTGTGTGTTATCTTTCCTGCTTCAGCCCGAGAACCGAGGTTTTAAATTTGCATGTATGCCTCCAGTCCGTTGCAGTTTGCCTTGAAAATGGCGGGGTGTTCTCCCGCCGAAATATCGGCGGTCGCTGAAAGTGTTACCTGGCTGAATTCCCGGAAGTTATTTGAAACCCAAAATCTTTGTTTTTTGGGTACAAAAAGTGCCAGTTGGGGGGATGGCCACCTCTGTAATTTTTATTCATGGCAAATCGTTGAAATTTTCCTCGTTCGTTCTTAAAATGATATTCTCGAGGAACTTCGGATATTTTTTTGGTACCTTTATCCATCACCGAAATCTAAAGGGTCAAAGTTACCGTACTTATGCACGTAATATATGCATGTAATATCCGATCTGAGGCGTAAATGGGATTTTTACTGACATAGTCAACACATGGAAGGGGTTATGGGGTCATCGAAAGTGTTCTGAGATCACCAGACAATATTTTTAAACATCATTTTTTCACGAATTACACTGTACGCCGCACTGTTTCTGTATGAATGGCACTTCACGCCTATATAGGCAGTCGTGACCTGGAAATTATTCGATGGCGCCACCTGGTGGCGTAAACATTTTACAGATTATTATTTTGTCTTAAGATGTTCTTTGTACTTGCAAATCACACACTACATTTTTTGGTATATTGTAGGGGCATTGCAGTGCACTTTTATTTAAAGTAGAGTCGTATGTGACGATTTTGTGTTAACCTTTTATTATGTGTTCTAATTTGTTGTTTATATGTGTCAATATACATAAATACACTCCTGGAAATGGAAAACAGAACACATTGACACCGGTGTGTCAGACCCACCATACTTGCTCCGGACACTGCGAGAGGGCTGTACAAGCAATGATCACACGCACGGCACAGCGGACACACCAGGAACCGCGGTGTTGGCCGTCGAATGGCGCTAGCTGCTCAGCATTTGTGCACCGCCGCCGTCAGTGTCAGCCAGTTTGCCGTGGCATACGGAGTTCCATCGCAGTCTTTAACACTGGTAGCATGCCGCGACAGCGTGGACGTGAACCGTATGTGCAGTTGACGGACTTTGAGCGAGGGCGTATAGTGGGCATGCGGGAGGCCGGGTGGACGTACCGCCGAATTGCTCAACACGTGGGGCGTGAGGTCTCCACAGTACTTCGATGTTGTCGCCAGTGGTCGGCGGAAGGTGCACGTGCCCGTCGACCTGGGACCGGACCGCAGCGACGCGCGGATGCACGCCAAGACCGTAGGATCCTACGCAGTGCCGTAGGGGACGGCACCGCCACTTCCCAGCGAATTAGGGACACTGTTGCTCCTGGGGTATCGCCGAGGACCATTCGCAACCGTCTCTATGAAGCTAGGCTACGGTCCCGCACACCGTTAGGCCGTCTACCGCTCACGCCCCAGCATCGTGCAGCCCGCCTCCAGTGGTGTCGCGACAGGCGTGAATGGAGGGACGAATGGAGACGTGTCGTCTTCAGCGATGAGAGTCGCTTCTGCCTTGGTGCCAATGATGGTCGTATGCGTGTTTGGCGCCGTGCAGGTGAGCGCCACAATCAGGACTGCATACGACCGAGGCACACAGGGCCAACACCCGGCATCATGGTGTGGGGAGCGATCTCCTACACTGGCCGTACACCACTGGTGATCGTCGAGGGGACACTGAATAGTGCACGGTACATCCAAACCGTCATCGAACCCATCGTTCTACCATTCCTAGACCGGCAAGGGAACTTGCTGTTCCAACAGGACAATGCACGTCCGCATGTATCCCGTGCCACCCAACGTGCTCTAGAAGGTGTAAGTCAACTACCCTGGCCAGCAAGATCTCCGGATCTGTCCCCCATTGAGCATGTTTGGGACTGGATGAAGCGTCGTCTCACGCGGTCTGCACGTCCAGCACGAACGCTGGTCCAACTGAGGCGCCAGGTGGAAATGGCATGGCAAGCCGTTCCACAGGACTACATCCAGCATCTCTACGATCGTCTCCATGGGAGAATAGCAGCCTGCATTGCTGCGAAAGGTGGATATACACTGTACTAGTGCCGACATTGTGCATGCTCTGTTGCCTGTGTCTATGTGCCTGTGGTTCTGTCAGTGTGATCATGTGATGTATCTGACCCCAGGAATGTGTCAATAAAGTTTCCCCTTCCTGGGACAATGAATTCACGGTGTTCTTATTTCAATTTCCAGGAGTGTATGTCCAAGTATATAAGCGAAAGGAGGGAAGCAGCTGCAAATTGTTCCTGTCACAGCACAAAAAAGGCGAATATGCTCCTCTTTAAAAGACTCTGACAGAAAATTACGGAACCATCTTCCTCGAGCCTCATTCTTACTTCCTCGCCAATATTTATGAAGTGCGAATATATTCACACTTATTTATGCTGAAAGAGAATAGCAGAGTGATAGTGGTGGTGGAAGAGAAAGGAGGTAGTGCAAGAAGGGGAGAAAGAGAAAGTGGCAATGAAAGGAGATGAATGAAGATAGTGGCAATGGGAGCCAAACAGACAGGAGACAGTAATAATAAGTTGGACACAGTATCAGCAAAACAGAAAGAGAGATGGGAGGAGAAGCAGCAAGAGTAAAAAACAGAGAAGACAGTGAGAATGAAAAAGAGCGGTAAGTGGAGCCCATACATAAGCTTGGGGGTCTAGATCTCCGCAGACGTCGAACTTCAACATAGAAAGGTTTGCCTTCTTTCCACCATCCTCTATACAGACGTGTTAAAGTTTCCCAGTGTAAGGGTCAAGGTCTACAACAACCCGTATCCAACGACATTTGTCGAGAGGTGATAATGACGGTTGAAGAGAAAGACAGCTGGCTGTAAGTGAAACAAAAAGCGACAGTGGCAATGGGAGAAAAAAAAAGGCGGACGAAGACAAAGGCAGCTGGACATAGAGACTGTGGAAGTGACAGAGAATAGAGAGACTGGCGAGGAAGAGTGAGAGAAATCGATGAAAACTGTAAAAGTGATAGAGAGACAGACACGACAAAGCACACGAATGGGAGAAAAAGACAGCGGGAGAGAGACATATCTAGACAGTGGCAGTGAGGAGTTCCTGAGTACGAAGGCTTAACTACAGAGAGAGATTGGGTAAAAGGATCTAGAATGTTCTCTGTTATAAAAGCGTGAATATGTTTACATGAGAAAATGTCTGTTGAGAAAGGCAGAATCGAGACTAAGGCAGCTGTTCCCCACTATTCTGTCTTTCAAAGAGGAGCATATTCACCTGTTTAGTGCACCGACAGGAACATTTTTCAGTGTATGGAAATTAAGTTTATTTTCAGTAATGAAGCTATAAATTGAACAGCAGATTCATATTACACTTATGTTATTGGGCAAAATGCAATTAGGCGTGTATGTATTAGCATGTATGTATTATAAGTCCTAGATCTCTGAAGAGGAATCTGCAAGTGTTCGGTTATCAACCGCAGACGGTATTGTTAGCGCACGTTTCTGTGAAATATATGTATTTTGTCTTTACTGTAATGCCTTATGAGATCATGCACTAGGATAGTTCAAATGTTCAAATGTGTGTGACTTCCTAAGGGACCAAACTGCTAAGGTCATCGGTCCTTAGACTTACACACTACTTAAACTAACTTATGCTAAGAACAACACACACACCCATGCCCGAAGGAGCACTCGAACCTCCGGCGGGAGGGGCCGCGCAATCCGTGACATGGCGTCCCAAACCGCGCGTCCACTAAGCGCGGGACTGGGATACTACTGAGTGAAGTGCACAAAGTATGCTAGCTGTAGCGGTCAAGCCTCAGGTCAGGATTTTTAATAGGTGTGGTGACCGATAAGGCGGTGTGGTGTCTACAGATGCAGGAGACCGAGGTAGGGAGCTGGTGTAGGTGGCTGTCAAAAACGTCTAGGTGCCATCGAAACAGTATTGTTTGGAAACATTCAATACTTGTGAATTTAAGTGGAGAATGTCTTCTCAGGCGCAAGAAAATGCACGCTAATTCACATACTCGAGTGTGACAAGGAATATGGACACATCACTTAGTCGGCTGCGGCGGTGGTGTAGGTCAGGACCCGACAGTGATGTCGTGTAACTAGCCGGCACAGGAGTCTGTAGGTGCAAGGTTGCTGTGGCTCGCCACTGACACGTAAAGCCCACCCCAGCACCTTCTAAGACGGAAATGTGCTTAAGCGGGTACGAAGAGCATACCAAGGACAGCGTGCGTCATGAAAGCAGAAGCCCAGCATCCAAATTAGTAACATAGTGTAGAGCCAGACAGGCAGTACTACAGATAGCAAGGGAGGCGGCACACTGATGTCTCAACCAAAAGTTCTACGCAATAGTTTGCAGTCACTTGGTGTGGCCATTCACCAGGGGAAGGATCTGGTTCGTCCATGTCCTCTTCAGTCACCGAGGTGACCCAACAGTAGAGCCAGCTTGCAGTGGGTAAGTTCTGTGTCATCCAGCTGTCGGCATTCTTGGAGGCAGGACATCACAATTCACCAACCAAGTTATCCTGTAACTACACTCCTGGAAATGGAAAAAAGAACACATTGACACCGGTGTGTCAGACCCACCATACTTGCTCCGGACACTGCGAGAGGGCTGTACAAGCAATGATCACACGCACGGCACAGCGGAGACACCAGGAACCGCGGTGTTGGCCGTCGAATGGCGCTAGCTGCGCAGCATTTGTGCACCGCCGCCGTCAGTGTCAGCCAGTTTGCCGTGGCATACGGAGCTCCATCGCAGTCTTTAACACTGGTAGCATGCCGCGACAGCGTGGACGTGAACCGTATGTGCAGTTGGCGGACTTTGAGCGAGGGCGTATAGTGGGCATGCGGGAGGCCGGGTGGACGTACCGCCGAATTGCTCAACACGTGGGGCGTGAGGTCTCCACAGTACATCGATGTTGTCGCCAGTGGTCGGCGGAAGGTGCACGTGCCCGTCGACCTGGGACCGGACCGCAGCGACGCACGGATGCACGCCAAGACCGTAGGATCCTACGCAGTGCCGTAGGGGACCGCACCGCCACTTCCCAGCAAATTAGGGACACTGTTGCTCCTGGGGTATCGGCGAGGACCATTCGCAACCGTCTCCATGAAGCTGGGCTACGGTCCCGCACACCGTTAGGCCGTCTTCCGCTCACGCCCCAACATCGTGCAGCCCGCCTCCAGTGGTGTCGCGACAGGCGTGAATGGAGGGACGAATGGAGACTTGTCGTCTTCAGCAATGAGAGTCGCTTCTGCCTTGGTGCCAATGATGGTCGTATGCGTGTTTGGCGCCGTGCAGGTGAGCGCCACAATCAGGACTGCATACGACCGAGGCACACAGGGCCAACACCCGGCATCATGGTGTGGGGAGCGATCTCCTACACTGGCCGTACACCACTGGTGATCGTCGAGGGGACACTGAATAGTGCACGGTACATCCAAACCGTCATCGAACCCATCGTTCTACCATTCCTAGACCGGCAAGGGAACTTGCTGTTCCAACAGGACAATGCACGTCCGCATGTATCCCGTGCCACCCAACGTGCTTTAGAAGGTGTAAGTCAACTACCCTGGCCAGCAAGATCTCCGGATCTGTCCCCCATTGAGCATGTTTGGGACTGGATGAAGCGTCGTCTCACGCGGTCTGCACGTCCAGCACGAACGCCGGTCCAACTGAGGCGCCAGGTGAAAATGGCATGGCAAGCCGTTCCACAGGACTACATCCAGCATCTCTACGATCGTCTCCATGGGAGAATAGCAGCCTGCATTGCTGCGAAAGGTGGATATACACTGTACTAGTGCCGACATTGTGCATGCTCTGTTGCCTGTGTCTATGTGCCTGTGGTTCTGTCAGTGTGATCATGTGATGTATCTGACCCCAGGAATGTGTCAATAAAGTTTCCCCTTCCTGGGACAATGAATTCACGGTGTTCTTATTTCAATTTCCAGGAGTGTATCAACACTGTCATTCCCTACGAATGAGAGCTGCAGATGGAATGATCGGACACTGATACTGAGACTGCTGAAACGAACATACTACTGGCCATTAAAATTGCTACACCACAAAGTTGACGTGCTAGAGACGCAACATTTAGCCGACATGAAGAAGATTCTGTGATATGCAAATGATTAGCTTTTCAGAGCATTCACACAAGGTTGGCGCCGGTGGCGAAAACTACAGCGTGCTGACATGAGGAAAGCTTCCAAACGATTTCTCATACGCAGACAGCAGTTGACCGGCGTTGCCTGGTGAAACGTTGTTGTGATGCCTCGTGTAAGGAGGAGAAATGCGTACCATCACGTTGATAGAGGTCGGATTGTAGCCTATCGCGATTGCGGTTTATCGTATCGCGATATTGCTGCTCGCGTTCTTCGAGATCCAGTGACTGTTAGCAGAATATGGAATAGGTGGGTTCAGGAGTGTAATACGGAAAGCCGTGCTGGATCCCAACGGCCTCGTATCACTAGCAGTCGAGATGACAGGCATCACATCTGCATGGCTGTAACGGATCGTGCAGCCACGTCTCGAGCCCTGAGTCAACAGATGGGGACGTTTGCAAGACAACAACCATCTGCACGAACAGTTCGACGACGTTTACAGCAGCATGGACTATCAGCTCGAAGACCTTGGCTTCGATTACTCTTGACGCTGCATCACAGACAGGAGCGCCAGCGATGGTGTACTCAACGACGAACCTGGGTGCACGAATGGCTAAACGTCATTTTTTGGATGAATCCAGGTTCTTTTTACAGCACCATGATGATCGCATCCGTGTTTGGCGATATCGCAGTGAACGCACATTGGAAGGGTGTATTCGTCATCGCCATACTGGCGTATCACCCGGTGTGATGGTATGGGGTGCCTTTGGTTACACGTCTCGGTCACCTCTTGTTGGCATTGACGGCACTTTGAACAGTGAACGTTACATTTTACATGTGTTACGACTCGTGGCTCTATCCTTCATTCGATCCCTGCGAAGCTCTACATTTCAGCAGGATAATGCACGAGCGTATGTTGCAGGTCCTGTACGGGCCTTTCTGGATACAGAAAATGTTCGACTGCTGCCCTGGCCAGCACTTTCTCCAGATCTCTCACCAATTGAAAACGTCTGGTCAATGGTGGAGGAGCAACTGGCTCGTCACAATACGTCAGCTGTACCTGTACACTCCATCCAAGCTCTGTTTGACTCAATGCCCAGGCGTATCAAGGCCGTTATTACGGCCAGAAGTGATTGTTCTGGGTACTGATTTCTCAGGATCCATGGACATAAATTGCGTGAAAATGTAATCACATGTCAGTTCCAGTATAATATATTTGTCCAATGAATCCCGTTTATCATCTGCATTTCTTCTTGGTGCAGCAATTTTAATGACCAGTAGTGTATTTCAGGTTGACAGAACGTCATGGTGGCTGGTAATGTAGTCATTTGCCCTCATTATCCGAATGCGTCAGTGCACTTGTCCCATCGAGGTGTCTCAGTTATGGTCAGTTCTCTTTCCCTTCATACTTTCCGTCAGCGCCAGGACGTTGTGGAGCGGCTGACTTCGGGGGTTACGCTTTACTGCTTCGCTGTATGACACTTTGGGCGCTGTCATACCGCGCCGTTTGCATTTCTTTATTACCACTCGGCTCAATGTGGAAATGCATTACGATCAACACCCTGCCTTTCGCGACACTGGCACTCTATGCATGCCCCAAATGCTGACTCTGGTACCACGCGCCGCGGAATTTGAATTCGCGCCAGACTTCATGGACGTCGAAGACCCCTAGAGGTCTCTGCACCATCGCGCCGTAAGCTGTGACGGCGCTTTCCTCCTGGCCCACATTTAGTGCGAGAGCGCCACAGTGGAACACGTGGTCCCAGCGGCCAATAACGGCGCCCCCGATCGTGTATTTAAGCTCCTGCCTCTCGGTCACCCAGTTCCATCTTACCACCTATGCCACATACTCCCACAACCAGGCCCACTTCACCTTCACCCCCCTCACCACCCTCGTCTAACTCTCCCCTCCTATGGTACAATGGTACAACAACCCTACCGTATCCTGTACCACAACATTCGCTCCCTGCCCACCCACAAACTCCTCCTCCTCCACACCCTCCGTCAGCACCGCGTGGATGCCTTCGTCCTAAATGAAATCTTCCTTCAACCCCGTATCTCCATCTCCACTGCTCCTTACACCTTACACCGCTCCGATAACCCGTACCCTCTGGCGCGTGGCGGAGTTGCTATAGGCCACCTCAAGCACCTACCTGTCCGGCCCCAAAGTCTCCTTAACAATCCTGCCGACCATCTCACCCTCAGCCTCTTCTTCCCCACCCTTACCATCACCTGTGCCACCATTTATGTCCGCCCTCGCACCCCCATCCTGTACGATTTCCTGGCCCACATTGACTGCACCTTCTGCACCTACGTGATTGCCACCAACCTCAATATCCACAGCCGTGACCCTGCCGACCTCCAATGGTGGCATCAGTTTCTCACCACTCTCCAGGGAGACCTGGTTCCCCTGCCTCAGCACACGCGACCCGAATCCAACACCACTCCTGATGTGGTCCTTGCCTCTCCCAACCTCCTTGGGCACATCACCGCAGATATCCTTGACCTCATTGGCAGTGACCATGCACTTGTTCTCCTCACTATCTCTAATGGTCGCCATCCCCGCAACGCTCCTCGCCCTGACGTCCCTCCTAAAGTTGTCCATGATTACTCCCGTGCCAACTGGGATGCCTACCGGGACTCCATTCACACCCAGGTTAATGGCCACGACTTTACCCTCCAATCTCCTGATGACATCTCTCGCACTGCTGCCTTCCTGCACCAGACCTTGTCTGACGCCGGCGCCACCCATACCCCCACTAAAGCCATCCACCCTCACCGCCCCGCCGTGCCTCCACAGGCCGTCCTTCTCCTTCGAGAGTCCCGCCGCCTCTACCGCTCTTTTCTCCGCACTCGTGACCGGGATACACTTACCTGCCACCGGCAATTACAACGACACATCCGAAACCTGCTTACTGCGAAGAAACGCCGTGCCTGGCGCCAGACATGTACACAACTCAACACCACGCTCCCCATAAACTCTTCCAAGTATTGGTCTGCTTTCCACCGCCTTACTGGAAAACGCCCCACCCCCCAGTACCCTCTTCTCCTTAATGACCGTCCCTTTCCTGACACCCTCAGTAAGGCCAACCACTTTGCCTCCCACCTCTCTGACGTTTTTTCCATCCCAGATGATCCCCACTTTGATTATTCCATCTTCCCTGATGTCATGGCCCGTACAAATACCTCTGTTCCTCCCCTTGCTCCTAGCTTCCAGTACTTGGGCCACACCCCACCATCTGAATTTAACACTCCCATCACTACACAGGACATCAGCCTCACACTCCACACTAAACGCAACACGGCTCCCGGCCACGACTGCGTTACCTACCGCCACCTCAACCACTGCCCTCCCTCCTTCCTTTCAATCCTTGCCACCCTCTACAATGTCATCCTTGCCACTGGCTTCTATCCCGACCTGTGGAAAACCTCCCATATCCTGATGTTCTCCAAACCCAACAAGCCTCCATTTGATGCCTCTTCCTATCATCCTATCTGTCTCACATCGGTGTTCAGCAAGCTCTTGAAATCCATCCTTTCCCAGCACATCCATCACCACTTCCACCAAAACCACCTTCTCCCAAACACCCAATGTGGCTTTCGACCTTCCTTCTCTGCTGATGACCAACTCCTCTGCCTCACTCATCTCCTCTCCGTCCAGCTTAACTCCTGTCGCTCCGCCATTTTTGTCTCCCTTGACCTCGAAAAGGCCTATGACCGTGTCTGGCATCCCGGTCTCCTGTTTAAACTCCAAACCTACGCCCTTCCTATCAACTACATCTGTCTGGTGGCCTCCTTCCTCTCCCACCGCCCCTCCTATGTTACCATCCATAATGCCAATTCCCACACCTTCTACCCCTCTGCAGGTGTGCCCCAGGGCTCTGTTCTCTCCCCTCTCCTCTACCTCCTGTACACGGCAGATATGCCCCAACCCCCCCCCTCCCTCCAGTACACCTCTTGCAATATGCTGATGACACCGCATTCCTCGCCCTCGCTCCTACCCTCCACCAGTCCCAACGCCTTCTCCAGAATCACCTTGACCTTTTTGCTGCATGGTGTAACCAGTGGCTCCTGAAACTCAACTCTTCCAAGACCCAGGCCATCATCGTAGTTCATACCACTCGCTCCTTCTGGCTCCTGGATTTCTCCCTTACTGTGCACCCGTCCTGTCCGCCTCACCCCTACCATCACCTACCTTGACCTCACCATTGACCATCACCTCACCTGGATCCCTCATCTCCGCTCCATCCAATCCAAAGCCCACAACCACCTCCGACTCGTCAAACTCCTCTCTGGCCGGACTTGGGGGTTGCACCCCTCTATCATCCTCCACACCTACAAATCCTTAATCCATCCCATCCTCTGTTATGCCAGTCCTGCCTGGATATTTGCCCCCCCCCCAAATTCTATAAGTCCCTCCAGATCATTGAGCGTCATGCACTCTGCCTCGCCTTCCATATACACCTCCCGTCCCCCATGCGGATCCTCTATGATCTCATTCCTTTCCCCCATCTGCTCCTATTCGTCGAACATATCCGCATCCTCTACACCTCCCGCCGTCTTGAACCCCCTCACCCCCTGGTTGCTCCTCTCCTCTCCCATCCCCGCCCCCTGCCACGTCTTCACCGTTGTGTCCCCCCTGCCCTCCATCTCTACACCCTGCATCTCCTTTCCCAAGGTGGCTTCCCTCAACTCCCCCTCCCGGATGATGCCCTCTCTCCCTCCATTTATCCTTCCTATCAACTCTTATCCTCACCCCCTCCTTTCCTCCGTCCATTCCCTGGTCTCCCTCTTCCTGCCCCCTTCCATCCTGTGTTTTCTCCCCGCCTATCCTCTCCCTATCTCCTTTCTCCCCCCCCCCCCGAGTCCTTTTGTACTCCCCTCCTCTGCCTTCCCCACTCCCTGGCACGTCTGCTCAGCACGCCCCACCCCTCTTATGGATCCTCATCTTCCATTGGCTCCTTTCCCCCCTCCCCCTTCAATTTTCCTCTCCTTCCCCCCCCCACCCTTTTTCCCGTCATCTGACCAGTTTCCCCCCACCTGCTCTCGGGTGTGGTATGTCATATTTGTGCCACCTTTTTAGTGCAGTGTTTAAGTGAGTGTTCAGTGTTGTGCGTCTTTCCACAGTGTTGCGAACAGAAATCATGCTGTCGCTGGGTGTGCTTTTTATATCTCTTGCGAACAGAACCCAGACTGTCGCCGTGTTTTTTAATTGTCTGTCTATTATTTTTCTGCTGCCTGTGTATTTTATTAGCATCATCCACCCTGTGTTTTATGTTTTAAGCTCCAGAATTTTCTGCCATTTTACCTTTAAGTCACCGATTTTATCGCCAACTGTTATTATTTTTTTATTATCTTCATCTTTTTAAAACAAATTCTGTAGGCTGAAGAGCGGCGTAATAAGCTGCTGCCAGCCCGCCCCCTTTAGGGGGAATCGAAACTCAATAAAGGAAAAAAAAGCTCACCCAGCGAGTCTAATGGTGGCGTGCGTCTTGACGTATCGCATCGACAACAGACAGCGTGTCTACCGTTCTTTGTTTCCATTGCTAGTGGACGTCTTGTATTCGTTTGGTTCTCTCTCCGTTGCTTCTTTCGTGTTGTCGTCGTAAGGTGTCTCTCGATCGCCCGTCGTTGTTTCGTGCCCCTCCTTTCCGTTCGTTTGCTTGTTCGCGGGCCGCTCTCCGTTTGGTCCCGCCGCGCTTTGTCGGCCACACCGCGTCCGGAACGGTCGCGGCTACAACAGGTTACAACATTGGCTGTGACACACGATGTGATCGGGGTCTGGTTCTTTGCCAACTGCGCCAAGTAATAACTTGAAAAGCTTGCATGCGCACCTGGGAGCTGGATCCGCTGTGCAACACAGTGATCCCATCTGCAGGCAGAACTGAACTTTCGGTTTTCCTATCCCACAACGTTTATTATTCGTTTCAAAAGGTAATAAGTGATGCTATTAAGATCTGAACCCGGTAGCCTATGCAGTGAACACACCGCTCCCTGTAAGATCATATGAAGTATTCTGACAAAGTCACACAGTAGGTATTATTGAACATCAGAACTTAAACAGGGGGGGGGGGGCAGTCAATCATGAAATATGGCTACCATAACTGATATAGTAATAACGAGGACGGGTTTAATCGAACTGTGAAATTAAACTACACGCCACAATAAATTATATTTATTGCTAAAATGCATGGGCATGACGCCAGATGTTGAAAAGATTAATACAAGTAATTAAGTGTACGGCGATTTGAATTGATTACTGAATATGCACGATAATATCTTGGCATAGGGGGGTGGGTGGCATTGAAAAGGAAATAGTAATAATGTTCAAGAATTTGCTTTGACTACTTAAACCGCCAGTGGTTGCTGAATTAATTGACAGATTAAGGTAAGGGCACTGAAAAGTACATGTGAGCACCAATACCGTTTCCTAAGAGCGTGTTGCGTTCAAATAGTTGAATGTGTGAATTAACTTATAAAAACAAGGCCCTAATTGGAAACGAATAAATTTATACTGCGTTCGTCACGTTGTGAGCAAATACTGCACATGCATATCATCGTTCTAAAACTAAGATGCAGAAAATGGGTGCAGTAGTATCTGAAAGTTACAAACTCGGCCCCAACAGCTGTAATCTATTCTCAAAGATTCTCAAAATGGCCATCAGCTGAAATGTCTTTTGCTGGAAGTGCAGATGCAGACCAAATATCCCTCTCTGAAGCTATAAGACCAAGAGCTCGTAGACTCTCCTTCAAAAAATTTTGCTGGCTCTTCTAGGGGCTGCATTTGCTAGTTCTCCACCTGCTCGAAAATAA
Organism: Schistocerca cancellata; assembly: GCF_023864275.1. Classification (NCBI taxonomy): domain Eukaryota; kingdom Metazoa; phylum Arthropoda; class Insecta; order Orthoptera; family Acrididae; genus Schistocerca; species Schistocerca cancellata. The sequence goes on from NC_064634.1 coordinate 360,444,737, forward strand.
TTCTGGTAAGCCAATCGTTGGTTTGTTTATAAAACAAACGCCTCTATTACTTTTGACTTCCCCTGAACCCAAAAAATATATCTCGCTCTGTGCGTCATGTGTTTACCATCACCTTGCAGATCTTTGTCTGCTTAGAAAGCGTTATTTCCTTACTTCCAGTGTGGATCACAATGCCAGTTTACAACTCGCCGAGTTCGACCTACTCGTTCCTGCTGCGGAAAACATCAGCACCCACGGGCCATCCCAAAGAGTGGTGGTCGTCCACTGTATACCTGTCAGCGCCTGTGTGTTTCAACAAAAGAACAGTTTTACGACCCATTTGCGATTTTACCCCTGCGGCCCTAATTTTCCCAAAGCAAACCAGCGTATTCAGCTCAAAGAAAAATTACACGTCTATTTTACCACTATATAGAAATGAAAAGAAGAAGTACTAATTACAGTCGCAATCATTGGTGTCGGTTTCAGTTACTAATATACTTTCATGTCTCGCTTGTAATTTGAAGTGAGTGCATTGAGAATGGCTAGCTTCTAGCCCAAATCTAGATCTGAATAATAAAATTTAAAAAGGACGACTGATTGGTACAATCTATAATTTACAAGTTAAATTGATTTGATAGTATAATTTGAATATTGTCATATTAACCAGGTTACAGAGCAGTTTTAAATTTCTATTATCTTGCCTTCGTAATCCTTACGTGATACGAACATTGTTGGTGGTAAGATTGTGTTTGGTGACTAGAATGCCTTATCCCACCATGTTTTGATCGAACCTACTGGATCACATCTCTGAACTGACCTCGTGGAGATGCCAAATACTCAAGCAGTGCTCAAAAATGGATCGCACAAGTGTTGTGTATGCAGGCACCTTTATGGAAGAGTGAACTTGCGTAAAATTGTCCCCGAAGTCGGTCATTCACCTTACCTGCAAACGACCTTTCCTTATGGGATTAAAGATAAGTGGAGAACCTTATGTAAGGTGGAACTGATCACTAGATGTTAGGAGAAGCGCATCCACCAATATAAAGCGGCCAGGGTGTGTTATCAGTAGAGAAGCTGTAATAGAAGAAGGGGCCGTCCAGGAGAGCTCAGGGACTTCGAATGTGGACGAGTCATTGGACTTTACCTCATCATCCATCAATGACATTTCAACCCTAATAGAGCTGCCCAATTCGACTTTTGGCGATGTGATTTTGAAGTGGAAAGTCGAAGGAAACTTTACAGTTAAAACAAAAGCAGGCAGACCTCTTTTACTGATGAACAGGAAGCGTCTAGTATTCCGGAGGGTGTCTGTAAAGTACTGCATGAAATCGACGGAAGGAATCGGTCATGAGTTCGTGTCATCAAGCGTCCATCTGTCACAAAGACTGTACGTAGGGAGTTCAAAAGAATGTAATAACGCTGGAGCAGCGCCGCATAACGTGTATATTTCTGTACTCATTGCGAAGCGGTGCTTGAGATGGTACTATCAACAACACCACTGAACGGTTGCTCGCTGGAAACAAACGATCACATGTGAAGAATGGTGGTAACTGTTTGGAATTCCGATGGAAGGGTTTCGGCCTGGCGAATTTCTGGAGAGCTTTATCCGCCATTATATGTGGCGCCAAAAGACGAGTACAGAGGAGATTATGTTACGACAAGTAGGTGTGTTTCTTGGTTAGCTTGTGGTCCCCCTACTGTGATTAAAAAATCACTAAATGTGGAAACATATAAACACATTTACGGCATTGGGCACGAGTATTGCGCACAGTACAGGAATATTTCGTAGACTATGATTAATTGTACCACCATGATAATGCACCATGTCATAAAACAGCATCTCCAGGCAATAGGTAATGTACAGTTACATTCCCGATATGGACTGGCCTGCCCAGAGTCCCGACCTGAACCGAATGGAACAGCTGTGGCATGGATTAGAACGTCGATTTTGGTCCACAAACAAACATGTTACATCATTACCTTCTTCGGTTTGGGCTCTTAAGAGTAGGTCATTATTCCTCCACATATATCCAGACACATTATTAAAAGTGTTTCCAGCAGAGTTCAAGGCGTCATCAAGGCAAAACGTGGACACTTATTAATGCTCAAGTATTAGTGGACATAAGTACTCGGCCCCGTCATATTGATGTGACCACCTGTAAGGAGCCTGAATAACCCTCTTTTGCTGCACCGACTGCTGCGAGATATGCACGAAGAGAGTCAGTCTGGTTCTGGAAGACATCATCAGGGATGCGAAGCCATGCCCAGTCCACGCTGGATGAGGACCCATGGCGGGAACAGCTCGATCGACGTAGTCTCACGTATTCTAGACTGAGTTTAAATCTGGGAAGTCTGGTGGCCAGTGGGTTACGATGTACTCATCCTTGCACTACGACCTGTGAACACGTTGCATTGTCCTGGTAGATGCCATCGTGGAAATAAAAAAACAAACTGCATATAGAGATTTATATGGTCCCCAGCAATGGAGCCTACTTGTGTTAATCCAATGAAACTTCCAGAATGACGAGATCGCCAAGGGAATACCACGAACATATTCCCCAGACCGTAACGCTCCCTCCTCCAGCCTGGACCGTTCCGACGATTCTGGCAAGGTGTTTGCTTTCAGTTGTTTCAAGCCACACTCCCAGCTGGCTATCTGTCTGACGGAACATAAAACGTGTATTATTGGTGTGGAAATTCCATCCGTCGCTGATGAACGGCAGTCAACCTGGTGCATAAATCAGCTGCCTGCAGCGGATGCTCATATGCAGCAGTGTTAGCTGAACGGTCATTGAGGAACCCCTCGGATCACCTGAGCGGTCAGTTGATCAACAGTCACGGCTATTCGCCAGTACACATCTCCGCAACCATTGTTCACCCCTGTCATTTATGTCCCCTGGTGTTCCACAGTTACCTCGGCGCCAGTTTTGGACAGCGCTATTTTGCCGCACCCAGTATACTTTAACCCCAGCGACACGCGAACTGTTTTTAGACATAGCCGTTTCGGTAACGATTCCGTCTTTCACAAGAAAGCCATCGATCTTGCCCTTTTGGACGTAAATAAATCGCTTTGTTTCCGCTTTATGACAACGACTACACTCTTATCCCCATCATCGTCCTCCGACGTGACTTGTATAACGCCCGGCGCTTGTGCTCCAACCTGTCGTCTGTGAGTGGTTATTGCTCTCATCGTCTGCATTAATTTGCATTAGTCAACATTTAGAGCCAATTGCCATTCATCACATCAAATAAAAATTCTGCCCAAATTATCCTGTAGTCAACTACATTCCTGTGCACTACAGTCTCGCCAGCGAACATTTTCAGATTGCTGCAGTTTTCTGCGTCGGGCAGAGTCCACAATTTTAACGGATTGCAATCCCTATCACCTTTGTCGTCGTATATTTATAGGACATTATAGGCCGAATATTGAAGTTAGGACATTGTTATTTTTTTATAGGGGTCCACAGCTCGTGGTCTAGCGGCTAGCGTTGCTGCCTCTGGATCATGGGGTCCTGGGTTCGATTCCCGGCCGGGTTGAGGATTTTCTGTGCCCGGGGAGTGGGTGTTTGTGTTGTCCTCATCATTTCATCACCATCGACATCAATCGTGACAGTGGCTAGATGGGACTGTGTAAAAACATTGGACTGTGTAAAAATTGGTGGCATTGTACGTTCGCGGATGACCGCCCTACAAACGAAACATCATCATCATCATAATCTTTAGAGGGTAGTGATCACACAGAGGTGAAACGGGAAGGTTAGGAACTGTGGCTGTGTATCTAGTTGCCCTACAGTTCGATTTAAAGCCATTTTATGTAGCTTAATCGTCTCCTTCTTCTTCTATCTTTTGATGATGAGACCAATCGAGCTAGTCTGGCCTCAGTTCCATTAACTGATCGTCGTATTCCCTCTTCCCTCTGGATTTGTATTGCAAGGCCGTCTTAGTAATCCTTGTTTCTTCCATCCGTTCCCGATGTTCCTTCTGGTTTTGTTTATGTGCTTCTATTTTCTGATGTATTGCGATAATATTCAGTTCTTGTCCAATGTTTTCATTAGGAATCCTGTTCTGCTTAATACAACCATTTACTGCTAGTAAAATTTCATTTCGGCCGCCTGAACATGGCAACTTTTTTTTCTCCTGGTAAATTAGCATTTACTGTTATGCAGCGGAACAGGTACAGCCATTACCTTGTAGAATTTCATTTCTGTGTCTCTTCGTGTATTTTTAATAATCTGCTTCTATTGCCGCCCATACTCTGATATCTCTGTAACTTACTATCTGCAGTCTTATTTTCGTTACAAGTAATATAGCTCCCTAGCTAACTAAACTGCTGCATTTGTACCAAAATCTGATCTCTGATTATAATTTTGTTTCGTACTATTATCTCCTAAGGAATGTTATTTTCTTAGTTTTATTTAATGCTCTGTTAAGATAAGAATCTGTTACAAGCGAGTTTAAAATTGGATTCATTCTTATGGTCCGTCTTCGAAGTTTGCCATTAACACCACGTATAAATATAAAATGAGTCGTATAATTAGAAATTCTGATTCTATCCACTTGTTTAAACAGTGCTAATTCTTTTGCTGTAGGCTAATCTTTTGGAATTTTAGTGCTTAGTCAGCAGGTACTGAACTGATCGTATGAAAAATTCTCAACTTAAGCAGTGATCCAAAATGTTTAATTAACTCTATATCAGTCCCGTCAGGATCTGGACACATCTTGTATTTTTCGGTTTTAGAATACCTTTCTTGAAAAACATTAACATGCATGTTCACAGTTATATTTCACAATTATATTTCCAGGTGACTTGTGGCCTTTGTATTACACCACAGATTCTTGTAATGTTCTGTCCATTTTTCCTGATTCCATTTGTTTGTGCTAAATCTTTATCAAATCTATGTAAGTGTCTTAATATTGTGAAAGCGATGTCTTGCCTGCCATGCACATCATGTTCTATCACAGCTATAAATTTGTCACAACTATATCCCTGAGTCTTTCATATTAGTGATTTTGCTTAATTTCTCATCAGACTGTAATTTTCCCTTGTTTGCTTATTGGAAGATTGCAGAAAAAACTCGTATTTTCTTTGGTTTTTTTATGAATTTCTTCAATTTCGGCATTTCCTATTTTGAACCCTTTCTTCCTTTGTCTTTTAGATTACTTTCCTACGGTTTCACCTTCTTGTTGATTTATAGAGTATTTGATGTTTTTTCAGTCTAAGTTCGTATCGTTTTATGTAGGTATCTTTATTAAATAATAATTCACTCTATCTTTTAACGATCTTACTTTAAAATTGGTCGATTTTTCTTTGCCTACAGACGATGAACCCTTTATCCTCCTACGTTTTGTTAGTGCCGTTGGTTTGGTCTAGCCAAGAAAATGGTAGCTGTTTTTTTTTTTTTTTTTTTTTTTTTGCTACAATATACTTCACCTATTTCCTCTGTTAGCCCACGTGTATTTGTGAATGTCGTTCTTTCAGAAGAAATATTAGTTATTTTGAGATTTTTGAAAGTGAAGGAACTTCTCATCTGATCATCGCTTGCATTCACAGTACGCTATCCGTATCTACTCACAAAGTCCTTAATAGGGCTATCATTTACTGTGCCATTCCTATCTCCACGTTCGTAAATGAAATCCGTTTCATTTATTCCATCATACACAAGTTGGAGACTTTCACAGTGATCTTCTGAGCCCTGTACTCGTCCTTTTTCAGGACAGTAAACTCCAATCAGTTAGGTGACCTCGATGTAGTTTGAACCTTATAGTCATTAATCCCTCATTATGAAAACTGTATATTTAATTGCTTCCATTTTGAATCTATCGTCAAAGTCACGGCCTCCTGTGCTACGTACCTACTCTTCAATACCGCTGTACAACAACGTAAAATCTTGTTAAACCTGTAGTTTCTCGCAATTTCTACTTTCCTTGTGTTACGGTCGCAGGTTCGAATCCTGCCTCGGGCATGGATGTGTGTGATGTCCTTAGGTTAGTTAGGTTTAAGTAGTTCTAAGTTCTAGGGGACTGATGACCTGAGATGTTAAGTCCCATAGTGCTCAGAGCCATTCGTACCATTTCTTAAATAATGCTCCTTCCTGGGTGGACACAGTAGTTGATTAGTAAATGTAGACGGTGCACGAAATAAAGTGGTTATCTACATTCTGGAACCGACGTGTCCTCCTGGCAACCTGTGTCACTGTTTCCTGTGGAAAACGGGCAAAAATTTTAAAGCATTCGAAACGAGAACAACGGCGAGACTGCAGTAGTGAGAGGAGGAAGAGTGTATGGTTGCTCCGACCGGTTGAGCCCCGTGGGGGAACTAGGGCAGTGAAGAAGGTCCGGGGTCTCCGCTAAGTGGGCAACGAATGGCGGCGGCGTGGCTGCAGCCTTAGTGGGGCCTAAGCCGCGGAGAGACGGTCGCCACTGTAATCTGGACTCTGGCGGTGAAATGTGGCCGGCCGGCGGCACACTCCAGCTGCTTGCAGGCGCTGCAAGGCTAGACCCGCCGTCCTAGCAGTGTGGGCCCGTTACTGTTTCTGGCGTTACGGTGCACCTGTTGGCAGATAAGGTACGACTCGGAGTAAACCATGCAACAGTCGAAAGCTTATCATGAACACCTTTTAGACATTCACAAGTGGCTAAAGGCTTCTGTCCGACTTGTAAATACGAGAGTCACCCAAAAAGAAAATAGTGTTTTGTCATAACTGATAAAAGATGAAAGATATCAACACAAAACTTTATTTAATAAGTTCCAGTCGCTTACTCTATTTTTCAGCGTGGTCGTCATTGTTGTCAAGGTACTTATTGTAACGTGAGACCAGTTTTCAAATTGGTTTCTTGTACGCCTCTACCGCGAAAGATTTGAGTCAGGATGTCACTGTTTGAAGTTTTCATCGTTTACGGGCTGCTTTCCATCAAGAACTTCCTTTAGGTTCGGGAATAAGTGAAAATTACGTGGTGCCAGGGCTATAAGGAGCATGAATAAAAATTTCCCACTGAAGAGGCTCAAGTTCTTTCTGTGATCGTACTCTTGCATGAGGCCGCGCACTGTACTGAATCGAAAACACTTTTGCCGACAACATTCCACGTATCCTACTCGTAAGAAAATATTTTCCCTTTAAATGTTGGTGTATCACTACCATAGGCTGTATCTCGTAATACGAACTGACCGTAAACTTCCCCTTTGAGCAACAATGGAAGCATAACGGTCTAAGGCGCTGCAGTCATGCACTGTGCGGCTTATCCCGGGCATGGGTGTGTGTGTTTGTCCTTAGGATAATTTAGGTTAAGTAGTGTGTAAGCTTAGGGACTGATGACCTTAACAGTTAAGTTCCATAAGATTTCACACACATTTGAACATCTTTTTGGAAGCATAATTTTGAAAATCCGTTGTTAACTTGAAACTTCCTGGAAGATTAAATCTGTGTGCCGCACCGAGACTCGAACTCGGCGACTTTGTCTTTCGCGGGCAAGTGCTCTACCATCTGAGCTACCTAAGCTCGACTCACGCCCCGTCCTCACAGCTTTACTTCTGCCAGTATCCCATCTATCACCTTTTAAACATCAGAGAAGCTCTCCTGTGAACCTTGCAGAACTAGCCCTCATGGAGGAAAAGATATTGCGGAGAAATGGCTTAGCCACAGCCTGGGGGCAGTGGAGTGTGCGCCGATATGAAAATTCCTCGCACATAAAACTGTGTGCCAGACCGAGACTCGAACTCGGGACCTTTGCCTTTCGTGGGCAAGTGCTCTACCATTTAAGCTACCCAAGCATGACTCACGCCCCGTCCTCAAAGCTTTACTTCTGCCAGTATCTCGTCTCCTACCTTCCAAACTTCAAAGAAGCTCCTGCAAACCTTGCAGAACTAGCACTCCTGGAAGAAAAGATACTGCGGAGACATGGCTTAGCCACAGCCTGGGGGATGTTTCCAGAAAGAGATATCCACTTTGTAACGGAATATTCCAGTGCACATCTATCACCCAAAACATTACGACTATTGCCCACCTCAACATTGAATGCCGCCTGATGGTGCTGCGGGCACATGACTCGGTGACAAAAGTATGTAAGCGGAGCAGACGTGGACGGGGAATCACCCTAGCGAAAATACGGCAGAAAATGGGAAAATCCATTGAGAAAAGCGACTTTGATAAAGGGCAGATTGTTATTACGTCGAGCCTGTGAACTAGTATCTCGAGAACGGCGAAGCTGATCGACTGTTCATGTGCTACTGGCGTGAGAATTTACGGAAAGAGGTAGAAGGACAGTGAAACTACCACTAGCCGCTAAATGGTTGGACGTTCACAGAACCTGGGGTCCGGACGCTTGTATGCTCTATAAAGTAGGATAGGTGGTGATCTGTGGCATCTCTCCCTGAAGAGCACAATGCTTCTGCGTGCCCAAGTGTTTCCGAGCACACCGTTCATCGTATATTGTTGAACATGAAGCTCCTAGCAGACGAGCCCCACGTGCTCACATGTTGAGCCAACGACATCGTCAATTATCATTGCAGTGGGCACGGGACCAACAGGATTCGACCGTCAAGCAATGTAAATGTGTCAGTTCTTCGGGTGAAACGCATTTTTGCCACATTAGGTCGTCGGTCGTCTCCACAAATGGCGTCATCGAGGTGAACGGCGGCTCGAAACGTGCAGAGCGCCACGGACGGAGGCTGATGAGTACAGTATCATGCTATGGGAGGCATTCTCCCGCGTTTGCATGGGACCTTTGGTAGTAATCGAAGACACGCTCACAACTGCGAATCATCTGCATCGCTTCATGTTTTTTGTCTATGCGTAGACATCTAATACCATATACCTTCACAAACCTAGCAACAAATTCTCTGATCGCCGATACGCAGAATCAGCGACGGACTACCAGGCTCTTAAGCAGGTGTCATAATGTTTCGACCCATCAGGATAAATGTTAAAAAATATATCGGCTGAACCACTTGTTTATAGTGTAAAACGCTAAGATTGACGCGTTTCGGAAGTCAAGCTTCCATCATCAGAATAATAAAAAGTAAAAGAACCTGTTAAAACTCGCTAAACTGGAACATGCACCAGGCACAATAAAATTGATTATAAAATTAAAACATAAAGGGAAGTAGCCAAGATGTTTTATTATCAGTTTTATTGTGCCTGGTGCATGTTCCATTTTAGCAAGTTTTAACAGGTTCTTTTACTTTTTATTATTCTGATGATGGAAGCTTGACTACCGAAACGCGTCAGTCATAGTGTTTTACACTATAAACAAGTGATTGAGCCGATATTTTTTTTAACATTGACATTCACAACCACGACATCTCATCCAGTATGGATAAAATCATCAGGGTAGTTTTACTGTTGTATTTATTTGTTTTCCTTTTCTTAAAACAAAAGCTAATCAACTGAATCTATGGTTTCAATGTTATGGCTATATGTAATGTTGTTTTCATTATATCGGATTTTTGGACCTGCTACGAAAGTTGCTCCATTAAGTTCCTCTAATCGTCATTGAAGTATATTCGCGCTAGAGGTCAACAGTAAAAATCTATGGGCTAGATATGTTCCGCTACAAGAACATAATTGCACCGTTATAAGGCCCTCAGTCCCCGAGTAGACTTTGAAGACGTAGTTACGAGACTTCCTTTACTTGATAATGATAATGATACCACATGTGTTACACTTTGTACATGAGTGGTTAAATTTAGGTCATTCAGGTAGGAGCTGGCCGGGGTGGACGAGCGGTTCTAGGCGCTTCAATCCGGGACCGCGCGACTGCTACTGTCGCAGACTCGAATCCTGCCTCGGGCATGGATGTGTGTGAGGTCCTTAGGTTAGTTAGGTTTAAGTAGTTCTAAGTTCTAGGGGACTGATGACCTCAGATGTTTAGTCCCATAGTGCTCAGAGTCACTTGAACCATTCATCTAGGACATACAGGGCGTCCAGAAATGGACTCCCTGATTTCTAAATTAAATATCTCTAAAACAAAGATCGATAGAGGAATGCAGTAAACGGTATGTTTATTGTGAAAGCTGTAAGAAGTTTATACAGCAGTTTGAAATAATAGTCACAATAGCTGCTAACAGATGGCACTGTACGCTGTACAGCTCATATCAGCATACATAAGTGAAATAATTGTATGAAAACAATCTTTGCAAACTATCACATCACAATGTTTTCAAAACGTTCACCATTGGCACTACAGAGGTGGCGCAAACGAAGAATGAAATTCGCTATCACATTTCGTAGTGTCTCAACCGAAATGGATTCACATGGCACAGAGATCGCCGAATCAAGCTCGCCCAGCGTGGCGGGATGCTTCGGGTAGACCATGTCTTTCACTGTGGCCCACAAAAAAGTCACAGGGAGTCAAATCCGGCGAATATGGAGGCCAATCCATGCCTGCACCAGTAACATTGGGATATTCCAAAGCAATGACTCGATTCCCGAAGTATTCCTCAAGAAAGCGAAACACTTGTTCGGTCCGATTTGGTGGGGCTCCATCTTGCATAAACCATTCAGTACGTGGTCGATCCTCTAACGCTTGCTGTGTGGCGACAAATTGTTCCAAAATTGCAACGTAATGTGCATCAGTGACCGTTTCTCGAATGAAAAAAGGGCCAATAATGCCGCTGCTGCATACTGCAGCCCACACAGTAACTTTAGGAGAATACAGGGGTTTCCCTTCACACCAATATGGCTTTTCGGAACCCCAAAATCGCCAGTTCTGCTTATTCACGTATCCATTCAGGTGGAAGTGTGCTTCATCTGTAAACCAGATGCAGCCAACATAAAATCCTTCACTATCAATCATTGGGAGCATCTGATTAGCAAAGACAACCCTTTGTTGCACAGCTCGTACGGGTATGGCCTGGTGCGTTTGAATTTTGAATGGAAACATGTGTAGGCTCTTTCTCAGTATTTTCTGCGTGCTGGAACGCTTCAAACTAGTCTCAGATGCAATTCTACGGACGGGTGACATTGGATTTCGCTGAATATTTGCAGAAACTGTGGCGATATTTTCAGGCGTAACTGCGGTTTGCTTGCGGCCAACATGCCCCACTAGATCATCAGTTACGCTGCCTGTTCGTTGAAATTTTGCGAAGAGCGTACGAATGGTTTTCGCATCGGGTCCTTTTGAAACATTAAATCGTGCTTGAAAACTTCACCTTCGGTACGCTAACCTCCTTTCACGTTTCAATAGTGGAACTGATCGCTCTGGGTTGCGTATGGCGATTACAGCGCCATCTGTTAACAGCTTTTGTAACTATTATTTCAAACTGCTGTATAATCTTCTTACAGCTTTCACAATAAACATACCGTTTACTGCATTCCTCTATCGATCTTTGTTTTCGAGATATTTAATTTTGAAATCAGGGAGTCCTTTTATGGACACCCTGTAGATAAAGGTACAAAGATGTTATAACTGGAAAATATATAGTTTGTACCAGTTATGCCAGAGTACAGTTTTAAAATGTATTGCAACCCGTAGTTCATGTCAACTCTGATCCTCACTCCCCCTCCTTTCCTCTGTCCTTTTCCCGGGCTCCCTCTCCCCCCCTTCCATCCTCTTTCTTCCCCACCTCCCCTCTCTTTGCCCAGTTCTCTCCCCCGCGTCCTTTTACTTTTCCCTCCTCTGCCTCCTCTCATTCCCTCTCGCGTCTGCCCTTTTCCCCCTTTATTCGTCCTCTCCCTCCTTGGTTTCCCCCCTTTTCGTTTTTTCCTCTCCTCCCTCCTTGTTTTTCCCCTACTCCAGGTCCCCCCCCCCCCCATCTGCCTTTGGTCGGGAGTGCCATCTTTGTGCCGCCTTTCGTGCAGTGTTTTACAGTGTGTTTTTCCAGTGCGTGCTCTGTGTTGTGTCTTTTGAGACGTGTAACGAACAGCCATCATACTGTCGCTGGGTGTGCTTTTTATTACTTGCGAACAGAAACCAGACTGTCGCCATGTTTTTTAATTGTGTGTCTACTGTGTTACTTGTCTGATTCCTGTGTCTTTTATCTACATTGCCAACCCCCCTTTGCTTTCTGTTTTAACTTTCCGCAATTTTACGCCATTTTTCACTTTAAATCGCCATTTTCTCGCCTGTTTTTCCTTGTTTCTTTCTTCTTCCTTTATTTAAAAACAAGTCTGTAGGCTGTAGAGCGGCGTAGTAAGCTGCTACCGGCCCGCCCCCTTCGGGGGGAATTGAAAATCAATAAAGAAAAAAAAAAGTAGTTCGTGAAGAAAAGCAGTAGCCTTTTTAATAGTTGTAGGGGCAACAGCGTAGATGATTGACTGGCAGGCCTTGTAACATTAGTCTATATAGCGTTACTTACCTGGGAAGTCCGCAGCTAGTGGTCTAGTGGCCAGCGTTGGTGCTTCTGGCTCACGGTTTCCCAGCTTCGATTCCCAGTCGGTTTGGGGATTTTTCTCTGCCTGGGGACTGGGTGTTTGTGTTCAACTCCTCATTTCATCCTCATCGTCATTCGTGATAGTGGTTAGATTTCATTGTGAAAAAATTGGACTGCGTGAAAATTGGGTCTTAGTACGGGTGCAGATGACCGCGTAATTGAGCGCCCCACAAACCAAACATCATCATCATCACTTTGCTGGTATTGAGAAGAGCTGGAAGCAAAGGGAAACTTCAGGCATTATTTTCTTCCCGAAAGCAGGAAACGAGGATGTCTTGCTCTTCGGTAATATATTCCAGAGACAAAAATATTTCCTGATTAGGGTGTCTGGATGGGAACCACACATGAGGGTGCCGTCATCAGGAAAAACCATTCTACTCCTCAGAGAGTGCATTGCTAGATCTCTTAATCGAGTAGGGAAGTTACGGAATATGAGAAGGAAAATGGATATGGTGTAACTAGATACAGTGGGAATTAGTAAAGTGCAATACTGCTCAAGTAAGCATAGGATTATCGACACAAAATAAAATGGGGTCAATGCTGGAGTAGATCTAATAATGAATAAAATAGGAATATTGGTAAGCTATTGTGTACAGTATAGTGAATGTACTATCGCAGCCAAGATAGATTCGAAGCGAGCATCCAAAAGCAGTGAAAGTTTACACGCCAACCAGTTCTGAAGAAGATGAAGAAACTGAAAAAAAATGTATGATAAGATACAGAAAATTATTCAGACGAAAATTTAATTGTCAAGGATGACTAGAATTCCATAAGAGGAAGGGAAGGAAAAGTAGTAGGAGAACATGAAATATGGAATGGGGAAACGAATGGTAGCTGTTTCGCAGAAATTTGCACAAAGCGTAATTTAATCATTGCTGACACTTGGTTTAAGGGTTGGAAGGTTTCAGGCTGATCACATGATTGTAAATCAGACATTTTGAAACAAAATTTTAGACTGTAAGACATCTCCATGTGCAGACGTGGAAGAAGACCAGAATTTATTGGTTAGAAACCGCAGCTTAGAAGTGCTGAAATTACAAAAATCTAGGAAATTATGGAGATGTGTCCTGTAAAAATAGAAGGAAACAGAGGTTGTACAGAATTTCAGAGGGAGCGTTACGTTGGACTCAACAAGGGAACATAATACTTCAAAATACGAATGGGTAGCTTTTAGAGACGCGATAGGGAAGGCAGCAAAAGATCGCATAGGTAAAGAGACAAGGACTAATACAACGCTGAAGGTACTGAGTTTAATAGATGAAAGGAGAAAATACAAAAAAGGAGCAAATGAAGCAGCTGAAAAGGAATAGAGTCCTGTGAAAAAAGAGTGTTGGAAAGTGGACAATGGCTAATCGGGAAAGACTGAAAGGCTGCAAATGCGTGCGTTACTAGGAGAAAGGTAGATGCTGCACACAGGAAAATTAAATAAATCTTCGGAGAAAAGAGAAGCAGCTGAATAAACAGCAAGAACTCAGATGGCAAGCAAATACTAACAAGGGAAACTACGTATAAACCCCCCACTCCCCACCCCCACCCTCCTCAGATTTAGTTTTATGATGGCCCAGTGGATGGACCGTAAGAAACTGGACAAAGCTCAAGCGTGAAGAAAGGAAGTAGGTGTCCAAGCTCAAGACGTCCAACATCGAGTGAATTGGCAGAGTCACGGCGTCTTGGTTATGTGGTCACGGTTCTGGACAGCAATGTGGAAGATCCGTGTTTCAAATAATGTTTACGAGTGCTAAGAACTATGGCAAAGGGCTACTACGATCTCATAGTGCTCCCATAAATGGCCGGCACTCACAATAGGGATGCCACCCAAATTGTAGTGAGGAATAAGTTTATCCGGCTGATCGAAATATTTATGATGCTTCACGGGTGCTGCTGGGAATATGATGCAGACAACTGCTTTCTTTTGACTTCCGCCAGTGACGACACATCCATGCGCCTCACTTGTGGTGAGTGAAAGAGATATGCATCCTTGCTCGATATAAGTGTCCGTATGAATGTGATTACTCCCAAAGATATGATGAAAACATAATACTTTTCACACAAGTTGCAACAAATGAACGCAACCGTTTGAAAATCACACGTTTTTTCTGTTCTCTATTAAAAGCTATGTTTTTAACGTTTTGGAAGTTTTCCACATGTACGCCATCAAATCCTGCACATATCCAAGTAAATCTGAGGACGTCCTGGAATTTAGGAGAGCGAAATTGACTACATGTGAGGGCTTGGGCTTTGATAATGGGCACACGATCATAAGGAATACAGCTCTGTGTATCTGTGCAAGTCTGCAAAATCATAGAGTCTTTCCACAAATCTCTAATAACGTGGCGCAGTGGTTAGACACTGGACTCGCATTCGGGAGGACGACGGTTCAATCCCGCGTCCGGCCATCCTGATTTAGGTTTTCCGTGATTTCCCTAAAATCGCTCCAGGCAAATGCCGGGATGGTTCCTTTCAAAGGGCACGGCCGACCTCCTTCCCCGTCATTCCCTAATCGGATGAGACCGATGACCTCGCTGTCTGGTATCCTTCCCCAAAAACAACCAACCATCTAATAACGTGCGGGTCGATTTCGTTTCATAGTTAAAAACGGAATGATGTGGTGTTGATGACATACGTGTCTTCATACCGTTGACATTTGGTGTTATTTGCTGTAAAAACGTCTTGGATAGCCTAGAAGTTCTTCCCGTTTATTGGTAAACTTTCTACTCATAATTTTTATTTCTTTTTGAAAGTAAACAGCAATGAGGTGAACCCTTAAATTCGACACCAATTCGTTTGGCATAATTCAATCCAAAAATGTGTAAGTCTATATCACGCACTGTGCTTCATTCTTTTCTGGCTTGAATAAAGAGTTGGTATACATAATTTTCTAATTCAATGGGCTTCTGTCTTCGCGTTCCACCTTTTCCCACAACTTTTTTACAATATTTACATGTGTTTTTCTTCTCCATCCCATTAAGCTTCTTTGTTTGGCTCCTCATTCCGTAATCTGCGTCTCTTAGTTGGTTTGGGCAGTTCTCTATGTTGAAGCGTTTTCTTCACGTAACCCAACCAAACGTCGTCAGATAGACGTCGCAGCACCTCTTCTTTGTATGGATCATCAGCATCATTTGGCACATATAGCCCCGCAGCAGTCAGTAACGTACTTTCATTACCACACTTACTATTTATCAAAACATGTAGGAAACAATCATACAAATACCTCACAATCATCCGTTCTCTTAAGGAACTTAGAGATGCCTTAAAATTCAGAAAACGTTCATATATCTTTCTATGCAAGTCGCGAATTATATTTGCTACATTCATCGTGTGTTTGACACACCCACGATCAACGCCGTAAACATTTCACTGCCAGCCAGGCAGCTTCGTTAACAGGAATCCTCTCTCCGCCGACCAGTGTAGTCAACTGACGTCCATCGTGTGTTCGTTTCGTTATGTTTCGATGTTTGTTCGTTTAGGCATAGCGCCCTCATACCACAGCACAGTTATCTCTCATGGGACTTACTGCTTGATGTGGGGTCAGAACCGTTAGCAGGTTTGTATCCGAGATCTTGTGTGTTTTCATCAGTTCTCTACACTGAGATCCCATGATTACAAGGCAGGAGCCTCCAGGCATACGTCCTTCCTACTTGTTCTTCTCAGGTACCACATGTTATGACTCTTGCGTTCCGTTTTGGAAGTTTTTGCTTTTAAATTCCTTTGTTGTCGTATAGTTCACAACTATTATTTATTGTTTTCATTTCTGTGAGAAGTCTACGGGGCATCTCCTCTGTTCTAACTATTCATTATACATACAGGGCTATTACAAATGATTGAAGCGATTTCATAAATTCACTGTAGCTCCCTTCATTGACATATGGTCACGACACTACAGATGCGTAGAAAAACTCATAAAGTTTTGTTCGGCTGAAGCCGCACTTCAGGTTTCTGCCGCCAGAGCGCTCGAGAGCGCAGTGAGACAATATGGCAACAGGAGCCGAGAAAGCGTATGTCGTGCTTGAAATGCACTCACATCAGTCAGTCATAACAGTGCAACGACACTTCAGGACGAAGTTCAACAAAGATCCACCAACTGCTAACTCCATTCGGCGATGGTATGCGCAGTTTAAAGCTTCTGGATGCCTCTGTAAGGGGAAATCAACGGGTCGGCCTGCAGTGAGCGAAGAAACGGTTGAACGCGTGCGGGCAAGTTTCACGCGTAGCCCGCGGAAGTCGACGAATAAAGCAAGCAGGGAGCTAAAAGTACCACAGCTGACGGTTTGAAAAATCTTACGGAAAAGGTTAAAGCAGAAGCCTTACCGTTTACAATTGCTACAAGCCCTGACACCCGATGACAAAGTCAAACGCTTAGAATTTTTGGCGCGGTTGCAACAGCTCAAGGAAGAGGATGCGTTCAGTGCGAAACTTGTTTTCAGTGATGAAGCAACATTTTTTCTTAATGGTGAAGTGAACAGACACAATGTGCGAATCTGGGCGGTAGAGAATCCTCACGCATTCGTGCAGCAAATTCGCAATTCACCAAAAGTTAACGTGTTTTGTGCAATCTCACGGTTTAAAGTTTACGGTCCCTTTTTCTTCTGCGAAAAAAACGTTACAGGACACGTGTATCTGGACATGCTGGAAAATTGGCTCATGCCACAACTGGAGACTGACAGCGCCGACTTCATCTTTCAACAGGATGGTGCTCCACCGCACTTCCATCATGATGTTCGGCATTTCTTAAACAGGAGATTGGAAAACCGATGGATCGGTCGTGGTGGAGATCATGATCAGCAATTCATGTCATGGCCTCCACGCTCTCCCGACTTAACCCCATGCGGTTTCTTTCTGTGGGGTTATGTGAAAGATTCAGTGTTTCAACCTCCTCCACCAAGAAACGTGCCAGAACTGCGAGCTCGCATCAACGAAGCTTTCGAACTCATTGATGGGGACATACTGCGCCGAGTGTGGGAGGAACTTGACTATCGGCTTGATGTCTGTCGAATCACTAAAGGGGCACATATCGAACATTTGTGAATGCCTAAAAAAACTTTTTGAGTTTTTGTATGTGTGAGCAAAGCATTGTGAAAATATCTCAAATAATAAAGTTATTGTAGAGCTGTGAAATCGCTTCAATCATTTGTAATAACCCTGTACTTACAATACTATCACATTCTTACCACCCAACTGATTTGCTGTAATCAATGTATTAGTATGACAGTTGGCTCTGAGCACTATGGGACTTAGTGTCTGAGGTCATCAGTCCCCTACAACTTAGAACTACTTAAACCTAACTATCCTAAGGACATCACACACATCCATGCTCGAGGCAGGATTCGAGCCTGCGACAGTAGGGGTCGCGTGGTTCCAGACTGTAGCGCCTAGAACCGCTCGGCCACCCCGGCCGGCTATGACAGTTGCCAAGTCTATAGAAAGAAGACAGGCACGTCTATGACAGGATGGATAGTTTAGAATTTTATGGAAAAAAATGTGGCACGAGGCAGATTTTGCACGGATCTCAATCTTTGCGGTTCAACATGTTGACCACATAACTACGAAGCCGTGGCTCAGCCATTTCGTTCGATGTTGCAGTTTGTGATGCCATGGCTAATAACGAGATATAATTTTTTTTCCTTTCTTTTACTACTTTGTGCTGCATTGATATATTTCCGATGACGTAGAATATTTTTCATTTGGTTATATAGTGTAGAACATGAAGTGTGTGACTATGTCTGCTGTGCTAATTTCTGTACGAGTTCCTTATGTAAAGACTCATGAGCTCTCAAATAGTTTTATTAAATGTATTGTGTGAAACAGAATGCAATAGCCAGAGAGCTAAAGAGATATCGACAGTTGTCGGGTTGAACAGTGTGGAATAGACCGTAGTTATTGGCGCGAAAACATGGCGGTATGGAAGCAAGTACTGATTACTGTGTGTACCAATGGTGTGCGTTTAACGCGATATTAATACCGGACGTTTTTGTGTTAGACCGGTTTGGAATTTGACTTTATGATGGGTATTCTAAAAGGACGTTGTATTATAAAATCTCTGTTGGTTTTTTCAGAACGATGCCTTTGGCAGTGACAAGGCACTCGCGAATAGGCAGTATTGTCGTCGGTTTAGAATTGAACAGCATTACATAAACTGTGAATTTAATATTGCTCATTTTCTTGACTACGATGTATGACGTGTGCTGAAACACTAACTGCCAATGTGGAAACTGTGAACTGTGTTGCTACTTAAGTGACTGTTTTCGAGGGAAAAGTATCGTTATGAACAGTGAATATCAACAGTAGATGGACTGTCGAGCTTCGCACTTGGCGAAGTATAGCAAGTGGAACGTTAACTTAAACACGTCATGTGGACTGTGCCAAACTGTGGTGCGTGAAAGTTGCAGTTGCACTAATACGACCTTTAAGTGCTGCATAAGCAGTTACTTTGTTCCGGCCTACGAGAAATGGATGCTACGCCACTTATTACCACCGCCAGCTAAACAGGATATAAGGAAAGAAGATATTTTAATGCCAAGGTCACGACTGGATGAACGTATAGGATTCATATCGGCAACTTCAAACTGCTTCTACCGCCGCCGCCACCTCACGCCGACGCAGAATAGCTAAAACCTAAAACCTAAAAACAATTTTATTCCCTTATGCTTTGTATTAATATTTCTCTCTATAAATAAAAGTAGTGTATTTTAAAGACTGTTCACATTCAGTGATTGCTGACCCCACCCCTAACAGTAGTTATTGCCTTCATTTATTTGTTTTGTGCTTCAGAGTATTTGCATTAGTCGTTGCATGCGTTGTATGTGTCTTTTGGAAGGGCCTGCTTTGATGTGTCTCTGCAGCAATATAGACAGGAGAATTTATGTGTTGTACTGCATAACGTTCCTTAACGGGAAGTTGAGACATCCGCCTTTGACGTTATTTACACCATACGATTACAAAGAATTAGTTCGTTCGCCATTGGTTCAAGAGAACTTTGAATCTGACAGTTGTTGAAGTACGCGACCTTTGTGTACATGCCACTTAATGTCATATTCCCATTCATTCATGTTTAGGTGCCAATTTATCTGGGTTTAACTGTTACTGGTAAGCAAAATTACAGTACACTGTGTCATTATTTATCAAATTAGCTTCAGATTGTTTTACCGTTTTCCACTATCAAAGGATATTATTATCAGAAGTTTAACAGCATTCAGAAACTCCTCATATAAAGGTGTGCTTTTGAAGTTTAAGGAAGTAAAATGGGTTCGCGGGGTTTACACAATATTAATTTTCTTCATGCAGTTTTTCTTTAAACATTGTCTGATTGCAAATTCACGATCACAGTAAATCTCCAGAACCGTTTTCTTCGCAAGACCTTGAGCTTGGACTGTTCACTGTTTTTATTTTGCTTCTCTTTTTCACAGTTCAGTACACGTTCCTCATCTTTTCGTGCCTGAACTGTCTTCAGTTTTTGACGGGCCATCTTACCACTAACTCTGAGGGGGGTGTGATGGATAACTCTCCTTGGAAGTAAGGAATGGAGGACTGAGACATGGAAGGAATACAAAGAGGGAACAAGTGCAACACAGACTGGAGGACCATGTTGTAAGAGAGACGAAGAATAAGATGAAGGTGAGATGGTAGATAGGCTGCTAGAAGAATTTGACAGAGAACTGATAGATCTATGCGGAAACAAGGCCCCTGGAATGGAGGACATTCCCTCGGAATTGATGAGATCCTTGCTACAAAAACTGTTACACCTGGCGTGCAAGATACATGGGACATGTTAAATACGCTCCAACTTCAGGCAGGATGTAATAATTCCCATTCCAAAGAAGCTGGCCGCTAAAGACTGTTTCCGAACTATCAGCTTAATAATTCGTGTAGCAAAATATTGACAAGAATTATTTACAGAAGCATGGAAAAACCGGTAGAAACTGACCTCGGAAGGCTAGTCTTGGAATGAGAAGTATAGAAACACGTGGACAATACTGAAAGTACACTTATCTTAGAACATAGGTTGAAGGAAGGCAAACCTGCGTTTATTGCGTATGTAGATTTAGAGAAAGCTTATGACTATGTGTACTTGACTACACTCTTAGAAGTTTGAGGGTAGCAGAACTGACTTTGGAGAAGATGATTTTTGGAAGGAGAGAAGTAGGAACATGTGCGACAATACTGAAACTTCGCTTATCCTACATGAGAGGTGGAAGGAAAGCAAACGTACGTTTTTTGCATTTGTAGATTTAGAGAAACTTTCTGGGAATGTTTATTTGACTACAACCTTTAAAAGTTTTTGGGTAACAGTGAGCGAAATATTATTTACCACTTGTATAGAAACTAGAGTATGCTTGCAAGAGTCGAAGGTCATGAAACGGAAGCAGTGGTTGGGTCGGGAGTGAGATAGTGTTGTAGCCTATCCCCAATGTTATTCAGTCTTTACATTGGGAAAGCTGTAAAGGAAACCAAAGAAAAATTTGGAGTAGGAATTAAAGTCTAGGCAGAAGAAGTAAAAACTTTTGAGGTTTGCTGATGACACTGTAATTCTGTCAGAGACAGCTAAGGACTCAGAAGCGCATTTGAACGGACTGGATAGCGTCTTGAAAATAGATAATAAGATGAACACCAACAAGAGTGAAACAAGATTAATGAAGTTCAGCCGAACTGAAGTAAGTGATGTTGAGGGAATTAGATTAGGAGATGAAACACTAAACGTAGCTTATAAGTTTTATCATTTGGGCAGCAAAATAATTGATAATGGTGGAAATCGTAAGGATTAAAATGGAGAGTGGTAACAGCGAGCACAGCTTTTCTCAAAGTAGGTATTGGTAACATCCAGTATTAATTTAACTGTTAGGAAGTATTTCCTGAAGGTTTTTGTCTAGCATGTGTCATTGTGTCTGCATCTACATTTCAATTCTGTAAACTACTGTGCATACATGTCACAGGGTCTTGTTCCTGTAGTACGAGAAGAAAGATGCTTAAAATCTAAGCGTGAAGTTATTAGTCAGATATTGTCTTCGTGATTCCTACTGGAGCGTTACAATGAGGGCTGTAGTTTATTCCTAGATTCATCGCTTAAAGTCAGTTCTAGAAACTAAGTAACTTTCCACGAGATAGTTTGGGTCTATCTTCAAGACTATGGCAGTTCAGTTCTGTCAGCAGCTTGATGACAGTCTCCTATGGGTCGAACAAATCTTTGACCATTTTTGCCGCCGTTCTTTGTATGCGTTCAGTTTCACCCGGTAGCCCTATTTGGTATGAATCCCACACACTTGTGCAGTTTTCCACAATGGGTCGCACAAGTGTTTTACACGCTGTCTCCTTTGCATTTCCCTGATATTCTACCAATGAGTTGCAATGTGGAACCTGCTTTACCTACGTCTGAGCCTACGAGGTCGTTCCACGTCAAATTCCCACAAAAGTTACACCGTGGCAGTTGTATGATCCTAGCATGCCTGAAACGTGGACGATAAGCAGTTCGGACAAGAACAGAAGAATTTTTTGAAATGTGGTGCTACAGAAGAATGCTCACGATTACATTGGTAGATTGAGTAGAAAATGAGGTTTCGCTGAATCGAATTGCGGATAAAAGAAATCAGTGGTACAACCTGGCTAAGAGAAGGGATCGGTTGACATGAAACATACTGAGTCAGCAAGGAACTGTCAGTCCGATAATGAAAGGACGTGTGAGAGGTAATAGTTGTAGATGGAGATCAAGACTGGAACACAGTAAGTATATGTTACGGCAGTTATGTAGAGATGACGAGGGTTGTGCAGAGTAGACTGCCGTGGAGAACTGTAGACCACAACAACAAGGTGGCGTATTCATGAACGAAGAACGGACTGGGTGGCGTCTCGGCGCCAAACCCTCCCTCGGTCCCTCGAACGACATCTGTGGTGACCCTAAAGATTGTCGTAATATTCATCCCTTAGTATGAAGTGTAGCATGCGGCTTATGATTGCCACTTCATAAGCTAGAAGCTGTCGTAGATGGTTTCCCATGTCCTTGTACTGTAGATGTGCAATTTTAGAGGACGTGCCAAATCGTTAGGGCTGCTCGGCAGACGCGTTGTGGGGGTCTACTTGCCACAGTCTCAGTTCAAGGGTAATTTTTTTCTGCTGTTCGGAGACGACGTAATGCAATAACTTGTCTTCTCGGGTTTCGTACCTTTCAGATGCTTTTATTGTTCGTATTTTATTGGATTGTACAGGTCAAGTCCATTCTTCTTCGCGTAGCGGTGTAGGTGGCCTCTCTTGTACTGTGTTAAAATTAACGAATGAATGAAATAACAAGGTAACGGAATTTCTGTACTGCAGATGTTTCGACATCTTATATACAACTAGTTTCCTCATGTGCATTTTCAGCTTCTCGCGGCGTAATGAATATTCTATTAAATTTCGGGCATGCAGCCGCGCAAATAAAATTTCCTCCACTGATATTTCGGCCGCCTATCGTCCGGCCTTCCTCAGAGTGAGTCACAAGACTGACGACAAGATTTTTTTTTTCCTTTATTGTGTTTCAATTCCCCATCGGGGCGGGCTGGCAGCAGCATAGGCGCTGCTCTTCAGCCGAAAGACAGTACAAAACAATAGAAGACATTAAAAAACAGCATAGGAGAGAATAAGGTGAACATAGATATAAAAAGGGGGAACAGCATGGAAGACAAGACAAAACAAAACAAAACGGGGTGACTGTAAAATGGAGATAACAAAAAACTCTTTAAAAGTAGCACATATAAAAAGCCACACACGGCGACGGTTAAAAGAACACAAGGCACAGTATGACTGGAGCATAAAAGTAGCGACGGATGGCATAGCACATAACGTAAAACTGACGGCGAACCTCAAGGCAGGACACAATTAAAATCACATCTCTTGACGCACACGAGTAACAGCACTAAACACAACACTGATGTGGCACACTGATGATGAGTAAAACAGAGGATCTGCCAGGCGCTAGGAGATGAGGGAGATCTGAAGAAGGGAGGGGGTGGAAGAGATGGGGGAGGTGAGCAGGGGGCGCACGGGAGAGGGCCAGGTAGGGTGGGAAGGAGAGAGGCAGGTATGGGGTGCAGGGTCTCAGGGGACGACAAGATGCCAAGCGCGGCCTTATATGCTCCACCGCGGCGGTACTGCGCATGCGCGTCACAGATGCTGACGCCGAGACGCCATCGAGTCCGTTGAAGTTCGTGAATAAGCCTTGTTGTTGTGGTCTACAGTTCTCCAAGAAGAATAGAGATTAGATTAGCTAATAATTTAATAAATAAAAATAATGGTTTTAATTTGGACAAAGCATGGAATCCGGCTCTTGGGGTAATTAAACTGCAGAGAAGTTGTCATGGTGTCAAAGCCGCCGATCATACATCGATAAGCGAATCGAATGTCTGTACGCCTTCGCCACAGGCGGCGCATGTGTGAACGTATTTCTTTGCCGCCGACCAGCATCTGTGACCCGCATGCGCAGTACCGCCGTGATGGGGCGTATAAGGCCGCGCTTGGCATCTTGTCGTGAGTCTAGTGTCTCACTCTGAGAATGGCCGGACGATACGCGGCTGAAATATCAGTGGAGGAAATTTTATTTGCGGGGTTGCATGCCCGAAATTTAATGGACTAACTAGATTCCTCAGTTCGTGATGCAGCCCTGCTCGTGTCTTATGTTAGAACGGATTGTACAGGGCAAGTCCATTCTTCTTCACGTTGTGGTGTAGGTGATCTCTCTTTTACTGTGTTAAAATTAACGAATGAATGAAATAACGAGATAATGGAATTTGTATACTGCAGTTGTTTCGATACGTTATAAACAACTAGTTTCCTCAGTTTTTTATGCAGCCCTGCTCGTGTCTTATGTTCGAACGAAAAAGGAGACCCTTCTTCCTTCTGCACACCCATTATACAGGGTGTTACAAAAAGGTACGGCCAAACTTTCAGGAAACATTCCTCACACACAAAGAAAGAAAATATATTATGTGGACATGTGTCCGGAAACGCTTACTTTTCATGTTAGAGCTCATTTTATTACTTCTCTTCAAATCACATTAATCATGGAATGGAAACACACAGCTACAGAACGTGCCAGCGTGACTTCAAACACTTTGTTACAGAAAATGTTCAAATTGTCTTCCGTTAGCGAGGATACATGCATCCACTCTCCGTCGCATGGAATCCCTGATGCGCTGATGCAGCCGTGGAGAATGGCGTATTGTATCACAGCCGTCCACAATACGAGCACGAAGAGTATCTACATTTGGTTCCGGGGTTGCGTAGACAAGAGCTTTCAAATGTCCACATAAATGAAAGTCAAGAGGGTTGAGGTCAGGAGAGCGTGGAGGTCATGGAATTGGTCCGCCCCTACCAATCCATCGGTCACCGAATCTGTTGTTGAGAAGCGTACGAACACTTCGACTGAAATGTGCAGGAGCTCCATCGTGCATGAACCACATGTTGTGTCGTACTTGTAAAGTCACATGTTCTAGCAGCACAGGTAGAGTATCCCGTATGAAATCATGATAACGTGCTCCATTGAGCGTAGGTGGAAGAACATGGTGCCCAATCAATACATCACCAACAATGCCTGCCCAAACGTTTACAGAAAATCTATGTTGATGACGTGATTGCACAATTGCGTGCGGATTCTCGTCAGCCCACACATGTTGATTGTGAAAATTTACAATTTGATCACGTAGGAATGAAGCCTCATCCGTAAAGAGAACATTTGCACTGAAATGAGGATTGACACATTGTTGGATGAACCATTCGCAGAAGTGTACCCATGGAGGCCAATCGGCTGCTGATAGTGCCTGCACACGCTGTACATGGTATTGGCGGTGAATCGAGGAAGTACAGTACATACTGACGATACTAAAATGAGCTCTAACATGGAAATTAAGCGTTTCCGGATACATGTCCACATAACATCTTTTCTTTATTTGTGTGTGAGGAATGTTTTCTGAAGGTTTGGCTGTACCTTTCTGTAACACCCTGTACAATTGAAACTGAATTTCCACTTACAAGTCCGCATCTCGTGGTCGTGCGGTAGCGTTCTCGCTTCCCACGCCCGGGTTCCCGGGTTCGATTCCCGGCGGGGTCAGGGATTTTCTCTGCCTCGTGATGACTGGGTGTTGTGTACTGTCCTTAGGTTAGTTAGGCTTAAGTAGTTCTAAGTTCTAGGGGACTGATGACCTCAGATGTTAAGTCCCATAGTGCTCAGAGCCATTTGAACCTCCACTTACAACTTACGAAAAATTTCGTGCCACTTCCGCGAGGTTTAACATACTAGCAAATGGGTGTTAATAATATTTGTGCATCTGGCCAGAGACCATTGTTTGTGCCTTCGAGCATTCGCTGTTGTAATACGTGACCGGCGGCTCTCAAAGGGAGCGTTATAACAGTCTCCATCAAACTTATTATAACAGTACGTGAATGTCAGCAGTACACGACACGTGGAGTGCGTGTGATCCTGAGCCCCATGGCGTTGGGCCGCAAAGAGATTTGGCGCAATTAGTAAATGCAAGCCGTGCGTCGGACGCATGGCTCGTGGCCGTCGTAAACCCAGCGAGCCGCGCGCGACATAAAGCACGGCGCGCTGACCGCACATATAATACCGGCGTCGCCGCGGGACAGAGCGCGCTACAACCGTCACGCCACAGCACAGAACACCGTGCAGTATTTATCTGGCACCGTTCCGTCGTGTCCTGTGCTGTGACAGCGGCGCCAGGGGCTGTGTCACTTGAATAATGATAACACCACGTCACCCTTCCTTTCAACTGCCAGCGAGTACACACTGAAAGTTCGGCGTTAATATTGAGGGCTGCCTCACCGGACACCAGGAATTTTGTTTCAGTGATCTAAGTCCATTGTGAACATTCTGCTCGTATTTACTTTGTAACGAAAGTCGTCAGTGTCTCACCATTCTAGTAAACTACAAGATACGTTAATATTACACATATGATTTAATGGATCAGCGTTTTGCTGCTTATTAAGCCCTTATATACTGACGGGAAAAAAAAATCTGAACACCAACAAGAAGTTGGGTGACGTAAACGAAAGTTAGTAGGTATGTTTTGTACATCTGAAACTTGATGTCTGTTTAAATTTCGCGTCATTAGCACAAGAGTGGTACTAGTAGCATCACTGGGAGGTGAAAATCAGGTTTTGTCGTGAGGGAAAAAGGGGTTGCTGGTCAGTCTGCGCTCTCGAGCGGTACAGAGCAGAAGGCAGAAGGACAATTCACAGTGAAGGCATTTGATTGTTCTATCTGAGCCAACACTGGTACAGGCATTTACTAGAAATGTAGCTAGTGAGACTCGGTAGGGTACACGTTCTGGAGACTCTTGGACAAACAGGGTTTTCAAATGGTTGTTTATTCGAGACAGGACTAACTAATACACTGGAAGATAGTTCTAGGGTTAGAAAAAGAATGAATAACACTGTTACAACAGAAGCCAGTGCAGAAGTCGCAGGGGTGGATGCTAACCACAGTAGCAAACACTAGCAGCATCTTAAGGCAACAACTTAGTTGCAAAACAAAACATACTGAAAGTGACACTGTTCACTGAGGCATTCCAAATGAGAGAGCAGACTTACGCGGAGCTGGACCGACGCTGGAGTCGATGGACGCGGAGTCGGCGCCCAGATCGTCTGACAGATAACTCTGTCAAAATACGGAATCTAGGGGTCTTAAAGAGTCGCGTGGGGCACTGTTTTCCCCACTTAAAGCCACCCAGCCAATCCCGTAAGTCTCTTGCAGGTGCCAATCATGGTTTAGTTAGGTCCCCTCTACTGCTCCTGAGGCGGCGATGTTAATGCAGTTGCACTAACTAAGTCCGTATTTGGTACCAACATTGTCAGCTCAAATCTAAACGTAACTGTTCTACCAAATAAGGCTTGCTACATTATTGTTATACGTCATTTAGCACCGCTCCTCGGACTCCCCGGAGTAGGGACTGCTAGGTCAACAGTTTTTGGCGTTTTTGTTCTCTTTCTAACCCTTGTGAGTCTACCGACGTTGCTGTTCTCAGGGCTGGTATCAAGCTGGCTTTATACACTACTACGTGCCTGTTGGTTACAAAGTTCTACCGTGGCAACCTACTACAGCGTATAGACAACATATGAAGTTACATTTTAATTCCTTGAAGAGTAACTAAGACCCTGGAACCGCGTCTGGGGGCGTCTGCATTTTCTCAAGGCTCTCCCCTTACGGTTTATTTCATATAACAATATCTCTCCTAGTTTCGTCAGCCCTCAGCATCGTCTCTGCTTCCTCGCCTTGGAACGCCTGTCCTCCTTTCTCACAGCTTCAAGATAACACTACAGTAACAAGGAATAATCAATATATTACAGTGTGTTTTAATATACACAAGGCGACCAAGGCGCCATTATAAACACTCACTGAGATTGAACGAGGTCGTGCCATAGGGCTACGAGAAGCTTGGTGTTTCTTCTGTCCTACCTGCAACAAAATTTGGCAGAAATGCAACCACTGCACATGGATACTGACAGCGGTGGTCACGAAAATGTACAGTCGCAAGAAGATCGGGCTCCAAATGGCCACGTGGCACTAGTTTGAGGGAAGACCATCGTTTTCGGAGTATGGTTATGGCGCATCGTACTGAATCTGTAGCACCGGTTTGAGCGGAAGCTGGTACCGCAGTGACAACGAACTGTTAGAAATCGGTTACTTCAAGGACAACTCCGAAACTGGCACCCTGTAGCGTGCTCTCCACTGACCCCAAACCACTGTCACTCGCGACTTCAGTAGTATGAAGCTAGAGCTCTTTGGAGGGCAGGGTGAAGTTTGTTGGGTTGTCAAGTCTTCTATTGAGTGCTGGCTCTGTCTCGGCGCCAGTGATGGCCGTGTATTGGTTAGAAGGAGGCCAGTTAAGGGAGTGCAACCAATCTGTGCGTGTGTGCTAGGTACACTGGATGTACACCTGCAGTTATGGTCTGGGGTACGATTTCGTATGACAGCAGGAGCACTCAAGTAGTAATCCCTTGCACACTGACTGCAAATATGCAGATCACTCAAGTCATTCGACCTGTTGTGCTGCCATTCATGAACAGCATTCAAAATGGTTCAAATGGCTCTAAGCACTATGGGACTTAACATCCGACGTTATCAGTACCCTAGTCTTACTAGGGGAAGGCCTCAGACACGGCCAACCGATTCAGCTCAAATTTGGCAGGTCGCTTGTGTACAACCTAAAACGAAGGAATCTAAGATATTTTGGGTCAACACCACCGAAATTTTGAGAATATCGCCCCTAAAGGTTATGACGAGCAATCGACTCAAAATTGGCGGGATCGATACATAATTGTAAATATAGCATTTTTCATTATCGGGTATAGCGTCCGAAAATGCATGCTTTTCCAGAAATCGAGGTAAGTATTATTATCATTCCTTATTGATTTACTTACCATATTAACCCTCCTATCCGTATCAACTGAGATATGGAAAAATACAGACGAAAAGAATAACATCCGCTACGTTTCTTCGAGACTCGATCCCGGGTTTTCCGATTCCCAGCCAATTACCTTTGCTTTTGCGCTATCGGCGCTGTCGGCGAAAGGAGTTTACCGTGTGGTTACAGAAGTGGCAGTTGTAAAAGTTTCTTTCCTCGATTTCTGGAAAATTTTGCGTTTGCGGACCCCATACCTAATGATGAAAAATGCTCTATTTACAATTATCTATCGATCCCGCCAATTTTGAGTCGATTGCTCGTCATAACCCTTAGGGGTGATTTTCTCAAAATTGCGGGGGTGTTGACAGAAAATAACTTAGAGTCCTTCGTTTTAAGTTGTACACAAGCGACCTGCCAAATTTGAGCCGAATCGGTTGGCCGTGTCTGAGGCCTTCCCCTTGTTAGAACTACTTAAACCTAACTAACGTAAGGATATCACACACGGCCATGCACGAGGCAGGATTCTAATCTGCGACCGTAGCAGCAGCGCGGTTCCAGACTGAAGCGCCTAGAACCGCTCGGCCACAGCGGCTGGCGAACAGCATTCCAGAGGATGTTTTCCAACAGAATAACGCTCGTCCGCAGACCGCTGTTACAACCCGACATGCTCTACAGAGCTTTGGCATGTTGCCTTGGGCAGCTTGATCGCCGTACTGTCTCCAATCGAGTACATACGGTTCACCATCGAACGACTATTCTAGCGTCATCCACAAACAGCATTAATCGTCCCTGTATTGACCGACCCACAATCTGATATTCGACAGCTGTACAATGCAATGCATGCGCGTTAGCATACTTGCGAGCAACACTCTGGCGGTTATCCTGGTTATTAATGTACCACATTTGCAGATGGCTTATCTCGCGTTTACATTAACCTGTGATCTTGCACCGTTAATTACTTAAATCGGTTATTTAGACAAATGTATTCCAGAAATGTCATTACTCTGCGTTGTTTATTTTTTGGGGTAGCGATTCTTTCCATCAGTGTATTTTGTCAACGTACCTATCAATGTAAAGTGTTCCTGTGAATTGTGCCTGCAAATAAATGGGTCTAACGTTAATCCAAGGATATTTTGCATGCTTTGTCATTTTTTTATACATTTTGACCTTTTGGAAATTTTCTGTATTATAATAATATTGTAACAACCATTATGTCATCTCAGTAAAAACAAAAATTCGACCCAACAACACTATCATAAAATCAAAGGTACGTGTAAGATTCTATTGTAATTCAATTCATGACTTGTGTATCAAGAAGAGTCACTAAATCTCTTTCTATAAATTCTAGATTTATTGAATATTACTACTTTCAAGAGCCTGTATTCACCAGCACTGGATATCTACACAACGTACAGGCTGAAATTGCGTTCATGCTGCTTCTTAGTGCAGCGATTATCTTTGAAATTTATTTGCTGCGTCTTAATAAACTAACATGCGGTCCCAATACTTGTGCCTGTACGGAGCACTCTGTGGAGATTGAGCGGATTTTAATGAAGTTGTACCATGACATGCAGTTACGTTAATTATAAAAACACGCAGAATTGTAAGGACCGTGGAGCAGGATTCAACAGACCCGTCACCTATCGCACATCCCTTTAACTTACGCTGATAAGAGTCATATACAAAACATGGAGTCAAGGAGAGATAATAGCCGGCCTGAGTGGCCGAACGGTTCTAGGCGCTTCAGTCTGGAAACGCGCGACCGCTATGGTCGCAGGTTCGAATCCTGCCTCTGGCATGGATGTGTGTGATGTCCTTAGGTTACTTAGGTTTAAGTAGTTCTAAGTTCTATGGGACTGATTACCTCAGAAGTTAAGTCCCATAGTGCTCAGAGCCATTTGAACCATTTTTTTAGAGATAATACGAATTAGTTAAACATACCTTAGACATACATAGTGCTGGAAGAAACTAGTACGTGCTTTTAGAGGTTTCCAATTCACCGAAAATTTATTGTCGCAACAGTGTTCGTAGAATGCATGAAATGATTACATTTACAGATCATACCACAAGCGGTTCTAAGTTATCAAGTATCGATCCACGCTGGAACACCTACATTACGTGTTGTAGCCTCTACGGGTGGCAATGCAGGCGCTTATTCCGGGATTCAGTTGATCGTATTGCAGGGGAATACTGTCCTGGAATACTTTATGCCATAGCTGCTGGACCTGTTCACGTGGTTCTGTAAGAGTAGTTGGGTGACGAGTAGCTTGAGTTACTTCTCCTCACATCACATCCTACTCATGTCCGATTGAAGACAAGTCTGGAGAGCGTGCTAGCCAACAGAGCTCTTTAAGTTTCACGGAAGATGTGTGGGCGAGCGTTACATGTTGGAACAACACAACACCTTCTGTTGCAAGGAAGGCAAAACAAAAAGTTTATGCACATTATTCACGTACGGAGCGCTGGTTAGTGCGTCCTCCAGCAAACCAAAAGTAGACGACAGATTTAGCTTATTGCACCACAGACAGCAAGGCCTAGGATGGGGCGAGTGTGTCTTGGATGAATATACTCTACGAGGCAGCGCTCTCCAGGTCTACACCGTACACGCAAACGACCATCGGTTACTTACAGGCGCAATCCGCTTTCATCGGTGATGATCACGATGCGCCATTCCATCTTCTAAGCGATCTATGACGGCAGCAGTTGAGCCGTACTCGTCAATGCTGTGACGTGAGTGAGAGACGGATTGGAGGTGTGCTTGCCCGAAGTCCCACTGCTAATAATCGCTTCGCAACAATTCGTGTTGAAACGTCTTGGCTCACAAGCCCTCTTATCTGTGGTGTGGCAGCTACACATCTCAAACTGCTGCCCCTTACAACACAACCATCCTGTGGTAGGCGTCAGGCACAATTTCACCCGTCACAAACGCTCTCAGTTACCTGTAGGAAGCACAAGTGCGCCTCTGTGGCGTGGTTGCCTGCTTCTACTTCACATGCCTGCTCCACACTGAGCCTTCTGGCTGTGAGCGTTCCCTATTAAGAAGTACGTGGTGCATTCAAGTTCTAAGGCCTCCGATTTTTTTTTCTGAGTAACTACTCACCCGAAATCGATGAAACTGGCGTTACTTCTCGACGTAATCGCCCTGCAGATGTACACATTTTTCACAACGCTGATGCCTTGATTCCATGGCAGCGGCGAAGGCTTATTTAGGAGTCTGTTTTGACCACTGGAAAATCGCTGAGGCAATAGCAGCACGGCTGGTGAATATGCGGCCACAGAGAGTGTCTTTCATTGTTGGAAAAAGCCAAAAGTCACTAGGAGCAAGGTCAGGTGAGTAGGGAGAATGAGGAATCACTTCAAAGTTGTTATCACGAAGAAACTGTTGTGTAACGTTAGCTCGATGTGTGGGTGCGTTGTCTTGGTGAAACAGCACACGCGCAGCCCTTCCCGGACGTTTTTGTTGCAGTGCAGGAAGGAATTTGTTCTTCGAAACATTTTCGTAGGATGCACCTGTTATCGTAGTGCCCTTTGGAACGCAATGGGTAAGGATTACGCCCTCGCATTCCCAGAACATGGACACCATCATTTTTTCAGCACTGGCGGTTACCCGAAATTTTTTTGGTGGCGGTGAATCTGTGTGCTTCCATCGAGCTGACTGGCGCTTTGTTTCTGGATTGAAAAGTGGCATCCACGTCTCCTCCATTGTCACAAGCGACGAGAAGAAAGTCCCATTCCTGCTGTCGTTGCGCGTCAACATTGCTTGGCAACATGCCACACGGGCAGCCGTGTGGTCATCCGTCAGCATTCTTGGCACTCACCTGGATGACACTTTTCGCATTTTCAGGTCGTCATGCAGGATTGTGTGCACAGAACCCACAGAAATGCCAACTCTGGAGGGGATCTGTTCAACAGTCATTCGGCGATCCCCCAAAACAATTCTCTCCACTTTCTCGATCATGTCGTCAGACCGGCTTGTGCAGGCCCGAGGTTGTTTCGGTTTGTTGTCACACGATGTTCTGCCTTCATTAAACTGTCGCACCCACGAACGCACTTTCGACACATCCATAACTCCATCACCACATGTCTCCTTCAACTGTCGATGAATTTCAATTGGTTTCACACCACACAAATTCAGAAAACGAATGATTGCACGCTGATCAAGTAAGGAAAACGTCACCATTTTAAGTATTTAAAACAGTTCTCATTCTCGCCGCTGGCGGTAAAATTCCATCTGCCGTATGGTGCTGCCATCTCCGGGACGTATTGACAATGAACCTGGCCTCATTTTAAAACAATGCGCATGTTTCTCTCTCTTTCCAGTCCGGAGAAAAAAAATCGGAGGCCTTAGAACTTGAACGCACCTCGTAAACACAGATCGGGCTCTGGTAGCTATGCCTCCACGCTGTCTGTTGGCAGAAGACGTTGAAACCATTATCAGTAAATCTACTATTGTCCAGGTGGCATATGCCGTCATTGGATCAAAATCGTTGTCATCTTTCCAGGTTTACTAATATAAGCCCAAATAATGCCATAACAATCGTTATATTACACTCGTCTACAAAGGAAATAATTCATTACTGTACATTAAAATTTCTTGTACCATGACTTTCTGCATCACAAGGCAGAATTAATATCAATCTCTTTCGCACATTGATTTCTAATGCGTCTGATACGTAATGTCAATTATAAGACGCTCCTAATACTGTCTCTTTTAATTGCAATGAACAACCACAGTTCGATTTCAGAGAACGCCAAACTATCTCAAACCATTGTTATAACATCTCTGGACGCGCTCGGCCGCGTAGCGTAAGCTGCTTTGTCATCATATCAAGCATATCCCAAGACAAATACAGAATAAAATTTGCTGGGAGATTGGTATCGCACAAATGAAAGGAAGTACTGTGGAAAATATTCAGTGCTGTAAAATGTGGAAGTATGTGGATGAGAAGATGTAATGAAGAAATCCACACCCAAACTGTACTCTATCTAATGCGCTTAGTAAATGAAGAAATTACTTTTATTGCTACTTAATTCGAATAAAACTGTAAAGACTGTATAATAACATATTTGACCGTTTTGATAATAATTCCAAAACGCAAATCAGTTGGCTTGGGTAACTGAAGAAAGACTTAGTACAAATCAAAGTCATGGAAACAATAATTCTAGCCAGGCTAGCTTTTTCAAACAAGATTAGGAAGTTCGAGGGCTCTCAGGAGAAAGGGCATAAGATGCATCACTGTATGGTCAAATGAAGGAAGAAAATAATACAGTGAAAGAATGAAGATATCCGAAAATCAGGAAAGAGGAGCTTACTTCCATCGAAGAAAGAAGGAATATACTTGTGACATATATTACTGATTAATGAAGCATAGATAAATAATGTTACAAAAGTATGTAACTTACGTAAAATTCTTTTCTATCTGTTACAGTTTTTTCATTGAGACTACTGCAACAATTTTATTGCAAACTCTTTGGCTAAAGGGCTATTGGCAGCATAAGTTATACTTCGTGTGGTATGAATGTGTTACATGATGAATATTTATTGCGATGTTGTGAAAGAGTACATAATGATGAGTAAAATGTAGAAGATTGAAGCAAACTGGCTGTGTCATTTAATTTTTTAATGTGTAAGAATTAATCGCAACCCTTAAATCGTTTTTACCGACAGAGGTTAGAGGTGAAATATCCCAGTACATTATCACGATTGAAGTTCCACTCTGGGCGGTTTTCGTATATGAAGAGTAAGAGTGATAGCGAAACGGATAAATCAGTTTATGGTCGGAGTTGAATTATTATTACCATACGATGTATGTCCGCCGCTCGTGGTCTCGCGGTAGCGTTCTCGCTTCCCGAGCACGGGGTCCCGTGTTCGATTCCCGGCGGGGTCAGGGATTTTCACCTGCCTCGAGATGACTGGGTGTTTGTGTTGTCCTCATAATTTCATCATCATCCAGGAAAGTGGCGAAATTGGACTGAGCAAAGATTGGATAATTGTACGGGCGCTGATAACCACGCCGTTGAGCGCCCCACAAACCAAACATCATCATCCTCATACGATGTATAATGATGGGCAGCTTCCACTGGTGGGTCCGAAAGGACAAATAAGCAGACAGGTGAGGTGTGATGAAAGTTTTGCTGTTCTGCTAACAAACCAAGAGATTCAAGAGATAGACAAAAAAAACGAGTAAGTCAATGCAGTAGAGGCAGTTAAATCGTGATTGTCGGTGGGTGTCCTTGTTTGCCTGTGCGAAATTACGCAGTTTTTTTTCTTTTTGAGCAGGTATTTTCTCTTATGCTCCAAGGCCAGTGGTACGGTTTCGATAACCGACATGAACGTATTGCGACTGTCTGTGTACTCTTAAAGACTTTGGAACAGGATGCAAGAATCGATGAACGGACGAAAAGGGACTTTAATCTGATCTAATATCAGGTATTGGTAAAAAATAAAACTAAGTATCCATGTGATTGGTAACCCTTAGCTCGTATTTTTGTACTGATTTAAGTTAGTGAAGCTTTATTCGTTCCTGTATTGATTATTTTTTGTCAGTGTAATGTTCATGTGTGGCGCAATTGGAAGTAAATTATTTTCAAAAGGTTCTATTATTGGTATATCTGAGACCAGCAGCTACGGTAATAGGATTCATTGTGATGTCATTTTATATGAAAAGCGAGAATGTAACAAAATTCTTACAAAAATCTAGTGTTTACTAACTATATCAACAGTCATACAAAGCTAAATTGTGTATAAAGCGAGAGAACAAGGTCACAACAAGGAAAATTAGCAAGCGGAGGCCGTGACTCACCTCACTAAAGTGTATTATAAAGAGTTGCCAACACTTTATTTACATTTGACACAATCACAAAACGCTTCAAAACCTTAGCCGTTATCGGCCAATTTTGACAATCACGAGAACTGTAATACCAGTCACACTTAGAGTATTGCAAACGTTTACGTGTCCTTGTTATCATTACTTCTTTCATTTTACAGTTCTGATTATGGCCAATATAGGGTAGATATCATTCAGTCAATCTTATTTTTGACGACAAATTGTCATCCTTACCAAACGTGGTATTAAATATGTTGAGAGCGCTGCAATATTTTAATAAGTTGGTGAGATCATTCATTCGCGTCTCATTAGCTCGGAATTAAGAAATATCGAACGCTCCAATCCTGCATGTGTAGTTCAGAAACCAAGTAAATTTAGACTGATGCATACGCACACATTTCGTGTAATCTTTACAGGGTGATTTTTTGCAACATGTACAAACTCTAGGGACTGATCGATGAGATGACACGCAACAAAAAAGGTCTAAGGAACTTATGTCAGGAAAAGCTAGAGACCGTTTATTCAATCATACTTTGTTACAGAGTGCTGTCTAATACGCGTAATACTATGCAGCCACAGTTACGGTATGCATGGTTTCCTCCTATTGGGTGGTACTGTTCCTCATACGTCATTTCTAGGCCCCGCTCTTGCCATAGTAACTGATAATGTGGTGTCGGATGCAGTTCTCTTGTTGACTCAACTTGTAGTGGATGAGATACGGTGTTGTTCACAATGGTTTCGTATTCGAATCGAGAGCTTGTCGACATGGTGTTTACTTACGGAAAGGCAAATGGCAATGGGCGGTGGGCAGTAAGGTTGTATCAGGAGGCCTATCCCCGCCGACAAAAACCACAGCATTCCCTGTTTGCAACAGTGTTTCGCCGTTAGTTTGAGACAGGGTCGTTTCAGGATGCAGGAAATCACGAAGGACGTACCAGAAATATTCAGACAGCAGACTTAAAATGAACTGTGATTAACATTGTGGAAGCCGACCGCCGTGTCAGTATTAGGCAGTTGGCCCACCAGCACAGGGTAAGCCAGACGACCGTGTGAAACATTCTCAATGACGTTACTACCCTTATCACTTACAAAGTGTGTTGGGCTTACTAGCGACAAACTTTGCACATCCGTAGCCAGTTTTATCACTGGTTTCTCCACCAGACAACCAGTATTTCTGGATCTGTGTCATCTATTCACAGATGAGGTCACCTTTACGCGGAGTGGTATCTTCAACTTTCATTACAGTCATCTGTGGGTTAGTGTGCGGAGCGGCCATGGTATGGTGACTGAGAATCATCAACATCGGTGCAGCCGGGAACGTGTGGGCCGTGATAATTGGCGACCGTATTTTGGGACCAGTCTCCCTTCCAGGTCGCCTAACAGGCCGGAACTATCGGCGTTTCTTAAGGGTGACTTTGGCTCCCCTACTGGAAGAAGTGCCATTGGTGGTTCGAAGGGTTATGTGGCTGCTACATGATGGTGCTCCAGCTCACTCCACTGTTAACTTCGGGCGCATCTCAATCGTGTCTTCCCTGGCCGATGGACCTGACAAGGGTCCAGTCGCATGGTCTGTTCCTTCACGGGACATCAACCCGTGTGATTTCTAGTTATGAGGCCATCTCAAAAGTATCGTGTATGCAGAGCCCATTCCAGATGTGGAGAGACTGGAGTAGCGTGTTCATGCTGCCTTTGACACTGTTCGGATGCAGCACGGCCGATATGAACGTGAGAGACCGAAAGTACTACGACGCGTGTACGCATGTATTGAGACACATGGAAACCATTTTCAACACATACTGTAACTGTGGCTGCACGTTACAGCGCGTATTAGACCGCAGTCTCTGTGACAATGTATGATCGAATAAACATTCTCTAGCATGGAACCATGCATTTTGGGACATAAGTTCATTAGACCTATTTTGTTTCGTATCCTCTCATCGATCAATCCTTAGAGTTTTGTACACGGTGGAAAAAATCACCCTATATACACAACTGAAGAGTAGACGCAACGTCACACACACTATGGCCGTCGGCATGAGGCATTGCTTAGTGGTACCTGATACCTAATTTGAAGGAGATAAATGTGTAGCTCTGTTCAGGGTTCTGGATCTGATGACGTGAAATATATACATATTTTCTTAGTAAAAAATATATTAATCAGTGTGTGAAATGGCTTCACACCTATTCTCCAGTGGTTAAGAAGAGTGAGCTATCAAGACAAAACGTCATTTTGGTTGATTTTTGTGATGACAGTGGAGCGTTAGACCTTAAGATCTGGACGTGGCCAGCCATAGACCGTGAATGAATCACTTAAACTCTCCGCAAGTCTTGAGAATAATCCAGAGAGTAATCCACTAAATTACAGGCATAGTAGGAGTAATCCACTAAATTACACGCCCATATCGTTAACGTCGATATACAGCAGGAATTTAGAGCATATATTGTGTGCAAACATTATGAATTACCTCGAAGAAAACGGTCTATTGGCACACAGTCAACATGGGTTTAGAAAACATCGTTCCTGTGAAACAACTAGTTCTTTATTCACATGAAGTTTTGAGTGCTATTGACAAGGGATTTCAGATCGATTCCGTATATCTGGATTTCCGGAAGGCTTTTGACACTGTACCACACAAGCGGCTCGTAGTGAAATTGCGTGTTTATGGAAGTGCTATTGACAAGGGATTTCAGATCGATTCCGTATATCTGGATTTCCGGAAGGCTTTTGACACTGTACCACACAAGCGGCTCGTAGTGAAATTGCGTGTTTATGGAATATCGTCTCAGTTATGTGACTGGATTTGTGGTTTCCTGTCAGAGAGGTCACAGTTCGTAGTAATTGACGGAAAGTCATCGA
Source organism: Schistocerca cancellata (assembly GCF_023864275.1). Taxonomy (NCBI): domain Eukaryota; kingdom Metazoa; phylum Arthropoda; class Insecta; order Orthoptera; family Acrididae; genus Schistocerca; species Schistocerca cancellata. Next base: position 360,483,146 of record NC_064634.1, read on the forward strand.
GTAAAACATAAGTGATTTCTGGCGTTCCCCAAGGTAGTGTTGTAGGCCTTTTCCTGTTCCTTATCCATATTAACGACTTTGGAGACAATCTGAGCAGCCGTCTTCGGTTGTTTGCAGATGACGCTGTCGTTTATCTACTAATAAAGTCATCAGAAGACCAAAACAAACTGCAAAACGATTTAGAAAAGATACCTGAATGGTGCGAAAAGTGGCAAGTGACACTAAATAACGAAAAGTATGAGGTCATCTACGTGAGTGCTAAAAGGAACTCGTTAAACTTCGGTTACACAATAAATCAGTCTAATCTAAAAGCCGTAAATCCAACTTAATACCTAGGTATTACAATAACGAACAACTTAAATTGGAAGGAACTCATAGAAAATGTTGTGGGGAAGGCTAACCAAAGACAGCGTTTCATTGGCAGGACACTTATAAAATGTAACAGATCTACTAAGGAGACTGTGTACACTACGCTTGTTCGTCCTGTTTTAGAATACTGCTGCGCGGTTTGAGATCCTTACCAGATAGGACTGACGGAGTACACCGAAAAAGTTCAAAGAAAGGCAGCACGTTTTGTATTATCACGAAATATGGGAGAGAGTGTCGCAGAAATTATACAGGATTTGGGCTGGACATCATTAAAGGAAAGACGTTTTTCGTTGCGACGGAATCTTCTCACGAAATTCCAATCACCAACTTTCTCGTCCGAATGTGAAAATATTTTGTTGACACCGACCTACATAGGGAGGAACGATCACGAAGATAAAATAAGGGAAATCAGAGCTCGTACGGAAAGATATAGCTGTTCATTCTTTCCGCGCGCTATACGAGATTGAAATAATAGAGAATTGTGAAGGTGGTTCGATGAACCCTCTACCAGGCACGTAAATGTGATTTTCAGAGTATCCATGTAGATGTAGAAGCCCTTAGGACAAAGAGATTGATCCAGCATCAGAAACCGATAGAAATTCATGATGACAACGCATGGCAGCACTCCTTGGTACAAGAAATCAGGCGGTTGGAAGTTAGAGGTTGTCAGTGATCTCTCATCTTGCGTATAACTTCGTTGTCTTGGAGGATATCACTGGTATAGTTATTTGAAGACGTAGGTGGCGGACAAGCTGCTAACGGGCAAGTCAATACGACGGTGCTCATCCTACACTGCTTCGATGACGACTCGAGAGATGACTTTTAACGGAGGGTGAGTTGGATAACATTTATGTACATGGGAAGAGCCACTCGATCTACCTGTGCGAATTCAACCAAATACATTGACTGAAAAAGTTAGTTCCTCACGTACTTTGCCCTAGTGTTGTCGGTCAGGCACATTCTATTACAAATCAATTGAAATACGACACCGAAATTCTTATAGTCTTTCTAGGAGATTGCTTGGTATCATTGAAAGAAATATGCCAAGAATTTCTACCATAGGGTTTTGAGGGACGATACTATGAAATCGTCCAAGCTTGTCAAAACGTACCATATGTTTACATTTGGCATTAATGTTCAAAACATCTGAAATATTCCGACTTCTATTTCTTAATCATTAATTCGTATTGAACAAATTTATCTGGACTGAAAAGATAAATAAGGGAAGGATGGAATATTTTTATTTACGACGTTCCACGCATTGCGATAACGCAGTGTCCCTGAAATTCCCTGCCTTTTTAATCTGCCGCTGTGCTGCGTGACTGTCGACTCGGTCACAAGTTCCGTTCTGACTCTGACAGATTTAATTTTCATGCATATTTTCGGAATCTGCTCAACAGTATTATGCGTATGGTTTCCCTGTTAGTGTACACATCGAGAGAATTGCGCAGAACAGCTTGTGGGACTTTGGTGCGAGAACTCTGAACCCCGGGTAGCCCAGTGCGGGAGCGATGTTTGAATAACGACATAAATGTATTCATATTTTCGCCATGAAGCAATATAAATGCAAATTGACTTAGTTGGGCGGTGACCCAGTCGCAAACCGCAAGCAACCTTTGATCCTAGGTGACGCCGTCTTGTGTAGGAAAATAAAGTCGCCAGCAGAACTTGCTTTATACGTCCACCGAACACGGCAAAAGTTGAACTGACGTCAAGGGATGACCAAAAAATAAACACCAAAAGAGACAAAAATATCTAGCTCCAGACTGTCGTATTCAGTAGTCCATTCATTGCTGTTAACAGCTATTGGCATGAAAATGAGTTAGAAGTTATCGAGAGGTTGTTAATTCAACAAGAAGGGAATTCTGGTATCTACGAAAGTCATTGCTTTATCATAATTTATGTAAGATGTTGTTCAGAGCTGTAAATCAGGGTACAGCAATAATAATTTATATACACTAGAGAGAAATAAGAAAACCATACAATTAATCATACATATATCTAACACTTAAGCAATGGGAGTTTATACATGTTGTGATACTGGGTTGATACTACATTGTCGTGCGGTATGGTGAATGCTCTAGACATAATAATTATGGCAATAAAAATGTGAAACGCTGCCGTTGCAGAGTATTCAAAGCAAACAGTAGATATGCCTAAACCGAAAACTCTATCAAATGCTTACCGAAAACTTCTTCTAGGGCTTCAGTCACGATACGTGAAATGGACGCTACTAAGTAGCAAAGAATATATATGGAACATTTAGCTCTGTGCGGGTACGGTAGACAACACTATCTTCGATCAAGTAGGCTGCAATGGGCGGCGACCGTTTGTAACATGACCATTGTATTAAAGGTAATCTGCCATTTACGGCAGTATACCTACGTTCTAATATATTTAATCATCTTTTAATACTGATGTAATACTTCAGCCATTGTCGAGTAAGATTTTGTTTCCATTCTTTTCGTTGGACAGAGTTCTCCCATTAGTACAAGTATATATCTGAAAAATAACGTCATTCCCTCCAGTGATATGAAAGTAGTAGCAACAATAATAAAGACAAAAGAACAATAATAATGTCTTAATTAGTTTTGGACAATACAGAACTTGTCGAAATTTCCACATATATCCGCGTAGGATAAATTCAATTGGCAGTTTATCTGAACGCGAGAATGTATCGCCGATACTTCTACAGTTCTCGACAATGCGGAGCATCTCACACGACTTAAAGTGAATCCATTGAATTTATCTTATCTTTAACGACGGATACCTGTCTCTGTAACTCAGATAGCTAACACAGGCCTCATGCGCGGGGTTCGTCTCTGAGGTAAGCCGGTTCGAATCTTGGTGGTGGACGATTTTCCCTGCCAGTATCTGGCCAGCCAAGATTGGTGACGCATTGGTATAAAGGCACTCCATAGCGTCTTATGAAATGAAGGCCTGTCTTACTGTTGATGGTCATATGTTAATCGGATGGATATATTAAGCCCGTAGGTCTCTTGGTGTATTCGAGAGCTATAGGCTACGTACCAGCAACGGGTTTCGCCCTCTGCCTTCCCTTCATCAAAAAGAATGCAAACCCATCACAATCATCCACACGACACAATTACACACTTGAACTTCATATGTAGTCGAAGGAAGGTAAAGGAAAACCATTTTCGTTAGGACCTCGTCTAGGACGGTGGTACGAGTGTTGTTCAGAAAGTAAGTTCCGATCGGTCTCGAAATGGAAACCACTGGGAAAATCAGGTAAAGCTTTGGGCAGATGTATTGGGCAGTGTCTCTAGTATGCCCGTCGATTGTGTCGCGTCGCTCTTTTCAGTATTGAGTAAACAGTGAGCACGTAACTATGCGTAGGGAATAGCGCCTTCCGCCAAGTATGAGAGCATAGTTAGAGATTTCGCCTGTGTCATACAACGCACATAACACAACTGTCGAGCAGTTTCTTCTTCATGGCGATTCTCTGCTCCACACTGTAGGGGCAATGGAGACGCTCCTGCAGCGTTTCCGATGAGAAGTGTTTGATCACCCACAATACAGTCCGTAATTGTCTTCCACTGAATCTCATCTCTGCTCACAAGAACCACTGACCATGAAGACAAATTTTTTCCACAGACAACGAGCTGCAGACCAGTGCAGATAAGTGGCCGAAAGCACAGGCGCCTGCTTTCTATGACAAGGATATTCGAAAGTTGATACAACACTACGACAAAACTCGGAGTTGGAGCGGCGACTATGTAGAGAAGTAGGTGGAAGGTGTAACTAACAGTTGCAAATAAAACGTTTCTGGTTTTCACTGTGGTTTCCATTTCGCGACCGATCGGAACTTACTTTCTGGACAACCCTCGTACAAGGTCCCTGCGTGTGCTGCACTACGCCGATTCCCTTTCCAAGGGACTACTTTGATTTGAGTGGAACGGGCAAATCAGGTCTGCTTTCATCTAAAAGTATGAAAATTCAGGTTTTCATAAATTCAACGCTATGAAATATTGGTGTTATAAGGTCACGTATGGTGCTCCATCAAACACTCTAGAGAAACAATTGCAGACGCGGAAGCTGTGTTGTCTATGAACAGCAATGAAACTTCGTACATTAAAAGATTCCTTGTAACTTCACGTGAGAGCTGCCTCGATTTATATCAGTCTCCATTTTCTATAGTTCATCACAGATATTGCAAATTTTTATAGAATTTCGTAAATGAAGGGAGCAATACAGTAATTTAACAAATATCTTTCTCTCTCATTCTCTCTCTGGAACTTTAATAGTGCCAACTACTTATTTACAGCTCGTACGACAGTCGAGCGGGGCGGTCTATTGCCAGACGAATTTGTAGCAGTTCTGAAGCGAATGCCGTGAAGTGTTTCCTTCAGTTTAGAATTCGAGTTGAACTCACGAGGGCTTGAGTTAGGGGAGTGCAGTAGGTGATACAGCACATAGCGGCCCCATCAAGTCAAACAAATCAGTAACTGCTTGCACTGTACGTGCTTGAGCATTGTCTTGCAAAATGATGGTCAGGTCCTGCAGAAAGTGTCATCACTTCTGTCTCTAAGATGGTCGTAGCTTGTGTTCCAAAAATGAACAGCATAGAGACAGAAGTGATGACACTTTCTGCAGGACCTGAACATCATTTTGTAGGACAATGCTCAAGCACGTACAATGCAAGCTGTTACTGGTTTGTTTGAATGATGGAGCTGCTAAGCGCTATACCACCTACTGCACTCCCCTGACATAAGCTCTCGTGAGTTCAACTCGATTTCTAAACTGAAGGAAACACTTCACGGCATTCGCTTCAGAACTGCTACAAATTCGTCTGGCAATAGACCGCGCCGCTCGAACTGTCAACACAGATGGCACTGCTAAGAGTATCCTATGACTTCCACATCGCTGGAAACGGGTTACAAACAATGCTGGTGACTACTTTGAAGGTCAGTAAAACTTTGAGACACTTATATATTTTGTAAGAGCTGTAAATAAATAGTTTCTACTCTTAAAGTTCCAACCCTTGCACCTCTATTTGTCTATCTCACCGATCACTCTTTATCTATTTCTCTACATCTGTCTCTCGCTATTTCTCTGTCTGTCTGTCTGTCTGTCTCTCTCTCTCTCTCTCTCTCTCTCTCTCTCTCTCTCGCTCGCTCGCTCGTGTGGGGACTTCTCAGATGGATGTAGCTCTTTTTAGTTAGCGCCATTTAGGTGACCTACGTGTCGCTGATGATGAAACTATGAAGAGAACAACGGGACACCCAGTACCCAACGGAACCTGGGCCTCTTCATTTTGCAACCAGCCACGCTGACCCTTCAATTACCGACGTGGACTTACAATAAATTACATTTGCTCTGAACTTATAAGCAGCTGCTACTGGTTCTAGGGATCCATGATGTTTGCAGTGACTGTGTAGGGGAACTGTACAATCGAAATTTTCATCCATTATCAGCCTAGTAGCAGGATAGTATTGTTCTAGAAAGTTTTTTTTTAACAATTCCAGGTTTTCTTGCTCTTTTACCAGACTGTTTGCAGCTGTACATATAAGCTAATGAGTTGTGCCTGGTAAGGAGACACAGATTAAATGACGACTAAGTACACAGGGCGTTTCACAATTCCTGTTAGAGGACTGTAGGGGTTGCAGAGTGGCGTTGTAGATAAAATTTTCATAATGAATGGTACGCACACAGCGGAGACCAGTGATCTCTGAACTGCGTGCTCCACAGGAGTTGCTCCCTCCACGCACAGATCCTGCCGTCTGTTTTACTGGGTTTACCTAATATGCCCGTTTTTATACACACGATCGACAAACGTTGGTGCGCAGCCGTGTAGCACCACAGTTGGTCTTCCGAGTTGGGAATGTACCAGTTTCTCGCAGCCGCTTGCAGTCAGAGAAAATCGCTATTTGGACTGACACGATCCGGAAAACGTTGTAGATACATGCTCTGTGCACCTGTAGACTTACGTACAGTACCGTGAAGTAGGATATTTGAAAGCGATCCGACCTTCAAACTTGTATTATATTCAAACGTACATTTCCGGAGAAGAATTCCTCAACACAACTTTATCTACAACGTCAGTCTCATTCGAACTTGCTAATAAAGCACGTGTAGATTGTGCCAGTCATACACGAACATTTTATAATGCGTGTATTGCCATTTTGGTTATTAATATCAGGCACTTTAAGCGCAGCCTCTGTAGGCCTGGCTTGAGGATGACCCAGCTGGCTCGAAACTAGTCGGCACACATGTGTATTGCAACTGTGGCAGATTTGTTAATAACTGCTTCATTAAATATTAAAGAGCTGTCGGTCCTATATCAACAAATTGTTCAAATGAAGAAGAGAGTGAGAGCGAAAATTCGATAGCCATGATGAATTGGGATGCGGTTGTATGAAAATGAGTAGAAGCAAGGGTTACGGGAGAATATGAGCTTAGTAGTAGCAGTAAGAGAGGAGAAAGACTAATTTAGTTCTGGAATAAGTCTCGCAAGGTAATGACAAATACATTGTTAAAGAATCACAAGGGGAGAAGACAAACTTGGAAAAGAAGGAAATACAAAACGTTCAGGAAAATTCAGACAGTTAAGAATGAAATAAATAGGAAGAGCATGGAAGGAGTGACTCAGCATATAGAAAATTCAAAAGAGCCTTTGGTGAAATTAAAAGCTAGGGAGTTAACACTAAGAGCGCAATGTGAATTCCACTGTTAAAAGCAGAGGATAGGTCGGATGGATGGAAAGAGTACATTGAAGACCTTCCTGAGGAGGAAACCTTGTCTGATAACGTGACAGAAGAAGAAACAGGACTCGACAGGTAAGAGATGGGGGATCCAGTAAGAGGAATCAAAATTTAAAAGAGCTTTGGAAGACTTAAGATCAAATAAGGCAGCAGGCATAGATTGTATTCCATCGGAATTTCTAAAATCGTTGGGGGGGGGGGGGGGGAATAACAACAAATCGACAATTCACACTGGTGTATAGAATGTATCAGACTAGCGATACACCTTCAGACCTTCGGAAAAACATCACCTGCATAATTCCGAAGATAACACGGGCCCACTAGTGCGAGGAGTATCGCACAATCAGGCTATCAGCTCATGCATCCAAGTTGCTGATAAGAATAATATACAGAAGATTGGAGAAGACAATTGACGATCAGTTTGGTTTTCGGAAATGTAAAGGCACAGGAGAGGCAACTGTCACGTTGCGCTCGATAATGGAAACAAAACTGAAGAAAAGTTAAGACGCGTTCATAAGATTTGTCGACACGAAAAAAATGATCGACAACGTAAAGTTCCCCGAATGAGATTTTCACTCTGCAGCGGAGTGTGCGCTGATATGAAACTTCCTGACAGATTAAAATTGTGTGCCGGACCGAGACTCGAACTCGGGACCTTGTCCTTTCGCGGGCAAATGCTCTACCATCTGAGCTACCCAAACACGACTCACGCCTCCTCCTCACAGATTTACTTCTGCCAGTACCTCGTCTCATACCTTTCAAACTTAACAGAAGCTCTCGTGCGAACCTTGCAGAACTAGCACTCTTTAAAGAAATGATATTGCGGAGACATGGCTTTGCCACAGCCTGGGGGATGTTTCCAGAATGAGATATTCACTCTGTGCGAAAGGCAAAGGTCCCGAGTTCGAGTCTCGGTCCGGAACACAGTTTTAATTTGTCAGGAAGTTTCAACATGAAGTTTTTCAATATGTTCTAAATTCTGACACAAATAGGGGTAAGATACAGAGAAAAACGTGGTATACAATATTTACAAGAACCAACAGGAAATAATAAGACTAGAATACATCTACAGGGCAAAGAAGCATTGACGGATATAAAAGAAAGGTCAACAACTAATATCCAAGAGCTGTAAAACTGTCGGATAGTTCTCTTATCGATCTCCTCTTGCTGTATTTAAGGTTGTGCTGATGCTCTCATTCCAAAAGTGCACTGACACGTTTCAAGTTTGAGTTTCATAGCTTCAACATATTTGTCCCCTCTGCATTGTTTCATTGGATGTCTTACAAAGCTCGTTCTAACTCACGCGCTGACTCTTGATTCCTTATGCCTTCCAAATTGACAACCAAATCATCTTCTATCACGTTATTAGCAATTTCTTCATCGTCGTAGACACTTTTTGCACATACCTCCTCTCTTCTCTGCACTTAACAATCGAATCAATTTTTCTTTTTCATTGTTGACCCTTTGTTTTTAAAATCTACAGAACTTATTTCCACTTTTCTGCTCAATAAATCCTTTCGACGACAATTTCGTTTCGATTCCTTTACGTTTCTTCTGCGGCTATACCGCTGTACCATCTTAGACTTTCCACTGATTTCATTTTTAAATTACCTATACTACTTTATTGCTTTCTCCTGACTATTTCTATCTTTCATTCTTTCATCGCCCAGTTGAAGTACTTATTTTGATAAACGAAATTATTTTCAGTTACCTTTTTTATACCTACATTTATGTTCAATTTCAGTAGTTACTCCTTGTAGAGATCACATCAACGCGACTACCTATTATGATAATCAGTGTCGCAATACCTAATGTAGCGAACAACACGGCGTGTGCGCACGAGTGACACTGCAGCGTTTCGTTTAAGGCGAAGAAGAGCTAAAGTAGTACTAACTGCAAGGTAGTAAATGCCTACAGTAAGACCTATCTGTGATGGCGACGAAGCTGCAGTTACTGTTCTGACTCAACGCTCAAACTGAATAGACAGCGACGCCCCACTCCTATCCAATTCCGACTACAAAAACCATAACCGTAGCCAACTATAATGAAGAGTCCCACTCCTATGAATTTCCGACAGCAAAAATCAGAGCCGTTGCCAACTAAAGCCTTCCTTCTAATGCATAGGAACTGACCGCTTCTTTTTGCCGAAAGACGTTTCTGGCTCTTTTCTAATCGTCAGTGGCAGTTCCAGTTGTATCCGTACGCCTCCACGAGTAAGAGGTAACACCATCTAAAACTCGAGCAGTTACCTCCTCTCAAAATGACGGTTTCCATATTCTGTTTCCTCATCACGTTCGGAATCAAGACACAACTCTCCCCTTCCGTTAACAGACTACCTGCACAGATGTCTGGTTGTAAAAGACACACAGTATACGCAAGGGTTGTGGTTTGAGATGTAGATGCCTACCAAACCTCTCAAAGTGTCTTTAGAGAACTCGTGCATGGTATCTTCAACAGATGTTCCTCTCGCTGCCCATGGTAGCACCAGACCTTGATGAAATGGCTTAGCGCATTTAAGATCAAATGTAGGAAAGTGAGGAGCTATTTCTCAGTAAAGAGTATCATGTAATTTCTCAAGTCAACATCCCTTTCTGTCAGCAGATGCTAATAGTAGAGGGATGAACGAGGTATTCTGAGAGAGGTCTTTCAACTAGCTTCTAACGCTGCATACCGATTTTTCGCTAAAACTTACCATTTGTGGCAAATTTTAACATAAAAGTGATTTTTAAATATTAGTAGGCAGAAGGGCATCATGGATGCACATCTTCATATTAATATTTTACGAAGCTAATTTGTTAATCACGGATAAGAGACTCCCTTTTCATATTACGTTATTACAAAGAGATTTTTCTTTATTTTAGAGTATTTATTAATACGATAATTTGTGTGTATCATTGTCATAAGTAATAACCGAGACCACTGCAGTAGTCCAGTATCTCTGTCCCGATCCTCTAAAGAAAATGGAAAACAGAGAATGCACGAAGATTACATTCTTACGCCAAATATCGTTTACCTCAAGGTACTTTAATGCTCTGTAAAGGATTTTGTTCAATATTATGTGCGTGGAAATGTATATACAAGGAAGTATCATAAATTCATGATTATTATTTCACGTCACTCATTTCATTTTGAAATATGTTTTCTCTTTATTTCCACAACTGCTCTTATCCCAACGACTATACTTATTCCAGATATTGTCATCATTTAAAAGTATAAAAGTAAGTGCGGAAGATCCGCACAGGTGCCAGTTTCGTTTATTTCAATACATTATGGCCTGTAAGTATTGCGACTGTAGTGTGTCAAAAAAATTATTTTTGCAGTCTTTGATTACACTTATCACGTATTTATCCAATAACGCCTAACCATAGTTCATAGTCATATGATCGTCCTTGGCGATACTTAAGTCGAAAGTTACTCTGCGCGGCGAAGACTGGCTGTGGGCGTCACGTCGCGTCTGATGACGACACGTTTAATCATGTGATTTTCGGTAACAATTGGATATTGCCACCACAATTTGGTCTTTTACTTTGTCCACCAATTCACAATTAACACTATTTCATAACAGCCGCCAGTTTCCACACTACGGTTAAAAAGGCACGACCGGTCACTGCGGCTAGATTCACTCTGCCAGCAATGAAATCTGTATTTCTACCAATACAAGGAAGACTCCGGATCGAGCGTGTCAGCTCGTTATAGCAAGAGACATTTCGTACTACTATATATTGTGGTGACGATCAGTTTGGCTTTAGGAAAAGTAAAGGGACAAGAGAGGCAATTCTGACGTTACGGCTAATAATGGAAGCAAGGCTAAAGAAAAAATCAAGATACTTTCATAGGATTTGTCGACCTGGAAAAAGCGTTCGACAATATAAAATGGTGCAAGCTGTTCGAGATTCTGAAAAAAGTAGGGGTAAGCTATAGGGAGAGACGGGTCATATACAATATGTACAACAACCAAGAGGGAATAATAAGAGTGGACGATCAAGGACGAAGTGCTCGTATTAAGAAGGGTGTAAGACAAGGCTGTAGCCTTTCGCCCCTACTCTTCAATCTGTACATCGAGGAAGCAATGATGGAAATAAAAGAAAGGTTCAGGAGTGGAATTAAAATACATGGTGAAAGGATATCAATGATACGATTCGCTGATGACATTGCTATCCTAAATGAAAGTGAAGAAGAATTAAATGATCTGCTGAACGGAATGAACAGTCTAATGAGTACACAGTATGGTTTGAGAGTAAATCGGGGAAAGACAAAGGTAATGAGAAGCAGTAGAAATGAGAACAGCGAGAAACTTAACATCAGGATTGATGGTCACGAAGTCAATGAAGTTAAGGAATTCTGCTACCTAGGCAGTAAAATAACCAATGACGGACGGAGCAAGGAGGACATCAAAAGCAGACTCGCTATGACAAAAAAGGCATTTCTGGCCAAGAGGAGTCTACTAATATCAAATACCGGCCCTAATTAGAGGAAGAAATTTCTGAGGATGTACGTCTGGAGTACAGCATTGTAAGGTAGTGAAACATGGACTGTGGGAAAACCGGAACAGAAGAGAATCGAAGCATTTGAGATGTGGTGCTATAGACGAATGTTGAAAATTAGGTGGACTGATAAGGTAAAGAATGAGGAGGTTCTATGCAGAATCGGAGAGGAAAGGAATATGTGGAAAACACTGAAAAGGAGAAGGGACAGGATGATAGGACACCTGCTAAGACGTGAGGGAATGACTTCCATGGTACTAGAGGGAGCTGTAGAGGGCAAAAACTTTAGAGGAAGACAGAGATTGGAATACGTCAAGCAAATAATTGAGGACGTAGGTTGCAAGTGTTACTCTGAGATGAAGAGGTTAGCACAGGAAAGGAATTCGTGGCGGGCCGCATCAAACCAGTCAGTAGACTGATGACCAAATATATATTGTGGAGCTGTGTGTAGCCGATAGCAAACGAGGACACTGTTAGCAGGTAGGTGACATCGCGCCACGTCAGCAAAACGGCATGCTGAAAACGCCACGCCATCCTTCCTTCCAGGTTGTAGATATTGTGACATATAGCACCATTTAAGAATATTCCATTCACATTGTGACGTAAGTGGGCAGCACTCCGCCCTTGTGAGCCAAATTGAGCTGCCTGATTCGTAAGTAGTGGCTCCGTTCAAGAATAATGACAACAATCGGGAGAAAGGTGTACTGGGTACATGTTCCTCTATATCCGCATTCAGTGACGCTAATCGGCTAGGGGTGAAACGGCGGTCGATCGGTACCTTTGGGTCTTCCGAGGACTGTTCGGACGGAGTTTAAGTTAGGTTATTGTCACATAAGTGTTACAAATACCATGAAGTTACTCTTCCCTCGGAAATTTCGTTAATGTTTGAAATCACGAATAAATTTTCATAGAACTCGAAATAAAATTCATAGGGAAATTATGGAAATACGGTTGGGTTGTTCATTATCAAAGGGTCCTGAATCTGTCTTCTGATTGAGTGCCTGTTAGTTTCGTATTCGACTCTGTTTCTTACTGGCTATCTGCGGTCAACACAGGCACACGTCTCGTCATATATCGGATTTGGGCAAGTCCACTATGTCGAGGTATTCCATAAGTGGGCTATTTCCATCGCATGCTTCTGCGTTGCAGAATGTGTTTGCTGATAATGCTAGTGTAATAAACGACTTTTAATACATCGACGTCGATAATGTACAGGAAAAGCCCTAGGAAAACGCTACGTTTCAGTGTCGAAAACATGTCATCGATATCGAGTGTAATTTCAGTGCTGTGCAGTAGCGGAACAGAATCGTCCGACATAGAGTCCATTCGCACACTCAACATTTCGCGACGGGTTCGTCCCACGAAACGATAATACACGAGCATCTCTTGCTCAACTCGTGACTACCTTGCTCCAGGAACGAGGTATCGTCATCCTCATATTGCATGTGCTCTACGGCTGGCGCCGCTTTTCGCTTTCAGTTTTCCACTTCCTCCTACCATGCTAGTCCTCAATATGTAGTCCTCCTGCATTCATCGCGCCCCAGACATTTCGACCCCAGTAGATCGCACATGTTTTGTTCTTTCCTCTGGTATTGACTGCCGCACTTTCTACGAACATCGGCTATCGTCCATCCTTTCTATATCCCCATGCTATTTTAGACGTGTCTATGGCGACAGTCACTAATCTGTCGTTGCCCAAAACCTCTCTTATTTTGGTATTTGGTACATGGTCCAGATTGGAGATGTCACAACTTCGCCTCCTAAACTCCTTATACAACTGTTTAACTGCGTCTATGTATGAAGGTGACATGCCACTATTCTTGTTACATGCTCAGAAATTGTTTTGTGGAATGGCGTCGTAGGCCTTCTGCAAATCCACGAAGGTTAAAAGGACCTCTATGCCTCTGGCAATTCGCTTCTCTACGAGATTCTGTAATGCGAACATTCCATCAATACATGAGTGCCCTGGTAAAAAAAAAAAAAAAAAAAAAAAAAATAAATAAATAAATAAATAAATAAAAATAAAAAAAAATTAAAAAATATAAATAAAAAAAATTAAAAATCTGTTCTTCAGATAGTTTAACTTCCGTCTCTATTCTTTCTTTTACGATTCTCCCGTGTATCGTGCTACCGATGGCATCACACAGCAGTAAATTCCACAGTACTGTATATTCCTCTTCTAATAGGCTGAAATAACAACAGACCTTTTCCATTGCCTGGGTACCCGACCCCCTTTAAAACGTTTGTTATACAATTATGCCAAGATATCATACACAACCGTAGCAGCTGTTTTTATTAACTCTATGTTTGTTCCATCCAGACCCAGTGATTTCCCATTTTTCATACGCTTCACAAGTTTACAAACTTCCTGCGACGTCATCCGTCGTGTATGTAAGTGTCAGTCCTCTTCTGTCAAATTTAACATTCCATGTATGAATTCCTTCCTCTTCTCACTGAAAAAGGCTTTGTAATACCCTGTCCTCACTTTCACGCTTATGAGAGTTATGCCAGAACTATCAGATGTCAGCTGAATGTCATTGCCTGCTGGTTTTAACGTAACGGAGAATACCGGGTGATCAAAAAGTAAGTATAAATTTGTAAACTGAATAAATCACGGAACAATGTAGATAGAGAAGTATAAATTGACACACATGCTTGGAATGACATGGGGTTTTATTAGAACCAAAATAATACAAAAGTTCAGAAAATGTCCGACTGATGGCTTTTCATCTGATCAGAATAACAATAATTAGCATAACAAAGTAAGACAATGCAAAGATGATGTTCTTTACAGGAAATGCTCAATATGTCCTCCATCGTTCCTCAACAATGGCTGTCGTCGAGGAATAATGTTGTGAACAGCACTGTAAAGCATATCCTGAGTTATGGTGAGGCATTGGCGTCGGATGTCTCTCAGCATCCCTACAGATGTCGGTCGATCACGATACACTTGCGACTTCAGGTAACCCCGAAACCAATAATCGCACGGACTGAGGTCTGGGGACCTGGGAGGCCAAGCAAGACGAAAGTGGCCGCTGAGCATACGATCATCACCAAACGACGCGCGCAAGAAATCTTTCACGTGCCATCTGTCGGACATTTTGTGAAGTTTGTTTTTTATGGTTCTAATAAAACTCCAAGTCATTCCAAGCATGTGTGTCAATTTTTACCTCTCTATCTACATTATTCCGTGGTTTATTAAGTTTTCAAATTTATACTGACTTTTTGATCACCCTGTACTTTGGACCGACTGAAGCTTGTAGTGCGTCATTGCAGAAACACTCCCCAGCCACTGGGCGACATCGGGAACGAAGAGAGTGATTTGTGGCGCCACGTTTTAACTACCTTGTGGACTGGTTTTCAACAGTGATTAAAATTGTGTTGCAACTGACGTTGTGGTACAAATGGGCAGTGAGTGTAACCCAGCAGCAGTTTCTAATCTCACGGATGCTCACTCTGGAAGTGAACAGTTTTATTTTGGTTATTATTTCTTATTTTATTCCACAATACAGTTGTTTATTTAGTTTCATAAGGCTCATTCTATAATTCTGTGCTTTCCTTGAATCCAAGCCCATACGAGTTCGCGTATAGGCAGGTGATGCAAAACTTATTTTGCACTTTATATGTCGAACCCAGTACAGATAGTAAAAATGTTACTGTGCGTGACTGGATCAAAAATAAATTAAAATAGAGAGAATTAATTTTCCCTCTGCTGTTCAGTTACATACTGTCTTTTACAGAAGTGCAAGATTTTGTTATTGATTTCAAAGCTTTCAGCCCAGGACCAGGAACACATTGAGTAATTAGAATGAGTGAGAAAGGTGGAATATCGGCTGTGGGAGGTGTTGTGAGTGTGCTAACTGAAGGAGACTTTAAAGGAAGTAAATGTAATAAAGAGATGCAGATCGAATTTCTCTAGCTGAATGGAGACTTGCAAAAGAATAAATGGAATACCCTATGACAGAAATACTGATGATAGGGTGTACAAGACGTTAGCGACGCCACAATTGCTGTACGAAACGAAGGGGTGGATAATTATTATAAATAGCTTTGGATTTCTCCCTGTGATTGTAATTTCATTTCTCGAGTGAACTTTCATATGGGCTACAGTGATCTTCAACGTCTTCTGTGAGGCGTAACTGTGATCAGTAATGACCAGGAAAACTGGAAGCATATTTTAGTCTATAAAGTGCACTAGAGACTTTTATGCTGCTTCTTTACAGACGTACTGCACTTTTCCAGAATTCCCCAACAAATGTAGGTGTTCCATTTTCTTCAATGAATTCATTTGTTTGACTTTTATCAGTGTTACCAATGGGTAACTAATTATGTGACATGCTCGTGATGTTACTGGATTATTTCTTCTTGTTGTGGATATCGTATCGTTTTTATCCGTATCTGTGGAGATTTCCCATTCAGTACAACAAGTGAAGTACCATGTCAGTATTATGCTAATCATGATTTTTGAGGTTAGGTCTATGTACAAATGAATAAATGAAATGTGTCATTAGTCATACTCATTTCACCTAAGGGCAAGCGACCTGAGATATAAACATATATTCGCTAACATGCGAGTCTTGACTGAAGGCAGAAATATTTTCAAATATGCAAAGTACCAGTCGTTTTTAGGATCTCTCGCCAAAATCTGCCTGGAAATGATCGTAATTTACACGTGTAGCAATTTTTACTTACGCTCGAGTTTACGTATCCCTAAAATTCTCCTTTCAAGCGATTGCCCGAAAATATTTATATTCACCACATTATCTGTTTAGCAACATAAGCCCAAATTGATTTTGGCCGTCTCTTAGCAGTTTACTTGGTAGTATCTTATTTATGTAGTGATTTATGACTAGTTGGGAGAACATTTTAATGAATCGCGCAACAACTCGTGATTTGAATTGAAATCCATACTACTTGTCACACTATTATTAGTATATTCTGCACACCACTGTATTTAAAGTAAGAGGTACAACGGGTGGCAAATGACTGACATGTTAAAGGATTTTTATTTCATCGCTAATTGCAGCAGCATGAGAGCGGCTTCCATAAACACCGCCCTTTGACAAGTTTTGTTTACGTCTGTAGCCTCATAAATTTTACCGGATAAAAGTACCTATATGTTGCCCGTTTACAAATGAAAAATCGTAATTGATAAAAGGGATGGAAAGCTGATATTATTATAAATGCCTTTGTGAGCAAAAACCACAATTATTTATGTAAATTGTCTGCATTTCCGTATCAGTTTAATAGAAGTGTTTTCTAAATGCTAAAAGTCGTTAATAACAACAGTGTACGACTGGGAATAATGGTTGCAGTCGTTCGTTCTGCCCCAAAATAAGCTGACAGATATTTGTAATTTTTCCATTTCATCGTGTGCAAATTGTACGTTGTCAAGGTCATAACTTTTCAGGTGGTTTACCGCGTCGGGGTATCTCAAATAGGACTTAAGTAACTTGAGAACAGCAATCTTACACTTGGCTTACCCTTCCAGGATTACTTATGTCACGCAACGTAAACCATAATCATTATTCATATATGGACATACTTTTCACAGACATGCTTGCATTACAACGCATCATCTTTTTTTTTTTTTTTTTTCTTTTTGAGGGAACGAATTAAGAAGCAGACTAGGTGCTAGAATTTATCATGACGGAATCGATCACACTATGTGTGCGTATACCGATATAAGTAGCTTTGGTGATCGACAATGGTAATAGATCAAATAATATACAATCTTTCGTGACTGATAAGTGTACTAAATGCTTATGGTCAACACATCTCCTACAAGCAGTGCAAGCGTTTGATATATATATAATTATTTCTTAAATCGTTAACATTTATTTTTCACCTTTTGACTTGTTAAGTGACGCGGACATCCGATTTTTCACGTTATCGTAGTCCGCCCGGTAGTATGTGGTGATGCAGTACTCCTATTCAGCTTCATTTTAAAAGCACGTGCTTCTGTGTGTGACGGATAACTCTTGCGTGGTGCTTGCGGTTTGCTCGATGTAGGCATTAAGACAGTAGCAAGGAATTCTGTAGACAGCCGACTCTTGTGGAAGTGGATCATACTTTAGCAACAAACTCAGCAGCAGTCTCCATCGGAAAACATAAGAACATTTATTGAAGAGGCATATAAAATTTCCGAAAATACCCAGGTGAAGTTAGTAAAAGTATTAACTTTATGTCCGACATTTTATTGTCACTTGAGTTGATCACGGGATTCCATTTCGAGTTGACGATTTGCTTAGGAGAATATCCGGCGCACTTGTGGGAAATGGAGACACATACGCCCAAATTTTAATGCAGACAGCTTATATCATCATGACTAAAAGAGAGTCCTCTTACACACATCGATACTTATCAGTATTGCCGGCCGCCGTGGCCAAGCGGTTCTAGACGCTTCAGTCTGGAACCGCGCGACTGCTACGGTCGCAGGTTCGAATCCTGCCTCGGTCATGGATGTGTGTGATGTCCTTAGGTAAGTAAGGTTAAGGTAGTTCTAGAGGACTGATGACCTCAGATGTTAAGTTCCATAGTGCTCAGAGACATTTGAACCAGTTTTCATCAGCATTGAGTCAGACGACGAACATGTAGGCTCCACAGAACAACATCACGAAAATGTGGTCAGTCGAAATGACTGTAGATAGTGCTTAAAGAAGGCAGTGTTCCATTATTATATGACGGTGTATTCCTTCACAACGTTGCGAGTACACGTCGCATACTGACGATAAAATGTTTCTACAGGCTAAAGAAAAAGACGACCGTGAAGACTACGAGATAAATTGCAAATGGCAAGTAATCTATTCACCGTGGATTGTCATGAAAGGAAATAGTCCACCGACATCAAACGCTAAACCTGATATACGCACGAAACTCTAATGTTATTGATCAAAACACTGACAGAATGTGTTCAAATTTGTATGGTTGAAAATGAAATACAGCGAGAAGGAGCGTTAGGAAAGTATTCAAACAGTAACAAAATAATACAGTTGACTGACTTATTGGACGATGAGTAGATCACTGAAAAAAGAATTTAGATAGTATCTCATCCGCTACAAAGGTAGTCTCAGAAATAAATTGCAACAAAAACGGTTAAATTTTGTTCCATAACTCTGTAATTGCTTACAACTCGGGAATACAGAGTGTATGTGTACTATATGCATTCTAAATGAGTTGCCGAAGGTTGGGACACTGCGGATTTGTCATTCGCATATCAGATGAGTAGAAATGGTTGACATTTGGGATTTCGCATTAATGTCTGATTCCATTAAATCTTTAATCTAATAGTTTCTAAATTACTGAAATGCAATGTTCTACAATACCAATTTTATATTTATATTGAATTAGTTTAATTTCCTTAAATGTTTGTCGACTTAGAATACCATCAACGTAACTCAAGTGACTGCCGTTGTCAAGGAGTATACAATTCTGGTGAACGACATTGAAAAAAATGTCACACATCGAGAATGTGGTGCAAACACAAAGCACATGCCATCTTTGGCAGTCCAGTGGTAACGTAACTGAAAATGTTAAAGTTAAAGAGTAATTAATATAAAGTGAATAAGCTGAAAAACATTATCACTGTGCGTGTGTCAGCGTCTCGCGCTCGTGTGTGTGTGTGTGTGTCTGTGTATGTGTGTGTGTGTGTGTGTGTGTGTGTGTGTGTGTGTGTGTTTGCACATGAAGATCAGATTCAAGAGCAGAGAGAAATAGCAGTAAAGAATTAAATTTAACTGAAGAGAGGATGTACATCATATGAAGCAACGTAAAAGGATATAAAAGATAGAACTGGTAATTGTTGCAGGAAATTCATACGCTAAATTAAATGTCAGTGGTACGAACTATCTCATTTATTGTAGGGAGGATGTTCATATATATTGAAGCAACGGAATGTATAAAGTACAAAAGTAAATAAATGTGACCGTTTAATTTTTTCTTCTTCGTCCAGAACAAGGTTGGGTTAAAAACTGCGTTCCGAAACAACTGCAACGGGAACGAGATCTGTATGATAGACCAATGCATAATTTATAACTAAAGTCGTATTTCTGAGCCGCCAAGAGCTGCCGATGAAATAATTCTTTCTCAGATAACTGTTTCGATCAAATGATAATCTTCAGCCACCATAAAATTATAAAATTACATTTGCCTGCTTGCAGCTTTCTTACTGTGTCATTAAATCAAAGAGCAGCCATTCTGCAGCGCTCCCGTCAATGGTAAAATATAGTCAACAGTAAAATGCGCTCTTCTTCTTTTATCCTGCCCGAATTCCGGAAAAGTTGTCTTAAGGTGCGTGCCTATTCAGACGGGTAGCATTAAAATACGCTGACACGATAAAATCAGCTATGTACGAGGCTTGCTTAACTATGTCAGTGCGTTTTACCACTCATTGTGTATTGTATTTAACCACTGATGGCAGTGCGGCAGACTGAATTTTGTTTTATTTGTCGGTGCAGTAAGAACGTTGCAAGTAGGCTGTTACAAATAATTTTATGGTAAATGAAGATGATCATGTGGTTACATTCCCTGCAGTTCAGCATCGGGTCACTGTCAAATCGCCGGCCGGGGTGGCCGACCGGTTCTAGGCGCTACAGTCTGGAACCGCGCGACCGCTACGGTCGCGGGTTCGAATCCTGCCTCGGGCATGGCTGTGTGCGATGTCCTTAGGTTAGTTAGGTTTAATTAGTTCTAAGTTCTAGGGGACTGATTACCTTAGAAGTTAAGTCCCATAGTACTCAGAACCATTTGAACCACTGTCACATCCGAAAGGCCCACGAATCTCGATACTGCATGATTCGACGAGCCATCCAAATGGAGACCCTCAGTTTCAAAAACTGTCAGGTGCTGATAACGCTGTCTCACCCAAGTATGCACCTTTTCAGTTAGCTTCATTGCGGTCTTTCGACTGCTGACGCTATTCACGCCCCTTATATCCTCTACCAAGCCTAGTGACAGCACTGAACAAGAACTACACTAATGTATTCTGGTGACTGAGCTACCTGTCACACAGAAGTGTCGCTCTATAAATCGTTTACGTACCCGCTGACAGAGTGTCCGTGTACGAAGTTATACTCACATCCTACCATGCCTGTTGCGGGCGTGGCTTATTTTGTCAGGCGGTTTTCTTTGTTGCTGGGAGTCCATGCGGACATTATTTTCGTTAGATATTGTTTTATTACGCCAATCAAATGGTTCAAATGGCTCTAAGCACTATGGGACTTAACATATGAGGTCATCAGTCCCCTAGACATAGAACTACATCTACATCTATATCTACATTTATACTCCGCAAGCCACCCAACGGTGTGTGGCGGAGGGCACTTTATGTGCCACTGTCATTACCTCCCTTTCCTGTTCCAGTCGCGTATGGCTCGCGAGAAGAACGACTGCCGGAAAGCCTCCGTGCGCGCTCGAATCTCTCTAATTTTACTTTCGTGATCTCCTCGGGAGGTATAAGTAGGGGGAAGCAATATATTCGATACCTCGTCTAGAAACGCACCCTCTCGAAACCTGGACAGCAAGCTACACCGCGATGCAGAGCGCCTCTCTTGCAGAGTCTGCCACTTGAGTTTGCTAAACATCTCCGTAAGGCTATCAAGCTTACCAAATAACCCCGTGACGAAACGCGCCGCTCTTCTTTGGATAATCTCTGTCTCCTCTGTCAACCCGACCTGGTACGGATCCCACACTGATGAGCAATACTCAAGTATAGGTCGAACGAGCATTTTGTAAGCCATCTCCTTTGTTGATGGAATACATTTTCTAAGGACTCTCCCAATGAATCTCAACCTTTCACCCGCCTAACCAACAATTAATTTTTTATGATCATTCCACTTCAAATCGTTCCGTACGCATACTCCTAGATATTTTACAGAAGTAACTGCTACCAGTGTTTGTTCCGCTATCATATAATCCTAAAATAAAGGATCCTTCTTTCTATGTATTCGCAGTACATTACATTTGTCTGTGTTAAGGGTCAGTTGCCACTCCCTGCACCACGTGCCTATCCGCTGCAGATCTTCCTGCATTTCGCTGCAATTTTCTAATGCTGCAACTTCTCTGGATACTACAGTATCGTCCGCGAAAAGCCACATGGAACTTCCGACACTATCTACTAGGTCATATATATATATATATATATATATATATATATATATATATATATATATTGTGAAAAGCAATGGTCCCATAACACTCCCCTGTGGCACGCCAGAGGATATTTTAACGTCTGTAGTAGTCTCTCCATTGAGAACAACATGCCGTGTTCTGTTTGCTAAAAACTCTTCAATCCATGCGGCACACAGCTGGTCTGATATTCCGTAGGCTCTTACTTTGTTTATTAGGCGTCAGTGCGGAACTATATCGAACGCCTTCCGGAAGACAAGGAAAATGGCATCTACCTGGGAGCCTGTATCTAATATTTTCTGTGTCGCATGAACAAATAGAGCTAGCTGTGTCTCACACGATGGTTGTTTCCGGAATCCATGTTGATACCTACAGAGTAGATTCTGGGTTTCCAGAAACGACATGATACGCGAGCAAAAAACATGTTCAAAAATTCTACAACAGATCGATGTCATAGATATAGGCCTCTGGTTTTGCGCATCTGCTCGACGACCCTTCTTCTGAAACTACCTGTGCTCTTTTCCACTTTGGAAACTTTCGTTCCTCAGAGACTTGCGATACACGGCTTTTAGGAGCGGGGCAATTTCTTTCGCATACTCTGTGTAGAATAGAATTCGTATGCCGTCAGAACTACTTAAACCTAACTAACCTAAGGACAATACATACATCCATGCCCGAGGCAGGATTCGAACCTTGCGACCGTTGCAGCAGCGCGGTTACGGACTGAAGCGACTAGAACCGCTCGGCTACAAAGGCCGGCATTACGCTAATCCTAGCCTTTCTATTGATTTATTCTCTATGCACTAGTGACACGTAAATTACAGTGTAGAAGCTCTCAGTTAAGATCCCTGTAACAAGACCTCAGCACTAATTTCACCATCCATAAACGTAAATCACACTGTAGTTTGCGGAAACATGTACGCTTATTGGTATACGTATCGGCAGCGCTGGGAAAACGTGATGCGGCGTAGAAATAACGCTATTAACTACCTCTGTCTGCTTCAAAATTCTGTAAAGTATTCCGTGACTGATATTAAGCAACACATTTAATCACCATATGCTACCACAAACAAGAGGTCTCTCCCGCACGTTTTTCTGAAAACTGTACACGCAGGACTGTGAACACCTCCGCGCATAAAATGTAAAATAAATTGATATGCAATATCAACAAGGCATACCTTGGTGCCACGATTCGATTGCTACAACTGAAGCAGAAAATGTCCGCTAACTACCTCTGTTGTACAAGAGTTATATTTTAATAGTTGCTATTCGAATTTTGTATTAATGCAAAAACGCCACATGACTAGAGGGTGAATATTTGCATCTTTAATTAGATTTTACGTGCATACTTGTTATGAATGCAAGTAATACATATTCCACCAAATTTTTCTTACTCGTTTGGTAAATATTTATAAAAACATAAAAACGTATATAAAAGCGTTGCCTACGAAAGGAAAGTATTTACACAATACACAGTCACATATTTACGTCCTAAGAACGTGTCAATTTCGTACATTTATAGGAACAGGTCTGCTATTTAAATTTTCACACCAGAACAATGACAACTGAAGATTACAGAAAGACCATTAGCTGGATAAGCAACTATCAACCTACTGGTTTCACGGCATTTATTGACTAGAGGCGTCACGTAGGCCATGCATTGTGGTAGTGGCAGGTACAGTTCCCGTTTCATACGTATACTTAGTGCCTGTTATGTCATGCCTACTGAAACGGAAACTCAAAGAAATTCGCTGTGACAGTGGATTAAGGCAGACACTAGTATGAGAAGGCCAGATAAACGATGATAAGTTTGCTATAAATTTGTTTTTTGCCTATTAGAACATCGTCGGCTTAAAATCTTCACAATATGCACGAACTAAGGAAAGGATCACATTACTCTTTACCCTTTTCTTTTTAAAAGCACAGAATAGAAGAGCAAGTATTACCTAAAATTCTCATTTCATGAACACTACATACTCTATATCCAAAATTACAGTAATTATTAATAACAGTGATCAGCAGTATGTTCATATTCTCTAATTCCGCTAATTAATACACAGCTAAACCACAACAGTTTACTGCTGAGCCTTCACATCCTACTTGCCTGTTCAAAAAGTTTCTAAAATTAGATTATCCGGACACGCATCACAATTCGCGTTATCTGAGGAATAATACGTTTTTGCTGGCACGTCGCTTCCTCGCGTTGCACTTAGCGAGATTTAGTTAGGCAACATCAAAAGCAGTGCGATTTCTTCCAACTCATCTTGCTGCAGATGACTATAATTGCATTTTATAGTAGAGCTGCGTTTCCCTTGTTACACAGAAAACCAGGACCAGATTTTGACCTTGTCTAGTGACTTTAAGGAACAGTGAGCGTTTATACATACCTCTAGTTAGCATGTATGCTTAACATGTCTCTCTATTACTGTTGTTAGGTCAAATGGTACTATCGTACTGACAGCAATGCGTTAAGAAATCATTTGTTGTTCTATACTCATTGCAGAGGATAGGCACACTTTATATACAGTGGTCTGGTCAATCATAATACTCTCCTGGAAATTGAAATAAGAACACCGTGAATTCATTGTCCCAGGAAGGGGAAACTTTATTGACACATTCCTGGGGTCAGATACATCACATGATCACACTGACAGAACCACAGGCACATAGACACAGGCAACAGAGCATGCACAATGTCGGCACTAGTACAGTGTATATCCACCTTTCACAGCAATGCAGGCTGCTATACCCCCATGGAGACGATCGTAGAGATGCTGGATGTAGTCCTGTGGAACGGCTTGCCATGCCATTTCCACCTTGCGCCTCAGTTGGACCAGCGTTCGTGCTGGACGTGCAGACCGCGTGAGACGACGCTTCATCCAGTCCCAAACATGCTCAATGGGGGACAGATCCGGAGATCTTGCTGGCCAGGGTAGTTGACTTACACCTTCTAGAGCACGTTGGGTGGCACGGGATACATGCGGACGTGCATTGTCCTGTTGGAACAGCAAGTTCCCTTGCCGGTCTAGGAATGGTAGAACGATGGGTTCGATAACGGTTTGGATGTACCGTGCACTATTCAGTGTCCCCTCGACGATCACCAGTGGTGTACGGCCAGTGTAGGAGATCGCTCCCCACACCATGATGCCGGGTGTTGGCCCTGTGTGCCTCGGTCGTATGCAGTCCTGATTGTGGCGCTCACCTGCACTGCGCCAAACACGCATACGACCATCATTGGCACCAAGGCAGAAGCGACTCTCATCGCTGAAGACGACACGTCTCCATTCTTCCCTCCATTCACGCCTGTCGCGACACCACTGGAGGCTGGCTGCACGATGTTGGGGCGTGAGCGGAAGACGGCCTAACGGTGTGCGGGACCGTAGCCCAGCTTCATGGAGACGGTTGCGAATGGTCTTCGCCGATACCCCAGGAGCAACAGTGTCCCTAATTTGCTGGGAAGTGGCGGTGCGGTCCCCTACGGCACTGCGTAGGATCCTACGGTCTTGGCGTGCATCCGTGCGTCGCTGCGGTCCGGTCCCAGGTCGACGGGCACGTGCACCTTCCGCCGACTACTGGCGACAACATCGATGTACTGAGGAGACCTCACGCCCCACGTGTTGAGCAATTTGGCGGTACGTCCACCCGGCCTCCCGCATGCCCACTATACGCCCTCGCTCAAAGTCCGTCAACTGCATATACGGTTCACGTCCACGCTGTCGCGGCATGCTACCAGTGTTAAAGACTGCGATGGAGCTCCGTATGCCACGGCAAACTGGCTGACACTGACGGCGGCGGTGCACAAATGCTGCGCAGCTAGCGCCATTCGACGGCCAACACCCCGGTTCCTGGTGTGTCCGCTGTGCCGTGCGTGTGATCATTGCTTGTACAGCCCTCTCGCAGTGTCCGGAGCAAGTATGGTGGGTCTGACACACCGGTGTCAATGTGTTCTTTTTTCCATTTCCAGGAGTGTACAAGAATCTTACATATTCACCTAGGTAAATGTTGGTTTGGTTAACATACATACCGATAGTGAACAATTAAATGACGGTATAAATGTTTTTCATTAGAAATCGGAAGATAAAGAGTACGCATAAAGTTTATACAGTTATGCAGCAGTCACATACGGAAGGTCAGATATTTAGGCTGCACAGGAAGTGCATGTAGCGTACAAAGACTCTGAAGTTTCACGTAGTTACATCTAATGGGTACACATAGCCATCAACAAGCATAAAGACACACCAGACAGACGCTCATACGCAGTAAAAAGTATTGAATAGTAAAGTTACTCTTTTCAACTTTTCCGCCCAAGATACGACTTTATTGCTAGCTTTTGGTTCAGCGAATAGATGGAAAGCTCTGATTTGCAATTGTATCCTTAACAAAAACATAATTCGTCGTTTCTTGACCGTCTGGTTATATATTTTACGATATAATACTCAGTATGGCAAGTGAGAGGTATACTTTTTATGAAGTAGTTTAGTATGTCTGGTATTCTTTTTCAATAGATTTCACACTGTAACTCTTTCATAAGTAATAGAGAAAGGTTTTTTCAGGATGATTTATCTGTTTGGGAGCAGTAAGGAATATGATTTATAAAAGCAGGATTTTCACTCTCTTAGTACTTCAAAGTGATTGAGAAGTTATTCTACGTGTTTCCTTTAACTAGATAGTTGATTCCCTTGCATTAGTAAAGCACACTGTCTTTGTCCGGCTAATTAAGATACATGACATACTGTCTGTTGAGAGTAATATCGTGATCTACATAGATAACACGGTTTGGGAGAATTTATCGTTCATTCCAGAAGTAACTTAGCATACAAAATTGCAACTGTGTAATGATTATCAGTAGTCGATATTTATGAGAAGTACAACAGTTTAGTACATTTTATTATGTGTTAAATGGAAGCATTGGTACTGTATATTTGCAGTGCGGATGGTAGGGCTCTGCTTAGCAAAATTTTGTCTGTATTTTACATGTTACCTTTTTTAGTCTGTGCTTATTTAGAGTAAGTGGCTGGTTTTCTAGTAGACATTTTTTCTTACTGTTGCCGTTTTCTTTCTTTTGGACAAATTTTTGTTTCCACTAAACATTATTACGTTTTGTGTGTTGTACGATTAGTCAGTGATTTATGGTAGATGTTTGTACTGAATGTTCATTCTTGGGTTATCGAAGTGCAGCTATTTATCTTCTTTTGTACATACACAACAGAATTTCTGTACTTCCGTTTGAAGTTTATGTCAAGCTTTGAGATAGAAGGCTTCTTCAGTTCTTTGTGTGTGTGTGTGTGTGTGTGTGTGTGTGTGTGTGTGTGCGTGCGCCCGTGTGTGTGCGCGCACGCTCTTTTCAATTCCCTGATTTGATGTGGAACTAGTTTGTGTTGTCTTGTAATATCTGTGTATAATAATTACTTCCTGATGTTTGGTAGGATATTAATAATTCCCATTCGATGTTCTCTATATTTCAGCTAATATGTCAAAGGATTCTAGATCCGAAACGGCAGTTAGAGGACAAGAGGATGCTGCTTCAAATGATTTATTAGATATAGAAAATATAAGTAAGTAATGATTTAAATGAGATAGGCGTGAAAATGGTATACAGACATGATCAGAATACTCACCTTCCGGTACTACGAAAGGAGCGAGAGAATGTATCTGAAGATCAAATAATTTAAAATAATTTTGTAGAATGTGGTATTTCACAACACTCCAGCTTATAGGGTGTAGGTTCGAATCTTGCATTTATAACATCAATGCAAACTAATCCATATTCTTCCTCTCTCAGTTGTGTTGCTGAATATGGGGACAAGGATTCTCGGTAATTTATACAGGTGATGTTTACGAGACAGACAGAGATTTAAAAAAAAAAACTGGAAGACGGTAGTAAAACACAGCTTTAAATATAGTAAAAAATGACACGAAGAGAACTTCAGGTGACCGTGAAAGAGTAATAAAGAGATTAGGGACGGTAATAAAAGGCTTAGAGATGAACTTCCGGTTAAGTTTAATGAGTTGGCTGTGCAGCTTATATGAAAAGTCCTTGAGGATCTCAAGTCTATGATAAAATAGAGACCAGGCTTTAAAATATAGAAACTGCTGAATTATGGTGCTGATGGAACGAAGGAGTCAGCATGATACGCCTGTACAAGAATTAGGGCGTCTATCAGAATCACTTAAACTACAATAGAAAGCTGAGTCACTTTAAAACTAAAGAACAGTCGAATACAGTTACGAAGCAGGTAGAACTACAAATGTGGCACCATTGCCCACCAATTCTGACGAAAATTATGATGATACTCGTCCACTCACTTGCACCATTTCTGGAGACTTTCAGTCTTTGTAACATTTGAGGAAGCGTAAATGACTATAAATCAACAACATAAACGAGAGGTTAATAAAGTATACGAACAGTTTTAATCAGAGAGCTAATGACAGTGAGCTGAATAGCTGTCATACTGGAGGTGATGACTGCTCTGTAGTGTTGTCATCTTATATTACACATACAACGGGTAACGCTCTTGTCCTTTGATGCCTGAAGATGGAAATAATTCCGAAATGCGTCATGTATACTTTGTGCTCAAAGTCATTCTTCACCCACTGTATGACATTATATGCGTTCTAGGCAGCTGAACTACAGACCCACGCATATTTACATTTTCTTGTTTTAAGAATCATCGTACTGTTTACAATGTTCACACAACATTTTAGTCCAGATAGAAATAAATATATCAATGTAATGTGTAATTTCCGTTGGTGTATATGTATCATGCATTCACTCCTGGATGTACATGGGAGATGCTCATTATCGTATAGACATGCGTGCACATAATCTTGAGAGGAGCACTAGTATAGCCACTATAAATACTGAAATTTGATGTCGAGTTCTGCTTCACTTTATGGAGGGTCACAGGTGCCTAGCTCGCCACAATTCCTCAGTGCCTGCGCTTTCAGCAAAATGGACTTGGCAACTTGAATGAAGTACAGTGGCAATGAACTACGAGAGAGCCGAAATTCTGTTATTTAGTCGATCTTGGATCTTCGGATTGTCAGTGGAGGAACTGAATTAACAGTTTTACCATCTCTCTAAGCCTGTCCTCAATGCACATATATGAAACTTCCTATTCATTTCTGACTACATTTTCTAGCAATTATATCAGAGATTCAGTGCGTTAGCTCCAAATTGAAACCGTGAATCAATTAATAGTGTTTCCTCTGTAAAATAAAAACAGTGTATTGAGTGACACATGTACTGCATGTGACATTTTCCATGAGTTAAACATTTTCGTCTCCCATTTCAGGACAGTGTCCTATAGGTATTTTTGTCCTTAATTTCTGTAAGACAGTTTACCTTTTAGACATTTCATTCTTTTATTAAAATATTTCAGTACTCGTAAGTCATTCAACAAGTTTCTTTTCTGAAGATTTACAGTTCCTTATCGCTTTTCTTCTTATTAGATTATTATTTTCACTCATAACGATGTACGCACCGTTCAATATTGTACAGGTTATTTACTTTTGAGTCAGTCGTTCTTAGACAAATACAAGTCTGTTGTTGGATTATGGACATAATTTACACTTTCTGTCATTACTTGTCTTTGACTTTGTCAGACAAAAGGTGGAACCTGTTGTACATATGCGGGGAACATAAGACCTCTGAGGATCCGATGTATTGCCCACTATACCCATGCTACCGAATACTACTTAAGCTAGTATTGGCTATTGCCAGCACCATTACTATGAAAAAATTTCGGGCTCACTCGTAAGTAATTGCTCTTTCAAAATAATTGAACCGAGAGCAGTTAGAAATTTGAGGTGAGTTTTAACTTAACGAATCGAACCTAGGAGTTGACGTTGGCCACATTTGAGTGTAGTCGGTTCGTCTAGTTGCCGGCAGGGGCCTCCCTGGCGCAGCCCGTTCGTTCATTACCCAGCCTGGGTTGAGTCGAGTGGTCGATAGCGCAGATGGAATTCAGATACAGCTATGTGGCATTATTTTAGTGGACAGTGTGACACTGCGCTTCCTGCATCGTAAGGGGTGTACGGATCTCGCGTTGCATCATGGGTCTCCAAGGACGCCTCATCTCACACTAGGACTGTTTTATTATGTGTTATGGAACTCTGCAAATTTGCCTCCCCTTCGGACATATTACGGCGGACGGTGAGACTGGAGATCAAAAGCGGTGAACGCAGTAACTCGAGGCAAACTCTCAGAACTACGGCACAATTGGACTATCGTCTGGATGTTTGTCATATGCCCAGTTGAGGGAACATTGACTACGTCTAGAAGGGAAACGAAATAGGTGAATTTGAACGAAAATGTTTAAATTACCGCAATTTTGTATGTGCAAGTACGTAGAAGTTATCCTTTTCTAAAATCGAACTGTTAAAGACAAAAACTTCGTAGTCATACGAGTATGATAAAACTGAAGCCAATATTCTACATCCGTCTGTGTCGAAGTTATAGTTTTCTGAAATCTGATGGATCTTTTTGTCGTCTACATCTCCATCTAGTTCGTACTGCGTACGTCGCTTCATGGTGCGTGGCGGAGGGTACCTAGTACCACTACTAGTCAGTTCCTTTCCTGTTTCACATGCAAACAGAGCGTGAAAGAAATGACTATCTATATGGCTTCATATGAGCCCTACTTCCGCATATCTACGTGGTCCTCACGCGACATGAACGGTGACGGCAGCTGAAGCGCTCTGCAGTCAGCTTCAATTGACCATTTTCTCAATAGTATTCCTGAAAAAGAACATCACCTCCACTCCAGCGATTCTCAATTGAGTTCCAGTAGCATCTCTGTAATACTCGCGTTGTGATCGAACCTACCGGTAACAAATCTAGCAGCCCACCTCTAAATTGCTTCGATGTCTTCCTTTAAGGGGAGACGGAAGGCAATTTTTATCCCTATTCTGCCAATGCTATTTTACCCTTTGAATAGGTACACCTTTCAAAAGAACTATAAGTGATAAAACAATGAAATTTTTACTGCATATATATATAACATATAAGCCTCAATTTAGAAGTAAAATTAACATAATACCTCTTATTGCTTTGTAGAAAAATATTTTATTCTTCACTAGTAAAATTTAACTTTTTTTGTACATTAATTTTTACAAAAATATTTCTTACTGTTTGGTGGTTCTCAATTTACTTGTAATAACCTATTACCATCTGCAGTACAAATTGACCAAATTTCATGTTTCTTATCCCTATTAGTTTATCAAATAATGGTACCTGAAAGTAAAAAAAATGTAGTTTTGAGGAAAATCAATTTCAATTTTAATATTGCAATTCTAGTATAGTTATTTATGAGAATAACTTCCCACTAATATTTTCCTGCAACATAATGAGCATCATCTGAATCATACTGTTCTTCTTTTCTTCTCTCGGTCCCTCTTCTTTTCTGTCTGGCTTCTTTTGTGCATTTTAAATTAGCAATATCTGCTTTGTGGATTCTCCCTTTATCTATTTGCACCAAGGATTTTTCAGTATTTCCATTAGATTTTATACCTAATAATTCCTAAACATCCACTTTTCTAATTACACCATCATTGAAGCGTAAAATAGCATCATAAACACCAAATCTGAGGGTTGTAAACTGAACAAATAGAGTTTTCGGTAACCGGTTCCAAATGACAGAATTCACACATTCATGTAATTCATTTAAATTTTGGATTTTCTCATGAAGAAATGTGTTCAACAAGTTATCTTTTCGAAGGTCTCTAAATATGGGTTTTATTTCATTCATTACTGTTGCAGGTAAAGGATGTTTGTGGTCATATCTGGCACTTCTCCAGTACTTGCACCAAGTGTCAGGATAATTCGGGCAAAGACCGTACGGCAGGAAAACCGTCATATCTCACGAAAAAATTGTCGTATCTATACAGAACAATAATTGTTTCATGCGGGAAAGACCAGGCATTTCAAATATGCCAAAATCTGAAAATCGAATTTCTGAGGCCCACTTGCTTTCCCTCTCCCCTTAATCAGACTTGCTCGGGATCCCGATCAGTATTCAAGAATGATTCGTATTAGTATTTCATACGTGGTCCACTCCCTAAAATTCTCCCAATAAACCGACTCTGAGTATTCATTTTCGCTATTACAGTCCTCACATCCTCGTTCTGTTTCTAACTGCTTTCTAACGTTACACCTAGATATTTAATCGACACGACTGTGTGAAGCAGCAAACTACTAAGGCTGTCTGCGAACATCACATGATTGTATTTCACAATTAATAAAATGTTCTGGGCTATTATGCCGTGGTCGAATGGATTTCACATTTAAATACAACGTTTAGGAAGTTTTAAAGGGGGATCGTAGCTTTTTTGAGTGTCCGATTCACACCCTGGCTCGTTACTAACTGCAGCAAAATACGAGGGCTATTCGGAGAATAGGTTCCGATCGGTTTCGAAATGGGAACCACTATGAAAATCCAATGAAGTTTTGTACAGATGTGTTGGGTAGTGTCTCGCCCGTCGATGGCGGCACGCCGCTCTTTTCCATTCTGAGCGCACACTGAGCCAGTAAAGATGCCTAGAACATTGTGTCTCCCGCAGGGTATGAGGGCCTGGAGAGAGATTTTGCCTGGTGTGGTGCAGTCCACAAAACAGAGCTGTCATGCGCTTCGTTCTTCAAGACATATCTCGGCCGCACTCTGCAGTGGCTATGAAGACAATCCTGCAGCGTTTTCGCTGAGAAGTATTTGATCGCCCACAAAAGAGTCCTCAATAGTCTCGTCCTAAGTTTCACCTCTGCTCACAATAACCACTGACTATGAAGACAACATTTTGGCACAGACAACAAGCTGTGGACGAGCGTAGAGAATTGGCGGAAAGCACTTGCGGTTGTCTTCTATGACGAGGGTGTTGGAAAGTTGATACAACGCTACGACAAATGAAGTCGTAGTGGCGACTATGAAGAGAAGAACCTGTAAGATGTAGCTAACTATTGCAAATAAAACAGTTCTGATTGTCTCAGTGGTTTCAATTTCGCGTTAGGTCAGAACTTACTTTCCGAACAGCCCTCGTACTGTTTACTCTTGCTCCTGCGCAATCGTGTGACGTCACATGCTTATCTCCTTCAGCACCACGATCCAAATTTCATTCGGTTTCACAACCTCCGCATTCGTATTGAAATTCCTGTTTTACATTCTCTGTGACCTCTCTGTATGGCCTTTCATCGTATCCTAGTCCTATCAAAATGAATGTGGTAGACTCCCGGATGCAAAGCATGTTCCGCTCCTGTTGTTCTGTCAGTTTGCTCCTCCTATAATTGCTCTTGCGGTTTTCTAGTGAAGATGGTAAGTTAGGGCACACAGTTTACCACAAAGCCACACACACAGACTGTGAATCGAACCATCGCCCACAAAAAAGCAAGGTATCATGAAAACGTTTGCGGATAGAGAAAGGAATATCTGTGCACCAGAACTGCTTGACGCGCAAATAAAATAGCTCAGCAGTGCGTTGCTCAAGAATGGTTATTCGTCCGCTGAGATAAAAAGAGCGTTAAGACCAGCACATAAATATCATACCGATGTACAAGCGCCTGTGAAACTGAAAGTTTTCCTGCCTCCCATTGTGGACGTTACTGACCATGCAGGAAAAAAACTTGGGAAACGGATAATCGTGATAATCTATAGTGTCACTGGAAGATACAGCAGCCGGCCACTGTGGCCGAGCGGTTCTAGGCGCTCCAGTCGGGATCCGCGCTGTTGCTGCTGTCGTAGGTTCGAATCCTTCCTCGGGCATGGATGTTTGTGATGTCCTTAGGTTACTTAGGTTAAAGTAGTTCTAATTCTAGGGGACTGATGACCTCAGATGTTAAGTCCCATAGTGCTTGGAGCCATTTGAATTTGAAGATACAGCATCACCTAAAATTGACCGAAGATGATCGCAAACTGCTGGCAAAATCAAGAATTTATCGGACTTCGTGTAGTTGTGGGAAAGTGTAAGTAGTTACTACAAAAATAACGATTAAAAAACGACTAAAAGATCACAAGGGCAATTATATAAGGAGATAGATCGACTGATCAGCTTCTGCGCAACATGCTGTGCAGCCAGGAGACCACTACATACATTTTGATAGAACTTAAGTTCCCGGCAACCATAAGCAGATAGGATACCATGAAAGGCTGGCTAGTCAGAGAAGCCATAGAGATTGTAAAACACTCATGAAATTTCAGTAGGAAGAAGGAGAACGTGAAATTGAATGAAATTTGGTTTCAGTTGCTGAACAAGATGTGTATCTTTGTTCCATCACGGGGTGATAGCAACAATGGACGACGGCAATCGACAACGTCAATTGTGCTCGGGTATTTAAATAATGTGACGCCATGCCACTCCGCAGGAGCACGCGTAAACGGAATTTTGCTGCAGTCATTTGCGAGTCAGGGTATGAATCGGACCCACAGAGAATCTGTGATCCCGTTGAAAATGTTCTCGGCATATGGGGACGAAACGTTGTGTTTGAATGTGAAATCCATTCGACCGCCGTATAAAAGCCTAGAAATTTTATTAATTGTGACATTTACGGCCGTGAAATTTTACATTTTACGATCGTATTTCCTACTCGTCCACATTAACTTCAATTTTCTAAAGTTGGAGGTAACTGCCATTCACCACGCCAGCTAGAAATTTTGTTTAAGTCAACTTCCACCCTTCATATCCTAAATACTCATACGTGAATCATAAGCTTCATCACAATATAAACTCTAGATATGTCATTATCCATAATTCATTTCTTTAATCGGTGTGTTAGAACGTGTTACAAAACTCCTTCTTAACCCAGGAATACTATGGTGGGATGCGGTATTCCCCACTTATTCATGTTTTAAATATTCCTAGAAGATGACATCAGTTTGTTACTTGAGCCCTGTAACATGTTCGAACTAATTTGAAGATGTGTTTTTCACTAGTACCTATCCAGTACCAGGCACAGACTCGTCTGAAGTGGTTGTATTTTTACAAACAGCATTGTTGAGACACTACATACCCTAGGACAGTGTTATTGCAAGTTTTCGTTACAATATTTCGGTCTTATGAAGCACTTCGTTGTGATATGAAACTGTGCTGCTGCTCGAATAGTTATAGTAATTATTATTGTAATAACAGCATACCTAGTAATTATAAATTGTACAAGTCCAAGAGATGAGTACTAGATTCCTTCTATTTTTTAAAATCAGATTTGAAGAAAATAAAAAGGAAAATTCATCGGACAACGATATTTTGCTGTGACGGTGAAAGGGGTTCTAAAGGAGAAGACGAATATCGATGCAAGGAAGTAGATTAAGATGAGTGCAATGGTGATGATCATCTTGAATAGGACTGGATCCATACATATAAAAATGGATGTAGGTATGCGTATGTGTGTTATTATGTATGTTCTACATCTCCTTCTATACCACTGGACTTATCTTAACCAAACTTGGTTGACATGTACCTTAGCGTCAGGCAACCGTCTCTGTGGCGGTAAGAGCCGACGGGTTGAGATGGAGGTGAAAAAGAAACGAAGCCCACGACGTGCGAATTCCCTGACTTTATTCTCCCAATAATTGAAAATGAGCACGCTGAGCTACTTGCTAAAAACTCCTAAACGTAATTTCAAACCACTACTAATTTTTTCTCGCTGATAGACCCTACAATATGATGAAAAGAATAAAAATTATCGCTTACTACTTCTCCGCCGTTCCGGGCGGTTCTAGGCGCTTCAGTCTCGAACTGCGCTGCTGCTACGGTCGCAGGTTCGAATCCTGCCTCGGGTATGGATGTTGTAGTGGGACGCGAAATTGAAGCGTCACCCATCCACCAGTGTCAGCCCAGTTTGCAGGCGAATATAAGTTAATTTAGTGATTTTTATGTATTTTTGTAATATTTGTAATAGTTGTGAACTGTCTAAAGTTTTGTGTTTAATTTTTTATGTTTCATGTACGGAGAGGGCGGCGCAACGAACGGAGACAGCATCTTCACTGCCGGGACCAGAGAGAAAATTGCTGGCCACTATACGTCGCGGGTCGACAGCCAAAGAGCAACAGAAGATCCTGAAACCGAGTTGTTGCGTCGTGCTTCTAAAAACTGGAAAAATAAGAATTTGTAATGTTTCTACAACAATGATGTCATAGAAAGTTTAATCATGTTGTAAATAGTCAGTCCTATCTTGTCAAGGCTCAGGTTCACGTCTATATGTAGGAAGATAATAAACTAGTGGATGCTACCAAAGTTTAAATACGTGTACCGAGAATTTATTTATGAAGAATTATCTTAATGAATTACGAATTTATTTGACAAGATTATTAATTTTGACAACGTTCATCGCGAGTTTGAGTCTTGAAAGTTTATTCAATGTGGTTCTAATATTTATTAAAGCAGATAACTTGCATTAATATAATTTCTGAGAAGAAACAAACGACATCTAAATTGAAAAGGTTTGCGCAAACAAATTGGACTGAGTGACCTAATTCTGCGCATACGACTAAAATGAAGATGTTTTACAGTTTAGTTCAAGAACCATTCAGTGACAATTTAAAAAGAATTTAAATAATTTTGAAGTGTGTTGTAACTGACGTAGGTGACGAAGTCTGCACATGGTCATATGTCAAAAGAAAATCATTTATACAAAACTTGCGTCGTTACACTACAATGTGTGTGATGTCCTTAGGTTAGTTAAGTTTAAGTAGTTGTAAATCTAGAGAACTGATGACCTCAGATGTTAAGTCCCATAGCGGTCAGAGCCATTTTCCGCCGTTCTAAAAATATCGCATGACGCATGATGGTATAATTTATTACTTCTTTGTTACTAAAACTACTAGCAATACTTTTCGCAGACAGCACGCATGTATAACATTGAATGTAAAGGCAAAATTATTTTACAACACGTAGTTCAAAGGAGATATGACGTCATAAACAATGAGCCACGTGAAAATTGCTGCATCAAGCATGACTTTTATTGGTCGTTTGCTATCAGTTCTAATCGCAATATAGTTCGCAGACGGTATACATATACGGCGCTGAATGTACTTGCGATGTTATATCATTGTACGACACCTAGTTCAAGAGATATGACGTCATAAACATTAAGCTCGGGGTCAGGATCTACGTGTTACGGGCGCCAGCCTTCAGCTATAAACAAATACCTGGGCAACGTCGGAAAACTATGGTAGTGGTAACCATGCAGCGGTCCCCGGTTCGACTGCAGGCCGGGTTGGAGATTTTCTCCGCTCGTGAACTGGGTGTTGTGTTGTCATCATCGTTTCATCATCGTCACCGACACGCAAATCGCCCATTGTGACGTCACCTAAAATAAGACTTGCAACCCAGTGGCCGATCTTTCCCGGATGGGATCTCTCGGGAAACGATGCCACACGGTCATTTCATTTCTACTAGTAGTCGTTATAGAAGAGATGTTTTCGGAAAGAATCTCAAGTTACGCCCTCACACACCATCCCAAAATAGAATACTAATAAAGGAGGACGTTGCTGTGTTCGTTCTAGAAAGCCTGACAAAAAGACAACGGTTATGTGTGAAAAGCGCAACATGTATATTTTCAGCACGCATTAAGTCTGTTTATGCCATAATTGTTTGTAAATTATGAAGATTGATTTTACTACTCATTTGATTGTCTACTCGGTTTTTATAAGACTGAAACATGAGTTTCTATAATTGACTAAACGATTTTAATTATATTGGTAATTTACTTACACAATGCTCCAGTACAGCGTTCACGGGTTGTGCGCATGGGAATAATACTGAAAAACAAAAGGATATTGTGTGCTATAGTATTTCACGGCCAATATGAACTAATATGTGAAGCTTAAGTTCTACCTCCTTCTTTCGGAGAAACGGACTACACCCATCTTTACCATCACTCATATCTGTTAACATGAAGTGGGTATTTGCTGCTGTCTCGGCAGGCCTACTAATAAATCGTGCAGGTCGTTTCGATGATGACGATTTCCGTCGCCGCAGCAGCATTGGATATTCTAAGCACGCAATAATAACGGTCGCGACAGTCGAGTTCAAAGAAACACTCACTCCGATGTCCGGCAGCGTCATCACGGGATGCAGTATTAACGCCCTTTCGCGGAAAGCGTAGTCGATACCAGGTTAGGCGGGGCAACAACTGTCGTAGCAGGGGTGATGGCTGGACAGGGGGGGGGGGGGGGGGGGTGGACAAGTTCCGACGGCGGAGACGCGCTCGCTTCAGCCGGTGTCGTCCTTCACAGGAGCAGCACTGTGCATCCCCTTGGGAAGCTACGTTCCAGATTTCGCTGCGTTGCCTAGCTATGACTGCCTACGGCAACGTCGTACGGAACCTACTTTGTAGACTTTGCATGTTCTTTAGCGTGAGTGAAAGAAACGTTAGTGTCACCTCCAGGCAATGTGGTTTCAACAGCAGATAGTCGCCATGGTACAAAACAATACATAGCTGTTGTACTTGCGTTTTAATATAAATAATCCTTTAAATGGACGATGTCAGTCATAATTTTTAGTGTTATTTGACAACATAACACGCTTGAGCTAAACATTTCAACAGAATGAAGAATGAAGAATAGGGACAAGACAACTGCCATAGCTTGATTTTTTTCAAAACTCGGACCAGAAACGAAAAAACAGTCGAACTTTTCAGGACCCCGGAAATAGAGGCATAGTCTCCAGATTGATATAGCAGCGTTCGGAAGATCAATTCTAGTCTGAGAGAGAGAAGACTAAGAAGACGATCTTAAAAATTTCAGCAATAAGCTCTTACAGCAGCTTGCTTCAGTCGAGTGCATTCTTCCTTATTTTTACTGGTTCAAATGGCTCTGAGCTCTATGGGACTTAACTTCTGAGATCATCAGTCCCCTAGAACTTAGAACTACTTAAGCCTAACTAACCCAAGGACGTCACACACATCCATGCCCGAGGCAGGAATCGAACCTGCGACAGTAGCTGTCGCGCGGTTCCAGACTGAAGCGCCTAGAACCGCTCGGCAACTCCGAGCGGCCCTTATATGAAGTAGATGAAGTTAAGGAATTCTATTACCCTGGGAGCCAAGCAACCCATGACGGACAAAGCAAGGAGAACATAAAAAGCCACGACTAGCTTTCGGCTGATAGACGTCTATTAGTGCCAAACGTAGACTTCAATTTGAGGAAGAACCTTCTGAAAACGTGCCTTTTGAAAACAGAATTGTGTGGGTCGTGGGAAACCCAGAACACAAGGGAATCGAAGTATTTGAAACGTGGTGCTACAGAATAATATCGAAAATCAGGTGGACTACTGAGATAAGGAATGAAAAGGTTCTTCTCCGAACCGGTGAAAAAAGAAATATATGGATAACACTGACAGGAAGAAGGGACAGGATTATGGGACACGTGTTAAGGCACCAGAGAATAGCTTACATGGCTCTTTTTTGTTTTGTTTCTTCGGTGTTGTTCGTTGTGTTTAGTCTGAGCGAACGTCACATGACATCCGTTCAAGTTGATCGTTGCTTCCTTCACACAGTTTTCTTATTAGAGAGGGCCACCACCTCTCTGACCGAACCCGCTGAGCTACCGTGCCGGCTCACTAAAGTGAATTTTATACTTCACCTGTAGCCATTTCACATTTAGTAGAAAAACTTGGAAATTTATATGTTTCCTCGTAAAGCAATTAAATTAAAATTAAATTTAACTACTTTCCAAAAAGCTCAAGGTTTTGTATATATTGAGTAGGCATTCTAAATAATGCCTTGATATTTTTCCGGTTATACAAGGTGACTGAAAAGAATACCACAACTTCGCAAATCGATAACTCTGCAAAGGCGAAAAGGAGAACTACGCTCCTTCAAATGGTTCTGAGCACTATGGGACTTAACATCTATGGTCATCAGTCCCCTAGAACTTAGAACTACTTAAACCTAACTAACCTAAGGACAGCACACAACACCCAGCCATCACGAGGCAGAGAAAGTCCCTGACCCCGCCGGGAATCGAACCCGGGAACCCGGGCGTGGGAAGCGAGAACGCTACCGCACGACCACGAGATGCGGGCAACTACGCTCCTTCTGTCGTCGACTGAAGGAAGTTCTGAAGTTTCATTTCGTTACTCATGTGGTCGCTAGGAGAGCCGTTGACTACGTAACCTCCATTTCTGTCCTCAGTGCAAAGATGGCGAATGATCAAAAAAAAGTTTTCTGTGTTAACGAGTACGACAGAACTAAATCGACGACAGTTGTTCAGCGTGCATTTAGATCCAAGTATGATGTTCAGTCTCCTGATAGGCAGTGCATAGTACGCTGGGATAAACAATTGTAAGTAGGCTGTTTAGAGTTTTATGTTGGTAACCGCCACGTAGCGCTCTGTATGAAAATCACTGACTGTGCTGTGTGCAGTCTGTGGGTGGTTAGACTCATTGTTGGAATATTCGCTTGTGTAGTAGTGTTGGGCAGTTGGATGGGAACAGAGCGTAGCGTTGTGCAGCTGGAGGTGAACCGCTAGCGGTGGTGGATGTGGGGACAGAGATGCCAGAGTTTTGAGAGCAGACGATATGGGCGCGTGTCTGTCAGAAAGAAGAAATTTGTAAGACTGGATATCATGAACTGATATATATATATTATGACTTTTGAACACTATTAAGGTAAATACATTGTTTGTTCTCTATCAAAATCTTTCATTTGCTAACTATGCCTATCAGTAGTTGGTGCCTTCAGCAGTTAGAATCTTTTATTTAGGTGGCAGTATTTGCACTCGCTGTATTGCAGTAGTTCGAGTAACGAAGATTTTTGTGAGGTAAGTGATTCATGAAAGGTATAGATTCTTGCTAGTCAGGGCCATTCTTTTGTAAGGATTACTGAAAGTCAGACTGCATTGCGCTAAAAATATTGTGTGTTAGTTTAGTGATGATCAGAATAAATAAAGAGAGAAATGTCTGAGTACGTTCAGTTTTGCTCAGGTGTTTGAAAATCAAATAACGTAGAAGTTTACTAGCGCCGTCATTCATAATTTTCTAAGGGGACGTTACATATGTCAACCCTTAGCCGAGGATACCTCACTGGAGTCTTCTTATTTTTTCTTGTAGTTTGTGTAATTAGTGTAGTAATTTGTTTATAGCTGGTGCTTAATTGTAGAGAGAATTTTCTTTGTAATTGTAGTTTTTCATTGTTATGGCAACGGCCTTGCCGCACTGGCTACACCGGTTCCCGTGAGATCATCGAAGTTAAGGGCTGCTGGGCGTGGCCGGCACTTGCATGGGTGACCACCCAGTCGCCATGCACTGTTGCCGTTTTTCGGGGTGCACTCAGCCTCGTGATGCCCACTGAGGAGCTACTCGACCGAATAGTAGCGGCTCCGGTCAAAGAAAACCATCATAACGACCGGGAGAGCGGTGTGCTGACCCCACACCCCTCCTATCCGCGTCCTTCACTGAGAATGACACGGCGGTCGGATGGTCCCGGTAGGCCACTCGTGGCCTGACGACGGAGTACTGTAAAACAGTTGTGGCATGCATGTAGATTTGCACCAAGTATTTCGCAGCCGCGCTTGCAATTAGTTAGGTATTATTTTCAGTGCTATGTTAATGTATTTTATTATTTTGCTCTTCAGATTGTGCTTTTCTGTGTTATCGTGTGAAATATTGTGACAATTATGGCGTGTGAAAAACGTAACACTAAGCTGCAAAGTAAATTGAGAAATGACGGTGAAGACGAGAGTAGTGTGTTAGCGCCACCGTGTAATGAATTAGCAAATATTCAGAATATTAATTTGGTAACTGTGCATAGGGAAATGGACCAGGCGGCAAATAATGGTGTAGACAGTGAAACAATTAGTGAGCAGGGATGCATTGTCGATCGATCGGTCAGCAAAAGTTCGCCTCTGGAATGCGCAACGACAGTACAAAATCTTGCAAATACCGTAGATTCAGGTTTTGCGTCCTCATCTTTTTCTCAATTAAGTGAAGACAAATTATCTGCTTTTGAAAATGCGAATGTTGCCGGTGCAAATGCACTGCCGAAAAGCATAGAGGAAAGGTTCCAGACACTAGTACATAATTACTGCAATTACTGCAACAAATGAAACAAAATCAAAAACAAATGGAACAAAATCACAAACAATCACAGCAACAAATGGAATAAAATCAGAAACAAATTAAAGAAACACTTCAACAAACTCGTGAAGATTTAACTGCAGAGTTACCTAAAATCGAATATAAATGTCAAAAAGTCTGTAATGATGTAAAAATACAAATTTGTGAGCATTTTCAACCTATTTGTTCGCTTCATGAAAATGCATTGCAGAATCACGAAGCAGCCGTAAAAGAGCTGCAAGCTATTGCTTATGAAAATCACGTCACCTTGCAAGCTAATATTGCCTGAGTTGCATCTACCGTTTCGGGTACACAACTTGCAAAAGGCAGGAGACAGTAGACATCCTTTCAACACAAATGGACTCTCTGAAACACGGTTCAGAAAAACATACTGAGGAAATCAGTTCATTATCGTAGAAAGTTGCCGAACTTTCGGATCAGTTCACTAACTTATCTACAAAGTAGATAATGATCTGAATGACGCAAGACCAATAGCCTTTACTGACATAGAAGGGTACGAACAAATTAGAAAATTCACAGAAAATCAGAATAAAATCAATACACAATACAAAAGAGAAATTCGAGAAGTACGAGATCAGTTGACACAGGTAATACAAGAATTACATATAAAAAAAGACTTGCGCTCCAACACGGGAAGAGGGACAGAAAAACGGAAAAGCTACAAAATAATAACACAGGGTATTTCGGAAATTATTAAAGAAAATGTACCGAATTTTGAGATGGAACCGCTGACACGACGTAACGATGACCCATATGCGATTCCCGGACATGATGATTTTGACTATAAGCTGTTTACTACTACACGTAAATTCAAAACATTTAAGAATTCTGGCAACGGCATTCATCCATAAGTGTGGCTTCATCAATTCTCTCATTGTTTTCCTCCCAACTGGTCATTAGAGCACAGACGGGAATTTATGTGTGGCTATTTGGAAAATGAACCTGCTGTAAGATTGCGTTCGATCATTCGCGATTGTCACAGTGAAAGAGAATTTTATCATGCCTTCCTCTCAGCACATTAGTCTCAAGCTGCTCAAGACCGAGTAAAACATAGCATAATAATGATGAAATACTTTGAACAATCTGAATTCTCCAGTCTTGTCAAATATTTTGAAGACATGTTGCACAAGAATCAATACCTATCAAACCCATACAGCCCCTCAGAACTCATCCGCATTTGCTTAATCAAATTGCCTGCACATTTCCGACACATTATTTTGGCAGGACGTTGCAAAGACGACATCTAAGCTTTTCAGGTACTGTTACAAGAATTGGAACTTGACACTAACAATCACTCTGCAAATATTGATGGGGATGACATCGACGGCGTATTTGATACTAATGAGTTAATTTAGAATAACGTTCAAGCAATTGAGAATTGTAATGACAGTGATAGGCAGGATCTTTTTGAGATTTTACAATCACATTCCACAATTTTTACTCAGAAAACAGGAACAATCAAGAGATTTCATTACCAATTTCGGTTTCCTGAGCATACTAATTTTTATGTTAGACCCTACGTAATTCCGGCACATTATAGGAACCCTGTTAGAACAGAATTACAATCTATGCTTGACAAGGGCATTATTCAGCTTGCAGTAAGCTCATACAACAATCCATTACATGTTGCTCAGAAGAAGAATGGATCGATGGGGCTTGTCTTAGATTCGAGACAAATCAATACTATCATCATTCCTGGAACGGACAGGCCGCAAAGGTTGGAAGAACTTCTTCAAAATTTCAATGGTGTAAGAGTGTTGACTTCTATGTATCTCAGATCCAGCTTTTAGCAGATCGAACTTCCTCCAGAATGTAGAAAATACACAGCTTTACTCTGTTTCGGCTTTTGTTATCAATTTCGCAAACTTCTTTTGGTTTGAACATTTCTTCGGCAGCATTCTTTCGTGGGCTAAATTCCATATTACTGGAGTTCTTATAGCGTCATATCATCTTATATGTGGACGATATTCTAATAGCAGAAACCTCATGGGAACGACGTAATCGCATCCTCAACAGTGTGTTGCGTATTTTTTCAGAATCTGGAATTACAGTTAACTTGGAAAAGTATGAATTCGGTCGGACAAAGGTGAAGTTTTTGGGACACATTGTTTCTTCTGAAGCCATTCAGCCGGATCCTGAAAAGTTAGAAGCAATCAGAGCCATTCCAGTTCCATCCACAAATTAACAAGTCCACAGTTTTCAAGGTCTCGTAATCTTTACCGTCGTTTTCTGAATATGCAAACTCTAGTTACACCAAAACTTTGTTCTCTCACTGAAAAAATACTTTTTGG
This sequence comes from Schistocerca cancellata, assembly GCF_023864275.1. Lineage (NCBI taxonomy): Eukaryota > Metazoa > Arthropoda > Insecta > Orthoptera > Acrididae > Schistocerca > Schistocerca cancellata. The sequence goes on from NC_064634.1 coordinate 360,527,198, forward strand.
AACTGGGACGAACAGGCACAGTTGGAATTCAATTCTTTGAAAGAAGCGCTACTTAACGAGCCAATACTAGCTCATACAGATCTGTCACAAGATTTCTGCCTTAGCAAGGATTCTTCTAAAATCGGTATTGGTGACCATTTATTTCAAGAAGCCACAGAAAATAACACTACTGTTCAGAAAAACATTGCTTTTTTTAGGCACGTACTAACAAAATCTGAAAAAAAAATATTCCGTTAGTGAATTAGCAGCTTTAGCTATCGTTTGGGAATTTAACAAATTCCGTTTCTTTCTTTCTGGTAAACACGTAAAAGTATACAGTGATCATCGTGCATTACAATTTATTATGTCTTCAAAATTAAATCATGACAGATTAAAACGTTGGCCATTGTTTCTGCAAGAATTCCACTTCACAATAGTCTACATTCCCGGCAAGGAGAAAGTTGTTGCGGACGCACTATCACTTGCACCGTCTGGGCTTGAGAAAAGTAACACAGAAGGCAACCTCGGAAAAAATTTCAGTACTTTTCATTCAGAAATTCGCCTTTGAAAACTTCATCGCCACATCTTTAAAGGACATTACTCATTAAGAAAATAGAGATCCGATTTGGAAAGACATCAAAAGTAAATGGCATCTAAAGACACGCACACAGATTCGGCATTATTATATGGTTAGAAACAACATACTCTTCAAACACTGCACTGTTGATGACAAGCTATGGGTACTTTGCATTCCTGACGATTTTGTTAATAAGCTCATTTGGTACATTCATTTCAGCTACGCACACTTTGGTCCACGAAAATGTTATCATATTCTTCGGACGACTTGTTATTTTAACAATATGGAAAAGAGAATTCGGAGAGTCTTGTCTATTTGTAAACTTTGTCAAAAAGCTAAACCATCTACCATATCACATTGTACTCCGTTGTTTACTATCACTCCTCCTAAATTAAAAGAATTTGCTGCTGTTGATCTCTTGGGACCCTTTGTCAGACCATCGAATGGATTTTCGTACGGTTTAGTCGCTGTTGATCTTACTTCGAAATTTGTTTCTTTCACACCGTTACGTAAAGCCACTGGATGGTCTGTATCCAAAGCCTTTGTTAAAAATTTCTTACGTGAAGTTGGACACGTTAGTAAAGTCATTTCAGATAAGGGACCGCAATTCAGATCTGCTGTTTGGTCACAAATGCTTCGGAATCATAAAATCAAACCTGTTTTTATTTCATTGTACTCACCACAATGTAACCCGTCTGAACGGGTTATGAAAGAAATAAAGAAGCTTTGCAGACTTTATTGTCACAGAAAGCATCTATATTGGGACTGATATTTACACTTATTTCAAAATGTGATGAATGAAATGCCTCATGACTCCACTGCTTTACCAAATATTCTTATACTGAAGAATGAAGAACCACCGAAGAGAATCAGAGAGCTTGTACCTTTTCCGAATACACGTAAACTTCGACACAGAGACATGATTGATTTAGCTATTAAAAATATAAATTCTGCTGCAGACTAAAGAAGGAAACTACCCAGTAAAGCAAATGCAAAGCAACTAAATAATGTTCAGAAAGTTATTACAGCTCATTCATTCTCATATAAGAAGAAACACTTGAGTCACAAATTCTTTCTGATTTACAATGGACCTTACAGAATCCAACGTATACCACATGATAATTGCGTGGAAGTTGAAATTCTGCATAGTAGGAAGAGTAAAGGTCTAACCTCCCCACAAAGATTAAAAATTAAATAAAAATGTGAGCCAAGAGTAACCTTCCCACAAAATATAATAATTTATAATTAAATGAATTTTTAAATTGTAAACTCTGAACAAAATTGATTTTAATGTAACCTCTGAACAAAATTGGCTCCCATTTATAGTCTCTGTGCAAAGAATGCATTCACACGTAATATTCCCACAAAATTCTTTTCTCATTTAATGTCAAGTTCGAAATAGAAAAATTCCTAAACACCAAAAATAATAAAAGAGTTTAGTAACCTGATAAATTGTATGAGGACAGCAGCAGTGCCCTTCGGCCCTGTATTCTGAATAAAAAAGCAAAAATTCTTACCTCAATAAAAACCGCATTTATATCTGCTCTTAAGTTGGAATTTTTCGACACAGCTTCCTGCAGTGCTGGCGTATATATATATTTTTTTTGATTTTTGGAAGGACTGATCATGCATTTGAAATATTCTTTAAATTGAAATGAATGCTTTTCTTTAAAAGAGTTGCTTTATATTATAAAAATTGTTATTGGGGCATTTCTTTGAACAAATTAAATTACAATTAACATACATTATTAAATATGTGCAAGGCTGCTTCTTTACCTTCTACAACAATACTCATCCTCTAGAGTCCTGACCAGAGTCGCGAGCAGAGCATACAGCCGATGCATGCCAACTTCCGCCGACTAGCATGGACTAGCACGGACTGACGACTACTACTGTCGACTGACAACTACTAGTGTCGACTCGCGCGGTCAAGCGCAGACTAGCAACAGCTAACGATAAACTACTCTCTGGTCAGAGATTCTGTCATGCCTCGCCCATCGCCGGCAATGTATACGTCTTTCATAACCTTCCACTGGGGGGGCAAAAATTTGGCAGCGATGGTGAGTCAATTGGACTTGCCATGAGCAACAAATTTTTTTTAATTATCCAACTTTACAATCTCAGAATATATACATATATATAGGTGCAGAACATGAAGTAAAATAGTGCACATGCACTGAGTACAGAACATATCAGACAATGACAAAAGATATACACAATGAGTACAAAACATATTAACAAATGGCAAAAGTGCACACGCACTGTAACACTCTTTAGCATTTTTACAACAAATAAACATAATGAGTACAAATCATATTGACAAATGACAAAAGTGCACACACACTGTAGTTCAGAACATATCAGCAAATCACAAAATGTATACGTAATGAATACAAATTATGTTAACAAAATGACAAAAGTGCACAATCACTGTAGTACAGAACATATCTGGGAATCACAAAATGTATACGTAATGAGTACAAATGGCATAAAGTGCACACACACTGTAAAAATCTTTAGTATTTTACAAGAACTGATTACCCTAAAATGAAATAAAGTGCACACACACTGTAGAAGTCTTTAGCATTTTTACATAACATATCATGGAGTGAAATAAAGTGCACATGCAGTGTATAAGTCTTTATCATTTTACAAGAATCTAAACGCATTGTATAAGTATTTACCATTTTACAAGAACTAGGAAAGGAATGGGAAGGATTGCGTCATGGTTGTAGCACTTTAGGTTGCATGCAGCTGCACTGAAAGTCCATATCTTTCTACAGAAGCACAACACCAAGTGAGACAATCTGAAGTTCTTTTCCTTGAAGTATTAAGCAGTGTAGCCAAGAAACTGAACTGTCGTAGTAATATTCATGTTATCATTTTGGTAGTACATTAGGTACACCAAACAGTGGGAGTATTACAACATCTCCATCGCTCAAGGTGGTGGACAACATGTCGTGTCAACACCACGTTCTTGTAAGGTACACCAACGTAGAATTAGTGCAAAAACCAAATATAGTGCTCCATGGTCATGAGGATACAGGACAAACGGATATTGGAGTAATTTCTGGTAATTAGGTCAGAAGGTGAAGTACATTAAGTCACATACTAGTCTTCATTGAGAATTACACTAGTCTAACAACTGATTTGAATAATTCGTGGCACTCATCGCCCAGTTACTGAACATTTCTGTACCATGTATGTAGTATTACAGAATAATGTCCATAAATCATTTGTTTACAGAGAACATTGGCACTCATTGCCCAGCTACAAACCATCAGGAGTCATCATTCAAAACAGGAGCCAATAAATGGCATAGTATAAACATAATTCACTTAATTATAGTAATCATTGGCATCATAGGTCATCTTATTACAGTGATCAGTGGCATTCATTGGCCAGTTACAAAGCATTTTTTTTTTTGCATTATTCAGAGGTCATCATTCAAAATGAGTTAATTATTGGCATAGCATTTATACATAATTAATCTAATTATAGTAATCATTGGCATCATAGGTCATCTTATTACAGTAATCAGTGGCATTCATTGGCCAGTTACAAAGCCTTTTTTTTGTTGTGTATTATTCAGAAGTAATCATTCAAAATGAGTTAATTATTGGCATAGCATTTATACATAATTAATCTAATTATAGTAATCATTGGCATCATAGGTCATCTTATTACAGTAATCAGTGGCATTCATTGGCCAGTTACAAAGCATTTTTTTGTGTGTGTGCAGGCAATGCATTGCGTTGGGATCGATAATTAATAACAATATTTGCTTTTGAGTTATTGCTGCAAATGAAGATGTGTAACATCATTCGTTATGAGTCAGCTGTAGCAAGGTTATGAAACAAGTAGAGTATATGTGATCACATTCATTAATGACATAGGTTTAATGAACAACTGCTTATAGCACATTAATTTCATGAATAATTTCTCCTGCAGAATATACAAAAATGGATTATTAAACTGAAAGAAGAAACGCATATTATGCTGAAAAGTAGTGAACTTCGAATTAACAGGTAGTGAAATATGTATAAAAATATATGTGTTCTCTAGCTGTCCTTTCCAAAAACTTCAGTCATCTACTATGCGATATAAGACATACTGTCAAAACGAACTGCAACAAATACTTAAATAACTAATTAGCATAAATACATAAACTTCAACATTATCCTCATCTGTAAAGAAAAAACTTCATTATCCATATTATCCTAACTCCATTATTATCATCACCTGTAAAGAAAAACTTCATTATCCATAGTAGCATATTCTTCATCATTACTCATCTCCATTCATTATCATCTGCAAAAAAGTCACTTCATTATTCATTATACAACTATTCCTTATTTCTAGCATATTTCATCACTAAAACTAAGATGTGTAGTTCTGTCTGACAGCCTGCATCAATCGCCTTGTATTCTGAAAGAAAAAATTAGTTAAGACTGCTATTCTACGATGTGTATAGTATATTCTTGTTAATGCTTGTTAATTCTGATCCATTTACTCTTCCTCACGAGGTATTGCATCTTCTTTCGTTCATTCCGAAGGTGAAATTCCCATGTCTGTTTAATTTATATTTTTTTTACACGTTATTGCTTTCTGAAAATGATGAACGAAGATTAATGTCTTGCATTTAAATCACACACCCACTAAATAAAAACTGGTTTATAGTAACATAATTGAGCATACAGCATAACATGACAGAAAACGTAATATGTCAAAACATAGACAGTGTTCAGAGGCAAAAATGTACACAGTGTATCACAATGTAACAGCAAAAAAAGTAAAGTAGTCACGATGTTGAGATATCATTGGGCAAAAATGTTAAAGTCAACTGGTGTTTGTTATATCTTAAATATTTCATAGTGCATACAAACAAAACAGGAAAACAATCATACATACATAAAAAAATGTTGACAAGAAATGTGACCTTCTTTGTGTCCAGCTTGTATGTTGTGTAGTTAATAGAGGCGAGAATTGAAGACTTTAATGGAGAGAGAATTTAATAAAATTAATATGTCACTAGATAAAATTGCATAATTATTCATAAGATATGTAAGTTTATCTGGAAAAATGTGCACGGTCTGATGTGTAACGACAAGTAAAGCGACCTGCTAACCTTACCTTGCCGGGCACTTGCCAAGAAAAAATACGACAATCATCAGTAAGTAGTCACATAAATATAATTGCATAAGTGGTCATAAAATGTGTAAGTTCATCTGGAAAAATATGCACGGTCTGATGTGTAACAACAAGAAGAGCGACCTGCTAACCTTACCTTGCCGGGCGCTTGCCAAGAAAAAATACGATAGTCATCAGTAAGTGTTCATGTGAATATAATTGCATAAGTGACCATAAAAATTAGGAAATGGCATTACAGTATGATAAATCATAAAGTATGTTCATTCAATAAAAGGTTTGATGTTGGACACGTGGTGGTTCCCTTTGGTTTTTCTGGTTCTCAAAGTTTCGACGTGTACTACGTTGGGGTGTGGAATGCTGCGAATCCGATATGGACGTGCGTATAGAAGCTCAAATTTACTGCATCTACTCTTTCCTCTGTTGGATAAATAGTGTGTACGTACTAATATCTTCTGTCCAATGTGAAAGTCACGACGTGTACAAACCTGTTTTTGCTGTCTTCATCGGCGCTCTGCGGCACGTTTGATGTTGTTCAGCGCAATGTCAATAATTTCATGGTGTCGTAATCGACGCGATGTAGGAAAGGTTACTAATTCTTTAATTTTGTTAGGTGGTTCAACATTTGTCAGTATAACAGACGGAGATAGCATAGTAGATTCATTTGGTATGGAATTAATTACATCATGGAATGAGAGTATGTGTGTGTCCCAATCAATATGTTTTTTATGGCAGTATATTCTACACAGTTTACCAATTTCTTTCATTAATCGTTCACAAGGGTTCGAAGAAGCATGGTACCTGGATATATAGATCGGAGAAATGTTTCTAGCTCGTAACATACGTGTCCATATAGCAGATCGAAACTGTGATCCATTGTCGGAAATTACTTTCAACACATGCCCTACATGAAATAGAAAATGTTTTACAAATGCTTTCGAAACAGTTTTAGCGGTAGCTTTGCGTAACGGAGTGAAGGTAACAAATTTTTAAGTGAGTTCAACAGCGACAAAGATGTAGCAAAAACCTCTATTAGTTCTGGGAATCGGACCAAAAATGTCTACAGCGGCCATATGTCTCAATTTAACAGGTACAATGGGATGTAATGGAGGAACATGTGAAGTCGTGTCTGACTTAGCTTTCTGGCAGATTTTACATGACGCTAAAACTCGTCGAATACGTTTCTCCATGTTGGCAAAATAACAGTTCTGTCTCAGTATAAGAAAACAGTTTCTGGCTCCGTAATGTGCGTAACTTAAATGAGTATACCAGATTAATTTGTTAACAAGCTCGTCAGGAATGCATAAGAACCAATTGTTGCCGTCAGGATGAGAGCGGCGAAACAGAATGTCAATGGTTTCTAATGGTAACATTATTCTTATCTTGCCAAAGGTGTTTAATTTCTTTCCACACGTTGTCTTTACTCTACTCTTGCGCTATGTCTTGTAATGACGACGAAATGAAATTTCCAAATGCAACTTGTTGAATGTACATGACGCTGAAATTTGCTTTGCTGAAGTTGGTTGCGATGTCTTGCTGATTGTTGTTAAGAGAATGAGATAGTGCGTCTGCTACAATATTTTGTGTGCCGGGAATGTGAACAATTGTAAAATTAAATTCCTGCAAATAAAGTTTCCATCTACTTAATCTGTCGTGTGTAAATTTAGCCGAAAGTAAAAATTGTATCGCTCTATGATCTGTGTAAACGTTAGTGTGTCTTCCATAACGAAAATGTCTAAATCTGGTAAAAGCCCGTACAACACATAATGTTTCCAGTTCTGTAACAGAATATTTTCGTTCAGCAGTTGACAGAATGCGACTTGCAAAAGCGATGTTTTTAATTACTGTACAATCATCTGTACGCCTAAAGCGGTGTTAGAACTGTCGGTGGCAATGGAAAAATTTCTGGTAACATCTGGGTGCGATAAAAGTGGTGCATTTAACAAAGCATGTTTCAAATAACATTCTCGTGAACAAGATTCTGCGTGTCACAATTATTGCTTACGTTACTGGAAGATACAACCTATACTGTATCTAGTCAAATTCTATCTAACGTGCTATTATTTGCGGGAGGGTGTTGTGGCATTTCAACTATTTGTACTGTTCTGTTATTTCTTCCTGACGTATTACGTTCGGGATGATACCTACTGTCTGGTTCATTCATGATAATTTGTTGTTGCTGATGTTCTTGCTGCTGATAAGATCTACTGTTATTAAATGTACGCTGAAAATTGTGCTCATTATTTTTACGTCTGTCATGATAGTCACTTCTATACGGCGCATTGATATAGGAATTGAAATAGTGTGTTTTCTGTACGTACTGATTTCCTTGTTGCTGTGCGTTACAGTTTGTTGGAGCTGATGCTATACGTGCACGCGGCGAAACATTAAAGCTTGGTTGACCTTGTACATTACATTGTTGGTTAGGTATGCTAACCGGTTGGTTTTGTTTCTATTGCGGTGAAAAACCTCTATTGTTAAGAAAATGCGTTCGCTGTTGTTGATAAATTTACACATACTGATGATTAAATTTTTGTCTGTTATTAAAGTTTTGGTTGTCATTTCTGGAGCGTCTAATGAAAAATTGTCACTTTCGGTAAAACTTGTCTTATCGGGCTTTCTTTAGTCATTCTTAATCCTAGATAGAGCAATAGTTAAAGAGCTGTTTTGATAGATATAAAGGATAGTAGAAGAGAAGGCAGCAGTGCAGAAAACTAAAGATGAAACAGCACTACTACGGCTCGGGGCCCTGTGCACGCTACGGCACATATTCATTAAAGCGTAATGAAGCCCCTGAGGTCGATTACGCGCTGCAAATAAATTTTAGCTTTTGTGTTACATGCAATGGCGGTGAAAATTCAAAGGCAAATTGCTGTATCCATGCTAATTCTAGTTTCTGCATTACAGGCAATCGCAGTGAAAGTAAAAAAATAAATTGTCGTATCCAGTTCAAAGCGTGTACCAGTGCTCTGTCATTTTTAAATACCTTAAATATTCTTACAGATAGAGAATGTTTGTAATCAAAATTATCGTCCCTGTATGTCTGAACAGGTTCACGATTGTATGAGAAACTATTTGTCTGTGTCTGTTCGGATTCTAACTCTCGTAGTCTCTGTAAATTACCTAAATTATACTGGCTGTGTGAGTGTGACAAATGTTCGGAATGTGCCGTATGCTGTGACGTGTTAGTGACTGAAACATTTTTCATTTCTGTCACTTTAATACGTTCGTCAATTTGGTTGTTCTGTTGTTCACATTTCTTATCGACTTCCGTATCCAGAGTGTGTGAAAGTTCTGGTGACTTTAAATTAAACTCGTCGCGTATCTGTGTTGCGTTTACTGAACATTGTTCAGTGACTGCATTAATTTCATTTCTAAATGATTCTGTTGTGCCTGCTTGTCTATTCTTTAATTCTTGTACAACGGATGTAATTTCTTCATTACTGTTACTAGCACAAGCCTTAATTTGTTCACGTAATTGTTCTTTAGTATCATGACATTGCGCGGCAATGGCTGTAATCTGTTCATTAAGCTGTTTATTCTGTTCACTAAGTTGTTTGAAATTGTCATTAAAGTTGTCTTGTTTTTTATTCGACTGTTTGAAACTTTCATTAATTAGTTCATTACGTTGTTTGAAATGGTTTTCCTATTTTTCATTGATTAATATGATTAATACCATAATTTGATCCAACCCAATATTACCTACTCTATTCTCTGTGCTGTTTGATGACGTACCTGCAGTTGTCACGTTTTGTGTATCCATTTGGATATTCTGCGATTCTTGAAAATGATTTCTAATCGGATGTGAATTGTTAGTCACTACCTCGGAATCAAATAAATTTGTCCTACTTTGAGTATACTGTTCATTTTCGCTGGAAACAATTATCTGTTCGCTACGTAAATTTTGCAAACCGGGTGTGTCAAGCTGGGCAGCGTTCATTGTAACAGAACGTCCCGTGTCATCAATTGTCGTTAAATTAACAGACGACACAATCGAATTTTTTTGCTCATCACTAGGATAAAAATCAACATTAGTGGTTGGTACGCACTGATTGTCTGTAAATGGAGGATTGTCATCATTACACTGAGTGTCGCAAATACTATCGGTCAAATTATTCGAGTCGGCTATTTCACTCATTACACATCGCGATGTACTGTTAACAGTTTTTCGCGGCATTTTTACACAAATCAAAATTATTCACAAATGAAACCAGGACAATGCAAAAAGCAACAAACACAAATACAACAAAGAGCAACAAATTGCCGATAATCTGTGAAAGAAAGAGTGACAAATTAGTAAATGCGCTGCGCCAGATGCAAGCTTCGTTTAAGTAAATAAGAGCAGATATATGACTACTTATCAGAAGATTCACAAAGAAATACGATCCTGGCCGGATGTCGCCAAGTGTAACCTCCCCACAAAGATTAATAATTAAATGAAAATGTGAGCCAAGAGTAACATTCCCACAAAATATAATAATTTATAATTAAATGAATTTTTAAATTGTAAACTCTGACAAAATTGATTTTAATGTAACCTCTGAACAAAATTGGCTCCCATTTATAGTCTCTGTGCAAAGAATGCATTCACACTTAATATTCCCACAAAATTCTTTTCTCATTTAACGTCAAGTTCGAAATAGAAAAATTCCTAAACACCAAAAATAATAAAAGAGTTTAGTAACCCGATAAATTTTATGAGGACAGCAGCGCTGCCCTTTGGCCCTGTATTCTGAATAAAATAGCAAAAATTCTTACCTCAATAAAAACCGCAATTATATCTGCTCTTAAGTTGGAATTTTTCGACACAGCTTCATGCAATGCTGGCGTATATATATATATATATATATATATATATATATATATATATATATATATATATATATATATATATATATATATATATATATATGTATATATGTATATATGTATATTTGATTATTGGAAGGAATGATCATGCATTTGAAATATTCTTTAAATTGAAATGAATGCTTTTCTTTAAAAGAGTTGCTTTATATTATAAAAATTATTATTGGGGCATTTCTTTGAACAAATTAAATTACAATTAACATACATTATTAAAAATACGCAAGGCTGCTTCTTTACCTTCTACAACAATACCCATCCTCTAGAGTCCTGACCAGAGTAGCAAGCAGGGCACACAGCCGACGCATGCCGACTCCCGCCGGCTAGCACGGACTAGCACGGACTGACGACTACTACTGTCGACTGACAACTACTAGTGTCGACTCGCGCGGTCAAGCGCAGACTAGCAACAGCTAACGATAAACTACTCTCTGGTCAGAGATTCTGTCATGCCTCGCCCATCGCCGGCAATGTATACGTCTTTCAAAGGTTTACACCACATTTCGCATGTAAAACCGTTTATTGACTGATAATCTGCTTTTTAACTTAGTCTTTGCCATAAAATTTTCACTTCACGTTACTAGTACGCTTTGTCACATTTAGAAACTGTTAGCATGCAACAAGGTTTTGAAGTGAGCTACCAGGCAAGAACCTAGGGAACTTATTTAGACAGTAATCACGAATGCATTTTTGTAGTGAACAGACGACACAGTGTTATTGTGTGTACATTCTTGTTTGTTCATTGCCCAGTTACATAACGACTATAAGGCTTACATACTGCTAATGAGATTTTAATGCAACGTTTTGGTTTACTTGAATAGACATTCTTGCTTTAAAGTAATTTCTGAGAGTTAACAGATGACACAGTGGTTAGTTTATTTAACAGCTACACGATTATATCATGATGCTACTAATGAGTGACACAATTTACATTGTCGCTTTTGTGCTGTATCTGTTTTATATTTGCACAGTTTTTCTCTTTATTATTCTGGAAAGTAAAACATGTTTTCGTAGTAAATTTTGTGGTATACCTACAATGAGATAGGTATTTTTCGGTACACAACAATACGTTACAGTACAGGACATTCGTGGTCACAGTAATGTTCATAAAACTACGATATCTCTACGGATAGCATTCCACTTTTGTTTATTATGAGGTAAGTGCATTGACTTTTGCAGAACTTTGCTTACAGGGAACGATAATTATGTCACTTGGCACATTTTTACCGTTAAGTAATGACAGAAATTATCCTACAGCAAGACGCACAGTTTAGCGCTACAGGAAACGCATTTGAGTGATTAATTTTTGCACTTAAAACATTTTTTTAAGGATTTTTGCGTTACAAAGATACAAAGAGGTTTTCGGTGATACATTTAATTTCATTTCTGTAATCTATAACACCTGAGGGTATAATTACATTAATCCTCAGGGTGTACACACCTACTTTGTGTACTAAGCGTGTGGCAAGCGCTAGGAGCCCTAGCTAAAATGGTGTTTACTTTCACAACTTTACATATCGGTACCATATTTCTCTATCACAGTATTACACAGCTATCTGAGTATTTAACAGTGAGACAAACATTTTTTTAATATGTCAGTGACACATATTTATGTCATTACATAGTTAAATTAATTCACACTTATGAAATTGTATTTTGTCTGTGCATTGTGAACTGTTCATGTTTTGTACGGACTAATGTTATCCTATGAGAGAATTGAATGAGGTATTTGCTATGGGATCATCATTTTTGAAGTTCGTTTGAGGTAGATGACTTTATTGACGGTTTTGAAATTATTGAAAGAAGCTGCGACGATTTTGAGATGTGATTGATCTGTTATGATGATGTTATTACGACAACGATGTGTATTATGCTGGTGAGATATGTTTATGATCAATAAGATGATGCTATATGAGGAATGTGATTATGTGTTTACATGTATATGAATAATGAGTATTGGTTAGGATGTTGGAAACCAAGAATCGTACTTTAAGACATGCATGAATGTATCACAATACTGCTATTCATGAAGATTTCGTTTGTACACATTTGTGATGTAAATTCTCAACCTGTGAAATTTTATATATATATATATATATATATATATATATATATGAGACTGTCACAGTAGCGTAAACTGATGTTGTAAATATTTTGGTAAGGAAGGTAAGTGACCTTAACATAACGCGTTCTGAGTGCCCAGCTGCATGATATTTACTGAAATGCCATACAGCTAGTGAATGACGTTTCATGCTTTGGTTTGTATATATATTTTCTCTTTTGTTTCATATCTAGTTTCTAGTTGCACTGCAGAATTGGTTAAAATAAAATTTATTATATGTACTAATATCACTATTTCCTGTCTACAGACCCAGTAAATAATAATTTTATGATCTACTTTCTTAGAAAAAAGCACAGGAATTGCATACATAATTTTTTTAATGACTTGGTAATTTGTTTGGTAGAGTAAGTTATTGTGATGCATCACTCTAGTGTTAAAATCTGACATAGGTATTAGACATTTCCTATCTTTACTGTAGTATTTTTTCTGCTTGAGCTTTGTCATGTTTAGATATAAGTTATTGCATTTGGTGCTACTGTTTGTCAGGCATTGTCCTACTGAATGTTACATTGTATTAAGCCAGTTTTACTACTGATTTATCTTTCTTGTTACTGCACTTTGGCTCATATTAGTTTAATGTTGCATTTGCTCTGCTAAATATACTGCTGCTTGCTTTGCCAATTTGCATTTTTTTGTCATTGCTGTTTGTGTTAATTGTTTTGTGCTGCTGCTTTGCCTCGTTCTCTAGTATACATACATACATACATACATACATATATACATATATATGTGTGTGTATATATATATATATATATATATATATATATATATATATATATATATATATATATATATATATATATATATATATATATGAGCTCAGTAGATTTAAGTTAGTTTAAGAGGGGTATGCTATATAAGAGAATGAGTTGTGATGAACTGGAAGAAATGCATAAATAGAGTATAAGAAAAAGGTTTGGCCAAAAAAGTTGTATACAGTGAAGAATAATTATTTTGAAAGAAAATATGAACAAAAAAGTAGGGTTTGGTGACAACAGGTTTAGATAGGATTTTCTTGGAAACAAATTATGAACTGAGGGAGATCTCCAAGAAATAAAGAAAATTTTGTTTGCAAATCATATACTATAAATATTGCAGTACGAAATGTCATACTGAAAACAAACCCTGTCCTTTTCTTTTGTGTTATTCTGCTATGTGTTTGTGTACCCTTGTGCATTTGTGTTCTTCCTGTTTTTATGTGTTTAGCTGATAAGAGTTATGTTGTAGAATTTTTCTAATATTAACCTACATTTACTATGATGAGGAATACTGTTATCCTCAAATATAATTTGCATTAATAATATGTTATTTACTTTGTAAAGATGTTTAGACATCATTTAATCTCTTCTGTTTTAATGCTCATGTGTGAAGTTAATGTTTCGAAAACTATTGTCATTATTTTATTTACTTACGTATGTCATAATTCCTGTAACACTGATATATGTTTATTTGTATTCTTTTGTAAAGCCTGTATTTCTACAAATGTTATCCATATTATTATGTTCTTTAATGATGTATTTTTTACCTTTGTAACTGTATTCTTATGTCGTAAATTTGTAATTGTATAGACACCAGTTCTTCCAGTTAAGTTTGATTTCCCTGCACACGTTTGTGTTGGTCATAGTATATGCACAATACGTGAGAAGTTAAAAAATAAAAAAAGTGACTGTTAGTGCTTGCACGTGTGTTGATAATTCAGCAAGGGACTGGTTAACAGCACAGCTGATTTAAAGGACAATTCAATTTTTTTTTGTGATTACACTAATGGTGGTTCATGGGTTTGCTATATTATCCACAAGAATCTTCGATGGTGATTGGGCACCCGCACAGTCACAACAGATCGCTGCTAGACATCTCTACAAGGATTACAGTGGGTCTGCTCTGCGATGACCTACCTACCAATATGCTTCAAAACTTCGACTGACTCTGCTGTGGGTTTGCTCTGTTGTGGCCAATTACCTGTCCGCATATCAAGAGTCAGCACTGTCTTTCCGTTGGAAGGACAACACTACTTTTTCAAGACTTCATGGAAATCCACTACTTCCATGTGCATTTTCTTTTACTGATCAGACTTTGTGCCATGTAATTACTACTGTGATGAATGATCAGGACTGTCTTTATGAGAACAATTTTTGCTTTTGACCAACATTGTATCAATAATTGCGTGCATTTGATATATTTTTTATCGTTAATACAAAAATGTTTTGAGCAAATAATTATTGGGCACGGCCAAAAACAATTTGTAAAACTTTTGTGGGGAACATGGGGGCTATGTAAGTCGGCTGTTTAGGTTTTTATGTTGGTAACACCATGTAGCGCTCTGTATGAAAATCACTATCTGAGCTGTGTGCAGTCTGTGGGTGGTTGGACTCATTGTTGGAATATTTGCTTGTGTAGGGCAGTTGGATAGGAACAGCGCATAGCGTTGTGCAGTTGGAGGTGAACCGCTAGCGGTGGTGGATGTGGGGACAGAGATGCCAGAGTTTTGAGAGCAGACGATATGGGCGCGTGTCTGTCAGAAAGAGGAAATTTGTAAGACTGGATATCATGAACTGATATATATATATACACTCCTGGAAATGGAAAAAAGAACACATTGGCAACGGTGTGTCAGACCCACCATACTTGCTCCGGACACTGCGAGAGGGCTGTACAAGCAATGATCACACGCACGGCACAGCGGACACACCAGGAACCGCGGTGTTGGCCGTCGAATGGCGCTAGCTGCGCAGCATTTGTGCACCGCCGCCGTCAGTGTCAGCCAGTTTGCCGTGGCATACGGAGCTCCATCGCAGTCTTTCACACTGGTAGCATGCCGCGACAGCGTGGACGTGAACCGTATGTGCAGTTGACGGACTTTGAGCGAGGGCGTATAGTGGGCATGCGGGAGGCCGGGTGGACGTACCGCCGAATTGCTCAACACGTGGGGCGTGAGGTCTCCACAGTACATCGATGTTGTCGCCAGTGGTCGGCGGAAGGTGCACGTGCCCGTCGACCTGGGACCGGACCGCAGCGACGCACGGATGCACGCCAAGACCGTAGGATCCTACGCAGTGCCGTAGGGGACCGCACCGCCACGTCCCAGCAAATTAGGGACACTGTTGCTCCTGGGGTATCGGCGAGGACCATTCGCAACCGTCTCCATGAAGCTGGGCTACGGTCCCGCACACCGTTAGGCCGTCTTCCGCTCACGCCCCAACATCGTGCAGCCCGCCTCCAGTGGTGTCGCGACACGCGTGAATGGAGGGACGAATGGAGACGTGTCGTCTTCAGCGATGAGAGTCGCTTCTGCCTTGGTGCCAATGATGGTCGCATGCGTGTTTGGCGCCGTGCAGGTGAGCGCCACAATCAGGACTGCATACGACCGAGGCACACAGGGCCAACACCCGGCATCATGGTGTGGGG
Organism: Schistocerca cancellata; assembly: GCF_023864275.1. NCBI lineage: Eukaryota > Metazoa > Arthropoda > Insecta > Orthoptera > Acrididae > Schistocerca > Schistocerca cancellata. The sequence continues at coordinate 360,543,295 of NC_064634.1, forward strand.
AGCGATCTCCTACACTGGCCGTACACCACTGGTGATCGTCGAGGGGACACTGAATAGTGCACGGTACATCCAAACCGTCATCGAACCCATCGTTCTACCATTCCTAGACCGGCAAGGGAACTTGCTGTTCCAACAGGACAATGCACGTCCGCATGTATCCCGTGCCACCCAACGTGCTCTAGAAGGTGTAAGTCAACTACCCTGGCCAGCAAGATCTCCGGATCTATCCCCCATTGAGCATGTTTGGGACTGGATGAAGCGTCGTCTCACGCGGTCTGCACGTCCAGCACGAACGCTGGTCCAACTGAGGCGCCAGGTGGAAATGGCATGGCAAGCCGTTCCACAGGACTACATCCAGCATCTCTACGATCGTCTCCATGGGAGAATAGCAGCCTGCATTGCTGCGAAAGGTGGATATACACTGTACTAGTGCCGACATTGTGCATGCTCTGTTGCCTGTGTCTATGTGCCTGTGGTTCTGTCAGTGTGATCATGTGATGTATCTGACCCCAGGAATGTGTCAATAAAGTTTCCCCTTCCTGGGACAATGAATTCACGGTGTTCTTATTTCAATTTCCAGGAGTGTATATATAAACTATTAAGGTAAATACATTGTTTGTTCTCTATCAAAATCTTTCAGTTGTTAACTATGCCTATCAGTAGTTAGTGCCTTCAGTAGTTAGAATCTTTTATTTAGCTGACAGTATTGGCGCTCGCTGTATTGCAGTAGTTCGAGTAACGAAGATTTTAGTAAGGTAAGTGGTTATTGAAAGGTATAGGTTATTGCTAGTCAGGGCCATTCTTTTGTAGGGTTTATTGAAAGTCAGATTGTGTTGCGCTAAAAATATTGTGTGTCAGTTTAGCGATGATCAAAATAAGTAAAGAGAGGAATGTCTGAGAACGTTCAGTTTTGCTCAGCTATTTGCAAATCAAATAACGTAGAAGTTTACTAGCACAGTCATTCACAATTCAAAATGAAAGGTGTTTGTACAAAGGGATAAGTTCCGGACGGCCGAGCATAAATAAAAAGAAAATGTTGCCTGCATTCAGGAAGCATTTGCTAGCACTGTAGGAAAATCGACCCGCCGAGATTGGAGAGAGCTACAAATTCCGCAACCAACCATTTGGAGTGCTCTATGAAAAGGTTAGTAATGAAGACCTGTCGTCTACAATTGGTTCAGGTCCTTTCCAAAGCTGATAAGGTGAAAAGAATCGAGATCTACGAGTTTGTCTTCTAACAAATGGAAACAGATGACCGTTACATTTCGTAGCTAGTGTTTAGCGATGAATCAACATTTCACACAACAAGGAAAGTCAGTCGGCACAGTGATCGTACATGGGGCAACGAGAATCCGTGGGAAACCATTCAGCATGAACGTGATTCATAACCTGGACGTTATCTGTTCTATTTCAGCCAATAAAGCTTTTTGTTCTTTTTTTTCTTCGAAGGTGCAACCATAACTGGGAGAACCTATCTCAAAATATTACGGAACTGGCTGTTCCCTCAACTCGAAAGAGAAGCACCACCCCATTGGCACTTATCTGTCCGTGCCTGTTTGAACGAAAGGTAGCCACAGCAATGGATGGGCCGTCAGGCAGATCATGACAGAGCACTTCTTCACTGGCCTCCAAGAACCCCTAACCTTAGCCCCAGTGATTTCTTTCCCTGGGGGTATGTTAAAGGCATGTTGTTCCGAATAGCTCTACCAGCTAACAGTGAGGAACTAAAAGATGGCGTAACTGCGGATACGCCAACAGTTACGCTGGAGATTCTATAGAGAGTGTTGAACGAGGTCGAGTATCAGGTTGATGTCCCTCGAGTGTCTGGTGGGGGTCATATGGAATATTTAAGAACTTGTTTTCTACTGAAAAGAACTTTAAGTACTCTTCACACTGATTAATTACCCAAGGTTCCATCATGTTTCTTTTATTAAATACCGATTTTGAGAGTTGTAATATTCTTTCTGAACCGCCCTGTACGTATACTGCTACCTTTGTTAAGGTTAAGCTGGTCGATCAACTTCCTAGTACTCAAACGGTTGAAGTCATCATAAATCGGAAAGTTTCGGCTGGTAGTCACTTGTTTTTGGCCTGTCGATGCGAGACGTCTGTGGACAGATACTGCAAAAATTCTACGGGACGCTACTGCTGTGCTCTTGCTTACGTGCGTGTTGTATGTAACCTTTCGTGTATTCGGTTACGTAGTGATATTTTTGTGATCTAATGATAGGTTCACATTATTGTCCTAGTAAACCGAGCAAAAATACGCCGCCCTGCGCTATTTTTTAGTGCAATAACTCCGGTTACGGAAACTAGCGATGTAGAAGAGGGCTCTCAAAACACTGGAAGTTTCGATCCATAGAAAACAAAATAGACTAGTCTGTTAACACAGAAATACGTTATGATCCGGTAGTTATCAGGAAAAAGCAAGATATCAAGGGCTTGAAGGAAGAATTGGCTATTACAAAGAGTACAAACGTTTTATGAGAGCAAAAAACTGCAGCTATGTATAAAGTTAAAAATACAGGCATACTTCTTAAAATGTCTGTTGCTGATAGTAAGAAGATCGAAAAAGTAAATAAGGAGATAAAGATTATGCTGCATCAGGAAAATTTGGTGCCTGCTATAGAAAACAATGTTTTCCCTAATGTGTAACACTCTGAGAATAGACAAAGCAGTTTAGTTGTCGACCATGCATTTCAAAGGTTTCTAGCATTTGAGGTAACTGCTGTACCAAGCTTTGGCGAAATGCACACTGATAATAAACGAGCTACGATTCATCTGATTATACCTTTGGGCCAGAAGACAAGTTCAAGTAGCCATGATACAAAGTTTATTTTCGAAGTGGAAGCAGCCAATATATTCTGATTTTTATGTCACAATGATAAGCATGTTATTGCAAACAATCATTACAGAACTTGTAGGAACTGGGCTTCGTCTTGTATCCTTAGCGTCAACGAAGAGATAGTTTTGGATCCCTGTGGCTACTACAAGGAAAGTATGGGTATTTCAATATGAGACGCATTTTCTAAAATTATCGAAATAGTTTTACTGACGACAATTAATATTATAGAGCATACAGGCTGGTCCATTGATCGTGATCGGGCCAAATATCTTGAGAGGTGGCAGAGGCCCCCTCTCATATTTCTATCTTACTCTGAGTAATTCGACTTTCCTCTCTAATTGCATGCGGTGAAAAGTTGCTATTCCTTCACACGCGGACTTCCCACGCAGTGTCTCTCGTCACCCGGGTGGTCCGGTGACAGGCGGGCACTGCTGACCTTGAAAGGGTTAAGCTGACAGGTGTGAGGGAGTCGAGAGAATGCTTTCCAGACGCCGACATTGTCAAAATAGCGGCGGAGACACGCCCGCAGCGGCCTTAAGGAGCGGCTGGGCTAGAGGTTCCATTACTTCGCAGAAACTTAGCGAAAACACTTTCTGGCGGGCTACCAGCGAGGCGTCTGAATGACTTGTGTACCCAGGCAGTCTTGGCTGGGAAATTCCCGCGTTTTCTGCAAAATCGTAACTGTGATTGGCTTGCTCAGGGCATAGCTCCGTGACGTAGCAAAATCGGCGCAGAAATTGGTGCCAAGAATCTCCATTGGTGGAATGGTAGTGCTTTGGCAATTTACTGAAATTTTCCGCCGGTTTTCGAGTTGCTGATTGGAATGTTTAACCACAGCCACTGTCGTGGGGGCGGGAATGTTCTGTATTAGGTTTGATGATGATGTTTGGTTTGTGGGGCGCTCAACTGCGTGGTTATCAGCGCCCGAGTGTATTCGGTTTGTACGGGTACTCTTGTGGTGGTCGGCTATCGCCTTTCGGTCGGAGTAGGTTACAAGACTGAGCTATTGCTGCTCTGGACAGCCTGCCTTCCGTTGGCTGTCTAATATACTTTTATTTGATTGTAACTGTTTAACAAATTTGCTGAGGTTTCGACTTCAACGTAACTTTCCGAGTACAGTTGGCAATTGTGCGTTCTGCGTACAAGCGGCCTATGTTGTCCGTCTTGAGCAGTTCTGGCTAAACTTGACTGTATCAGAGTTACTGTGTGACTTCGCTTGTTAAAATCAATCACTGTACCGTCAGTGATTGTGTGGCGAGCCTTCTTCCTCAGAGGCGCATTTGTATTGATAGGAAGTCTTTAGTCTGGAACAACCAGACCAGGACAATTTGTTTTGGGCTATACTCACGACGTTATCATTACCACGACGGGACGTCGGAGAAACCATCCATCGCTTCCGGTACACCAGATCGTGTCCTTGCAGTTAAGAAAACAGCCTGGTAATGTATGTCTGTAGCACCGGCAGACTAGGGAATTTGCACTGTGATAATCAGAGCTCAACAGAGCGCGCCTGTTCGTATTTTCTAACTTTGTTCTGTCTTGGGTGTTCATTGTCTGAGTTATCACTACTGTAGCAGCAATTAATGTTGTGTTGGCTGGGTGTTTCTCTTAAGATTTGAGTTACAAGGAATTGACTCAACATACCACTTCATCATAAATATCACAATCTAGTTTATGACAACTTCACCTTCACAGCATTTATTTGAGTGTCCAATTTGATGTATTGTAAATGACTCATGTGTTTTGTTTATGATTTTGAGTTTAGTCATAATAAATCATATTGTTATTTTGGACAGAACTTTCATTCTGTTAATCGATAGAGCAACCCTTTCATTTCTCACTGTGTTACTGAAACTTTCCTTTATTTAATTAATGTCTATCAAATTAAATTATTGCAGGTGTCACACTCTTTTCTCCTCCACTTGCAGGGTCTATTACAGTCAGTTCACGTTTCTTATTAGTCCAAAAGTAGAAGTTAGAAAAGGGGGGGCTTAGAGCATCAATTCCATATGAAGATTCGAGAAGAATGTAAATACACTGCTAGACCCGGCACCTCGCAATCTCACGAAATAAGCATCAAGCGAAAAAAGTACAACTTGTCTGGCTTGAAGGGGGAAACCAGATGGCCCTGCGGTTGGCCCGCTAGATGACGTTGATATATCTCAAACGGATATCAATTGAGTTTTTTAAATAGGAAACCCCATTTTTATTATGTACACGTGTAGTACGTACAGAAATATGAATGTTTTAGTTGGACCACTTTTATCGCTTTCACTGACCCCTCTTATTAGTGTCTTCATTCCCACAAAACAATTTTTTGGTAAACGAGTCCATATAAGATTATTGAACGACTCATTGGGATTTTGAAACTGACCATGCAGACATTTTTTCAGCATCTGAAGATTTGCCAGACATGTGAAAATAGGTTTTATGATATCCATGAGTGCTGGCTGCGCAAAGTGCCTACGTGGTTTGAGGCGTCATGTCATGGATTGCGCGGCCCCTCCCACTTCAGGTTCGAGCCCTCCCTCGGGAATGAGGGTGTGTGTTGTTCTTTGCATAAGTTAGTTTAAGCACTGTGTAAGTCTAGGGACCGATGACCTAAGCAGTTTGATCCCTTAGCAATTCACACACATTTGAACATGACTGCTGCTGGAATGCAATGTTTATGGATGTATGAACTGTTTGAGACTGAGCATTGTGGTAATTGCACAATGAATCAGGTCCAGGAAGGCAAAGGGGTGTACTGGTTTTTCATCAGTTGATAGTCTGTGGGAGAAGGTAGCCCATGCTGCCTGCTTCATTTTCAACAAATCCTCAGTATTATTTCTACATCTACATCCATACCCCGCAAGCCATCGGACGGTGTGTTGTGGAAGGTATCTTTCTAAAGGACAACCCATAATACTGCTGTGAAACATCAATTACTTTGTCTGTCAGCCTGCCTCTTATGGTTTTACCAACAGAAAGTTTGTTGTCAATCAAACTTTGTTTCAACTTCCTCAGCCTGTTGCCCATCCTCTTGACCAACACATTCCAGTTTTGTAATAATCTTCTTACCATAATGCTGAGCGGCACGTAAAAATTTTAACATTTTCAACCGGTGTAGATTGTTGTTGTTGTGCTCTTCAGTTCAGAGACTGGTTTGATGCAGCTCTCCATGCTACTCTATCCTGTGCAAGTTTCTTCATCTCCCAATACTGCAACCTACATCCTTCTGAATGTGTTTAATGTATTCATCTCTTGGTCTCCCTCTACGATTTTTACACTACACGCTGCCCTCTAATACTAAATTGGTAACCCCTTGATGTCTCAGAGAACATGTCCTACCAACCGATTCCTTCTTCTAGTCAAGTTGTGCCACAATTTTCTGTTCTCCACAATTTATTCAATACCTCATCATTAGTTATGTGATCTACCCATCTAATCTTCAGCATTCTTCTTTAGCACCACATTTCGAAAGCTTCTATTCTCTTCTTGTCCAAACTATTTATTGTCAATGTTTCACTTCCATATATGGCTACTCTCCATTCAAATACTTTCAGGAACGATTTCCTGACACTTAAATCTATACTCGATGTTAACAAATTTCTCTTCTTCACAAACGCTTTTCTTACCATTGCCAGTCTACATTTTATATCCTATCTACTTCGATCATCATCAGTTATGTAGCTCCACAGATAGCAAATTTCATCTACTACTTTAAGTGTCTCATTTCCTAATCTAATTCCCTCAGCATCACCCGACTTCATTCGACTACTTTCCATTATCCTCGTTTTGCTTTTGTGTATGTTCATCTTCTATACTCGTTTCAAGACCCTGTCCATTCCGTTCAACTGCTCTTCCAGGTTCTTTGCTGTCTCTGACAGAATTACAATGTCATCGGCGAACGTCAAAGTTTTTATTTCTTCTCCATGGATTTCAATTCCTACTCCGAATTTTTCTTTTGTTTCCTTTACTGCTTGCTCAATGTACAGATTGAATAACATCGCGGATAGGATGCAACCCTGTCTCACTCCCTTCCCAACCACTGCTTCCCTTTCATGTCCCTCGACTCTTATAACTGCCATCTGGTTTCTGTACAAATTGTAAATAGCCTTTCGCTCTCTGTATTTGACCCCCGCCACCTTCAGAATCTGAAAGAGAGTATTCCAGTCAACATTGTCAAAAGCTTTCTCTAAGTCTACAAATGCTAGAAACGTAGGTTTGCCTTTCTTTAATGTATCTTCTAAGATAAGTCGTAGGGTCAGTATCGCCTCACGTGTTCCAGTATTTCTACCGAATCCAAATAGATCTTCCCCGAGGTCGGCTTCTGTCAGTTTTTCCATTCGTCTGTAAAGAATTCCTGTTAGTATTCTGCAATTTTCACATCTGTCAACACATTATTGTATCCTTCATGAAGTCTGAGGGTATTTCGCCTGTCTCGTACATCTTGCTAGAGTTTTGTCAGGGCTGGCTCTCCGAAGGCTGCCAGTAGTTCTAATGGAATGTTGTCTACTCCCAGGGTCTTGTTTCGACTTTCAGTGCTCTGTCAAACTCTTCACGCAGTATCATATCTCCCATTTCATCTTCATATACATCCTCTTCCATTTCCATAATATTGTCCTCAAATACATCGCCTTTGTATAGACCCTCTATATACTCCTTCCACCTTTCTGCTTTCCCTGTTTTGCTTAGAACCAGGTTTCCATCTGAGCTCTTGATATTCATTCTCCAAAGGTCTCTTTAATTTTCCTGTTGGCAGTATTTACCTTACCCCTAGTGAGATATGCCTCTACATCCTTATATTTGTTCTACGGCCATCCCTGCTTAGCCATTTTGCACTTCCTGTCGATCTCATTTTTGAGACGTTTGTATTCCTTTTTTCCTCCTTCATTTACTGCATTTTTATATTTTCTCCTTTCATCAATTAAACTTAATATATCTTCTGTTACCCAAGGATTTCTACTAGCCCTCGTCTTTTTACCTACCTGACCCTCTGCTGCCTTCACTATTTCACCCCTCAAAGTTACCCATTCTTTTTCTACTGTATTTTCCCCCCATTCCTGTCGATTGTTCCCTAATGCTCTCCCTGAAACTCTCTACAACCTCTGGTTCTGTCAGTTTATCCAGGTCTCATCTCCTTAAATTCCCACCTATATGTAGTTTCTTCAGTTTTACTCTACAGTTCACAACCAATAGACTGTATTCAGAGTCCACATCTGCCCCCGGAAATATCTAAAAATTTAAAACCTGGTTCCTGAATCTCTTACTTGCCATTAAATAATCTATCTGAAACCTTCGAGTATCTCCAGGGTTCTCCCATGTATACAACCTTCTTTCTTGATTCTCGAACCAAGTGTTAGCTATGATTAAACTATGCTCTGGTCAAAATTCTACCAGGCGGCTTCCTCTTTCATTTATTACCCTCATACCATATTCACCTACTACGTTTCCATCACTTCCTTTTTCTACAATCGAATTCCAGTCAACCATGACTATTAAATTTTCGTCTCCCTAGATTATAGTTAAAAAAAATAAAACAAAATACTGCCCATATATATATATATATATATATATATATATATATATATATATATACATATATATAATTTTCTTCGAAAAATTGCAAATTTTATTATGAGTTAAAAATCCGAAAAAGTAAAAAAAAATTCCTTTCTAACTCCCCTTAAAACCCCTAACAACATGAACGGAGAGGACGGCTACAGTTTATCTACGGCGTGGATGCTAAAAATCCCAGTACATCGCTCCGTGTATTGGTCACAAGACAACTGCCGTGCGGCCTCAAAGTCTCGTTGCAGAAAAACACTCCCCGAGTTCAGTCCGCCAATTCGCCATTTCCTACCAGTCACCTCCCAGCCTACATTACAGCACCCAATCCACAGCATTCTTTACTGAAGGGCCAGCCCATTACGTGACATTGGTACCCATAGGATAACTGAAATAGAGTGTGACCAGGGTAAAGACCTGCACCAAAATCAAGCAGTTAATCTCCCTAATGAAGAACGCTGTTAGGTTGGTCTTAGCGTCGGCATATTAGTTGATTTAATAGCGCAGGAGTGGGATTAATATTCAAGGTGAAAGGATATCAATGATACTTTTTGCTGACGACATTGCTATCCTGAGTGAACGTGAGGAGGAATTGCATGATCTGCTGAGTGGAATGAAGTCTAATGGGTACAGAATATGGACTGAGAGTAAATCGAAGGAAGACGAGAGTAATGAGAAGTAGCGAAAACGAGAACAGCGAGAAACTTAGCAACAGGATTGATGGTCACGAAGGAAATGACGTTAAGGAATTCGGTTACCTAGGCAGCAGAATAACCAATGACGGACGGAGCAAGGAGCACATCAATAGCAGACTAGCACTGTCAAAAAGGCCATTCCTGACCAACAGAGGTCTACTAGTATAAAACGTACGTCTTAATTTGAGGAATAAATTACTGAGAATGTACGTTTGGAGCACAGAATTGTATGGTAGTGAAAGATGGACTGTGGGTAAATCGGAACAAAAGAGAATCGAAGCATTTGAGATGTGGCACTCCGCACGAATGTTGAAAATTAGGTGGACTGATAAGGTAAAGAATGAGGAGGTTCAGCGCAGAATCGGAGAGGAAAGGAATATGTGGAAAACATTGACAAGGAGAAGGGAAAGGATGATAGGACGTCTGTGAAGACATCAGGGAATGGCTTCTACGGTAGTAGAGGCATGTATAGAGAGGAAAATCTGTAGAGGAAGACAGAGATTGGAATACATCCAGCCAATAATTGAGGACGTAGGTTGCAAGTGCTGCTCTGAGATGAAGAGGTTGGCGCAGGAGAGGAATCGGAGGTGGGCCGCATCAATCCAGTCAGAAGGCAATGACTCAAAAGAAAAAAAAAGAAAGAAAAGAAAGCGCATAATAACCCAAAATGATTTTACTCAAGCTGATAATTTATTTTTAATTATATTCTATGTGCCGCAGATTTGACGAAAGATCTGGACGCCACAAGGGAAAGATCAGTGTGTAGCCTGGTTCCATTGAACACTGATACCAAAATGCAGCAAAACTTTCGAACACAGTATGAAAAGAAACCACCGTTGCGACCAACTGTTCGGTCTTGGTATACATTATATGAAAAAAGGTCTATTTAATCCATAATTAACGGGCTGTAACAGGGGCGGTGGCAAGGAGGGGGGGGGTGGAGCTATGGAGGCTGTAGTCCACCCCCCCCCCTCCAATGGAGTATCGTATTACACTGGATAAAATGACTTCAGAAATCAGTGAATATATTACTCCAATAGATTCAATCATTTTTTTATAATTATGTAGCAATATAGGTTGCAATGTATTTCAATCACATATATTAGTTTACTATCTAAACCAGTAAATATCACGTAACTTAAAACGGGCTTCTTGTTATTTATTAATACACATTTTTTACCCTGAACTCCATAACAATTACCAAAAGCTACTTTAAGCAACACCAAATTTTACCAATTTCTCGGTGGAGGACCGGAACTCTCCTTTTGTTAAGTGATATTCCATTCCCCCAAACCCCTTCCTTCACCGTTAGCCCCCACCCCTTGACCGAATTCTGGAATCGCCCCTGGGCTGGAAGACAATACGTTTCAGGCGGCAACTGAGCGGGGTATGGCAGGCGTGTGAAGACAGTCCGGAAAAAATCAGTGTTGCGGCGGCCAGAGTTGACAATGCCGTGATTAACATTGCACAACATCTTGTATTAGAGATTACATCTCTGTCCCTATAAGGGACTGTTTGCTGCGGGTATGTTAGCTAAGACTCATGCAAACATGCTTTTGCAAAACATTTGTATCTCCGATGAAACAACTTTTTACGTATCCGGAAAACAGAACTACCGCAATGTTCATATATGGGGATAACATTGTCCTTATACTTTAAATAGAAGGGGGCAGTCCCGAAGTCAGCTTGTTATTCGGATTTCCGTATAACTGCGTCACTGACTGAATAGTTTTCAGCACGTATGCCGTCGATAGTGATTATCTGGACTATATACATCTTGCTGTACCACAATTCGAACAAATGTAACCTGACGCATTCGAGACCTCACTGCTCGTCAGTTTCTGGATGAAAAGTTTCGGGACAGGTAGATTGGACGTGAAGGTCCAATTCGGTGACCGTGCCGATCACTTGACTTCAAACCACTCTACTTTGACCTACGAGATTTTGTGAAGCGTCAGGTATATTGGAATCAATGTTGCAGACGTACAGAACTTGCAGACAATCATTCACAATGAATCTGAATATGTCGCGGTAGAGTTTCTGGAGCGTACTCTATCTGATACTTGATCAAATGTGACCGGAAACCCTTATGTAGTGCGGAACTGACTGGTAGATGTCACGAGAGGCAGAAACGCCAACACAAGATGAGACGTGGTGTACTGATATGTCAGTAGAGAAGCAATAATAGCGTCGTGGGTAGGGCAGGAGAGCTCAGTGACGTCATTGGATCTCGCCTGAGTAACGAGTGTTTCACGGGCATGTGATACCTCCTAAAGCTTCTCCAGCCAATATTTGGTGATGTGGCTGTGCAGTGGAAACACGAAGGAACAACACGGCTAAAACAAGACTTCACGCACTCAGGGACAGGGACCGTGGATCACTGCGTATGGTGGTTTTAAAAATTTCATATATCAGCGAAAAGAGCTACGCCTGAGTTACAAAGTGCTACCAGCAGTCGAGCACTCACAATGACCGTGTGTAGGGAATTATGAATAACATTTCAGTAGTCAGTGCGAAGTGACACTTGAGGTGAAATAGAGAGCAACGCTATTGGACAGTAGAGTACTGGAAAGGAGTGATTTGTGGTGATGAATCACGCTGTTCCTTGTGACAAGCCGATGGAAGGGTTTGTGTTTGGCGAACGAATTCCTGGAGAATGGTACCTGCCACCCTGTGTAACGACAAAAGTGCATTATGGAGGTGCTGCTGTGTTATGGGGGTCGTCCTCATATTGTGCTTAAGAGGACGTTGATTTCGACTGGCTCTGAAAGCATTTACACAGTTGTGTAGTTTGTACAGCAGAGGAGCAAGGGTGACGATAGTATGAGTATGTCACTCTGTCCTGTCACAAAGCAGAATCTGTAAGGTGGTTTCTTATGGACTATGAGACTCCCGAAATGGACTGCCTTGCTCGGAGTCCAGTCCTGAACCAAATGAGACACGTTTGGGAAGGGCCAAAACTTCGACTTCACTCCACACCTCACCGTTCAACTTCACTACCTTCTCAAGTTTCGACTCTTGAGGAAGAACTGACAGCCATTTCTCCGCAGACATTCAGGAACCTCACTGAAAGTGTTCCCAGCAGTATTCAAGCTATTATGAAGGTGAAGTGTGGACAAAGCCCACATGCGCCCAGTATTAGGTGTTCAGACATTTTCAACATATAGTGTACGTCTAGGGAAAATGTACACTCCTGGAAATGGAAAAAAGAACACATTGACACCGGTGTGTCAGACCCACCATACTTGCTCCGGACACTGCGAGAGGGCTGTACAAGCAATGATCACACGCACGGCACAGCGGACACACCAGGAACCGCGGTGTTGGCCGTCGAATGGCGCTAGCTGCGCAGCATTTGTGCACCGCCGCCGTCAGTGTCAGCCAGTTTGCCGTGGCATACGGAGCTCCATCGCAGTCTTTAACACTGGTAGCATGCCGCGACAGCGTGGACGTGAACCGTATGTGCAGTTGACGGACTTTGAGCGAGGGCGTATAGTGGGCATGCGGGAGGCCGGGTGGACGTACCGCCGAATTGCTCAACACGTGGGGCGTGAGGTCTCCACAGTACATCGATGTTGTCGCCAGTGGTCGGCGGAAGGTGCACGTGCCCGTCGACCTGGGACCGGACCGCAGCGACGCACGGATGCACGCCAAGACCGTAGGATCCTACGCAGTGCCGTAGGGGACCGCACCGCCACGTCCCAGCAAATTAGGGACACTGTTGCTCCTGGGGTATCGGCGAGGACCATTCGCAACCGTCTCCATGAAGCTGGGCTACGGTCCCGCACACCGTTAGGCCGTCTTCCGCTCACGCCCCAACATCGTGCAGCCCGCCTCCAGTGGTGTCGCGACAGGCGTGAATGGAGGGACGAATGGAGACGTGTCGTCTTCAGCGATGAGAGTCGCTTCTGCCTTGGTGCCAATGATGGTCGTATGCGTGTTTGGCGCCGTGCAGGTGAGCGCCACAATCAGGACTGCATACGACCGAGGCACACAGGGCCAACACCCGGCATCATGGTGTGGGGAGCGATCTCCTACACTGGCTGTACACCACTGGTGATCGTCGAGGGGACACTGAATAGTGCACGGTACATCCAAACCGTCATCGAACCCATCGTTCTACCATTCCTAGACCGGCAAGGGAACTTGCTGTTCCAACAGGACAATGCACGTCCGCATGTATCCCGTGCCACCCAACGTGCTCTAGAAGGTGTAAGTCAACTACCCCGGCCAGCAAGATCTCCGGATCTGTCCCCCATTGAGCATGTTTGGGACTGGATGAAGCGTCGTCTCACGCGGTCTGCACGTCCAGCTCGAACGCTGGTCCAACTGAGGCGCCAGGTGGAAATGGCATGGCAAGCCGTTCCACAGGACTACATCCAGCATCTCTACGATCGTCTCCATGGGAGAATAGCAGCCTGCATTGCTGCGAAAGGTGGATATACACTGTACTAGTGCCGACATTGTGCATGCTCTGTTGCCTGTGTCTATGTGCCTGTGGTTCTGTCAGTGTGATCATGTGATGTATCTGACCCCAGGAATGTGTCAATAAAGTTTCCCCTTCCTGGGACAATGAATTCACGGTGTTCTTATTTCAATTTCCAGGAGTGTATATCGACTTCATGTTGTCAGTGCACACATATGTGAATGCCGAAATCAAAATTCGTGAGTTATCGTGTGACATGTTGAACACCAGTTGTTGTAATCTCGCATAATTTAAATTTTAAAGCTGTAAAGATATTCCTCGGACATCCCGTATTACGCGTACTACCGTAGCAGAATCGGTTCCATCGGATCGAATGCCAGCCCGTTCCGCTTCCGTGGTGCCTTGATAAACGATTTATCAATACCGCACCTGTAGTCACACGGCGGCCATTGTGGAAGGAGAGGGAGGGGATGAGAGCTGTGACATAAATTGCGCCCGACCACCGCCTCCGCTTCGTCGTTTCTTGGAAGCCTCTCCCTTCCTTCCTTTCGTGCGCACCGAAACCGTATAAAACGTTTCCGAGAACGGCTAGCTACCTTCCTGGCGCCTCGGTGACGTCAATTTCCTTACTTTTCCGCCGCCACGCAGCAGACTAGAGCCAGAAACGGGGTGCAGACTACAGCGAAAGATGGGAGTTCAGCTGACGTTCTTGGTACAAGGCCGTTAAAAATGTTCTCATTTTATTTTGTGGGTATTACTACTAATGTGATACACTGATTGTGGCTGAAATATTGCAAACCCACTGGATAAATGATAGTTAGACAGGGTACCATGGGACATTACTACCTGGCTGCGAGATATATCTTTAAACGTGTCTTTATCAAGTCACTACACCATAGTGCAACTATGTTACAACATATGTTTATGTAATGTATATTACTAAAGAGCTTACGCATTGGAGAAGTATGTGCCGAAAAAGTGGTTTAACAGCGCAATTCGGAGAATTCTCAGGAAGTAAAGAGAGTGGTACTCCCGGTACAAGAAAGATCGGGAGAATGAGGACAGGCAAAAGTTAGTAGAGATTCGTGCTGCTGTAAAAAGAGCGATGCGCGAAGCATACAACCACTACCAACGTCATACCTTAGCAAAAGATCTTGCTGAAAACCCAAGGAAATTCTCGTCTTACGTAAAATCAGTAAGCGGTCGAAGGCTTCCATCCAGTCACTCACTGATCAGTATGGCCTTGCAACGGAAGACATATAAACGAAAGCTGAAATTTTAAATTTAGCATTTGAGAAATCTTTCACGCAGGAGGTTCGTACAAACAGGCCGCCGTTTGAGTCTCGTACAGGTTCCAGTATGGAGGACATAGTGATAGACATCCCTGGGGTTGTGAAGCAGCTGAATGGGTTGAAAATAAACAAATCGCCAGATCCTGATGGGATTCCAATTCGGTTCTACAGAGAGTACTCTACTGCATTGGCTCCTTACTTAGCTTGCTTTTATCGTGAATCTCTTGCCCAACATAAAGTACCGAGCGACTGGAAAAAGTGCAGGTGACGCCTGTATATAAGAAGGGTAGAAGGAAGGCTCCTCAAAATTACACACCAATATCCTTAACATCGGTTTGTTGCAGGATTCTCGAACATATTCTCAGTTCGAATATAATGAATTTCCTTCAGACAGAGAGGTTGCAGTCCATGCATCAGCACGGCCTTAGAAAGCATCGCTCCTGCGAAACAAAACTCACCCTTTTTTCACATGATATCTTGCGAACCATGGATGAAGGGTATCAGACGGATGCCATATTCCTTGACTTCCGGAAAGCGTTTGACTCGGTGCCCCACTGCAGACTCCTAACTAAGGTACGAGCATATGGGATTGGTTCCCAAATATGTGTGTGGCTCGAAGACTTCTTAAGAAATAGAACCCAGTACGTTGTTCTCGATGGCGAGTGTCCATCGGAGGTGAGGGTATCATCTGAAGTGTCCCAGGGAAGTGTGGTGGGTCCGCTGTTGTTTTCTATCTACATAAATGATCTTTTGGATAGGGTGGATAGCAACGTGCGGCTGTTTGCTGTTGATGCTGTGGTGTACGGGAAGGTGTCGAGTAACTGTAGGAGGATACAAGATCACTTGGACAGGATTTGTGATTGGTGTAAAGAATGGCAGCTAACTCTAAATATAGATAAATGTAAATAAATGCAGATGAATAGGAAAAAGAGTCCCGTAATGTTTGAATACTCCATTAGTAGTGTAGTGCTTGACACATTCACGTCGATTAAATATTTGGGCGTAACATTGCAGAGCTATATGAAAAGGGACAAGCATGCAATGGCAGTTGTGGGGAAGGCGGATGGTCGTCTTCGGTTCATTGGTAGAATTTTGGGAAGATGTGGTTCATCTGTAAGGGAGACCGCTTATAAAACACTAATACTACCTATTCTGGAGTACTGCTCGAGCGTTTGGGATCCCTATCAGGTCGGATTGAGGGAGGACATAGAAGCAATTCAGAGGCGGGATGCTAGATTTGTTACTTGTATGTTTGATCATCACGCGAGTGTTACGGAAATGCCTCAGTAACTTGGCTGGGAGTCTCTGGAGGAAAGGAGGCGTTCTTTTCGTGAATCGCTACTGAGGAAATTTAGAGAACCAGCATTTGAGGCTGACTGCAGCACAATTTTACTGCCGCCAACTTATATTTCGCGAAAAGACCACAAAGATAAGAGGGATTAGGGCTCGTACAGAGGAATATAGGCAGTCATTTTTTCCTCGTTCTGTTTGGGAGTGGAACAGGGAGAGAAGATGCTAGATGTGGTACGAGGTACACTCCGCCACGCACCGTATGGTGGATTGCGGAGTATATATGTAGATGTAATATAGTACCCCGGTCTCACCTGCAGGTTGCCTATCTAATTACTTGCAGGGGCAAGAAACCAGATTACCAGTATTAGACAGACTATATTCCTCAGGTAGATGATAATGAAAACACCTAGTAACTGTGAACAAACTTTGCACCTAATTTCAAACCTTTCCGAAACTTTTCCTCGCTAATACCTCACATCAAATAATGAAAGGAAAACTTTTTTATCGCTTACTGAATTTTCACGGCTCCTAGAGTAAAACTTCAGCATCAATCCTGTTATATTACTTCTTTACTACTAACTCTATTCGCAACAGGTTTTGCAGACAGTATCCAGATACAACACTGAATTTACCTTCAAAATTATCTCATTGTCCGAAACAGAGTTCAGGAAATACGACGTGATAAACATTGATAAGTGAGGAAAAACAGCTTTTAAGTATGAGGTACTGTTGACAAATATTTAACGTATTAACTCATTTTTAAAGTAATCGGACGTTTGGAGCTCTCTTAGACAAACTGAGTTCGGTACTACAAAAATTCGGTGGGGGAAGGTAGTACTATGTGTAATGATGCTAGAGTGGAAGTTGCACATAAACGAGGCGGATTTCTCGTTTGTGTCTATGTCTCAATCTAATGGGATGCAGTAGTAAGTACTGATCTTTTAATGTTAACTATTAAAATGTCCAAAACATCATGACGTGAAGCTGTGGAAGGCCAGCACAGTTCCAAAGCTTTGTTCGGGGTTTATAGCGTAAAACAAGTTGATGAGAACGCTATCACAAGTTCCAAAAAAGGGAAAATGAAAAATAAGGCTGAAACCCAGCTTTTATATGGTATATACACCATTCTGAATATCGAATCGCTACTTTCGAAAACACAAATCATCAATTATATTTTCGAAAGGAGCAGTTTGAACCTTTGTGCCTCAGTGTAAAAGTCTATATCCTTCCAAAACTAAGCACTGGCTATGACACTAGACATCCGCGCACATACAGACACACCCACATAAAACTTCCAGATACACACCCTATCACTTCACTTGCCTACATAATTACAATTCCTTTCAGACCACAACTCAAACACCACTCTCCTAACCAATTCCGACATAAATTAGCAATACCATCAAGTAAAACCAACAAGATACTACTGATATCTGGTTCATAATCAGAATCTAAAAACGAATGGTAAATGTGTTAAATGTAACTTCAGTAATAAGGAATATGAAAGAAATGCCGTTCTGAAACCAAATACACTCCTGGAAATGAAAAAAAGAACACATTGACACCGGTGTGTCAGACCCACCATACTTGCTCCGGACACTGCGAGAGGGCTGTACAAGCAATGATCACACGCACGGCACAGCGGACACACCAGGAACCGCGGTGTTGACCGTCGAATGGCGCTAGCTGCGCAGCATTTGTGCACCGCCGCCGTCAGTGTCAGCCAGTTTGCCGTGGCATACGGAGCTCCATCGCAGTCTTTAACACTAGTAGCATGCCACGACAGCGTGGACGTGAACCGTATGTGCAGTTGACGGACTTTGAGCGAGGGCGTATAGTGGGCATGCGGGAGGCCGGGTGGACGTACCGCCGAATTGCTCAACACGTGGGGCGTGAGGTCTCCACAGTACATCGATGTTGTCGCCAGTGGTCGGCGGAAGGTGCACGTGCCCGTCGACCTGGGACCGGACCGCAGCGACGCACGGATGCACGCCGAGACCGTAGGATCCTACGCAGTGCCGTAGGGGACCGCACCGCCACTTCCCAGCAAATTAGGGACACTGTTGCTCCTGGGGTATCGGCGAGGACCATTCGCAACCGTCTCCATGAAGCTGGGCTACGGTCCCGCACACCGTTAGGCCGTCTTCCGCTCACGCCCCAACATCGTGCAGCCAACCTCCAGTGGTGTCGCGACAGGCGTGAATGGAGGGACGAATGGAGACGTGTCGTCTTCAGCGATGAGAGTCGCTTCTGCCTTGGTGCCAATGATGGTCGTATGCGTGTTTGGCGCCGTGCAGGTGAGCGCCACAATCAGGACTGCATACGACCGAGGCACACAGGGCCAACACCCGGCATCATGGTGTGGGGAGCGATCTCCTACACTGGCCGTACACCACTGGTGATCGTCGAGGGGACACTGAATAGTGCACGGTACATCCAAACCGTCATCGAACCCATCGTTCTACCATTCCTAGACCGGCAAGGGAACTTGCTGTTCCAACAGGACAATGCACGTCCGCACGTATCCCGTGCCACCCAACGTGCGCTAGAAGGTGTAAGTCAACTACCCTGGCCAGCAAGATCTCCGGATCTGTCCCCCATTGAGCATGTTTGGAACTGGATGAAGCGTCGTCTCACGCGGTCTGCACGTCCAGCACGAACGCTGGTCCAACTGAGGCGCCAGGTGGAAATGGCATGGCAAGCCGTTCCACAGGACTACATCCAGCATCTCTACGATCGTCTCCATGGGAGAATAGCAGCCTGCATTGCTGCGAAAGGTGGATATACACTGTACTAGTGCCGACATTGTGCATGCTCTGTTACCTGTGTCTATGTGCCTGTGGTTCTGTCAGTGTGATCATGTGATGTATCTGACCCCAGGAATGTGTCAATAAAGTTTCCCCTTCCTGGGACAATGAATTCACGGTGTTCTTATTTCAATTTCCAGGAGTGTATTATAGACCTAGTAAATAGCACATATTAATACTATCATATTGATTGTAATTTACTATTATCAAAGTCAATGTGCAACTTCTGAAAATATGAGTGATGACCGAAGGAGATCACTGTTTAAACGCAAAACCTCCGAAAATTAGTCTATCTCAGTCTCTCTGTTTAATTGATATCCCATAAAAATTAGATAGGATTAGTTAGGTTAGATTCAGTTTACTTTCCATTCTTGTGGATGTGGAACACGCTAGAAAATATAAAATGAAAAACGTAGATCATCTGAATATAATACTCACTTCCCTGATCATTTTTCACGAGAGTGTCAAGATGTGAATACATTACAGTAAACAGGAATTGCTAATATTTACAGATTTAATACACTATCAGAATGAAACACAGTTACGCAATTTTAATACACGAAATAACAAATCACTACTGTTGTGACCAAGTGCTGTCGAAACTGAAATCTGACATTGTAACTTAAGCTGCTGTGGCAGTCCCTGTTAATATCTTAACATTAGAGTAGGAGTTGCTTACCAAAAAGTCTTCCAAATGCCGTTTAAACTGTGGTTTATCTGAAAACAAGTTTTTAGTCGTAGCTGGTAATTTAATGAAAGTGTGTATTCCTGAATATTGGATCCGGTTTTGGACCAAGGTATCTGATTTTAGGTTTTTATGTAGATTTTTTTCATTCCTAGTATGGATCCTGTCTATTGAGCTATTGGTTGGAAATAGAGACATATTATTTGCATCAAATTTCATTAAGGAATACATATACTGAGAAGCGTGGTTAAAATACCCGGTTCCTTGAACACAAACCTACATGACATTCTTGAATCCAACGGATTTCAGTCTTATAATACGTCCTTGCATTATAAAAACTGTTGTTCGATTTGATGAGTTACCCCAGTATTTGATTTCAAGTAATACAATAGAATAAAAGTAAGCAAAGTATGTCTGTTTTTTACATTTATATCTCCTGTGCCGCGCGAGATTAGCCGAGCGGTCTGGGGCGTTGCAGTCCTGGACTGTGCGGCTGATCCCGGCGGAGGTTCGAGTCCTCCATCGGGCATGGGTGTGTGTGTGTTTGTCCTTAGGATAATTTAGGTTAAGTAGTGTGTAAGCTTAGGGACTGATGACCTTAGCAGTTAAGTCCCATAAGATTTCACACACATTTGAACATTTTTATATCTCCTGCATCTGACACCTTCCGCATTGCAAATACAGACTCGTTTATGCGCTTCATCAATTCTCTGGTATGCCCTTCCCAATTGAATATATTATCTAGCTGTAATTACATAAATTTAACACTGTCAACCTCTTCTGTCTGCATGTCTTCATACGTTGTAGCCGCGTGGTGCTGCTCCCCCCGTCGGAGGTTCGAGTCCTCCCTCGGGGATGGGTGTGTGTGTGTGTGCGTGTGTTGTCCATAGCTTAAGTTACTATAAGTTAGATTAAGTAGTGTTTAGGCTTAGGAACCGATGGCCTCAGCAGTTTGTCCCCACAAGAGCTTACCAAAAAGTTTCCAAAAAAATTCATATTTTATACGCATGTTAGAAGGAAATCACTTACAGATTCTGAACTGCATATAGTACGTCTTTTCAAAGTGTAATGATAGTTAGTTAGCTTCAAATAATCTATTAATATCAGTGAAAATTTGATTAGCAGTCATTTCTAAATCTGTACTTGAGTTGCTATTTATTGTAATGTTTGTATCATCTTGCAAACAAAGCAGCACTGACAGAGTAACAGACGACAGGTCATTAATATACACAAGAAGAAGCAAACTTGTGAGAACACTTTCTTAGCCAAAATCACGAATATATATACATTATAACTAGTTTCAACAAATTGAATTGCATCTTCAGATCCGGAAATATTTAAGAATCAGGTTACAGGCCAGTATTGAACATTCTTTTGAATATTGGCCTGTAACACGTTTCTTAAATGTGTTTCGACTCTGAAGACGGCAATTTAATTTTCTGGAAGCAATTATCAACTTTCAAATATTTGGCTAATAAAACGTTCTCGCAAGAATACTACAGCACGAAGTGTATGTCTTTTTTTTTCTTTGAAACCTGTTTTATACATTAACGATATCTTGTACGTGCCAAAACACCGAAAATCATAATTATGATTATATAGGATCACAGTCATCTCATCATCACCTTGTTCCAAGAAATAGTTAGTCACCTGTTCCATTCTCTATCCTCCATCTACCTCCTATCATATCTAACTAGTTGTCTCTCTACAGTCAGCTGATAATTCATTATTTTTTCTTCGCAATCTGTTTTCTATTTCTGTCACCACGATTATGTTTTTCTGCTCTATTTTGTCATTAGCTGAAAAGAATTATAAATCTGATCTTGTTTCATTCCTTATTTTATCCGTTCTATTGCAGCCCCTTATGTATCTCACGGATTTCAATCACTGCTGCCTGTATAGGTGATTTTTTGGTTACTGACCATGATTCATAACCAAGAGTAGGTACGGCCATAACTGAGGAAGCATGTAAATAATGAAATATCTAGGCTTTAGATTCAGCTGACAGTACCAAATTACGCGCCGTAACGCGATTAACAAGTTTTTCCTATAAGGGGTGACGCTAGTACTGAAACTTCTTTGATTAAATGTGTGTGTCTGTACTTAAATTGCTGAATGACTGAGAAAATGAAACTTTTACGTTATTTGATTCTGGAACAGCTGAGTAAAACTGAACGTACTGAGCCTACTTCTCTTTACTTTTTCTTATAATGTCAACACTGACCCACAATATTATTGCACAATGGAATCTGACTGCTCAAAAAAACCACAACCTGACTTCAAATAATTAATTCGAAAGAATGGCCCTGACTAAAAAGAAATCTTAACAGTAACCTATACATTTCATTAAACACTTACCTCACAAAAATCTTCATTACGCGTACTATTGCAATACAGAGAGCGTCAGTACTGCCAGCTAAATAAAAGATTCTAACTACTAAAGCCACTAACTACAAACAGCCACGTGGTTAACAAAGGAAAGATTTTTTTGCAAACCAAATAATGTATGTTTTACCTTAATAATGTGACATCCATTTCAAACACGAACACAAATAGTCATTGACATCCAGTACATCGTGAATAATTCTGAATCTCCAAGTCGGATACTTCCAGATCGTTATCCTACGCTAATCCTGCAGACTTCTACCCTCCATCAATGCTAACTTCTCACATTTAACATCCATCACTGCTGGCTGTCCACGTCCAACTCCCCAACAGTAATTCCATCTGCTGGCGACTAACTTCCAACAACGAGTCCAACCAGCCAGAGTTTCTTACAAAGAAAGTGCAGTTAGAGATCCTATGCAAAGCGCTACACAGCGCTGCCAACGCAGAAGGAGCCCAATGACAGTACGAAGCACATTATCACATACAATGCTTTTTCTCTTTTCTTCTCCGACGTAGTACTCATGGTACCAAGAGCTGTATTCTTCACACTGAATCCAGTCACAAAATCGACTGCTACTTCGTTCAAAAATGGTTGTACGACAAAATCCATATATTTTTTGATTCAAGTTTGTTCTTTCAAGGCTCTCTTCCTGTGTAGAAGGTTTAAGAGAAGCATAGTCCTTTCCTGATCTTAATGTTTATACTCTATGAAGCGTTACTAGCATTTCTGTCCCTTGCATCTCAATTTCATTTCGGTGATTCTTCCTCTGATCGAGTTCATTGGGAGACAAAAATAACCTTCTAGCTTTATCCGACTCCTCTCTGTTTTAATAATAGACAGCGCAAGTTTGTCATTCAGTTTCAAAGCTGTGTGTGTGATTCAATGCTGTTTCAGAAATCAACTGTCATAAGCTGATTTAGAGCTAAACTTCTCGCCCTTGTGGAAATTCCTAAGGCATTTGGGGTTTTAGATGGTTTCCCAATGCGTCTATCAAGAGAGTACGAGACTATGTTTTCGTTGTCGCCATGTACGGGTGGTTAATGACCCATTAATAACAGGCTTGCTTATAGAAGGTGATGTGTGGTTTACTCGTAATATGCCCTACTACTTCTAGTGGATTAGCAGTTCCCGCCCTTCCTTAACCAAAAGATATGATACGATGAGCAGACAATAATTAATAAGATATAATTACTCTTAGCCTTTAACACAAGTTAAACAATAAAGACAGTGACTGTAGCGGTTATTCCACATTTAAATATTTTTTAAAAATATCAATGCAGCTTTCATTCAGATTTTATGGAATCGGAAAATATCGTCTAGGATGATGATCTCTTTGGAATCGATCCGTTTAATAACTGCTAGTCCAAGTGATTATGAAGAAGTATTCTTTATATGAAAGTCTGATTTGGTGTAATATTCTGACTTCATCTATTAATTCTACAGTTCAGTTTTTAAAATGTCATGAATAAACTGGAGCCAAATGGCACTCGAAATTATCATACGAAACGAATCGATTCCGTTTTAAAATTACCTGATTATTTCTCTCATTAATTTTTATGAAAGGTTATTTCGATTAAGTTTTCCGACACGATTAATGTTGAATGGATTGTTATCGATATAAGAGAGCAGCACTATACAAATGACATTTAATCTGGCGACATCCAACGAAACAATAAGTTAAGATCGAACAGGCATTATTTTTGTATCTAGTCAAAAATACAAGGATGTTCTTTCTTTATTAATAAAACTATTGTTTCCAGAATGAGATTTTCACTCTGAAGCGGAGTGTGCGCTGATATGATATTGTTCTTCGATCTCTTTTGGTCTTTCCTTATGTCTGCTTATACTTCTCGTCGTAGCACGGAGACAAAGTGAAGCTATTTCGTATTATTTTTATTTTGGTGCTTGCTAAAAATATATAAAAAAATAACCTGATAATGGCTAGGAAATTTCATTGTCCTAAGCGCATGTGTTGTAGGGCTCGGGAAGCATAAAATCATAATCTCGCCTTCCACACGACATTCAAGCACATTTACGGATTTCGTGCTTGTCGTGCGGCCGTCCATCTAAAGCACTGCAGGTCCCGCTGGTTTCAATCTCGGAAAGTGGTTTAGCGCTGCACAAAACGGTTCTTCGTTAAAGTACCCTGATTCCGTCATATCGACAGCGAATCTTGTCAGCAGGGAATTGCAGCAGTCCTCGCTGAGCTTGATTAATTTGTGTACAATGAACGGAGGACTGAACATTCTTGTAGCTCTGCAGATAGACACTAGTCACCTTTTCTCCATTTTCCTTACATGTCACGTTGACAAAGTGCTCGTGTTCTTTGGTAGAAACGAATCGAGTAGGAACATGACTATTGCGAGCATGACCACTTTTAACAACTTAGAAAATACTATCTCCTTTCTCCGACAAGTTCAAGTCTATCAAATTGTGTAATTCGATGAGGGTTTCCCTTGTTAACCCAGAAACTCTGGCCTGTGAAGTACCCACAGATGTTTTCCAGGACAGCTAAATGTATTGCTCCATAAATTTGTGGAGAGAGTCATACCCAGCTATTGTCTCTTGTTTGTTGAAACAATGTTGAATTTTCAGACGTTCTGCATAACTGAGGGCTGCTTCGCAAAAATCCTGGTGGATGGGAGGAAAACACCTTTTAACTACATTTTGAACTGTCTTTGTTAAAGCAGTTTTCTGTTCGTCGGTGAAATAAGATGCTTTTCGTATAATTCCCTTTTTTTCTTAATGGATACATGGGTGCGCCTTTCACAACGCACTGCGTGTTAAACATTTCCGACGTGAATAGTGGTTCAATTTCTTATGGATTCTGTTGCTCTTTCCATTGTCCGCGGCTTCCATTTAAATACACTCCTGGAAATGGAAAAAAGAACACATTGACACCGGTGTGTCAGACCCACCATACTTGCTCCGGACACTGCAAGAGGGCTGTACAGTACAAGCAATGATCACACGCACGGCACAGCGGACACACCAGGAAACGCGGTGTTGGCCGTCGAATGGCGCTAGCTGCGCAGCATTTGTGCACCGCCGCCGTCAGTGTCAGCCAGTTTGCCGTGGCATACGGAGCTCCATCGCAGTCTTGAACACTGGTAGCATGCCGCGACAGCGTGGACGTGAACCTTATGTGTAGTTACGGACTTTGAGCGAGGGCGTATAGTGGGCATGCGGGAGGCCGGGTGGACGTACCGCCGAATTGCTCAACACGTGGGGCGTGAGGTCTCCACAGTACATCGATGTTGTCGCCAGTGGTCGGCGGAAGGTGCACGTGCCCGTCGACCTGGGACCGGACCGCAGTGACGCACGGATGCACGCCAAGACCGTAGGATCCTACGCAGTGCCGTAGGGGACCGCACCGCCACTTCCCAGCAAATTAGGGACACTGTTGCTCCTGGGGTATCGGCGAGGACCATTCGCAACCGTCTCCATGAAGCTGGGCTACGGTCCCGCACACCGTTAGGCCGTCTTCCGCTCACGCCCCAACATCGTGCAGCCCGCCTCCAGTGGTGTCGCGACAGGCGTGAATGGAGGGACGAATGGAGACGTCTCGTCTTCAGCGATGAAAGTCGCTTCTGCCTTGGTGCCAATGATGGTCGTATGCGTGTTTGGCGCCGTGCAGGTGAGCGCCACAATCAGGACTGCATACGACCGAGGCACACAGGGCCAACACCCAGCATCATGGTGTGGGGAGCGATCTCCTACACTGGCCGTACACCACTGGTGATCGTCGAGGGGACACTGAATAGTGCACGGTACATCCAAACCGTCATCGAACCCATCGTTCTACCATTCCTAGACCGGCAAGGGAACTTGCTACTCCAACAGGACAATGCAGGTCCGCATGTATCCCGTGCCACCCAACGTGCTCTAGAAGGTGTAAGTCAACTACCCTGGCCAGCAAGATCTCCGAATCTGTCCCCCATTGAGCATGTTTGGGACTGGATGAAGCGTCGTCTCACGCGGTCTGCTCGTCCAGCACGAACGCTGGTCCAACTGAGGCGCCAGGTGGAAATGGCATGGCAAGCCGTTCCACAGGACTACATCCAGCATCTCTACGATCGTCTCCATGGGAGAATAGCAGCCTGCATTGCTGCGAAAGGTGGATATACACTGTACTAGTGCCGACATTGTGCATGCTCTGTTGCCTGTGTCTATGTGCCTGTGGTTCTGTCAGTGTGATCATATGATGTATCTGACCCCAGGAATGTGTCAATAAAGTTTCTCCTTCCTGGGACAATGAATTCACGGTGTTCTTATTTCAATTTCCAGGAGTGTATTTAACCAATCTGAACTAAATATCCTTAGTTTTAGCGTTAATGTATTTGTTATTCATATTACCCAATAGTTTAACCTTTCGTTACAATCACAGTTTCCCATTTACAAAATGTTTTGAACAAGACGGACCTTATGTCATTAGTACTTGCTTAAATATCACACCACATTATTATCAATTTAAACCCCTAGTAAAAGAAATTTCATTTCATAAAATCTTAGCAAAACTTACGTGATAACAAGACTGTTAGCCTCAGCTTACTAACCTCAAGAGGGCACAAGCTCTCCTGGAAACAGACACACACGAAACAAGTTGCGACTACTGTAGATTGCAATGTCGCGAATCACAGAAGAGACTGGTACTCACGCTTCAAAAGCTACGTTGTGGCATATCTGTAGTCCTTTGCGACAATGTAAACCGCAAGGTGTCCCTATGCTAAAACATCTCAATGAACTCTGAATGACTCCTACATATTAGATGTACCAGGGTTTTGTTCTGTATCCACTGCTTTTCTTAATATGAATCAGTCATCTGCTTCTAAATAAGACAAACGATTACAAACATTTAGTGTTCCTCGTGCAGATAAGATAATTCGCAACGTTGAATTTATTTTCCATTTTTTTAAGATACTGATGTTTTAAATCACCGTCCCTGTTATTCAGGCGTATTACTTACAGATACGACTAGAGCTCTTATCGACTCAAAGAGGCAACATAAGGTTCTATTACGATCAGTTCACGTGTCCAGGTAGTTAATAATTCGATATTGCAGGCGATTTTGAGTTTACCTCATTTTGGACACCGAGTGTGGCGTATATCTCAGTTTTGACAATCTTTGGGCATGACACAGCCGTAGCAGAATGTTGCGCCACACGAGTAAGGAATATTTCCTGATATAACAACCTATATTGATAACAGTCAGTCCTATTTCTAAATTCGTATCTTTCGATCAGAACTCAGAGATTGCAGCAAAATAAATATATCCACAGGCATGACAAAAGGAACATAATATCTATTTCCCTCTACACAGAACAATATTACGTCAGAAAAGCGATGCACACGCAACAGCAAAACTATTAAATAGCTTATTTAGTCGTTAAAACTGTGGTGTCACCGCCAGACACCACACTTGCTAGGTGGTAGCTTCAAATCGGCCGCGGTCCATTAGTACATGTCGGACCCGCGTGTCGCCACTGTCAGTAATTGCAGATCCAGCGCCACCACACGGCAGGTCTAGAGAGAAGTACTAGCACTCGCCCCAGTTGTACGACGACTTTGCTAGCGACTACACTGACGAAGCCTTTCTCTCATTTGCCGAGAGATAGAATAGCCTTGAGCTAAGTCCATGGCTACGACCTAGCAAGGCGCCATTAACCATATCTAGAGAGTCTCACTTGTATCATCAAGAATGCTGTATACAACTGATGGATTAAAGTTAAGTATTCCAGCAGCTACGTACTTTTCTTTATAGCATTCATTACGTATCCTGTTTCAGACCTAAAGCAAGCCTGCGTGTGTAAACGCGTGCCTTTCGGTTACCCGTCTCTGTGGACTGGCTGTCTTGTCAGTCCACAACAAAAACAACTGAACCATAAAAATTGCTTTAAAGATAACATTGCTTTTGCTTAGTAAAATAAATCTCTGCTTCTACATCAAAGCTTTTGAATAGTGAAGTTATAGTCATGGTTTGTTTGTAAGAGTGTGTTGTTTGTTACTTATATATGTAATTTATGATTTTAATCTGTAAACCGAAATTTGTCTATGCCGAAATATAAACTGTGATACTTGTCGTAAAGAAATCAAGTACCGTTCGAGACTAGTTCATTTCAGATAATGAATGTAATAAGACACCACATAAGTATTTGTACAAAAATCTACGGTGCTTTTTTATGGGATCTGTCTATACTAGCGATGCAATGACATTAAAAATCTGCAGGGCGCTTACAGGCAACGCTTATCCTTACCAAAGTCACGTAGTCTGCTGGGCGATGCATTTTGACGACAAAAAGACAGTGGTGCGCATCAGATTACTCATTTCAGAGCGTGTCCTACGTCCTAAAAGCAGGGAGTTTAATGCAATAGTGTACGAAAAAAAATTATTGGCTCTCGTAAGGTTCGAGAAAAAATCTGAGTTTTCGTGGGGACTATTGCATCCTCCGCTCGTTTCTATCGTGGTTCCTTCAGCCTAGTATGTAACTTGCGGCAACGTGTAACTATTACATTAGATTTTAAACCAGAGGGTTATTGCCTGCCAAAATGGATGATCAATATTCGTTGTTCAGCAGTTCACTCCCACAGACGATAAATTATTCGCGTCAGGCGCGATAAAAATTGATTAGATTTGCATTTACGCCCGGCGCTACGTGCTCGCTGACATGGGGGAGGCATTGTATTGCCAGGCATGTGACATCGCTCACGGCCGCACGTGACGGGCAGGCCGCAATTGTTGTAATTCACGATTCTAAATCATTCGCGATGAGCTTCCGCTAGAATTTAAACGCAGTGTTATGTTCACAACGTTATTTAAAATGGGTAGAGCTTTATTGACAAAATTTGCGTTTTATTTATTTACTGTTGGAGATCATTTACTCGTGTATGTCGTATATCTTCTTTATGCTCAGTTGATTGATACAAACAATATGAGGCTATATAAGATATTTTCTCTATTACTGCTACAAATTAACATTAGAAAGAGATCAATTGTACGTTAGAAACTTGGGTAGATGCCATAACCGAATTTATACAAAGTATAAACACTCTGCACACATGGACCATAAGAAAACTGTAAGTACAAATTCTCCTAAATTTCGCCACTAACTTCACTTTACTGGAGTATATAAGAAATACGCGATTTTTAGTTGCTTCTCGAACCAACTAAAAATCGCGTATTTCTTACATATTCGAGTAAAGTCGACGAAATGAAGCAGACTCTCACACATTGACAACATCACACACAAATGGCTTAACAAACACAAAAAAACACTCTTTGAAAAGTAAAATAAAGAAAATCATTACTGGTAGCAGCAGAACTATTTATAAACAAATCTATTATAAACACACAGTAAACTGAAAGTGGATTTTTGCAGACAACTATAGAATAAGCGTCAGTAAAATGTATCATTAGACAAAGTGCAACTGCAAAACAAGTAAGTGACTTAAACGGAAATTAAAAATCTTCCCCATACACAATACATTAGCTTTGTTATGAAGAGATTATGTTATATCCTTTAAGTCCATTGCAAATTCTTCCTACACTCATAATATTCTTGGTCAAATCTATAGTTGTTACGAAATGATTACCGTTCGATAATATTTGCCAAATATTTGAGATACATTGAAATATTAAAGTCCACAGCTGGAAATTTGTACACTTACTAAAAATACTTACAGTACCATTTCGCCCTTTTCTGTTTAAGTTATGGTACTGAACAACTCTAGCATGTTTATTGTGTGAAATATGTGCTTCTGACTGTGGAAGGAATTCATTGACTTATATGTATGGGAAACAGTTGTGTATGAGCACAAATTGAAGTGATGGCGTAACTATACTCCCTCCCATCTCTGATAACAGTTTTTTTTTTTATTTCAGTGTTTCGATAAATATATTTCTCCACACTAATATTTAGAGCCCATTATAATATTTTCTTGCCTGAACCATACGATGGTTTTATCACAAGTGATCAGGTAATCCCCTGAACTTGACAACAAATATGCTGCCAACCGACAACTTAATATCCAGAAATATGATAGTCTGAACTTAATCATTAATAGATCCGTTTCGAAGTAAATTAGGAATTCACTAAATCGTAATGCACAAAATCTTCTTGGAGGATATACTGTTTCATCGTAGTGAGACATGGATGCTAACAAAGCGGTATAGGGGGCGAATAGTAATCAGTCATGAGAAGTAAATTTGGAGCCACCCTTATCCAATATGTGATAACTACCGAAATATCGAGAAGCAGTAACTCCCTTGTCTAACAACGATTAGCTATTACCCTTTTCCGTAAGAAGCTTATCTTTAACAAATAAGAGACGGATATGAAACTTCCTGGCAGATTAAAACTGTGTGCCCGACCGAGACTCGAGCTCGGGACCTTTGCCTTTCGCGGGCAAGTGCTCTACCAAATGAGCTACCGAAGCACGACTCACGCCCGGTACTCACAGCTTTACTTCTGCCAGTACCTCGTCTCCTACCTTCCAAACTTTAACTGGCAGAAGTAAAGCTGTGAGTACCGGGCGTGAGTCGTGCTTCGGTAGCTCATTTGGTAGAGCACTTGCCCGCGAAAAGCAAAGGTCCCGAGTTCGAGTCTCGGTCGGGCACACAGTTTTAATCTGCCAGGAAGTTTCATATCAGCGCACACTCCGCTGCAGAGTGAAAATCTCATTCTGGAAACATCCCCCAGGCTGTGGCTAAGCCATGTCTCCGCAATATCCTTTCTTTCAGGAGTGCTAGTTCTGCAAGGTTCGCAGGAGAGCTTCTGTAAAGTTTGGAAGGTAGGAGACGAGGTACTGGCAGAAGTAAAGCTGTGAGTACCAGGCGTGAGTCGTGCTTCGGTAGCTCATTTGGTAGAGCACTTGCCCGCGAAAGGCAAAGGTCCCGTGTTCGAGTCTCGGTCGGGCACACAGTTTTAATCTGCCAGGAAGTTTCATATCAGCGCACACTCCGCTGCAGTGTGAAAATCTCATTCTAGAAACATCCCCCAGGCTCATTCTGAAGAGACGGATAAATAGTCGGTTGACTTCTTCCGAGATGGAGTAAACAGGTACAAGAGTATCTGACTGAGACATGAACAGGAAAATATACTTTTTCCTGTTGTTCCGTGTAACTGTATACGTCCCTACGAAATCATTCAAGCCAAATACTGCGACCGCACATCGAACAATGTGTGATTGGATCATAATAATGTCGATGCCGTCTGTGTTAAACGATCTGTCTTTTAATTTTGCAAGATGTACAACCACAATTAATCAGCGAATTCAGTTCCAGATATTGTGTCGGCTACTATGGGAGTCAGCATCGACACAAACAAGAAGGGAGAGAAGTTGTGACGGACGGTGATATGAATCGACAATGATCTGTACATAACACTTTCAAATGAATAGATGTTCTTTACTATTTTTTCTGTTTATTGTATTTACTATTTTTATTAATTTATTCATTCTGTTAATTAACTTATCTTCTCCCTATGAGGTGGCTTTCTGTGCTTCCCGAGTCTCCTGCACGTAATTATATTTATTGTCCATTACTACTTTCAGAACGCAGTGTAACTATCGTCTTCCTGCTTGTCAGTACTGATGCCCCAGAATTCAGCGACCAAACTGGAGCTGACCAGCACTGGGCGGCTTATTAAGTCAGCGTTGACAGAGAGCGCTCAACTGTCTTCCTTGAGGTTGCCCGCTCTTTCCACTGGTGCATGGATCAGCACCTCTTGATGCCATTTCGCGGCGCTGCGTTGTCCGGTGTGCAATCGATGCTTAAGGACGGCACATCTTGAATAACAGACAAAAGCATGCTGATGTGCATGCGACTGTTAAACATGAAGTTAATAAGTTATATTAAATGAAACAACAAGTTCACTGTTACCAGTCACCGTTTTATTTATTTCCACGACGCGTTTCGAAGGTTTAAACCTCCATCATCGGATGGATTTACATTAGTAAGTATTACATTTGTGTGTGTGTTGTGTTACGATTTTTGGAGGAACTTGTGGCACTGCCTAGTGGAGAAACGAAACGCTATTTCAGAATATGGTTTAGGATTACTTTTGACGAAAAATTAAACTGATATCTAATGGTAAACATTAAATAAGTAAACTACAGTACCTTCAGTGATCACAGGTTCCTTTTGCTGTCGTAACACATCACATGTATACTGCCACATTTGTAAACAAATATGGCGTCTGGAATCAGATGGGTGCAAGGTTCGTATGGCAGAAGTGAAGACATAATCGCAAAGTGCAAAGAATATACATCATAACAATATTATTACAGAATAATTGCTTTAAGCATTTAGCGGTGTTTGTTTATGTGTGTGTACTTCAGGTGGTATATAATCCAATTCTGACAAGTTAAAACAGCAAACATTCGTACTCGTTTATACAATCACGTGAAATGTTAAAATGGCTTAAACTTCATACTTATTGATAACAATTAGGTGAAATGTTACAGACTATAATTACAATGATCATATTGGCTACAACAGTAAAATCATACATACATTACACTCTTTGATTGGTGTTAATAAACAGATGTGAAGTGAGGGGCTGGAGGCAGAAGGAGAGGTAGAGAGAGAAATAAATAAAACGGTGACTGGTAACAGTGAACTTGTTGTTTCATTTAATGTCAGTAACAGTCACGGTAAAGCCTAACCTAAAAATGTTCGCATTTAAAAATAAGTTATATGCAGTCATATTTGTTGTGGTGAAAGGTGTTTCGTCTTGGTTTTGGCCTTATAAATTTCAAAATTTTAATCTGTTAAAATACGATGGTGGCACTCCAAGGCAAAAAACGGTTAACGACATAAATTAGTGCTGTAGTTCTGTTTTTCATTTACAATCATTTCCATCTGGATTAAGGAGTTCGCTACCTACAGTAATGTGCATGTGTACCGTTAAAAATACCTGACGAAGTCCTACCGAGCACACCTGAAACACCTCTTACCGAAATGTGCTCACTTTACTCAGCTGCCAACGATTTGTGCGAGTTGTGGCGGGTTGTTGATCTTTTACTGTTTCATGGTTCCCTGCCTTGATCCATCGCTACCGTCACCATTGGTAAAAGATGTGTTACACACGTGTAACAGGTCTATTTCATTCTACTGTTCGTGAGTGCATATAGTGGGCATCTATGCTAAATATCGTCAGGTGCTTCTTATCCAGCCTCTGATTTTTCGAATCCCTTAGATGGACAAGTGGAGTCACTCCTTGTAATGACTGAATGTCGGTGTTTCATGCGATCGCCAGAGTTGATGGAAAACTTTCTGTTGGTTTTTATTACGAACATTTATACAGGCTGGTCCGGATTAGTGCAAACGCCTTTGCTTCCCAAAACATAAACAAGTGAATAAATATAAACCCAAAGTCAAGTTGTATGGGATGCAAAAGGAGAAAACCGGTGAGGCTACCAATGACATCCATTTGGAAGTTGCCATCTTCCATGTAAGTCGTGATACTCAAATGGAAAGAAGCCCGTGTGACATATCAGACAGATACTGATTTATACGAGAAAAACAATGATGCATTTCATTTGACCAGAGCCTTTTTCATTTCTGAGTTGTCAGTGATGCTTCATCGTCACATGTGACGATGACACAAACACATTCCAAAAGCATGATGATCAGGAGAGAGAGGCCCCTGCGTTAACGGAGACGAATTCAACCAAACCACGCAGGCAGCCCTCAGTGCGATAACGGAATGTCTCGCTGACCCCCTTGAACCTCTCGCACGCAAACGGACAGCTAGAAGGCTCAAAACATCCCTTTGCAGTTTATAATTTTGACATTAAAGGAGCATCTGACTCGAGGAATAAACCAAATGTATTACCCTCAATATATATATAATGTTTCGCACAGAGATTTTTGTTAGTAACGGATAAGAACGGAAAACATATTGGTTACATGTACTGCGGCAGGTGCTCTGCTCTCCTGTCCTACAGATCCACTAAGACACATCTGAAAACACATGTCTGCAGAACAGGACAAAGTGGAAGTTCTAAAGTTTTACCAGCTTCAGTGAAAGACCCTGTGACTAAAAAATGGTTCAAATGGCTCTGAGCACTATGGGACTTAACTTCTGAGGTCATCAGTCCCCTAGGACTTAGAACTACTTAAACCTAACTAACCTAAGGACATCACACACACCCATGCTCGAGGCAGGATTCGCTGAGTAGCAGTCGAGGGTTGAGCATCGCTCCTCTCACTGGCGTACTGTCAGCCATAGGCCCCCGCTTGCACGGGAGTAAAAACAGGAGTGATCACCGGCTCTGTTTTTATCAAAACATTGACGGGCACTTGCGCCTAGGTCTCAGCACGGACGGCACTTGGAGAAAATTTTGCATGGCGTCGCCTGGCAGAATTGTCGTGTCTTGTCGTCGTTGTGGAATGTCGAGCTTGGGCGACGCCTTAGGGTCGCGGCGGTCTCTTTCCGCCGACGACACGAGGCGCGCTTTCTTGTTGCCGCGGGCCGCGCGGCCGGCCGTCTCGAGCACCTCAGCTGCCGCAGAGTCAGTCTCTGCCCCCCCCCCCCCCCCCAAGAATAGGGAAAAAGTAGGCCAGGACCTGGAAGCGGGCCGCGGAACCACAGAGAGGTTTTCCGCCGCCCCCGTCCAGAATTCCGCGTCTGCCATCGTGTTACTAGGGTCAGCACTGCAACCGGAAAACCCAACGGTGCCAACAAAAGTTGCAACTGACAATAACCTGGCAGCAAGCCCCCTTTCCGCGACCGACATGGCAAAACCACATAATACGCAAACAAACAAATACATCGTCAGTATTTGCGATCCCGCCCCTCCCTCCCCTCTCCTCAGCCCTCTCCTGCTTGCCAATAGCTGTGGCCTCTTTGCTGACCATATCCGCAACCTAAATGGCAAGCAGAAGCCCAGTCAACCGACAAAAATCCTTCCCAAACCCGCAACTGCCACCCAACCCCCTACCCGATCCCAGTTCTTTAAATCCCCCCCACTCAAGTCCACCACATCCAAGCAGCGGCGTGTGAGGAAGGACAAGAAGGAGAAGCACTCCAGGGGGAAAAAGCACTCCACCACCACCACCACCCCAGCCACTTCCACACCCTCTGAGGAGCCTGCGCCCCCGACAGCACCTGTCGTCGTCCTAGGAGGGGACCAGGAAACACTGGCACTGGAAGGGAACCGCGTAACCGGGCAGGATTCGGATGGTTTCGTGCTGGCGAGGAAAACCTTTCGCCAGCCGAGGCTCCCGCCAGCCCGGGGAGTGGAACCCACCCCGAACAGGTTCCAGGCGGTGGCCGATGAGCCAGAGACACCACATGACACAACAACACAAACACAAAATCAGGTCACCCACCACCTCCCTCCGATCGTCGCGGAGTTCACTCGGAACTACGAGGAACTCTTCGAAATGCTAAAAACAGCAATCGGGGGAGGCAATTTCAAAGCAAAACCTGCTGGTGGTGACAAAATAAAAATAACATTATTGACACTCGAGCACTACACCACAATAAAAACACTTCTCAACAGCAAAAACATACCCCATTACACTTTCCCCACAACAAAAACACGCAATAGAAACATTGTCATCAGAGACCTACCGAGACGAGTGGCCCCCCAGGCGATCAAAACAGACCTGACTGCCCAGGGGTACATCGTCAAGGCGGTCCAACAGATGGGAAACATAGGGAGCAAATGGCCCCTGTATCAGGTCACACTGCCAGACGTCCCACAGAACAAAAGGGACATTAAGACGATCCTGGCGGTCCCTGTGACCACTGAACCACTGCGCCGCAAAAACAAGACGGTGCAGTGCTTCAGATGTCAGGGCCTCAACCACATTGCGGCACACTGCTCAATGGCAGTGAGGTGCAGAAAATGCGCCGAGGCCCATGACACACGAACGTGCAACATAAAACACACGGACCCGCAAATAAGGTGCGCGCTGTGTGGCAAAAACCACACAGCGGGTTACCAAGGTTGCGAGGTCCATAAAAGACACACACTGCAGGCAAAGGGCGCAAAGGCCGCCCCCCACACACGAAAAGAAAACACCACGAACCCATCCAGACACACAAGAAACCAAAACATGACAACACACACAGACAAGGCCTGGGTAAAACCAAGGCCAGACACACCAAGGGCAACATATGCGGAAGTGGTTTCTCCCCCGAGGAACCACGAAAGCATTGCCCAACCACCACAACATCAGACACCAACACAAGAACAACACCGGGAAATACACAGCAACAACGACCAGGTCCACCTTGACGGAGAGGGGCCTAGGAAACCCCAGACACACTTCCCCCCCATGGATCAGTTGTTAGGTGTAATGGTGCAGACCATGAACCTCGTCATGGAAATGATGAAGGAATTCAGGGAAGCCCAAAAGCAGAACACACAGATCCTCGCTGCCCTTCAGGCAACAGTCCAGCAGTCGCTCCCCTCTGTGACTTCCTCAGTAGTATCAAAACCCCATCATGGATAGACGACCAAACATCCAAGGCCTGACAATGTGCGTCTTTAACGCAGACGGCATTGTTAATCAAGAGGTCGAGTTCAGAGAACTCATGAAGGAGTTCTCCATCGACATATGCATGATGGGGGAAACCCACCTAAAACCGGGAATAAAAGCGACAGTCCCCAACTATGTTAGCTATCGCAAAGACAGGCCAACCCAAGGTGGAGGGGTGGCCATTTACATAAAAAGAGGGATCCCCCACCACCAGGTATTCTTACCAGCTACCAACAAAATTGAAGCAATGGCGGTGGAAGTAACCACTGCCACTGGACCCCTAACAATTGTTGCAGTCTACCGACCCCCACATGACCAGATAGATGAGGGAGACGTAGCTGCTCTAGGGCAAATTGAAGGCAAACTCGTAATAGGGGGAGACTTCAATGCCAAACACCCTGACTGGAATTCTAGAGTAACCTCCAGAGCAGGCGCCAAACTGCAACAACTAGCGCGCACCCACCACTTCGAAACATGGGGTCCAGTCGAGCCCACACATTTTCCGAAAAACGGAAGCAGGCCCGATGTGTTAGACATAGCTCTCACTAGGAGGATCGCAGGGTTTGTGACCGCAAGTACAATCAACAGAATGTCCTCCGACCACAACCCAGTGATTCTGGAGGTCGATGTGGGAGAATGGGTAGCACTCCCACGGTACCAAACGTCGTACAAACGTACAGACTGGGAGCGATACCAAGAAACTGTCGCCTCTGATATCGCTCGCGCTCCGCCACCTACTGCCGAAACAGTAGAACAAGCGCTACAAGACCTAACAGGCAGCATCTTACAGGCAGCGGAAGAAGCCACCCCTCCACAAAGGGATGGTCCACCACCGCAAATACAGCTCCCGGAACACTTGCTAGCTCAAATTCGACATAAGAACAGAGTAGCAAAAGAGTGGAAGATCACTAGAAATCAGGCCACCAGGAGGCTGCTCAATCGTCTACAGAGAGAACTGAAGGTAGCGCTCAATGAGCACAGAAACCAGCAATGGCAAAACCGCCTCACAGCTCTCAAAGTAGACGACCACACACTATGGCAAGCGACAAAACAGTTTACAAAACGACGCGCTAGGATGCCGCCACTGCATGGCAAGCGGGGACTGGTCTACAGCCATGCTGGAAAGGCCAACGCCCTCGCCGACTCCTTCGAGAAGCAGTTCCAAGCGGCAGAACCCCAGGATGACGAGCATGAAAGAGTGGTCCGTCGTCAACTGGTTGTCTTCCTCAATGCCGAGGAGGACCCAGAGGACGAACCCATACTTTTTGCCCCAGAGGACGTGGCAAGAGTAATCAGGTCTCTCCCCACAAAAAAGGCGCCAGGGCACGACAGTGTCACAAATCAATTAGTCAAAAAACTCCCACCCACAGCGATCACACACCTCGCGAACGTCCTCAACGAGATTACTCGATCCCGTGTTTTCCCAGCTTGCTGGAAACATGCGGAGGTGGTCGCGATACACAAACCAGGGAAAGACCCTCTATTCCCGCAGCACTACAGACCGATTAGCCTCTTGCCAACTCTCAGCAAGATCTATGAGCGCCTCCTGCTAAGACCCATACAAGAACATATTACCAGAGAGCAAATTCTGCCGGATTTCCAATTTGGCTTCCGACAGAACCACTCTGCCCCACAACAGGTCATGAGAATGGTTGAAGCAGCAACAGAGGGCTTCAACCACAGAGGCTACTGCGGGATTGTGCTACTGGACGTAGCCAAAGCCTTTGATTCAGTATGGCATAGAGGGCTACTCTACAAGTTGTACACACAAGGGTTTCCCGGGAGCATAGTTCAGCTGATCAAGAGCTACCTCACGAATAGGACTTTCTCCGTCAAAGTGAAAACTGTCACCTCCACCAGAAGGCGTATTCGTGCTGGGGTGCCACAGGGATCGGTCCTGGGGCCCGTATTGTACAGTTTGTACACTGCGGACACACCAACGGCCCCCCTGGTGCACACCGCACAGTACGCTGACGATACAGCCTTCTACACGAGAAACGCGAACAAGGACCTGGTCATCCGTAGGCTACAAAAGGTTTTAGATAACACAGAAACTTGGGCCCGTCGCTGGCGCATCACCATTAACTCTGAGAAGACGCAGGCAATGCTGATTACCCGCAGGCTCGGAAGGCGCGATCCTCCTCAACGTCCCCCCCTCCACCTTCACCTAAATGGAACCCAACTCCCCTGGCGCAGAACCGCCAAGTACCATGGCGTAACCTTGGACTCTCGTCTTACGTGGAAACCCCACATAGACGAGGTCCACAGGAAGGCCTGCGCCAGAATGTCCATCCTATATCCTATCCTGAACTCAACAAGCTCCCTTCCCTGCCCACTAGCATTAAATGTGTATCAGGCCCTGATCCGGCCAGTAATGGAGTATGCGTGCCCTGTCTGGGGATACGCGGCGAAGCAGCACCTGGACAAACTCCAGAGGCTGCAGAACCGCGCCCTCAGAAGGGCTCTGCGCTTACCTCTTGGATTCCCTACAGACGACTTGCACGCCGCAGCCGAAATCCCACTCCTGAGAGGGCGTTTCCAGGAGCTGGCAAGGGCCTTCTATGAGGGTTCTTCCAGATCCAGAAACGCACTCATCCACTCCCTAGGTCCGTATGACATGTCCCGCGATAAGCA
Source organism: Schistocerca cancellata (assembly GCF_023864275.1). Taxonomy (NCBI): domain Eukaryota; kingdom Metazoa; phylum Arthropoda; class Insecta; order Orthoptera; family Acrididae; genus Schistocerca; species Schistocerca cancellata. Next base: position 360,582,402 of record NC_064634.1, read on the forward strand.
CAAGCGCCCTATGACGATCTTCGACGACTAAGTCGAAGAGAAAATCCCTACACCAAATCCATCATCCTGTTCCTTCCCATATAACAACAAACTTCTCGCCCACCTCAGGCAAGTACCAGACACACTCACAACAATCATCACAAATCACAGACACCAAAAACTACAGAAAAATCACACACACATTTTCACAGGGGAGTAAAAGCCTAAAGGCTACAGACTCCCCCTCACACTTCCCCAAAGAGGGGAAAGCAAAAGATGAGAGAGAGAGACTCGAAGAGCAGTCTCAGGTCGCACCTGATGAAGGTCTCGAGCTACGTGACCGAAATATCGTGCAAGTACGACGCTGATATCCGGCAGAACACCCGACAACCCGTCATTAGATCGCCGGGAAAGCCTGAAGAGTTATACTATACCTAAGGACATCACACACATCCATGCCCGAGGCAGGATTCGAACCTGTGACCGTAGCAGTCGCGCGGTTCCGGACTGAGCGCCTAGAACCGCTCGGCCACCACGGCCGGCGCTCACTTTACTCAGCTGCCAACGATTTGTGAGAGTTGTGGAGGGTTGTTGATCTTTTACTGTTTCATGGTTCCCTGCCTTGATCCATCGCTACCGTCACCATTGGTAAAAGATGTGTTACACACGTGTAACGGGTCTATTTCATTCTACTGCTCGTGAGTGCATATAGTGGGCATCTATGCTAAATATCGTCAGGTGCTTCCTATCCAGCCTCTGATTTTTCGAATCCCTTAGATGGACAAGTGGAGTCAATCCTTGTAATGACTGAATGTCGGTGTTTCATGCGATCGCCAGAGTTGATGGAAAACTTTCTGTTGGTTTTTATTACGAACATTTATACAGGCTGGTCCGGATTAGTGCAAACGCCTTTGCTTCCCAAAACATAAACAAGTGAATAAATATAAACCCAAAGTCAAGTTGTATGGGATGCAAAAGGAGAAAACCGGTGAGGCTACCAATGACATCCATTTGGAAGTTGCCATCTTCCATGTAAGTCGTGATACTCAAATGGAAAGAAGCCCGTGTGACATATCAGACAGATACTGATTTATACGAGAAAAACAATGATGCATTTCATTTAACCAGAGCCTTTTTCATTTCTGAGTTGTCAGTGATGCTTCATCGTCACATGTGACGATGACACAAACACATTCCAAAAGCATGATGATCAGGAGAGAGAGGCCCCTGCGTTAACGGAGACGAATTCAACCAAACCACGCAGGCAGCCCTCAGTGCGATAACGGAATGTCTCGCTGACCCCCTTGAACCTCTCGCACGCAAACGGACAGCTAGAAGGCTCAAAACATCCCTTTGCAGTTTATAATTTTGACATTAAAGGAGCATCTGACTCGAGGAATAAACCAAATGTATTACCCTCAATATATATATAATGTTTCGCACAGAGATTTTTGTTAGTAACGGATAAGAACGGAAAACATATTGGTTACATGTACTGCGGCAGGTGCTCTGCTCTCCTGTCCTACAGATCCACTAAGACACATCTGAAAACACATGTCTGCAGAACAGGACAAAGTGGAAGTTCTAAAGTTTTACCAGCTTCAGTGAAAGACCCTGTGACTAAAAAATGGTTCAAATGGCTCTGAGCACTATGGGACTTAACTTCTGAGGTCATCAGTCCCCTAGGACTTAGAACTACTTAAACCTAACTAACCTAAGGACATCACACACATCCATGCTCGAGGCAGGATTCGAACCTGCGACAGTAGCAGTCGCGCGGTTCCGGACTGAAGCTCCTAGAACCGCTCGGCCACCGCGGCCGGCTGTGACTAAAAGGTGCGTGCAAGTATGTAATAGAGACCCTCGTCCATTTACATTAATATCTGGTAAAGTGTGTGTGTGTGTGTGTTTGTGTGTGTGTGTGTGTGTGCGTGTGTGTGTGTGTGTGTATGTCATATACAGCACGTATCCGAGTGCGACTTAAATGAAATCCAGATACAATATTGCGTTACAGTATGTCACAACCAGATATTCAGTAGTTGTACGCACTGCTCCTGTGTTCGACAGGTTTAGTTTCCTCTTTCGACAGCCTGTTTGACAACGTATGTGATCAACAAACACTGACCATAATTTGACCTGAATCTTAGTTTACCTTAGGTGGAAATATGCTAGCGAGAGTAATTTTTCACTTGGCAGCGCTATAATAATTAAATTCGACTGACACGATGAAATGCAAAGTACTGACGTGAAGGTGTTCTATGCACACGTCACATGTGACGGACTGCTATAAAAGGCCACACGTCATTCCGACACAGTAATGCTAATTCGGCACAAATTTAATACGCCTCAACCAACAGGTACGTTTCCCTGATAAGATTACACAAATACGAGGGTCACTCCAAAAGAAATGCACACTATTTTTGTAAAAATACAGTTTTCGTTTTGCATGTGTGAAAGTTTTACAGTGTGTAGATACATCCTTCCCGCTTGTTTTCAAACTTAGTTCAACCTGTTCCCGTTAGTGGCGCCGTCACAGCATGTCTTCAAGATGGCTGCTACACTTGACGTTCATCAGAAGCAACGTGCTGTCATAGAATTCCTGTTCTGTGAAAACGAGACGGAAACATCCACAAGAGGTTGAAAAAGGTGTATGGAGATGCTGCTGTCGATCGCAGTACAGTTAGTCGGTGGGCAAGCAGATTACGTGAAGAAAGCGGGCACGGCAGTGTTGAGGATTGTTCTAGCAGCGGCAGGCCTCGTACTGCACACACTCCAGACAGTGCGCAGAGAGTTAAGGAATTGGTGACTGCTTATAGACGCATCACAGTGAACGAATTGTCACGCTACGCTGGGATAGGGGAAGGAAGTGTTTGCAGAATACTGAAAGTGTTGCCGTTAAAAAAGGATTGTGCCAGGTGAGTTCCCAGGATGTTGACAGTGGCTCACAAAGAAACAAGGAAAACAGTAAGCAGCGAATTTTTGGAACGGTACAAGATTGGTGGAGATGAATTTCTTGGAAGAATTGTGACAGGTGATGAAACGTGGCTCCATCATTTTTCACCAGAAACGAAGAGGCAATCAATGGAGTGGCATCATGCACATTCACCAAAGAAAAGAAAATTAAAAACCACACCTTCTGTTGGAAAAGTTATGGCACCGGTGTTTTTCGATTCCGAAGGACTCTTGCTTGTGGACATCATGCCAAGTGGAACCACCTTAAATTCTGATGCATATGTGATGACACTGAAGAAACTTCAAGCTCGACTGAGTCGTGTTCGACCACATCGGAAAAGCAGGATGTTTTGCTGCTGCACGACGATGCACGTCCTTATGTCAGTCAGAAAACCATGGAAGCGATCACAAAACTCGGATGGACAACACTGAAACGCCCGCCATACAGTCCTGAGCTGGCTCCATGTGACTATCATCTCTTTGGGAAAGTGAAAGACTCTCTTCGTGGAACAAGGTTTGAAGATGATGACTCCCTCGTGCACGATGCCAAACCGTGGTTGCAACGGTTGGTCCAGAATTTTACCGTGCGGGTATACAGGCGATGGTTCCAAGATGGTCTGAGGGAGTTGAGAGGGATGGAAATTACGTGGAGAAATAAAAATATTGTTCCTAAAGTGATGTTCCTACACACTGTTAACTTTCAAACATGTAGAATAAAAGATGGATTAAAAAAAATAGTGTGCATTTCTTTTGGAGTGACCCTCTTACGTACATTACCAACCAGATCCAAATATCGCCAACTAATTCACTTTTCGGACTGGATTGTGCATAGATTTTAGTTTGTCTTTAGAAGGTTACCCAGTTCCATATATAGCTATTAACAAGAGATCGGCTGACACGATAGCTCATACCATAAGTTTACGGTAGCAAATCGTAATCCAAAGGACTTGGGTCCAGTGATTAGTTGATGTCAGGACTTATTTCTTCAGTCACTCCTAGCAGATACGTACATCAAAACTGCCAAGTGGCCTCGTGATTGGGAGTCCGCATTAAGTTTTATGTGCAGCTATAACTGGATAGATAAACTGTTGAATCCTGCCTAGTCACCAAAGGTGTGGAGTGTCTGGGAAACCTGCTTTCCGGATCACTAGACAACATTCAAACAAATCGTACTAATGAATTTTATTACAAAAGGAAGAAAATACAATACTTAACTTAGTGTTAAACAGATGTGTTGCAAGCAAAGGGCGACAGACAAAATACGAAATCTCTCCAGTATAACAACTCCAGGTTCGAGCTACATAGAATGTATGAGCAAATTAATGACCTTTGACGCTTCTGTTCAGATCGCTTGTCTTGATGCTTCTCGTAGAACTGGGCAGCGGCCAGTCTGGCGCAGTGCTTATGTTGTCTTCGCATAGAGGCCGCTGCTGTTGCGTTGTTTTCCTGGAAAGTGGTCAGTTAACATGCAGTTGGCTGACGTCTTTTCACAGCATTATTTGCTCTCTTGTTCCCGACTGGCGTGCCTGTGCTTGACTTTACGCCGTAACAAGTCATTCTAACGTTGGAGTAAGGTGATGGATCATGCCTAGTAGGGTCTGTAGTGTTAAAATCTGCATATTGGCTGATGTCAGCTTTGTATTCTTTTCAACAACACATTTGAGCTTCTCTATAAAGGCAGTGCTCTTATTAAACTTACGAGGTACCGTATATCTAGCAATAGATTCATACTGAGCTTAAATCTCCGACTGATTTTTATCGGATTAAGTAGTTGAATACCGCCCGTTCCTTGGGTATGTACTTAGGTCAGTCTCTTATTAGTGCATATCGTTCTCCACCCTCTCCTTCTCCGTCTCCTACCCCCTCTCTGTACATGTCCATCTTCCCCATGTCTGTGGCCATCTGCTACTTCCCCTCTCTATATGCTCACCTCCTCCTCCCCCTTCTTTCTTCACATTATCACCCCCACTCCATGAGCAGGCTGCAGGTTGTTACCCCCACAGTATTTCTTTCAATATAGTTAGTAATATGTCTACCAACATTGGTTGAATCGATCCAGGATTGATGGGTGCTTTTCACACGTGGCTTTGCCCACGTACGCACTTGTCACACATATCTTAATGTTCTGGGTGATCAAAAAGTTAGTATAAATTTGAAAACTGAATAAATCACGGAATAATGTCGATAGAGAGATACAAATTGACACACATGCTTGGAATGACATGGGGTTTTCTTAGAACCAAAAAAATGCAAAAGTTCAAAGAATGTCCGACAGATGGCGCTTCATCTGATCACATCGTTTCTCAACAATAGCTGTAGTCGGGGAATAATGCTGTGAACGACACTGTAAAGCGTGTCCGGAGTTATGGTGAGGCACTGGCGTTGACTTTCAGCATCCCTAGAGATGTCGGTCGATCACGATACACTTGCGACTTCAGGTAACCCCAAAGCCAATAATCGCACGGACTGAGGTCTGGGGATCTGGGAGGCCAGGCATGACGAAAGTGGCGGCTGAGCATACGATCATCACCAAACGACGCGCGCAAGAGATCTTTCACGAGTCTAGCAATATGGGGTGGAGCGCCATCCTGCATAAACTTCGTAAGTTCCAGCAGGTGTTTATCAGCCAGGCTGGGGATGTTGCGATTCTGTAACATATCGGCGTACCTCTCACCCGTTACGGTAGCAGTTACTGCCGTTTTGCTGTCCAACGCCATCTGTCGGACATTTTGTGAACTTTGGTTTTCTTTTGGTTCTATAAAAACCCCATGTCATTCCAAGCACGTGAGTCAATTTTTACCTCTCTATCTACATTATTCCGTGGTTTATTAAGTTTTCAAATTTATACTGACTTTTTGATCACCCGGTACATTAAGGTATGTGTGGCAAGTGTGTACGTGGGCAAAGCCACGTGTGAAAAGCTCCCACCAATCTTGGATCGATTCAACCAATGTTGGTAGACATATTACTGACTATTTTAAAAGTATTTCACTCATATTTGCACACATAGTCCACCAGTATCTCTAAGTAATTTCACGCGGCAGCTTCGTTTTCAAGCAGCTCAATATTTTATGACGCCATATCGCCTGCCCATGCGTCGTGCAATGATACAATTTTTCAGATACATCCAGCGATATGTGTGGTTACTGCCTGCTAAATGTGTTGTTAGTACAGATAGTGGTAAAGAATTAAGAAAATGTCATGTAGGAAGCGGAAGTTTATCACAAATCTCATCGTTTATGATGTAATATCTCATCAACTATGTGTCGTACAGTCACATATTTTTTTAGGCACTTTCATTGGTATATACGAATATTGCCTGCTAAATATGTTGCGAACAGAACAAGTAGTAAAGAAGTAAAAAATTAAAACGTCATACGTTCTGCGGCAGTTTTACCGCATGAACAGGAAAAGTATGGCATACGATAAACTTTTTTCTTTTCATCATTCTGTGTGGTGCGTCAGCGCTAAAATGTTTCGTATGAATTTCCAATTATTTGTTAAGAATGTTGCAATTCATTAAGTGCTCTCATTCTCAAATACTGAATGGATATAGCCTGGCTCTTTGGTCGCCGTGAGCTACGATACCTTTCAACTCCAACATCTTTATGCCCTTAGCTCGACAGTGGTTCTTACAGTAAGCGATATGTATATCGAGTTCGTTTAAAATCGATCCAGTGGTGTGGGAGGAGATATTGAACATACATATATACACTCCTGGAAATGGAAAAAAGAACACATTGACACCGGTGTGTCAGACCCACCATACTTGCTCCGGACACTGCGAGAGGCCTGTACAAGCAATGATCACACGCACGGCACAGCGGACACACCAGGAACCGCGGTGTTGGCCGTCGAATGGCGCCGGCTGCGCAGCATTTGTGCACCGCCGCCGTCAGTGTCAGCCAGTTTGCCGTGGCATACGGAGCTCCATCGCAGTCTTTAACACTGGTAGCATGCCGCGACAGCGTGGACGTGAACCGTATGTGCAGTTGACGGACTTTGAGCGAGGGCGTATAGTGGGCATGCGGGAGGCCGGGTGGACGTACCGCCGAATTGCTCAACACGTGAGGCGTGAGGTCTCCACAGTACATCGATGTTGTCGCCAGTGGTCGGCGGAAGGTGCACGTGCCCGTCGACCTGGGACCGGACCGCAGCGACGCACGGATGCACGCCAAGACCGTAGGATCCTACGCAGTGCCGTTGGGGACCGCACCGCCACTTCCCAGCAAATTAGGGACACTGTTGCTCCTGGGGTATCGGCGAGGACCATTCGCAACCGTCTCCATGAAGCTGGGCTACGGTCCCGCACACCGTTAGGCCGTCTTCCGCTCACGCCCCAACATCGTGCAGCCCGCCTCCAGTGGTGTCGCGACAGGCGTGAATGGAGGGACGAATGGAGACGTGTCGTCTTCAGCGATGAGAGTCGCTTCTGCCTTGGTGCCAATGATGGTCGTATGCGTGTTTGGCGCCGTGCAGGTGAGCGCCACAATCAGGACTGCATACGACCGAGGCACACAGGGCCAACACCCGGCATCATGGTGTGGGGAGCGATCTCCTACACTGACCGTACACCACTGGTGATCGTCGAGGGGACACTGAATAGTGCACGGTACATCCAAACCGTCATCGAACCCATCGTTCTACCATTCCTAGACCGGCAAGGGAACTTGCTGTTCTAACAGGACAATGCACGTCCGCATGTATCCCGTGCCACCCAACATGCTCTAGAAGGTGTAAGTCAACTACCCTGGCCAGCAAGATCTCCGGATCTGTCCCCCATTGAGCATGTTTGGGACTGGATGAAGCGTCGTCTCACGCGGTCTGCACGTCCAGCACGAACGCTGATCCAACTGAGGCGCCAGGTGGAAATGGCATGGCAAGCTGTTCCACAGGACTACATCCAGCATCTCTACGATCGTCTCCATGGGAGAATAGCAGCCTGCATTGCTGCGAAAGGTGGATATACACTGTACTAGTGCCGACATTGTGCATGCTCTGTTGCCTGTGTCTATGTGCCTGTGGTTCTGTCAGTGTGATCATGTGATGTATCTGACCCCAGGAATGTGTCAATAAAGTTTCCCCTTCCTGGGACAATGAATTCACGGTGTTCTTATTTCAATTTCCAGGAGTGTACATGTTTTAAATATCTATAGATTACATAACGTAGAGTTGTTGCGTGTGTGTGTGTGCCACATTCTACAACACTTTCGTACAGATGTTGTTATATATTTAACGTGGTCACTGCACCTGGTGAACATGTCAGAAATCTTAGGAGCTTTTTCTTGACAGCTACGCATCACATAAAGTTCGTGTGAACGTAGGTTCGAAAATGTATATAAGAAATCCCCTGGTGTGATTCCTGGTTATGTAATTTATCTGAAACGTGCATTTTTACTCACTTTATTGATTCCAGTTGGTCACTGCATTTGTTTTGTTTCGCCAGGTTGTATTTTTTTCTGGTTCTGAGTAACTTACATTAGAACGCATGCCAACGACGTAATCAGTGACTGAAACGATGGATATGCACTACATGCATAGACAAGTAGATGGAAATGTGGAAGTACCACGTCTACTCTGTGGTGGAAATTGCTATGTGAAATAGTTAGCCGGAACGTTTGTACGACTCCACAAACGCTTGCGAGAGTCGGGATCATTTGAGAAGGGAGTTGCAGATGTTGGAGATAACGCGATTTACGAATGCCTGAGTTTGAACAACGGGTTCTTCGTACTGTGAATGAAACTTCATTAACTCGTACAAGGATATTTGCGAAAAGAGAAGGAGTATATCACATGACAATATGGAACGTTCTACACTAAAATATTCTGTACCTTTTTATGGGTTGAATAAGTTAGAATTTCAACCAAATATAACTTTCTGTCAAGGCATGAACCTTTTTTGCGCCATGAATAATAAATCCATTCATACATGTAAATGTGTTTGTTAAATACATCAGTTTCGTGGCACGAATAGATTCCTTCATATCTCCCTAATGAAGTTATTTCGGCCCCACGTTCATATGGACTTCTTGTATTCTTATTATGTCAAGAATTAATCCCTAAATGTTCCGACACACGTTCTTACACATCGTGCATACCTAGTTTATAATATTTACACATGTTTACGAAAACGTATTACTTTTACTGAAATATACTCTGTGCCTGCATCGAATTCGTACACGTCTTGGAAATTTACGTATCTTAACGATACTTTTTGAGATATGGGTCATCTGTCGTATGACAGCCAACGGTCTGTCTTCATTGTAGTTACTACTCGGTTTTACGTGCCCATCAGCACTTCCTGTCAGTGAATCATGAGCTCATGCAAACACAACTGGAGAGAAAGAACGAAGATTAGAGTTTGACATACCGTTATAGACTGCAAAACTGCCTGCACTCAGATTTGTTCGTATGTGTGGAAAGTACTAATGTAAAAATACAGCAGGCTATGATAGAGTATGGTAAATAAACATAGACTGCTGCAGTTTTCCTAGTAGCTTTGGTCAGCTGAGATCACAATCGTGTTACCTGTACGTTATGTGTGTTGCATACCTATTGTGCGTAACATAATTTCGATAGTTTTGTTTGTGTGTATGAGATCAGTGTTTCCCTATATTCCCCTAGAAACCGGAAGCAATGAACTATCTAGAAGCTGATTGAGGATATATAAAGGGCAGTGTAACCTATGAAGTATTTTTGTTGTACATAGTTATCCTGCTTTTTGTTACTTAAAAAGAAAAAGTATTTATATGAAAAATGGATCTGTCAATATTTAATTCAGTCTTTAGTTTAAAACTATTGATTTGTAACGTGAAACAGGAGGATGTTATTGAAGAAAATAGAAAACAACACGGATTTGTCATGTAGCACCAGAAAACCCGTCTTACTCAAAAAAAGGTAGAAAGAAAAAGAAAACAAAAAAAACTTATCATACGTAGCTTCAATACTTCGTCGATCTTATATAAAACACCTTTCTCTTATTGCCAAACAACTTTCGCAATTACCAGTAATAATAGGAAACTCTTGCCTTTGAAAATGATGATGAATGTTCTGCCCATATTTACAGCTTATAACATGCCAACCCGGTTAAGGGAGCTAATGTTTCACGCTCCTATTAGTAGAGTGCCAGTTTTACTTGCACAACATCCTCCGTCGCCAGGAAATCCGAATGGATGACAAGTTTACTTAGAGAATGTATTATCGAGTAGGATACTATAATCGTCACACCGAAAAGAGAGTGCATGTCCTTCTGAAATATGTCTGTAGTTTCCCCTTCCTGTCAAATCTCCGCAGTACTTAGCCTACATAGCAAGGCAATGTTAGCTAATTTTACAAGGCCAAATCAGTCAAAATCTAGAAAAAAGGTCCAGCAACTGCTGGAAAGGCTCGGGCCCCTTTCCAGTAGCCATATACTCTGCCTGATAATAGAGAGGAAACACCCAAAAGGGAAGGATAAAACAAAATGAAACGTAAGGGATGAAAGAGGGTATGCGGCATTATTTCAGTGAATAAAAATAAGAGTGAAATTCACAAAGAACTATGCAGTATGAACTCAATTACCAGTATGACGCTGTACCCCCCTCTGGCCTGGATGCATGTACTGATTCGGTTAGGAAGGGTAGCATAAAGCCATTGTATCCTCATTTCATTTCTCAATAAAAAGATTTTATGTATTGTCCAGCCATTGTAAATTATTTTGCCTTTTCGACTCTACGTACGAGATATGAGAAAAATTAATTTCGTTCTGATCCTCCGTCACTCTACGACAGCTTGCTCTGTCAGTATTGATTTCTACATTAGTAGTTACTGTTAAAAGACGAAAGAGAGAATTTCGTACCCTGTTCTTTAATAATTGTTGAGTACTGGAGATAATAACTTCCAACATGCGCTCAGTACAATCTAATACAATTGTGCTTAATACTTCTAATGCCGCAGTAATATTTCATTAGGGTATGCTTTCATATGATAGCGGCCAAACGCCTAGGTCGGAGCTTTCCGAAAATGCTTATTTCACTAATAAACCAAACTAATCGTTAACACTGTATAGGTCTCCACAGGCTGGGAGACAATATAAAATCCAGATAATAAAAATTGAAATCACTGCCTTGCTAAAAATTACATAGGACAACATATACAGGGTGTCCCATTTATCTTGACACCCGAAATAACTATTTGTCCCTATGCAACTTACAAAATGTTTCAAGCAAATGCTCTTTAGCCGTCTGGGGGACATCAATCTGCATGACTGCCTTCGGTGTAGCTTCGTTTTTTTTCCCCATAGATATGAACAGCGGTATGACTTTTTTAAATGGCACCCTGTATTTTTTATTCGGTAATTTATTTCCTCTCCTAAAGACCTATTCAAAAATCTATCACAGTGTAACATTCACTGAAACACAACGTTATTATTTACACAACACAACATTTACTTTGAGCCCGGGATTACAAAGTCGTCCACTTGCTGGAGTTGTCGGAAAACAAATGCAAACCAAGTAAAAGCATAAGACAAAATTGACTTTGACTCTCCTATACCATTGCCCAGGAGTAGAACATTCAAAGGTGCTCAAAGTCATGACCATGGACACCTATACACTGGTGCAGTCGTTGAATGAAAGGATTATTTACTGCTTCCAGTGTTGCCTGCTGAAGATAATTACAAGCAAGCATGATACATTCCTGCATGTCCTCCGGAGTTGTTGGAGTATCGTGACAGAGAACGTCTTTAATGCGTTCCCAAAGAAAAAAGCCCAGAGGATTTGAATCAGGAGACCTAACAGGCCAAGTAACGGTTCCTCATCCACCAATCCATCTGGCAGTCAGAACACGGCGTGCACGCAAGGCATTATGTGCTGGACATCCATCGTCTTGATACCACATAAGCATTCTGGTTCTTATAGGCTCTTCATCCAGAAGATGAGGAAGACTTCGTCTGAGGATGTTGGTGCACGGTGTGCCGTTTAGACTGCCATTGATGAAAAAAAGGGCCAATAATTGTAGTACCAAGCATCCCACACCGGAGGTTAACTCTCCATTGGCGCTGATGTTCCACTTGTCTAAGCCATCGCGGTTGTCGCTGGACCGATAATGCATGTTCCTTGTATTTACCTGTCCTTTGTTTGAGAAGGAACATGCATCGGTAAATAAAACATTAGAGGAGTAGATCGGGTTGGCGAGGATATACTGCTGTGCCCACTGACAGAATGGTAAATTATTCTGGAACTCATTACCATGCAATTCTTGATGTAGGAGTAAATGGTAAGGATGTAAACGGTAACGTGTAAGAATACGATGTACACTGGTTAGGAGTGCCAATCTCGTGTTCAAGCTGTCGTATGCTCGCATATGGATTCATAGCAACGGAAGTGCGAATAGTAACTTCGGCAGCTTCGTCTGTGCGAGTGCTACAACGATTGCGTTGTCGTGGGTTGAAACTTCCCGTTTCGTGCAGCGTCGCAACAAGACGAGAAAACATCCGTCGGGAAGGTGGGTTCTTGTCAGGATATCGCTCTCTGTACAGTTCCGCTGCATGGGTAGCATTTCGCCTACCTTCGCCGGCCGCGGTGGTCTAGCGGTTCTGGCGCTGCAGTCCGGAACCGCGGGACTGCTACGGTCGCAGGTTCGAATCCTGCCTCGGGCATGGGTGTGTGTGATGTCCTTAGGTTAGTTAGGTTTAAGTAGTTCTAAGTTTTGGGGACTTATGACCTAAGATGTTGATTCCCATAGTGCTCAGAGCCATTTGAACCATTTTTGAGCCTACCTTCAACAACAACAATAAAATAAATGTTATGTCGATGCTGTTTGTAGGAAGGACAGCCTTTACTGTATGCCTACTCTACACAACAGTATTTAAAAGGACTAAACTACTGTACTAAATGTATCCGTACATAATAAAACAGTGTTGCAATTACTGATCTGTTAACTTACATTCCCCATAGATGAGTAGCACTTCTACCTTCTCTTCGTTGGTGTACAATCTACTCACACAACTCTTCAACTGACGATGATTGACGGAATGACGGCTGTATATTCTACTTATGTTTACATTTGTCCTCTGTCAACGTCAGCACGTGGATGTGTTCCATTACCCCGAGTACCTGCTCTAAGCGCTATGAGCGTCAACGTCAGTGTTGTGTTATATTTTTAATAACGTTGTTTTTCAGTGATGGTACACTGTTATACATTTTAGAATAGGTCTTTAGGAGAGGAAATGAATTACCAAATAAAAAGTGCAGGGTGCCACTTAAAAAAGTCATACCACTGTTCTTATCTTTGAAAAAACAAAGCTACAACGAAGGCAACCATGCTTATTGATGTCCTACTGACGGCTAAAGAACATTTGCTTGAAACATTTTGTAAATTGCATCTGGACAAACAGATATTTAGGGTGGTCAAGGTAAATGGGACACCGTATATACACTCCTGGAAATTGAAATAAGAACACCGTGAATTCATTGTCCCAGGAAGGGGAAACTTTATTGACACATTCCTGGGGTCAGATACATCACATGATCACACTGACAGAACCACAGGCACATAGACACAGGCAACAGAGCATGCACAATGTCGGCACTAGTACAGTGTATATCCACCTTTCGCAGCAATGCAGGCTGCTATTCTCCCATGGAGACGGTCGTAGAGATGCTGGATGTAGTCCTGTGGAACGGCTTGCCATGCCATTTCCACCTGGCGCCTCAGTTGGACCAGCGTTCGTGCTGGACGTGCACACCGCGTGAGACGACGCTTCATCCAGTCCCAAACATGCTCAATGGGGGACAGATCCGGAGATCTTGCTGGCCAGGGTAGTTGACTTACACCTTCTAGAGCACGTTGGGTGGCACGGGATACATGCGGACGTGCATTGTCCTGTTGGAACAGCAAGTTCCCTTGCCGGTCTAGGAATGGTAGAACGATGGGTTCGATGACGGTTTGGATGTACCGTGCACTATTCAGTGTCCCCTCGACGACCACCAGTGGTGTACGGCCAGTGTAGGAGATCGCTCCCCACACCATGATGCCGAGTGTTGGCCCTGTGTGCCTCGGTCGTATGCAGTCCTGATTGTGGCGCTCACCTGCACGGCGCCAAACACGCATACGACCATCATTGGCACCAAGGCAGAAGCGACTCTCATCGCTGAAGACGACACGTCTCCATTCGTCCCTCCATTCACGCCTTTCGCGACACCACTGGAGGCGGGCTGCACGATGTTGGGGCCTAACGGTGTGCGGGACCGTAGCCCAGCTTCATGGAGACGGTTGCGAATGGTCCTCGCCGATACCCCAGGAGCAACAGTGTCCCTAATTTGCTGGGAAGTGGCGGTGCGGTCCCCTACGGCAATGCGTAGGATCCTACGGTCTTGGCGTGCATCCGTGCGTCGCTGCGGTCCGGTCCCAGGTCGACGGGCACGTGCACCTTCCGCTGACCACTGGCGACAACATCGATGTACTGTGGAGACCTCACGCCCCACGTGTTGAGAAATTCGGCGGTACGTCCACCCGGCCTCCCGCATGCCCACTATACGCCCTCGCTCAAAGTCCGTCAACTGCACATACGGTTCACGTCCACGCTGTCGCGGCATGCTACCAGTGTTAAAGACTGCGATGGAGCTCCGTATGCCACGGCAAACTGGCTGACACTGACGGCGGCGGTGCACAAATGCTGCGCAGCTAGCGCCATTCGACGGCCAACACCGCGGTTCCTGGTGTGTCCGCTGTGCCGTGCGTGTGATCATTGCTTGTACAGCCCTCTCGCAGTGTCCGGAGCAAGTATGGTGGGTCTGACACACCGGTGTCAATGTGTTCTTTTTTCCATTTCCAGGAGTGTATAACATGTGTGTGTGTGTATGTGTGTGAGTGTGTGTGTGTGTGTGTGTGTGTGCGTCCAGCGTGCCGCTCTCCCGGCCATTGTCAGTTTTTGTGACAGCATGCCACTACTTCTCAATCAAGTAGCTCCTCAGTTGGCGTCACAACAGCTAAGTTCAATTCAACAGCACTCTGCAGTCCCAGACGGTGACTCATCCATCTGATTCATAAACGCCGGCCCGTGTGGCCGAGCTTCTGTCTGGAACCGCGCGACCGATACGGTCGAAGGTTCGAATCCGGCCTCTGGCATGAATGTGTCTGATGTCCTTCGGTTATTTAGGCTTAAGTAGTTCTAAGTTCTATTTGACTGATGACCTCAGATGTTAAGTACCATAGTGCTCTGAGCCATTTTTGCTTGCCAAACTCGACAGGGTTTAATTTGAGTGATCTGAAGGGAACTGGGTTTACCAATGTGGCAAGGCCGTTGTTGTACTCAACATATATCGCAACAAAAAAAAAATGGAAGCGATAAAATGAAACTAAGATGTTACACTCTCCTGAGGCAAGCTGGTCCACACCTGTTGCAAATGGTTGTCATCGTAGATACCGGCACGGACTTGACGTAAAAGCTGGTCTCACATACGTTCTATCAGAGATAGTTTTGGGGAGCTTGATGGACGCGGAAGTACCTCATCACCACACAGACAGTTCAAAGAGACGCGTGCCACGTTTGAAGGTTCATTCTTTTGCTGATGAATGGCACCACGACATTGCCGTATGAGAAATGGCACAGGAGGACGCAGGATGGTAGGTGACGTATCGTTGTGACGTCAGAGTTCCCTCAATCACTACCAGCCGTGACCTGAAATCATACTTAATGGGTCCCCATACATTGACGCCAGAAGTAACGCCGCTGTGCCTCTGCAAAACAGTGGAACAATGGGACATCTTCATAGATCGACACCTAACCCGTTGATGATTGTCACCCAGGGTAGCGCAGAACCGCGACTCACCGCTGAACACAGTACGGGGCCATTCACCAGTAGACCGGGCTTCTCAGTCAAGCCATCATCCCAAATACAGCCGTTCCTGCTGTGGTGTTAAAGGCAGCCTACCCATGGAATGGAAATTTCCTACTCCAGCTGTTGCTGGTCGTGGCAGGCGGAGATGTGAACAAGTTGCGATGTGCTGGGGGCACAACGCAGTGATCCTCCCTCGTGATGGTCAGACGTAGTCAACATGAATCTTGGAGATGAGCACGTCCGTCCCTGGGTTCCCAAGCGCTCGAATGTCGGGTCACTGTCACATCCTAATACATCACAAATTTGGATACTGCACAACTCGACTAGCCGGCCAAATGTCAACTGCTGATAACGCAGTCTCACATGTGTACTCGGCATCTTATAGTATTCACAGTGATCATTTGACATCTGACGCTGTTTGCGCCCCTTGTATATTCTTCCAGGAGTGATGACAACGAGAGACACTAACAACAAAAATGTACTCTGTTGGCCGTTCTACAAGACACAGCGAACCACTGCTCTTATCATTTACATACCTGCCGAGGTATTCGAAGATACGTTGGCATCCGATCATGTCCTTAATGTACTTCAGTTCTCTTTTTTTTTTTTTTTTTTTTTTTTTTTTTTTTTTAAATGGACTTGTAGTCCGGGGTGATATGTTACAATACAGCATCACGTCAGGCAGTGTGTTTGTATTGTCTCTCAACAGATACAGCTGCGAGATAGTTGGACTTATTGTGCGACTGTCTGTATCGTAGAGGCACGTAAGTAGCCCCCGACGGCCAGGTGCGTGGGTAGTGGTGGGTTAAGTGGCATAACATTCTGCAAAAATTCCTCCTCTTTTAGTACTTTCAACATTGCAGCCCAGTCAGCAATTGTGATAATCTAATATATAAGAAACTATCACCCTCGATTGCGGTAATGAAACCAACCTTTACCTAGGTTTCAGCCTATTCAGGCTGTTTTAGTTTTATTTCTAGACCATGCCCTCGTAGAAATATTATAGAATCAGATTTATCTTCTGAAGAAGGCTCAATTACTTGGGCTGAAACCTAGGTAAAGGTTGGTTTCATTACCGCAATCGAGGCTGATAATTGCTCCTCTTCTTTGTCGATCGATCTAGGGGGGCCTTGACACTCATAAAATACAATTTACACAAGCGCAATACAAGACACGAAACAAATTACCTCTTAGATTCGCCTCTTAAGTTAGAGTCGGAGTGAAATTCCTTATTCTCATTTAGCTCTATCAGGACGCCAAATATAAAGCACGAAATTGAGAATTCCTTTAACTCCAAAACGAAATTAGAACCTGATCCTATTACAGACTTCTAAGAACTACGTAAATGGACCTGGGGTTTGAAGATTGCTTCCATGAGTTTCATCAACCAACAAAAAAATTCAGTATGAATATCTTTTCTTTATCATAATTAAGGATGTAGACAGGCAGATATTAAGTAAACAGTAGATGTTAAACAACTGCGCGCTTAATATACAGTATGCAAATTTACAGGTGCATTTATTTTCATTTTTAACGTATTTAGTCACAGATTCAATATTCCACGTTAAGTATAGGTATTACCGATTTCTCTATCCACATCTGAAAAGCGCAAATTAGTTTCTAACAATTATTTCTCGGTGTATAGTATACCTTGATTTATTCCTGATCGTAGACATGATAGTCAGAAACAGTCTGAAAAGCCTGTGAAGTTTTTTCTGGGTAGCTTCTGCTGAGAAATATCTCTTAAGAAAAAATTTTGATGCCTAGCGCCGTTTCAGAGTCAATTAGCATTGCGCGCGCAAATTCAAATGGCCCGTCAGATACAATTAGTGTCAGTTGTTCTCACGCCGTAGATGGTAGCACACGTTACTGCTGAAACTTTGGCTCGTGATTGCTCTTTACTATTATCCCACGTGCATATTTTGTATCGCTGTCGTGTTCTGTTTCAGGACACCAAACAAAGAACACACTAGGCAACGCCGTCTCTTGCCAGTCGCTTGACTCTGCTCGTACAGCGTCCTGACTGGCTAACTTCAGTGCTAATTAACTCCGACAGTAGACTTAATTTATGTCTAAAGAATTATTTCTCAGTATAACATACCCCGCTACACACTTACAAGCTTTTCAGACTGTTTCCGACTACCCTCTATAGATGCCTAGGCCTAATTTACCTGTACTGCAAGCCATACCACGGAGAATCTTGTCATAACCTACGAAAATAGTAATTTATAAAAATTTTCGGATTGAAAGCCTGTAACGCAACTTTTAAGCCTTATAATTGAACTATATAACACTTAACGAAATGATTTATGATTAAAGGAATCGTGAGATCAAAACGTGAAAAGAATTGAAATATTTAAGGGGCTCCGGAACGTCCTATACTTGCAATGTTAAAATAACGCTTATAAATTACATCTTTCCTCACAAAGTATTTGAGGTAGGAAGTTGAACTTTTTACAGATTATTTATTGGAATATGGGCTACAACTTAACACAGGGATTTTACAAAATTTTAGTTCAGTTATTAAAGATGATTTTTTTTCAATTGTAATGAAAATTCACAACATTTTTTTGCAATTTTTTATTTATATATTCAAAAATATACAGTTTTTTGGAAAAAGGCTGTGTTAAATTATGCAGAAGGTACTGTGTAACATTTACTGAAAGTTTGCAACAAATATGTTTGGAAGATCCTTAGAAAACATGTAATTAGTATGAAAAAATAAAAGTTTTGGGAATCGAGCGACAAAGATTGGATTAACTTTTTAGTGCATTCCAGGTCCATAGGATGGACTATCTTCATCCTCTGCAAACTCCTCCTCCAGCTTCCTCTTGTTCCTCCTCCTGTTTACTCTTGCTTGCATTTCTAGACTCTTTACAGCCCTGTCTGCAGCCCGAAGGCGTTCCTTGTCTAAAGCAAGCATCGCTCGTACCATGTTAGAACCTATCTTCATTCCCATATTTCTAAATACCTTGCACCTTGCCCGCATCTAGTGGTCGTGCGGTAGCGTTCTCGCTTCCCACGCCCGGGTTCCTGGGTTCGATTCCCGGCGGGGTCAGGGATTTTCTCTGCCTCGTGATGGCTGGGTGTTGTGTGGTGTCCTTAGGTTAGTTAGGTTTAAGTAGTTCTAAGTTCTAGGGGACTGATGACCGTAGCAGTTGAGTCCCATAGTGCTCAGAGCCATTTGAACCATTTGAACTTGCACCTTAAATGTTGCCATCATTGAAAGTCGCAACAGCAACTTTACTTTTACTCATTATTATACTTCAACAAAACAGAGACTCAAGAAACAGAATTAATTACGAATATTTTCGAGATAAGTAAATAAACATGAAACAATCGACAATCACACCAGCGATATATATTGAACCATCACAGGTTAGCCACAACACATACTTTATCTCACATCACTAAAATGTACCTGATGAACACGGACGTTAATAATAACACCATTTGACAGCAGTTTAACAGCGCCACAGTGGGTCACGCCCATGTAGAGCACATTTCAAAAAAATTTTTAAAATAGTTGTAGTCTTCGGAATTGAATAAATTATATATCTATTAAAAGGTAATAGTCTGCAGATTCAGAAAACGCAAAAAAGTAAAAATTGAACTTTTCATGATTTTGAGCCTTTCTGGAGCCCCTTAATGTATTTAACTCTATTTATTACCGTTAATTTTTAATAAGGAACAGGAAGTAACAATCCAGTCCTACGCAAAACCAGTATTTCAGTTCCTTTCCTTAAAAAATTAAAAAAAAAAATACATTTGAAGCGCAAGCGAACATGGACACCCAAGATAGTGATATGAATGTATCAGCCATACAAATTTTACATGCATTAAATTCAAATGTATCACTTTTCAAATAGTCCACCTAAAACGAGAGTTTCTTGTGTTATTGGATAACTGATTTATATCTTCTTCATACCATTGAATTTTCCCGAAATATTCTTATAATTTAGTTGTTTTCGGTTATCACGTTCAATTCTGAGCGAAGCCAAAGAGTTGAACCTGCTTTCTAACATTTTTTTGGTTTTGATCAATTTCAGTTTTGAAAATGACCTTTTTCCATTGCTGTTCATATTTATAAGTAACAGATACATTCTTCAAGCGATATCGATACAAGGAGAACAGTGCTGCATTAGATAAAATGAGTAATGAAAAAATTCGACTTTCAATAGAACGGAACTATTTCAAACTGCCTAAATCTCGTTTATCGTTCTCTCGAAAAGCCTTAGTTGTTTCACAAAGTGAAGTGCTGTGCGTTTGGGTTGGCACCTGAGACGATTGAGAGAGTGAGCGCGAGTTTTGGAGCAGGATGCTCACTTACTTCAAATCACCTGTCCACAGAAACATTCAGCTTAATAAGTTCATACAAAATAATCGCATACATTCACGATTAAGAGGGAAACGCTGGAAAGTTTTAGAAAATGGAATAAGAACTAGTTATAAAAAAGTCGGAGTGATTTTATTGTTTTTCAGAACATTACCCTTTAACATAGCCCATTATTGCATTCGATGGAACCAATCTTTAAAGCAGCGGTGTCAGTCTTCTCCACGCACACCAACACCAGGTTTATTTATTTATTTTTACCATGCTTCACTGCTTCATTTGATGACGAAAAACTAAATTCATGCGCTTTATCCTTAATCTTTGGGAACAAAAATCACAAGTTGCTATGTCAGAGCTGTATGGTGAAAGGACGCGGAGCTGACTTTTAGAGCGTCCAGACAGAATCACCAGTTACCTTCGTTGTATGCGACGATGTGTTGTCGTGATATAAAAAGGAAATTTAAACCTTAATCTTACTAGCACTGCAAATTAGTAGGAATTTTGTTAGGTCTATATTCTGTATCAAAAATCCATTGAGGCAATTAACTTTTCTTTTCTGGATGGTAACAATAAAACCAGACTTAATCCTCATTAATGACATTCAAAAACAAATTTGAACTTCCGCCATTGTAGTGTAGCCTTGGAGTTTTTTCAGAGTTTCTAAGCACTAGTCAGTGCATTGTTGTTTTTGATCAGGAGCCAACTTACGTTGAATACATCGGCAGTGCCACGTCTGCAAATGTTGATGTAAAATATTTTGAGAAAGTTTATTTAGTTTATATACGCGAATTATTTATTTTCGCTACAGGATACCGGTTTCGGTTCACAGGCCCATCGCAAGACCATGCTTTGGCACTTAGTCATCACCCTAGAATCGTGTCTGACACACCTAAGCGAATGTGGTGACTGCGTGCCTGGATATGGCCTGAGGATGGTATTACGTACCGAAATCAGTAGCTAAGAGGCAAAATACACTATTGGCCATTAAAATTACTACACCACGAAGATGCCGTGCTACAGACGCGAAATTTAACTGACAGGAAGAGGACGCTGTGATATGTAAATGATTAGCTTTTCAGAGCATTCACACAAAGTTGGCGGTGGTGGCGACACCTACAACGTGCTGACATGAGGGAAGTTTCCAATCGATTTCTCATACACAAACAGCAGGTGACCGGCACTGCCTGGTGAAACGTTGTTGTAATGCCTCGTGTAAGGAGGAGAAATGCGTACCATCCCGTTTCCGACTTTGATAAAGGTCTGATTGTAGCCTATCACGATTGCGGTTTATCGTATCGCGAAATTGCTGCTCGCGTTGGTCGAGATCCAATGACTGTTAGCCGAATATGGAATCGGTGGGTTCAGGAGGGTAATACGGAACGCCGTGCTGGATCCAAACGGCCTCGTATCACTAGCAGTCGAGATGACAGGCATCTTATCCGCATGGCTGTAACGGATCGTGCAGCCACGTCTCGATTACTGACTCAACAGATGGAGACGTTTGCAAAACAACAACCATATGCATGAACAGTTTGACGACGTTTGCAGCAGCATGGACTATCAGCTCGGAGACCATGGCTGCGGTTACCCTTGACGCTGCATCACAGACAGGAGCGCCTGCGATGGTGTACTCAACGACGAACCTGGGTACACATATGGCAAAACGTCATTTTTTCGGGTGAATCCAGGTTCTGTTTACAGCATCATGATGGTCGCATCCATATTCGGCGACATCGCGGTGAACGCACATTGGAAGCGTGTATTCGTCATCACCATACTGGCGTCTGGAGTGCCATTGGTTATTATGGCTCTGCAAGACCTTCCTACCTCAAAATGTTGGATGTGATTCACCATGAGGGTATTAGGCTTTCAACGGGGGCTTATCGCACGAGTCCCGTTGCTAGTCTGTGTGTCGAGGCGGGAGAGCCTCCGCTGTCCATTCGGTGTCTTCTCCTCGTGGTACGGCATGCGTACAGGGCCAAGTCCACTCCTCTTTCATTGGCGTCCAACACTTTTTCCCAGCCGGCACTGGCACGTCTCTTCCGCCACCGACCGGCGGCAACAAAGCCGTTTGGCATCCGTGCAAAGGAGAGTCTCGAGTCAGTACACCTGGAGGGCATTAAGGTACTCCACCAGGGATGGAGTAGGGGATCTCCCTGGCGACTACAAAGGCCAAGATTACTTCTTGATCTGGCTGCTTACAGGAAGTATTGTACGCCGGACCACCTTTTTAAAATTAAACTTACTGAGATTTTAGAACGCCATTCAGGTTTTATTACTGTTTACACGGATGGGTCTAAACAGGGGGATTTTATGGGCTGCTCTGCTGTGTTTCCCGATACTGTCCATCGGATAGGGCTCCCAGAGCAGTTCTCAGTTTACTATGCAGAACTGTTTGCCATTGTGCAAGCATTAGAGCATATGCGCCGACATCGTGGCACGAAATTCATCATTTGCTCCGATTCCCAAAGTGCTCTACACGCTCTTGAACAGATGTACCCAGGAGATCGGATGGTGCAAGAGGTGCAGGACGCACTCCTGCTCTTGCATCAGCAGGGTAAGGATGTAATTTTCTGCTGGGTTCCAGGGCACATAGGGATTCCTGGAAATGAACTTGCAGATGCGGCTGCCAAGGAGGCTTGCTCCATCCCACCTCCTGCTCGCTGTTCCGTCCCCCTGCAGGCCATTACGTCTTTCGTGACTCGAGGGGTCATGCGTTGGTGGGAGGCTCAGTGGCTGGACGTGAGGGATAATAAGTTGCGAGCGGTGAAGTATTCTGTCCGACCGTGGCTCACCTCCTTCCGACAACGACGCGCTGAGGAAGTAGCCCTTACACGGCTTAGAATAGGACATTGTCCTTTGACACATGGTTTTCTGTTACGTCGTGAGGAGCCACCAACGTGTCAGACATGTGGGATACAGCTGTCGATACGACATATTTTAACTGAGTGTGTTTTATATGTAGGTTTGAGGGAAGATTTAAATTTACCACCAGACCTGCCCTCTATTTTAACTAATAATGAGGCAAGTGTCGCTAGAGTTTTACGTTTTTGTGTGATGTCTGGCCTTCTTCCCAAAATATTGAGATTGAAGTCTTAATGTGCTGTCCAGTGGTTTGGTCACCCATTATTTGTAAGTGGTCACTCAGCCACCGTTAATTATTTTTACCTGTTTGTACTGCTATTTTATTTTTAGTTTTATCTCCCTGTTGTGATGTGCTGTGTCCAAACTTGCAATTTAAACAATACCAATTCCCTCACAATTCGGCTCTGAATTGAACTTTTGGGAATGGGCGCTGATAACCTCGCTGTTGTGCACCCTAAAACACTAATCATCATCATCATCATCATCATGCCATTGGTTACGCGTCTCGGTCACCTCTTGTTCGCATTGACGGCACTTTGAACAGTGGACGTTACATTTCAGATGTGTTACGACCCGTGGCTCTATCCTTCATTCGATCCCTGCGAAACCTTATATTTCAGCAGGATAATGCACGACCCCATGTTACAGGTCCTGTACAGGCTTTCTGGATACAGAAAAAGTTCGACTGCTGTCCTGGCCAGCACATTTTCAAGATCTCTCACCAATTGAAAACGTCTGGTCAATGGTGGCCGAGCAAATGGCTCGTCACAATACGCCAGTCACTACTCTTGATGAACTGTGGTATCGTGTTGACGCTGCATGGCCAGCTGTACCTGTACACGCCATCCAAGCTCTGTTTGACTCAATGCCCAGGCCGTTATTACGGCCAGAGGTGGTTGTTCTGGGTACTGATTTCTCATTATCTATGCACCCAAATTGCGTGAAAATGTAATCACATGTCAGTTCTAGTATAATGTATTTGTCCAATGAATACCCGTTTATCATCTGCATTTCTTTTTGGTGTAGCAATTTTAATGGACAGTAGTGTAAGTAAACTGCAACTGTAGACCAAAACAGGCTTTCAGTGTTTCATTGGTCACTGTATCACTGACAGTTTGTTACGAATATATAAACTGTTTTGGATTTGAAGCATGCCAATGGCCAGAGAGTCGTTCGAAGAAGACTGGTAAGATGTCTTCAAGCAACGGTCGAGCAGCGGCAAAATTTTGTTCAGTAACAGCAGTTCTTGGGCAACCTTCACGAAATTCATCACTGAGAAGAAACAGATTTCCTCTAAATTTTTTATACAAATTACGAATTAATTGGATGGGGCTCCTTCCCAAAAACATTTCCAAGCCGATCTGCAGGTTTTGGATGAATATTTAATATCGTAAAAACTTTAAAGCCCAGTAATGCTGTCCAGTAATATTCATTTTTAAGTGCATAAAATCATTAAGTGATTATTATTAACAAACCAATAGGGCAAATCGAACAAACTATATGGCATTCAACTTGCGAAACATTGTAAATTAGCTGTCAAATACAAACAAATTTTATTTATCTTTAGGACTACGGCTGCAGCAAATGTAACCTGCACAAAAATGCGGCCCTGAACCTGGGAAGTTCTCTGCCATGATGGGATCTATGGAACACGATGAATGAGTGAACGAACGAACGAACGAACGACTATCGTAGCTGAGCTTGTGTGGAGAAAAGAAACGGCCGATAATCATCGCGATGGTACATTTCAGTGCCTCGGCGCAGTAATCGGGGAGCACTCTTACAGCAATAGCCGGGCCTGTCATGCGTAATGCGTTCACCAAGTCTGGTTCTAGAGCCCACTGTGCCAGCCGTAAGTGGCCCAGTGTACGTTCAAACAACACCGACGGATGGATGGAACCAAAAGCGTATTATATAATTAATGGCTCTTGTGGCTCTCCTGCCTGTTTTACAGCAATCGCATGGTCGCACAAACGCTTATGCTAACAGAAGAGCCATTTCATTTTCATTTGCAGACTCGCATGCAGCGGCAAACGCTGGAAAGAAAGAGCCACAACTCTCACTTTACTGTAATGTCATTAACCGTTTGGTAATATTTTAGTTCTCGATCCAGTTCTTGAACGAGATTTCCGGACACGATAAGTACCCAATTAACAAAAAGGAGTAATGACAATAAAAATAAAATAAAAAATTGCAGCTTCTGATGCTTTTTATTTTCAGCACTAATTTCTCCCTTGTGGCAGTGACAGAC